>NC_140582.1:963118044-964318044 GCF_964204655.1 Triturus cristatus
AGCGCCTTCTTGTGAAAACAACACAGTATTTACTGTTCTGACAAACTTAACCCGTGGCAAGTGTGAATAATAATAATAGTTCTGCCTCAGCATATTTATGGGCCTAATAATAGCCATACCCAACTTGACTCATGGTTTGTCAGTCACCGGTACCGCTTCCACAGGACTTGCTACTAGTCATTTGTGATTTATCAATCAGAGCACATGTGGACACTCTCTTACCCAATGCTCCACATCCTTGTCTACTCCTGATCACCAAAACATATCTCTGACTCACCTTTCCATTGCTCTAATATCCACATGTCCCTCATGTGCCAATTCCAATAACTTTGTGTCATGCTATTAGGCACCACCAGCAATTTGGCCCATCTCATAATGCTATTAGATATACTCAATTCCTCAAAAACCTTCGTGTACACCTTTACTGACTCTTCAACCCTCTCCTTTGGCCATCCTTTATCCAAATACTATATCAATTCCAGAAGCACCTTACCTTGTTTAACTGCATCTTACCCCTCCTCTTCCTTCATGCAAACTTATTCATCCATCATGGTACATGCCACTACACAGAAATCATCCTCTTTGTCCTCCTCCTCACTCATCTTAACTTCCATTGGCAACCGTGACAAACAATCTGCAAAAATATTCTTGGATCCCCGTTTGTATTCCAATTTAAATTGAAACTCCTGTAGCCTATAGTGCCATTTGGCTTTCCTGGGTGTTACTTTACAAGCCCCCCGTCGTTGTGAATAGATTGACCAAACGTTTGTGATCCATTCTTGAAGTGAATTCCAACACCAACAAATACCTCCTGAAGTGATTCACACCCCACCAGCAGGCTAACGCTATGTGCTCCGTGACTGAATATGTGCCTTCCACTCCCCGCAAGGCACGCAACACAAATACCACCACTTCACCCTTGCTATACCTTGTCTGCATTAACACTGCTCCCAGTCCATACCGACACACATCTGTCATGACTATGTAAGGATCCTGTGTGTTAAACAACTTAAGTGGTATAGTGCCTGAGATTTCTTCCTTGATCTCACAAAATTCCTTATTGACCTCCTCTGACCACTCAAATCTCAAATTCTTCTTCAATAACCAGCTCATCTTTTTCATCCTCTCAGCACACTTAGGTACAAAATGAGCATAACATTCTAACATCCCAAACAATGACCACAATTGGTCCCTATTTTGGGGCGCTGAAAACTCCTCAAAGGCTTTCACCAAATTCTTTTTGGGTTCTACTCCTTTTCCTGACAACTTATGTCCCAGATAATCAACACCAGTCACACGTACTGGCATTTGCTCGCGTTCAGTGTGACCCCTTTATCCCTTAAAATAAACAAAACTAATGCCAAAGTTTTATCATTCTCCTTCTTATCCACCCCAAAAATCAATATGTCATCCTGGAAACATCCCAATTTGTAGACACCCCTGAATATAGCTTCAAGCACACTTTGGATGATGCTGACACTAACTCAAAAGGCATGCATTTAAACCTAAATGTTCCATTGGTTGTGACAAAGGATGTTAGAAGATGTGAATCTCTATGCAATGCAATCTGATGGTAGGCAGAGGACATGTCCAGAGTAGTGAAAATCTTTGCTCCTATTAGTGTGATAAGCATTCCGGTGATATTGGGCAGAGGATGCCTATCAACCCATATTCTCTCATTAAAATCTCTCAAGTCAATACACATCCTCAAAGTACCATTTGGTTTCCTGGCCAACACACCTGGCAAAAACCACTCCGAGCTTCTATGTGTTCAATTATGTTCTGTTGACACAACTTTTCCAGTTCCTTCTTTAACTCCTCCCTCATAGCTTCGGAAACATGTCTCACTTTGTGCACAACAGGTTCCACTCCTGCTGTCAACTGAATCTGTTGAGTAAAACCTTTAATTGTGCCTAATCCACCTTCAAAAAACCTCTGGTAAGACTTTTGTCCAGTCACATTCTCCTTTTATCTGTTCCACCATCTCCTCACACAATTTCATCTGTTCTGGGATACTGGGCTCCAACATGATACCTAGGTTTCTCTGATCCAACCAACCCAGCAAAAATAGACTGTCACATATACCGTGTCTTCTGCCACATTTCCTTTGAAGTCTAGATTTGCATCAACCTCATCAATCACTTCAATGGGTTTGCTCCCATTTGCCACAGGCTTAACCTGGACTTCTTTAATTCCACCTTTTACAATTTCTTCCATTCTCCCTTACTCATTAGTGTGAACAATGAACCACATTCTGTCATCATGTTGACTTTACTCCCATTGACCTCTATTACACAATAAGGCTTCCTAATGGGCAATTCATTCACTCTTGGAATTTCTTCCTTCCCACATGTGGACTGAACCAGTTCCCTTTCATCCCCCATGAAGTCCACAATTCCTTCATCTGAATCAGTTTGACTGCTCACATCAGGACTATTTCCTACAGTATTCACACTTTTAGATACTTTGCGTCCTTAGTCCCACTTTGTTTTACACACTTTCATAAAATGCCTCTTTTTCCTACCCTTGCCACAGCATTTGTCCACAGCGGGACACATTGCTGAGTTACCTAAATGGTTTTTACTACCACACTGATAGCACTCAAGTGGCTTTCTAATTTCTTCAGATAAAAACCATTTTTTCTTTTCTTTTTCTTTTGTCTTGTTTTGAGACTGCAACACATGCGCCTGCTTACTTAACGTCATCTGCTCCATACATTTTGTGGTTGACTCTATATTACTCACTATTCCAATAGTCTTACCTAAGGTAAGATTTTCCAAAGTTAATAATTTTTCCTGTACCTTTTTGCTATTGGACTTTTCCACAACTTCACATGTGGCAGCTAAAATTCCTAAATCACTAACAAAGTTTTCAACAGACTCCCCCAATTGGTGCCTCCTGTAAAATGCAGGTTGCTCCATTATGACATTTCTTTTTAACTTAAATGCAATACCTTTATAGCTGACGTATACTCATCAACTACATCACCTTCCCCTAATACAGGTACTGCTGGTAGATGTTTTAACACTTTCCTCTGTACCCAAAAGAGTGACGGAATTGTGAATATTTTATTTTGCCTGAACACATCACCTTCAACAGCATTTAAATACGTGTCGAAACCCTCTTTCCATTGCTCCTAGTCAATTTTAAGGCAAACCAGGTTATGACAAAAAGGCAACAGGGGGTATAACAGACTGATGCATTCTAACAAAGACTGCATTTCATATATTTTGTAGTAATCTAGGTGCCCAGGATCGATTACAGTGTTCAACTTGATCCCAAAAAATCAAACAGGCTGCAGAAAGGGAATTGGAACCATTTCAAACACATCTATCAATCTCTTTAATAGCAGAGAAATGCAAGAAAATAAACCTGGATCTGCATCTTTGTTTTATTGACCTAAAAGCCGTCTTCAACAGTGTGGACTGGAAACTTTTGTGGATCAAATTTAAAGCCTGGAATATACCTGAAAGAATTCTAAGGGGCTTAATGCTATTTTACACAGACACTTGGGTCAGAGTAAAACTCGGAGACAGCTCCAGACTCTCAAGAAAAGTGTATACGACCATGGGACTGAAGCGGTACTGTGTGCTGGCAGAGCACCTGTTCAGCCTATTCATAGTAGATTTGTTGGAAAAACTTAACAAAGTTAATTCCCACACGCCGCACTTAGGTCAACTACTGCTCTCTCACCTTGCCTATGCAGACGACATCGTTCTTTTAAGTTTAACTAAAGTTGGTCTGACCAGATTATTAACCGAACTCTCCAAATTTTTGTCAATGAACAAATTGCAAATCAACATATAAAAAAAAAAAAAAATCTATGCTTATTAGCAACCAGCTAGGCCCACATCACAACATTTGGCTAGAAGGCACCCTTATGGAGAACGTATCGAGCTATAAGTATCTGGGATATTATATAGATAGCAAACTATCCCATTGTGAGCAGAAAAAGTATATGACATGGAGAGCGGGTGCTCTAACATTTGAGTATAAGTCGCTGGTAAAGAAACTGGAGGGACCTTCACTAAGGCTGTTGCTCTCGGTAATACCCGCCAAAACCCTTCCAACCTTAACCTATGCTAGTGCTGCCATGTATGGAAAAGATTCCATCCTTCTTAATAACCTAGTGACAAGTATCTACAAAACGTTTTTTCAACTTCCCGGGACTGCTTCGCCAGCACAAATGCATTTGGAATTTGGGTTAATGAATGAATCATTAGGCAGACTTTATACCTCTATAAAGAGTTGGTACCCTCATTGGCAGACGCGCCACTCTGGAAAAATATTGACTCAAAAGTGTGCCGTCTTTGCTGCAGTTAAAAAGAAGACTTTATTCATCTTATATGTCATTGTAAGAAACTACAACCAGCACGAGCCACTTAATTTAGGAGAGCCTTCCTGGAGAGAGGAATACGAACCTCCAGGTCTGCTGTTATTAGAGGACTAGATCCATCCGACCCCCAGATGAACTGTAAATTGATAAAGTTCCTCCATGCACACAATCAGGCTGTGAAAGCTAAGGCCATTTTATAAGGTTACCTCAGTAGGGGGGAGTTCATCATCTTTATTCGATCATGATAGAAATTACCATAAAAGCCCGCATAATAAATACATCAATAAAAATATTGTTACAAAAATATTATCAATAAAATTCCAACATTTTTCTTCATGATCCTAGAATAAGATGAGAATGCATTAAAAAAGACATAATAAAGGAGGCAATTCATTTCTCAGATATTAGTTCATTAAAATTAACAATCAGCTTAATGGGCTAAATATCAACCCCTTCCTTTTCTTCATACAGGCCCATAAGAATGTTGCTACAGAGTAGCAGACCAGGGGGTCGGGTAGTGTTTTTAAAAAGAATAATGCTACCCGGCACTGCATGTGTCCCATTTTCTTTAGAATTGGCTTCAGGTAGGCCTTCCTTTCGCTCTCATAGAGCCCACAAAATAACACTATGTGCAGTTCGGTTTGGGGTGATAAATTATCACACGGGCACATGATTAAATTGGAGTGATTATAGGTTTTTTCTGGATAACCAAGCATTAAGGGGATTAAATTGGTACGGAATCTTAGCAGTATGAATCTGTGGCGTGCGCTGTTTATGTTGGTTAAATAGGAAAAATCTCCCACCATAGGCGGTGGGTTAAAATGATAAACCTGTACTGTGGATTTCTCTTGATAATATTCCCTGTGCTTGTGTTCAGCCTTTAACATAAACATACCGATTACTTTCTGCTTAGACACCTTCTTGCATACCAGGGGATCTTTAAAAAGTTCGTGGAGCCCTATCTCTTTTAAGACTGACTCCACATAACTTAGCCACTTTGACCTTTACCAGTTATCCATCGTTATACAGTTCCTTATTACCATTTGGGTCAATGGTACTGTATCTCTCCTCCATATAGAGTGCCATAGGAGGAGCGGGGCTAGTTGTATATATTCTGATATATAAGGGAGGGCCAATTCCGTATGTAAAATGCCATTTGCAAAGGAAGGGGGAAAACCTACTACTGTTTTGAAAATGTTATTTTCAATAATTTGTAGTGGTGTGGATGTAACCGTGCCCCATACCCCAGCACCGTAGGTCACTGCCGCTTTTACTCTGGCCTGATATATGTTTTTTATTGACAGTAAGGATTTGGCACCCAATTTCTTTGCAAAGGTTTTTATGGCCATGATACCCCTCTCCATCACCAGCCTCCTTCCTTCCATCAATTTTGCTCACGACAAGTCTTTGTCAAAGAGAATACCCAGATAGGGAAAACAGTCTACGACCTCGATTTTCCCTGTATCCGTGCTAAAATATGGGACTTTGTCTCTTTTATTGCTACCAGCTATGATTATAAGAGACTTTGCTTGGTTTACTTTTAGGTGTAATGAATCCATAAAAGAGACATACGCTATTATAAGCTTTTATAGCCCAATCCCTGTTCTTGCAATTAAAACAACGGCGTCTGCATAGGACAGTATTGGTAACATTTGATTTTCGAAGATGGGAACGTCCCTAGTGGCTACTGTAAGTGCCTTCTCAACTCTATTTGTGTATAAGGAGAAAAGGAAAGAGGCCAGTACACAGCCCTGTCTCGCTCCTTTGGAAATTTTGAAATGGCGTGTATAGTCACCAGTTTTAGTGTAGCGCACTGACGCAGCCGCATTTGCATAAGATTGCCTTTCAAAATTTAAAATAACCGGGTCAACCCCCATCGACTCCATTATGTCCCATAATTTATCATGGACCATGCAGTCGAACGCCACGCTGAGGTCCATAAATGCCATATATAGTTTGCCCTCTTTCATATTTGTGTATTTTTCAATGGTCAATGCTAAATTCAAGCATTGGTCTACAGTACCCCTTCCCTGCTGAAAGCCATACTGGGCCTGGATCAAGATCTTATTATCTCTAGCCCAGCTCTCTAACCTAGAGAGAAGGAGACGGCCCATAAGCTTTGATGTTGTGTCCAGCAGGGATATTGGTCTGTATTTTTTTGAGGCAGCTCTATCCCCTTTTTTGGTGATGGGCACTATGACCCCCGAAGATCCCGATCTTTTTAGGGCATTGGTTAAGAGTGGGATCCACAGGTCGGGGTTAGTTTGAAAGAAGTCAATTGGGACCCCGTCAGGTCCGGGGGCCTTACCCGAACTACATGAACTCAGTGCCACCTGTACTTCATTTAGTGAGGAGAATATAGGTGTATGGTGCGTTTCCAGGGTTGTCACTTTATGATTATTAATGTCGGGGTTGAGGCAAAGATGTTCTCACAATGAGTTACCCATGACTCTTCATCAACATTGACATCCGTTGTGGGATCGTTTAGGGTTTTAAAATATGGGGCGTTGACTCACTTCCAAAATTTGCAGCTGTTGCCAGAATAAGCTGCCTTTTCCAAGTCGGCCCATATTGCCTCTCTGAGTTCTTTATCTCTAGCTTTCCTTGCAGAATTATATGAAGCCCGGAGCATTCTTATTTGAGCGGGGTTCCTAGGGTTAGCTTTTAAGGCTAACATCAGGGCCTTTCTAGTTTTAGTGCATGGAGAATTAAACCATCCCTTCCCATTTCCGCTCTTTATGGTTTTTGTTTTTGTTAGGGCCTGTTTTATTTTTGTTAGGATATTACAAAAGGCAGGCACAACTGTCCCTGCCTCAGATTCTGAATCTAGGCATAGTTGGATGTCTACTTGTGCATTTGATATGAGTTCAGGGACCAGCTTAGTTATGTCAATATTGGCCCATTTGAGCTGAATCCCGTTTTTCCTGGAGCTTTTGGAGTTCCAATATTTCTGCGAGGTTGACCCCCAGATATAGGTACCTTCAACTCCATTGAGACCATAGCGTGGTAGCTAAAAGTTGCAAAAGAATTACAAATCCTTTCTACTCTCTCAGCTAAAGGAGCGGTCATTAGTATATAGTCTATTGTAGACTCCACCCCATTTCTTAAGAAGGAGCCTGGCAAGGGATTTGTTGGGTGTTCTGAGTCTGAAATTATTTCTAGATTTAGCGAACCCATTAGCCTGTTTAATCCATTTCCATATTCACTATGTGTAAAATGGTGGATGGGGTTTCCCCTCATGTCCTCTAAGCCGCACACTGGCAAGTTTTTGTAATTATACGGGTGTATATTGAAATCACCTAACCATATGATGTCAATGTTTGGGTTCTTTTTCTTGATTACAATTTCTGATATAATTTTATCAACTTCCCCCATAATCGTGCGCATCATTGTGCCAAATCTATTATTATAGAAGTTTATAAAGACCCACACCCCTTCCTGATGTATCTCCAGTATCAAAACGTGTAAATTTAAGTTGGGCTGTAGATTCGTCTTTACCTTTATTGATACATCATTCCTAATCAGAGTCAAGATGCCCCCCTTTGCCCTCCCTGATGTAGACGGGCTTGCCTGGAAGGATCGATAACCATTTATGAAAACTGGTTCTGTGGCCCATGTTTCCTGAAAGCAGACTAATTCCCGGTCCTGCCATGTCTTTAGTCAGTTGGTATCAGTCATCTTGTGTGCGATACCAGCCACATTCCATGAGGCTATATTGATGACATTTCTTTTAGTCTCCTGTTGTGTAGGGGACAATACTGACAAGCTCACGCTTTTATCCTGGTTGTGGGGATATCACCTTTCATTACACAGCTATGGGCAGTTATGTGGTATATGTAGTCAATCGCAAGCGTCAAGGTCGGAAATGGGAACAAAACTGTTCCTGTACCTCCAGTCCACGGTCTCTTTACTACCCCAGGGTGTTCCCCCCCAGTTTCCTTCCCTGGGGAGTGAGTGGGCCATTGATCTAAATAGAGTGGAAGGTTTTGTAAATAAAGCCCAGTGGTAGGGCGACGATGCAGGAATTTTTAATGTGGTCATTACCCAATTGCTCATGGAGAAAACCAACAACAGATTCACTTTTGAAGTTTAAGACCACACAGTCACCCAATAAGTCTTTCCTTGATGGGCCCACCCACGGTACACTTCTCGCCATAATCATCTGGCTTGCAATGTTCCTGCCTGAAGCCCCCCCCGTTCCAGGTTTTGGGTTACCCAGTAGAGCACTTTGGACATTAGTTGGGATGTTGATTCAATCTGCCCCTTCTGCAACAGTGGCACGTTACCCAGAATTAAGACTAGGGGTACAGCTGCTGGGGGTAAATGTAGGGTCTGTGCGTCATTCGGCTGACTACTCAAACCGAGACTCTTTTCTTTATGACTGCCGATGCCCGAGTCTATCTGTATGCTGTTTTCCCCCTCTCGTCTTACGTTAGCATACCCCCGATCCTGGGTTCTATTATCAGCTGTCTCAATCGGTTTATTAGGCACTAAAAACCTAGTGTTACTACAAGCCTTAGGGGTAATTGTACCTTGTGCCATGTTTAGAATTGGGATTGAGCCCTCCTGATTTTCTCTTAGGTGTAAGTCCCTATTTGTCTTTGCGGGGGAGGATTTTTTTGACATTATACTGGAATGGGATCCGGTCCTCTCCTGGGTTATTAGGGGCTGCCTGTCCATTGATTGTCCAACCCTTATTACTACAGCCTCCAGAGCGCAAATATTTTCTGTGGCCTGATGTTCTAATGCGGTTATTTTTTCCTCAATCTGGGATAGTTTTGATAAGATGGGGTTTAACATGGTACCAACAAGTGTCTCAAGTCTTTGCTACATTATTTCGGACATCCCAGGAAATTCGGCAGTGTCTGCTATTTCCACTATTTCTAAGCCATCTGTGTTTTGCTGAATTATTTCTGGGACTACCTCCCCCTCATGTTTATTTGTCCTTGGGGCTTTCGCTGCTTTTGGTCTCTGCAGCCCCCCACCCCATCCGTAAGGGTCTTCGTTGATTTTTTTGAAGCTGCCACCCTTAAGGACGCTCTTTGTTGGGTGCACGCTGCTGTGTCAGGTTGTATGGATCTCGGGGTTTCGATATCTTCTATATCCCTATCTAGAAGCGGGGGTTCACATGAAGTGATGTTTGGTCCAGATCCTCCCCTTGATAATCTATTGCCATTAGGGGTTCCATCGATAGGCGTCGTTCTGTTAGTTCTATTTCATGTTTCAGGACTGTTGTTGCCCGGGTCAGGAAAGAGTCCAGAGTTCCTACTATGCTTTCATCCCCTCGTTTACTCATCTCTGTTCACTCCTGCAATCGGATAGATAAATACTTCCAATATCCCGTGTCCACAGTCAAATAGCAAGAGGAGCGGGGCAGTATAACAGGAAACTGCTGGTATTATTTAATAGTAGTGTCTGGTGAGAAATATTTCTTAGCTCAAAACGTGCACTTTACCTTGAGTGTTCTTCTGGATGATCGAGGGAGGGCCCAGCCCAGCCTCTTCCCGGCTCCGACGGGCGTGGACGGGCTTGCCCTTGGCCCGGGCTTTGCGCGGGCGCGGCTCAGGCGTGTAACTTCACGCGTCCCGTGCCGCGGGTCAGCGTCTTGCTTTTCAGCGCGACCCGCGCACTAGTGCTGCTGGGATTTGTGGTTCCTGGCACATTGGCAGTCTCAGTTACCGCTTTCCCCAAAACGACCGCTCCTCAGAGTCAATGTCCCTTCATCCCCTTCAAGTGGGGCAAAACAAATGGTACGCTGGTTCTCGGTGCTTCTCGCTCTACAACCGCGCCGCGGGTCAGCGTCTCGCTTTTCTGTGCAACCCGCGTGCTAGTGCTGCTGGGATTTGTGGTTCCTGGCATGTTGACGGTCTCAGTTACCGCTTTTCCCAAAACGACCACTCCTCAGAGGCAGTGGCCCTTCAACCCCTGCAAGTGGGGCAAAAGAAATGGTGAGTTGGTTCTCGGTGCTTCTCGCTCTACAACCACGCCGCGGGTCAGCGTCTCGCTTTTCAGCGCGACCCGCGCGCTAGTGCAGCTGGGATTTGTGGTTCCTGGCACATTGGCGCTCTCAGTTACTGCTTTCCCCAAAACGACCGCTCCTCAGAGGTAGTGGTCCTTCAACCCCTGCGAGCAGTGTTCCCTTGAGGGTGCACGTGCGCACCATGAATTTCCAGAGCGCGCAATCTTGGTTGTGAAGCGCAAAACTTCACTCATCATGCACACGATCAGGCTGTGAAAGCTAAGGCCATTTTATAAGGTTACCTCAGTAGGGGAGAAATATCATTTCCACCTCTATTTGTTAAATCATCATAGTATGGAAAGGAAGACCACACAATCGATTATCATTTAATGTTGACCCAACGTATTGGACTCTCCTTTAGGGGTATCAACCGGTCAATCTGGTAGTAACGGGATACAGAGACCTATAAATGTTTAAAATACAGCCAGATAGAGAGTAAATAATCAGCTTGGTATTGGTTAATTCTGAGTTTTAACATAAATGCACTCTATTAGTATTTTTTTTTAATATGCAGAGCTTGTAAAAAAAATGAGGAAGCTAGAACATCATCTATGCAAGTTACATATGTATGATAGACCGACCTTAAAACAGAATTCATTTCTATTTGCTCCTTTTAAACCCTGCGTGCTCAGTTTTACACTGTTAATGGTGAAATGATTTTTAAACTTGTAGTGTATATCTGATCTATGCAAAATTGCTGTGGTTTTAACTAACTAAACAATAAAGTTCTTCTTTTTTCTAAATTTTTATTCAAGAGTGCCATGACACCAAAATCGTCCATCAAAATAAAACATCGCAAGAAAAAGAAATGCAAGAAACTAACCACAGAACACATCATCTGTATCATGGCTCTTGATTTTTTTACAATTTTCAGCCCCGAACCCCCCCCATTACCCACCCAGCCCACCCGGGGTTGCTGAGAACAGGAGATAGACATGAAAAATCCATTAAACAATAAACCATTTATCTCCAAAATTTAATAGCCACATAGCGCAATATATACAATATATATACTATATATACATTATTATCATGCTTCACTATTTCAGATATCATTGATTTGCCCGATCCAACCAATTAATTACTGGTGCCCAAATGAATTCCCCATTTCTGCGGGCCCTTGGACCTCTCTTTCTAAAGACCAAAAGCTCCCACTTCCCAACATTTATAAATTTGCTAAACCACTCATGTTCTGACGGAGGGGTGGGATCTAGCCAAACTGTTGCTAAACATAATCTAAGCGTAGCCATGGCAACAAAAAATAGCTTCTGCTCTGGAAACGTCATATTCGAATCCACTACCCCCAATATAATTGCCTGAGATGAAAGTTGAAACGTACGATGGAGCAGTACCTCTAACCTTTGCTTAACTTTGTTTAACAAAGGAATTAAATTCGGACAAGAAGAGAACATATAAATAATATCGTCCGCGAACTCCCCACACCTAGGACACTTAACTCCCGTAATCCCACCCCATTGTTGTATGCGCTGTGGGGTTATATACAAATTATGACAGGTTTTAAAACATTGGACCTGAAAATTTGCAGATAAGATGGCAATATAACTGAGCCGTAATGACTCTTCGCAGACCTCCTGCCCAGCATGCAATCCAGTATGCCATCGGCTGAAATGTTTATATAAATCATCTTTCCTTCTTTCATTTATTATTTTATAGATTGAGGATATAGTGGAATGCCCACCTTTAATAGCCTCAACTATGGGAAAAGAAATCCAACTAACAGTTTTACGAGAGAGAAAATCACGAATCTGTAAAAACTCAAAAAAATGTTGATTATTAAAATTAAATTTCTGTTTTAAATAATCAAATGTCCTTACCCCATTATCCGAGACTAAATCCCCTAACTTAATAACTCCTTGGGCACTCCACTCTCTAAAATACCCGTCTGCAAAAATTTGAGGTAAAAGAGTATTTCTATTAACTGGCGTACAGATATGTATTCTTCCTATATTAAATAGTTTCCGAATAGATGTCCAGATTTTGAAAGCAGCTAATAGACCCTTGAACCTCACACGTTTGAAATATGCAAAATCTATATGCCTAAGTAATACCCCTGAAACTTCTTCTCCATAAACAAGTTTATATATTGGTTTCTCCGGATCCTCACAATCTAGACAATCCAGCAACACGGAAATATGCCTCAGAGTAATTGCCCAATAATAGATCTGGAAATTAGGCACAGACCAGCCCCCCCTTTCTCTTGGTAGTGTCATATATTTAAAGGCTCGTCTGGGTCTTTTCCCTGCCCAGACAAACCATGAGACAATACGTTCTATTTTTTTAAACCATAATGGATCAAACAATACAGGAATAGCTCTGAATAGGTACAATATCTTCGGTAAAAAAAGCATTTTTACATTTCATCTCCCCATGAGTGTTATCTGAAGATTATTCATCCTACGGACATCTTTTTCAATCTTACATAACATCGGTTTAAGATTAATCTCCACGATTTCTTCAGGATTTGAGCTTATTAGTATTCCTAGGTATTTTGCTTTATCAGTAACCCTAGGGTCCAGCAATGAAATCTTATCATTACAGATAATTTGGGTTTTTGACTCATTCAGATGATAGCCTGACAATCTGCCAAATTGAGATGTCAAATTTTGAATTTCCAGCAATGCACATTCAGGTAAATCTGTTAAAATGGCAAGATCATCTGCATAGCCCAAAATTTTAGTTTCACCACCCCTAGATCTCACTGGACTAATCAAATTATTCAAAATAATTTTTTTTATTAAAGGATCTATATAAATGGCAAATAATAAAGGGGAACAGGGACAGCCCTGTCGAGTGCCTCTTAAAATATTAATAGTTCCCGACTGGATCCCCATGATTGAGATTTGCGCTGTTAGTTGTCTATACATAATCTGTATTGCTGTAATGATTCCTTCTCCAAAACCATAATGCCTCAAAGCCGCCCATAAAAAAGGCCAGGAGACCCTATCAAAGGCCTTTTCCGCATCAAGCAGAATTAAGGCCATAGGGTCCCCTGAAACTCTGGTGAAATCAAACAATGCAATTGTACGGCGAATGTGATTAATTGTTTCCCGTCCTGGGACAAAGCCATGTTGATAAACAGAAACCAGCTTCTTAATCACCCCAGAAAACCTCCTCGCAAGCACCTTGGCATAGATTTTGATATCGCTATTAATAGTGTAATTGGGCGATATGATCCCATGTCCATTGGATTTTTATCTTTCTTTAAAAATGTAATAATTTGGGCCTTCTGCCAGGACTCGGGGGAGGATTCCCCCTTCTGCACTATCCTAAATAGTGCCAACATAACAGGGGTAAGTTGAAGCCGAAATATCTTATAAAATTATCCTGGCAAATAATCTGGACCAACGGCTTTGCCCCCCGGGAGGGAATCGATAGCTTGCAAAAGCTCTTCCATACTAATTTCAGCATCCAATAAATCACGTTCTTCCGGAGGTAGTGTATCCACACCTATCCCTCTCAAATACTCTCGTATTTCTGCCTGATGCACATCGTTATCACTGATGTCTTCACTGTACAGATGTTGATAAAACTTCTGGAAGGCAAACACAATGGCCCTATCCCCGGATACCAAACCAATATCTGGATCTTGAATATTTTTAATACGCGTAGCTGTCTCCCTCTCCTTAATTCTTAAGGCTAACATATGCCCTGCTCGTTCACTATTCTCAAACATTTTAGATTTCCAAATTAAAAATTTGCTGGCGAAAAAAGTTCTTCTTCTTCTTCTTGATTACAGCGTTCGTGTCCTAGAGTACAGTCAAAGTAGACGTGTACGAATCACTGGTGACCCACAATGCAAAAGACTAAATGCCAGATAATTCACGCTGTTGAGGTGTTCAACTCACCAATGCTTTAATAATACTTGCTACACATGCTGATATGTGCTGACTCCTATGCCTGGTTGGAATGCACAATGCAAATGAGTGTGCAAATCACTGTTATCAGCACTATTAAGGTGTGCATATCACCGGTGAGTTACATTAACTCGCACACTGTCGTGCTGGCAGTTCTGCCACAGCGACAATGTTAGCAGCTGATGTAATGCACATCCATATAGGTGTGCAGATCACTGTGATCTACACTATTAAGGTGTGTGCATCACTGTACAATAACTACTTGCTCGAAGTTCTACAGATGAACCAGTGCCAGTTCAGCCGCCAAAACAATTGCAGAGCAGACAGCTTGAATAATGAATCTGCCCATCATATTCAACAGGTAAGTACGTAACCTTGATGCTGAAAATCTCACCGCATACCTGCTGCCCCGCTATGGCTCTTACCACAGCCAAATGACAGCCGCAGTCTACATAGGTTACCAAGGAAATGGGCAGGCATTGCAGGTAATGACCAAAGAGCACACAATTCTATGAGTTTCACTGAACTGTGCATGCTCTGGCAGATACCGTAAGTAAGCTCCAGTTGACGTCACTGGAACGCACGCACACACTTTATGTTTCAATAATATCAGCACTGACGAATGGCCCCTACCTGCTCCTTAGACCTTCACCTATTTCCCGTTCTCTGCATTGCTTCACAGCTGACATGATCCATACTCCAATGTCATCCAGATACTGCAGTAGCAATGCCATGACGCCTTCATGTGTTTGCTGAAATTAGAGAAAGACTCTACTACCCTACTGGCTGGAAACACGAGTTTCGTCTCGCCAAATCGTTGCGACTGAAAAGATGCCTGTTTTATGGTTGATCACAGGACTCAATGTTCCTTTATGGTAAAGTTTACTCCTTACTTCAACTGATTCAGCCAGCCGGGCAGCCAGGAAAAAAACCACCGCCAGACTTTAAAACAATACATTCCAGTCCTACGTTCCACATTCCCTTCTACATTAGTAAGAGTAGTCAGCCACCCCAAATGATAATCCAATTTCATACTCTTTCCCAAAAAAGTGTGTTCTAAATGATTTTACCCTATGAAAAATGCTGATACTTTGATGGAATTTGATGAAGCATGTTTGAGATGAAACTGTTCTCTCTTAAAATGTTCTCATAGTAGTTATGGAAGGTGCTCAAGAAGGTAAAGTGAGAACAAAGTTTCTGAAAGTTCACACTGTCTTGCTCAGTCATGTGGGAAACAATCTTATATTCTGAGTAAAGCATGCACTTCCAACAGCAGCAGAAGAAGTCTGTCAATGTTCTACTACAGATTCAACACAGTGTTTTAATGAACAACTAGTGTGCTAACATGTAGGACAAAAGTGTGGCACGCCTGCATACCATTATGACGGTATAAAGCTTTTCCTATAGAGGATGCTGCAGTAATTTATGAAATGTGGGGTTTCTTTTTACCATAGACATTATGGTTAGTACTCTGGAAAGCTAAATTCAGAACACATATTCTATGAGTTCTCAAATATCTTCCTCATCCATGTTAGTAAATATTCAGACTTGCAGAATGAAACAAGTACTTCCAACGCCAGCAGCACTCAATTCCAAACTGATCAACTGCAGCTTTACCACAGATCTCTAATGAACAACTAGAGCACTAGCATTTTGTATTGAAGACAAAAATAAGGCCCCTTAACACCGTTTTGTTGGAGAAGGAGTTGTTGCATTTAAAGCCTTTCCTGATGAGGAGGCTGAAGTAAATAAGCGTTGAGATATTAATGCAGGTATAAAATCAGTGGGTTGAAAATATAAGAGAGTATGGGCTTTCAGTAATTTAAGACATAATGCATTTTAACGGGACAAATAATAGATAAAGAGGAAGATGTCTACATAAGTACAGTATCCCCGTTCCATATGTTTACTCACCTAACCTATCTTTTTCAGTTTCTTAATAGCTCCCGAATTTTAGAATAGTGAGCATTTTAGTAGGCAAAGTTTGTGTGCGGTAGAGATTAACCTCCCATGCAGGGTTGATGTAGGATCTGGATGTTAGGCCTTGATGAGCAGGAGGGGGGTGCTCTTGAAAGGTTGGTTTTTGGGACAATTTAGAATATGTACACCTCACATATAAAATCACTCAAAACCTGTTAAATTACATAATTGATGAAATGACTCATTAGATTTTAAGAACTGTTTTGTTCAATTTACTAATGAGTACCACAGTCTCAACAACAATATGGGAGGTCATAAGCAGTGCATGGTGGGGGTGCAAGTTATAGTTAATTTAATAAACTATAACTAGCATTTTTCAGTGCTTTTGGAATGTTTTTTAATTAGTTCTTGTCTATATATATATATATATATATATATATATATATATATATATAAATTCACTGAAAAAAACAAAGGTTACAGGGACATTATGGTTTGGTTGGCATATCACTCATACAAAACTAGAGAAATTCAGAAGTTAGGGTCAGCTGAGATAACTATAACTCGCGCCCCCACAATGCACTGCCTATGACCGCACATATTACATCACTCATGACATGGTCAGTGACATCACTGATGACATCTCAAATGGCATCACTTAAGACATCTTCCACATCATCTCTGAAGCAGTAACTAACACCCCTAAAGAATCTTTTAAAAAACCACTGCACTCCCACTTCACCATTCACAAACTCATTGACAGAGCCATACCAGTACTTACACATTCACTCACTAATTCATAGATCTACACACATATCATCTTGCTCACCCATACTGCCACTCATATACCCGTTCAGTCACCGATACAGCCATTGACATAGTCACTCATATACCCATGCAGGCACTCACACACTGAGAGAGTCGCCCATAGAACTAATCAAACACCTACACCCCCACCCATACTGTCAATCATACAGGTACATACTAACCCAAGCAGTTACATACACATACACATACTTGCTCATACAAATAGTAGCACATACTCATTCACCTATACAGTCACTGAGTGAAGCATGTACTCATCCATATAGCCACTCTCACATTCACTCACTCATGAATACAGTCACTCATATACCCAGTCACTCACCAATACTGCCTTTCACATACACAGTTACTGACGCATACTGACACAAGAACTCATTCACTGACACACCCATACAAACACTCACTCACCCATACAGCTTCTCACACAGGCAGTCTCTACCCCATAGAGGCACTGACTCACTCACTCACTCACTCATCCATACAGGCAGTCACACACCTCCTCACCAACACACACAGACACCCAGACAACCAGAGAGATAGTCAACCAATCAATCATCCATATAACCATTCATGTACTCACTAACATACTCATACACCCATTTAGACATCAACTGACAGACGTTAAATATATATACCAAGGTGTATTGATGAATCAGTGGGTGTATGACTGCCTGTATGGATGATTCAGTGGGTGTGTGACTGACTGTATAAGTGAGTTATTTGGTGTCTCAGTGAATGTATGAGTGACTGACTATGTTGTCTGAATGTCTGTATCAGTCTGTCAGATGGTGTCTAAGTGGCTGTATGAGTTGATGAGTGGGTACGTGAGTGGCTGTATGGGTGATTGATTGTTTGACTGTAAAGGTGACTGAATGTGTTTATGGCTGTGTTGATGAGTGAATGGACGTGTCAGTAATATATGGGTGAGTATCTGGATATGTGAAAGGCAGTATAGGTGAGTGTTGGAGTATATGAGTGACTGCATGTGCGACTTAGGGATTGTGATAGTGGACGTATGGGTGAGTGTGTGCGTGTGTGAGTGACTGTATAGGTGAGTGAGTATGTGTTAGTATGTGTATGAATAAGTACGTGGGTGGGTGTATAACTATAGGTGAGTTAATGGCCATGTGATTGACTCTATAGGTGAGTTAGTGTGTGAGTAGTTCTATGAGTGACTGACTGTGTGAGTGGCTGTATGGGTGTATGAGTGGATATATCAGTGGCTGTATTAGTGAGTGAGTTGGTGTATGATTGGCTGTATGGGTAACTAAGGGGATATGTGTGTAGACCTATGAATCAGTGAGTAGGTGTGTAAGTACTGGTATGGTTGTATCAATGGTTTTGAGAATGTTAGTGTGGAAGTTGGAGTGAGTGTATGAAAGGTTATATGGGGTGTGAGTGGGCGTGTCAGAGATTCTGTAGATGATATCATCAGTGATGCCCTCACTGATATCATTTGAGATGTCATCAGTGATGTCACTGACCATGTCATGAGTGATGTAATATGTGAAGTCTAAAGCAGTGCATTGCAGGGTAGCTTGTTATAGTTAGCTCAGCTAACTATAACTGCTGAATTTCTCTGGATTTGTATGAGTCAAATGTCAGCCTAACTATAACGTCCCTGTAACCTTTGGTTCCTTCAGTGAATTTCAAAGTTTTTTAAATTCTAGTTCCTAACTATAACAGCCCTGTAACCTTTGATTTTTTCCAGGGAATTTCTTAAGATTTTTTAAATGTTAATTTGTAACTATAACGTCCCTGGAATCTTTGATTTTTTCAGTTAATTTCTATGGTTTTTAAAATGTTATTTCTTAAATATAATGTTCCTGTACCTTTGGATTTTTCAGTTAGTTACTAAGGTTTTTCAAATTCTGTTTCCCAACTATAACATCCATGTAACCTATGATTTTTTTATTGAATTTTTAAGGTTTTAAATTGTATTTTCTATCTAAAATGGCTCTATAACGTGTATTTTATAAACTTGTATTTTCTTAAGTGGATTATTAAGCATAGTTTATTTTTTCTTTATAATTTTTATATTTGCGACTATGTCGTGATACTCACGGTGAGGTCGCAATGATCACGATCGCATCGTGAGATTGCAAAACAAATGCAAACATTCAGCGACCACCACCGCATAAAAAAATTATAACTTAAAAAATTCATCCTAAGTATTAAAATATACACATTATTAACTCAAAGAACATGTTTGTACACTTATATTTATAGTAACTTTTTTAAAAACTGTGTTTGAACCCTACTACCTGTGTTCTCAATGACGCTGAGAGTCGCGGTGACTTTGGTAACAACGACAATTGGGACTTTTTTGGAGGTGTAAAACACATAAATGCACACATTTTACAGTATTTTAGACACTAGGGGATTATTACTACACTGTTTAAAGTCATATTTTTGGAGAGAGTTTGTACAAAAACAATAATTTAAACCGATTTTCTGTTTTAGTAGTGACGCCAGGCATTGTGGTGATATTGGTTGCCATGATCACCATGAATATGTCGCAAAATGACAAAAACAAATGCAGACAGTCAATAGCCGCCCACCACCACCACATTCAAAACTTATGACTGCAAATGGATTATAACCAACACACTAAACACATCAATATCTAAATGACTGTATAATTGTATGTGCAGCTCCCTTACTATCTCTATAACACAGTGCAAAACTTTTTTGTGTAATTTATAACTGCATGATTCACTGTATCAGTAAGTCTCTCATTCACTGTATACGTATTTGAGCGAATCTGTAGGATGGTGCATCAGTCTATCAATGCTTCTGTAATGAACTGTGTGACTGCCTCAGTGCATCTATGAGTGGGTGCATCAGTGACACAATTGGTCTGTGATTGGTTGTATAAGTCTCTAAATCAATCTGTGAGTAGGTGCATGAGAAACACTGTGGATTTGTAAGTATATAACTGTCTGACTGGATCAGTGAGTGAATACATGAGTGTCTAAGTGGATGTCTGAGTGGGTGGGTTCATGAGTGTCTCAGTGGGCCTGTGAGTGAGTGCATAAGTCTCTCAGTGGGTCTATCACTGGCAGCAAAAATGCCTGAGTGTTTCTGTAAGTGGGTGCATGGGTCTCTGAGTGTGATTGTGTGTGAGTACATGAGTCTCTGAGTGTATAACTGACTGGGTGCATAAGTCTCTAAATGGGTCTATGACTGGGTTTGTGAGTGACTGTATGGGTGTGTGAGTTTTCTGAGTGGGTCCGTGAGTGGGTGTTTGAGTGTCTGAGTGGATCTGTGAGTGGGTGTATGAGTATCTCAACGGGTCTGTGAGTGAGAGCACAAGTCTCTGAGTGGGTGAGTGAATGGGTGCATGCATGAGTGTCTGAGTGGGTCTGTGACTAGGAGGACGGCTGTCTGGGTGGGTCTGTGAGTAGATGCATGAGCCTTGAGTGGGTGGATGAGTGGGTGCGTGCATATCTGACTGTGTCTGTCAGTGTATGTGTGTGTTTCTGAGTGTAAGATTAACTGACTGAGTCCATAAGTCTCTGAGAGGGTCTGTGACTGAGTGTGGGAGTAACTGTATGGTTGTGTGAGTGGGTATATGAGTGTCTGAGTGGATCTGTTAGTGGGTGTATGAGTGTCTCAGTGGGTCTGTGAAAACATACATGAGTGGGTCTGGAAGTGGGTGCATGAGTCTCTGAATGGGTCTGTACATGGGTGCGGGACTCTCTGAGTGAGCCTGTAAGTTGGTGCATGGATATGTGAGTGGGTCTGTGAGTAGGTACATGAGTGCCCAGGTGGGTCTGTGAGTAGGTGTTAGAGTTTCTAAGTCAGTATGGGACTGTACACATGACTCTATGAGTGGGTCTCTAAGTAGATGCATGAGTCTCTGAGTGGGTCTGTACATGGGTGCATGACTCTGAGTGAGTCTGTAAGTGGGTGCATGAGTATCTGAGTGGGTCTGTGAGTGGGTCCATGAGTGCCCAGGTGGGTCTGTAAGTGAGTGTAAGAGTCTCTAAGTAGGTATGAGACTGTACGCATGAGTCTATGACTGAGTCTGTAAGTAGGTGCATGAATCTCTGAGTGGGTCTGTACATGGGTATGTCACTCTCCAAGTAAGTCTGTAAGCGGGTGCATAAGTACCTGAATGGATAGTTGAGTGAATGCATGAGTACCTGAGTGGGTATGTGACTGGATGTATAAGTGTGTGAGTGGGTATCTGAATTGGTGTATACGTGTCTGAGTGTGTTTGTTAGTGCGTACATAAGTGTGTGACAGTGACAGGCGAGTGTGTACAAATATGTATATATATTTTTTATATATTTTCAATAATGTTTGTGATGACTTTGCGATAGTTGTGACTTCCCCGCAGCAGTACACGGGGACCGCACTGGTGATTGTGTTGGCGTCACGAATATCGCGTGCGATTGAAAAAACCGTTTTGGGCACATAACTTGTGTCACTAACACACCCATTTCTCAAACATGGGGTCAAAGCATCTCCACCCTGACCCCTCATGTTAGCTTTCACACAAATTTGTAGCCTCGGTAATCGTTCCCGGACTATAAAATGTCAGCCACAACTTTCTGTCAGGTTGCGTCCAGCCAATCACAGCATTCCCGTTGGTGTGCTCATCCCTGATTAATCGCGAAACCACCGTGAAATATCCATGGCCAGAGATATATCTATAATTTTCAGATTAAATGTCTCAAAAATTACTGGATGGATTTGCACCAAATACAAAAAGCACAATCTGCGTACCAGCATCTACCTTTCAGCCAAAATTGGTGTAATTCCGTCCAGCGGTTCTGGCTGTAGGTTCGACAACGCGTTCCTATGAAAATTTATATTACAAACGCACCCTTTTTTCATGCCCCTATTTCTCAGTCCCCACTGCACAGATCACCCCCAAACTTTCTATGCCACACAGAACCTACTTTGAAACTTTTGGGGGAAAATTTCAAGAAGGTCGGTCAAAAAGGGCCGAAGTTATAGGCAAGTCAAAAAATGCTTTTCCTATGGAAACAGTAGGTAATTTATATGTAGATAGATAGATAGATAGATAGATAGATAGATAGATAGATAGATAGATAGATAGATAGATAGATAGATAGATAGATAGATAGATAGATAGATAGATAGATAGATAGATAATCAATATAAAATACCATACTCAAGCCTCCTGCAGTAGCTCAATAACTTGAGCCAATAAGTCCCTTGGCCATTCTTATACCTTCAAAGTAATTGAATAAACCCATTTTGTGTCCCGTCAAAAGAGAAAGCTGTTAAACTGTGTGGTTCCGAAGCTATGCTCTAAGTGAAAATTGCATTTGGTACATCAGTAGAGTATTTCTACTTATTGACTGTGAGTCAATAAGTATTATTAACTCACAAAGTGGATTCTGTACTGCCTAAGTTCTACAATCTTCGTTTAGGTCCTAATACACCAGCAATAGTATCCAAGATTTGTCCTTTTTTTTAATATCAGAAAGATGTGGGTGTTCACAGTAGATTGAGCATGGGGTTATAAATATCTGACAATACAATTCCTCTAAATTCTTTTTTAATTCTGCTTATCGTCTGTTTTGAATAGATACTCTTTTTGAATTTAAGGTTTATCAAATGCTGAAATTATATCTGTAATTGTTTTCTTATTCCAATCCGCTTCATTTTCGTATAGAGCTGCTTACCCATATACTGGTCCTTAAGCCGCTGGGGCCCTAGTGAAGAGAAGGGTCCTATTCTTACCTCTTTACCGGAGGGATTGGCTATTACAACTTGTGAGGGCAATACTCTGTTCCCCAATAAAATTTCGACAGGTTTAACATAACGAAGAGTACAAGTGAAGTTATCACACAAAGTTATTATTGAGTATCCTAAACTCTGCATATATTAGAATTCCGACACTTCCAACCCTGAACAAACAGGGTGTTTGCACAGGGGTCAGACGACTCTGGCCCTCTCACAATCAGTCAGGGCTTGAGTCAAATCTAACTGCCCGTCTGGTGTTTCTACCTGAGCAACATCTTCAGTCTCGTTTTTGTTCAGAAGGGGTTTAAATTTCAGGTTTTCAGGTGGGCTATAATGATTTTCCCTGCACTCTCTACTATGGCTATTACCCCTTTTCCCCTCTATGACATCGCACTGTGTTTTTTGAAGCATCCTGTCTCCTGTTGTGGCTATGTTGCTACTACTTTCTACTTTTAGACGTGGTGTTTTTGTCCTGATCTTTTTTCATCCCATCTTCCTGCTGATAGGTTCGCCTTTTTTTCAAGTCCTCGAGAAGAGTTGACATCCACGATATACCAAAGTCTAAGTTTACATGAGTTCCTCTTAAATGACCCTGTCCACAGGTAGGTCGCCCCCCTAGCCGCCACGTGGACCTCCTAGTGCCGCTGACCCGCTGTTACTGCCGCCTGCCCTTGCTGTAAAGTGACTGTTGTGCCCTTTGTGCCTTTTGACCTTGTGCCCCGTTCCGCCTTCTGTGTCTTTTCCCCCGGTTCCACCGCTCTAGTTGCCTTTTGCTTTCTGCTCCTTGTTGCATTCATTTTGTGCCTCCTTGACTGTTGTCCCCCTTGTGCCCGCTTTCGTCCGATCGCCCTCTGTGTCCTCTCCCCCGCTTTCACCGCTCTAACTTCCTTTTTGCTTCTGTTCCTTGTTGCATGTATTTTTACCACCTTTTGACTGTTGTCCCCGTTGTGCCCCTTCGCCCTCTGTGTCCTCTCCCCCGTTCTCGTTTTCATTTCTGTGCCACCTTTTCCGCTGCTGCGTCCCTGCGGCCCCGCCCCCCGCTGTTCCCATTCGCCGCCCCGCTCCTGCCTCCCAGCTGCTCCCCCCTCCCACAGCCCTTCATATGGAGGTCGCGCAGTGGTGAAGGGAGCGACCCTTGACCCTGTCCACAGGTAGGTCACCCCCCCAGCCGCCACGCGGACCTCCTGGTGCCTCTGACCCGCTGTTACTGTCGCCTGCCCCTGCTGTAACGTGACTGTTGTGCCCTTTGTGCCTTTTGACCTTGTGCCCCGTTCCGCCTTCTGTGTCCTTTTCTCCGGTTCCACCGCTCTAGTTGCCTTTTGCTTTCTGTTCCTTGTTGCATTCATTTTGTGCCTCATTGACTGTTGTCCCCCTTGTGCCCGCTTTCGCCCGATCGCCCTCTGTGTCCTCTCCCCCGCTTTCACTGCTCTAACTGCTTTTTTAGGTATTGCCAGACCCAGCGCATGCTCGGGTCTGGCGAGACATTTTGTGAGGGCTCCAAAAAGTGCTACCAGGCCAGCCTAGAGCTACAGTGCATGTGCGCGGGCACGCACGTCATGCTTTACCGCATATAACTTTCACTTTTGCGGCCGCACGGCCGCTTTGATGTTCTTGTGAGGCTTCAATAGATTGCAGCAGTTAAAACAAGCATTGGCATAGCCAATAGGTCTCGCTTTTGGGACCTTATAAGTATTTAGTTATGCAACTGTTGCATGGCTCAACACTTATAAGGTCCCAAAGGCGAGACCTATTGGCTATGCCAATGCTTGTTGTTTCTGTTCCTTGTTGCATTTATTTTTACCACCTTTTGACTGTTGTCCCTGTTGTGCCCCTTCGCCCTCTGTGTCCTCTCCCCCGTTTTCATTTCTGTGCCACCTTTCCCGCCGCTGCGTCCCTGCGGCCCCGCCCCCGCTGTTCCCATTCGCCGCCCCGCTCCTGCCTCCCAGCTGCTCCCAACTCCCACAGTCCTTCATATGGAAGCCGCGCAGCGGCCGCGCGCAGCGGGCGCACCGCTGGCGCGCCAAATGCAAGCCCGTCTGCGCCCGTCCGCGCCTGGACCGCGCCCAGTGCCAGAACCCCTGGCCCCCACCGGAGCCAGGGCACATGGCTGAAATACGACTCCGCCACCCTCAACGCACTCAACACCAGACGACCACCTGCCTGCCACCGAGCCACCCCGAAGCAAACCCACGGACCCTTCACCTGCCAAGCCTGCAAATTCACCTGCCTCCGAACCTTTCCCCCGCCCGCCAGACCAAGCAACAACAACAACCACCTCAAATGCATCCTCCTCAACACCCGCTCCGTCCACAAGCACGCTGTCGAACTTTGGGACCTCCTCGACACAACAGCACCAGACGTTGCCTTCCTCACGGAAACCTGGATGAACACCTTCTCTGCCCCCGACATCGCCATAGCCATACCGGACGGCTACAAGATCACCCGGAAGGACCGCGTCAACCAAACCGGAGGAGGAATCGCCATCGTCTACAGGAACACCATCAACATCACGACCAACACCGAAGACACACTCTCCGCCGCCAAATACCTACACTTCCAGACTCACACCAACCCCAAGACTACCCTTAGAGGAACGCTCATCTACAGACCCCCGGGCCCACGCACACAATTCAGCGAAACCAACGCCAACTTCATCAGCCTGCACGCCCTAGCCTCACCAAAATAAATCCTCCTAGGCGACCTGAACTTTCACCTGGAGAAAAACAGCGACAACAACACCACTACCCTGCTCGACAACCTCGCCAACCTCGGACTCAAGCAACTGGTGAACACCCCCACCCACCTCGCTGGCCACACGCTCGACCCCATCTTCTCCGCCAGCAACCACGTCTCCTTCAGCCACTCCACCGGACTACACTGGACCGACCACAGATGCATCCACTTCATCTTCAAAAAGAATACATCCCACCACCGTACGCAACAACCCCCCGCAGATGCTGGAGCAAAATCACCACAGACCAGCTTCTCTCATCACTAAGCCAGAACCCGCCAGCCAACACCGCTGACACCAACGACGCAGCCCACAACCTTGCACAGTGGATCACCAACTGTGCCGACGACCTCGCCCCACTGAAGAACCCCCATGCATGACCAGCACCAGGAAAACCCCATGGTTCACAGACGCCCTCAAAAAATCAAAGAAATCCTGCCGAACCCTCGAAAAAACCTGGCGCCACGAACGGACAACAGAAAACATGACAGCCTCAAGAACGCCACTCGCGAACACTACCAGCTGATCCGCACCACCAAAGGTCATCGTTCAAAAAGCGGCTCGACAGCAACACCCACAACAGCAAGGAACTCTTCAACATCATCAAAGAGCTCTCCAACCCCAACGCCAGCAACAACGACATCACACCATCACATGACCTCTGCGACTCCCTCGCCACGTACTTCCACCGCAAGATCGCAGACATACACGACAGCTTCGGACCCCAGACTTCGCCTCCAGTCACCGAACCAACGACCCCCACCACCACCCTCAGCGCCTGGACCCCCACCTGCACTGAAGACACCACCCACGTCATGAACACCATACACTCGGGCTCCTCCTCTGACCCATGCCCACATCATATCTTCAACAAAGCCGACATCATCATCGCACCCCACCTCCGGAACGTCATAAACAACTCCTTCACGTCCGCCACCTTCCCAGAGAGCCGGAAGCACGCAGAAATCAACGCCCTTCTGAAGAAACCCACAGCGGACCCTAAAGACCTCAAGAACTTCCACCCCATCTCTCTTCTGCCCTTCCCGTCAATAAACAGCTGACTGCATTCCTCGAGGCAAACAACTAGCTCGACCAGTCCCACTCCGGATTTTGAGCCAACCACAGCACTGAGACCGCCCTCATCGCAGTCACCGACGACATCAGGACCCTGATGGACAACGGAGAAACAACCGCTCTCATCCTCCTAGACCTCTCAGTAGCCTTTGACACCGTATGCCACCGCACCCTAATAACCCGCCTCTTCATCAACACTGGGATCCAAGGAAAGGCCCTGGACTGGATCACCTCGTTCCTCTCCGACAGAACCCAGAGAGTCCGCCTCCCTCCCTTCCGCTCAGAGGCCACCAAGATCATCTGCGGTGTACCCCAAGGCTCCTCGCTCAGCCCAACCCTCTTCAATATCTACATGAGCCCCCTCTCCACCATCGCACGCAAACACAACATCAACATCATCTCCTACGCCGACGACACCCAGCTGATACTCTCCCTCACCAAAGACCCAGCCACCGCCAAAACCAACCTCCAGGAAGGAATGATAGATGTCGCAGAATGGATGAAGCTCAGTCGCCTGAAGCTGAAATCCGACAAGACGGAGGTCCTCATCCTCGGACAATCCCCATCCGCCTGGGACAACTCCTGGTGGCCCACAGCACTGGGCACCACACGGACACCCACGGACAACGCATGCAACCTGGGATTCATCTTGGACTCCTCCCTCACGATGACCAAGCAAGTCAACGCCGTCTCATCCTCTTGCTTCAACACCCTGCGCATGCTCCGAAAAATCTTCAGGTGGATCCAAACCGAAACCAGAAAAACGGTCACCCAGGCCCTCGTCACCAGCTGACTGGACTACGGAAACGCCCTATAAGCAGGAACCACTGCCAAACTTCAGAAATGACTTCAGCGCATACAGAACGCCTCCACACGACTCATCCTTGATGTCCCTCGCCACAGCCACATATCCGCCCACCTGAGAAACCTGCACTGGCTCCCCGTCAAGAGGATCACGTTCAGGCTCCTCACCCACACACACAAAGCGCTCCACGACATGGACCCCGAATACCTCAACAGCCGCCTCTCGTTCTATAACCCCACCCGCCAGCTCCGCTCCACCAGCCTCGCCCTCGCCACCGTCCCACGGATTCGCAGAACCACCACCGGAGGAAGATCATTCTCCTACCTGGCTGCCAAGACATGGAACTCCCTCCCCGCACACCTACGACTGACCCAGGACCATCTCGCCTTCAGGAAACACCTCAAGACATGGCTTTTCGAGCAGTAGCAGCAGCCCCCCCCAGCGCCTTGAGACCCTCACGGGTGAGTAGCGCGCTCTATAAATGCACTGATTGATTGATTGAAATGGTAAGTCATTGTGATTGAAAGTGTCTTGGTGGAATTGAACAATGAATATGATATTATATGCATAGTTTTTTGGACTGATTGTATTTAAAATGAAGGCACTATTCTTATATTGCAAGTTTTATATGTATTATTGTGGTTTTCTGAAACTATATAACATTCATGTGTATGTACTAATGATTTTTGTCATGATTTTTATTGACTATAAAATAAAGAATTCCTCGTTTTCGAGCCCTAATATATTTTCTATCTCTCTAGTTATACACCCAGGCTCTTCGATAATATAGAAATTTATTTTTTCATAACCTATCCCTGATTTTCGAGCCCTACCACTGGAATCTCTGTATATCTTGTTGCTTTTCCTTTGGACTCACTTTCATTTCAGATATAGGTTTTAAGTAACTAGGGTTTCTGAATTTTTGTGTGTTACTTCCATGGATTCATAAACTTGAGAGATAATTTTTGTAACTCCATCTCTCTCTGATCTTATGGAGTTGCAGTGTATCTCTGGGGTACCGCCGAAAAGCAGCTTCTCTCCATGTAATAGATCCATTTCAGCTGCAGTATCTCTGTTGCCTATCTTGTATTCAAAGCTTTATTCGAGGAATATACTCATAAAAGCACAAACATACATTTAAAATACATCACATTAAAAATGTTCCTATTTATACATACTGTTAAAACAGTTGTGCATACATAAACAATAAAAATCTTTGGTGTACATTTACACAGAGATTACTTGTTACTCCGGTATACAACCTTTACAACGCAACTTTTACAACGCACTACACTTACAACGCATTTTTTACAACGCAACATCCACTACAACGCATTCCATTACAACGCAGGACACTACAACGCATTTTTAAAAACTACCTTTACAACGCATTGCATTACATCGCATAGTACCTTTACAACGCATACCATTACAACGCATAATATTACATTAAAACCCCTACACTATCCAACACTTACCCTACTGTTGCACCCCCTGGAGTTAGAATAGTAATTTTTACCCCTATACTATCCAACACTTACCCTACTGTTGCACCCCCTGGAGTTAGAATAGTAATTTTTACCCCTATACTACCCAACACTTACCCTACTATTGCACCCCCTGGAGTTAGAATAGTAATTTTTACCCCTATACTATCCAACACTTACCCTACTGTTGCACCCCCTGGAGTTAGAATAGTAATTTTTACCCCTATACTATCCAATACTTACCCTACTGTTGCACCCCCTGGAGTTAGAATAGTAATTTTTACCCCTATACTATCCAACACTTGCCCTACTGTTGCTCCCCCTGGAGTTAGAATAGTAATTTTTACCCCTATACTATCCAACACTTGCCCTACTGTTGCACCCCCTGGAGTTAGAATAGTAATTTTTACCCCTATACTATCCAACACTTACCCTACTGTTGCACCCCCTGGAGTTAGAATAGTAATTTTTACCCCTATACTATCCAACACTTGCCCTACTGTTGCACCCCCTGGAGTTAGAATAGTAATTTTTACCCCTATACTATCCAACACTTGCCCTACTGTTGCACCCCCTGGAGTAAGATTAGTAATTTTTACCCCTATACTATCCAATATTTACGTTAAATGCAATGAAATATTATGCGTTGTAATGGTATGCGTTGTAAAGGTAGTATGCGATATAATGGAATGCGTTGTAAAGGTAGTTTTTAAAAATGCGTTGTAGTGTCCTGCGTTGTAATGGAATGCGTTGTAGTGGATGTTGCGTTGTAAAAAATGCGTTGTAAGTGCATGCGTTGTAAAAGTGTGCGTTTTAACGACATACATCCGTTACTCCAGTTATATTACATTAATAGAAATTGCCCTCCGTCTGATGGACCATGCCCACCCCAGATACTTTGCTGTACCCAGAACAATAGGCATATCAGTGGTGGTGCAAATAATTCGTAGCACCTCAACACCCCTGGTTGTCCCTAGATTTCTACAAACAGGAGCTAACCAAACTCTTCTCGGGGTGGCATAAGCTTTACACAGGAATAGAAAGTGACCTATATTTTCCTCAGTTGCACCACAAACCGGGCAGCACGAGGTGGTTGAACTCCTCCACCTACCCGTCAGTGATCTCAGAGGAAGGGCACCTGATCTTAACTGGAAGAAAAGCTTCCTATCCCCTGGGTTAGTAATACTGTCCCAGTATAGTTCCAATACAGGACACAGTTTGATTTCTAAGAAACGCCCCGCCATTGTGTCTGATCTCGTTCTACTCCAGAGTCTGCCATCTATCCAGTCCCAATATAAGCTTTTAATTATGTTTTTACTTGGAAAGGGTTCCCCAGATGGATTATCCCATAGATTGGAGAGGCCGAGGTCACCTAGAGCAGTCCTAAGATTTTTTAACCAGACTATTTTATGAAAGGTGTCAGCTTTAATTATGGCAAGGAACCCCTCTGCATAATGCCGTATCTCTGGGATAGTCCAGAGGTGTCTCCAATAGAGAATCGGGCGCAATCGCGCTCGGTCACTAACTGATCTTCTCCCTAAATCAAGACCAAGCGGGATTAATGGTGTACTCTGAGGGAGACCCGTGATTCCCCTAAGGAACCTATTCTCCGATATTTGCAAGGGGAGATGCCTCTCAAAACCCCACAGCTCAGCCCCATATAGGGCAGACCCAATAGCCTTGGCATCATATACTGCCAGGACTAGGCTTTGATTTAGACTTTTTGTGTTCCACCCGAAGTGCCCCCGAAATCTGTTGATGCCTCAGGACCGCCTTTTCTATATGTTGAGACCATTTTAGATTGTTTGCTATCTGCACCCCAAGGTAGGTAAATACAGTAACCACCTCAAGCTCACAGTTGTTCAGAAGTATTTTAGGCCGGGGTCTACGTTTTGGTGAGAAGGCCATCAGCTTGGTCTTGCCCACGTTAACTTCCAGGCCATGTTCCCCACAGAAAAGATCGAAGATGTTTAAAGCTCGCTGCAAGCCAGCCGGTGTTTTAGACAAAATCAGCGTATCGTCGGCGAACATCAGGATCGGAACCCTGAGGCCCGCCAACGAGGGTGCATCGACACTGGCATCCAGCATCCGAGCCACAATTCCGTTAATAAATAGGGAAAAAAGCAGGGGGGCCATAGCACACCCCTGTCGTACTCCGCGTTCAATCGGAAAGTCGGCAGATGATTCACCATTCATACCCCACTGAACTTTGGCGAAATTACACTCATGCAGCCTCATTATCAGAGTGAGTAACTCAGCCGGAAGGCCTATTTCGCTCAGAACTGCCCAGAGCTTTCTCCTCGGTACCAGGTCGAAGGCAGCCCGCAAGTCGACAAAGGCAACATACAGGCTGCCCTCGCCGAGCACCACCGTCCCCCCACTGCAGCAGAGCAAAGCGAAACACCTGGTCGACTGTGCTTGTAGCCCGCCGAAAACCAGCCTGATAAGGGGACAGGGCGTTGTTCTCATCTACCCAGTCCATTAGTCGATTTACCACCATTCTCCCTACCACTTTTTGGATAGTGGCAATCAAACTTATCGGCCTATAATTGCCCGGGAGGAACCGATCCCCTTTTTTATATATGGGTATAATATTTGCTCCCTTCCATAACTCTGGGACTGCCGTTCCCTTCGCAATAGCATTTCCCAAAAGGAATACATACCTAGCCCACCTCGCCTTATCGTTTATAAAAACATCAGAGGGTATCCCATCTAGACCCGGGGCCCTTCCCCCTTGGGCAGAGCATATTGCAACTTCAGTTTCTTTAAGGGAAAATAAATTCCCAGTGGGGAATACAGCTGAAATTACTTCCACATCCTTAAACTCGGTAATCTCAGCATATTGGGGTTTGAAATAATCCACCCAGGCACCCTCAGCGACATTATTGTCGGGTTTATTTGGAGTTCCACCTCTACCCCACTTGACAATATTCCAAAATAACCTGGAATCCTTAGCCCCCGAGGCCTCCTTTAGTTCTACCCAATACTTTTCGTCCCATGTTTTTTTTGCTAGCGATACGCTAACCTTGTAGTGCTTCCTAGCCTCGCTAATCGCTGCCCTGTCCCTATTCCTGATTGCTCTTCCCAAGCTTAGCCTGGCTTCCCTGCACTGATGATTGAACCACCTAGCTGGTTTGGGTGGTTGTTTCCTATTTATCTTGCGGGCCCTCAAGAAATGCGGTTTTAAAAGGGAAAAGAGTTTATTGTGTATGTCCGTTATTTCCCTAGAACCTGGGATTACGGGGTTTGCAGCCTCCATAGCAGCGATTGCAGTATCCACCTCGGAACTTATAAAGTCCATAGATTCTGCATTCGCCAATACACTCGGCCAGTTAAGTCTGCGCATGTCATTAGCCATGATAGGCATTGGGCCGTCACTTAATTGAGGGTTCCCTGATATGGCCATCCACCAGTTATGGGTCACACAGAGGGGATTGTGGTCACTTTCCAGTCTACCCTCGATTTTCATGTCGCATACCAACTGCCACAAATTGAGGCTGCAAAGGACATAGTCTATCCGACTTTGGTTATGACCATTGTCGAATGTACAGGCACCTTCCCTATCGCCCTTCGTCCTCCCATTTAGGGCTCTCAACCCATGTTCCAGGCAAATGGCATTCAGTTGTAATATATCTTTCGTCCACCGCTTAACAGGAGCCAGATTTAAAGTCGGAACACCCCATTGCGTATCCTCCTCTTGCCCTAGGGGATCATCCGATCTATCCAATGGTTCGAAAGTCCTATCTAGGTCACCAGCTACTACAACTTTGTTACCCAGGGACTGCGATTCCAAAAAAGTGGACAAAGCCTCTAGAATGGGTGAACTCCCAGTGGTACTGCCCCTTGCATAGATGTTGTATATATCTATCCCTCCCCACTTTTCTGAGGCTATTCTTAGCATTTGGATGTCCTTACAACCCAAATCCACCACTTTGATTGTTATTTGAAGACATTGCCTTATCCAGATTGTAAGGCCTCCCATCGGTCGACCCCCAGCACCTCTACTGGCCGGGATTGAAAAATTTAAGTAACCAGGAAGAAATATAGGGTCACAAGCCCATGTCTCCTGGAATAAACAAACTTCAAAGCCATTGACGAAATCCATCCAGTTTTGGGACATCAACTTGCTACTCAGCCCCGCGATGTTCCATGAAAAAAACTTCCCTAGACTGGGGCCGTCTATGGCTACTGCTCCTACACAGGACATCCCAAAGTCGTTTGTTAAGATTCCGTCATATCCCTCCCTCTCTCGGGTGGTATCCTCAGTGTTGTGATCAACCTCCTGGGTGCCAACAGTGCTAAGTGTAATTAGTTCCTCATTTTCAGAGTCCCCAGAAATTGAAATACACTCCCCACATATTTCCTCCAAAATCACAGTCTCCCAACCAGTTCTCATTTCATTTGGTTCCACATTTTTAGTCAAAACAGTTAACACAGGCTTCCCACATATATCCCAACGGGTCATACCTTCCCTACTGTTCGTGGAATAATCGGAATTTGGTCAATAAACCCACCCCGGATCTTTCATCACTTCAAAACGATTGTACGTTGGTCCTTTATAAAAGTTGCCCCGTTGTATGGGTACAGTGAAAGGAACAAACCCTGGGGAGGGGAGATTGTTATAGCAACCTAGTTCACTGATCATACCAAATTGAACACCTGTTGGTCTTGGATAAAAGAATGTAAGATCAACAACACCAATTCCACCACTGCTTGTGCCCCAATTTTGTTTCGTGATCAGACGTGCCACCCTAGGATCTTGAAAATTAACAACTGTACACTCCCCCCCCAAGTGCTTAGGAGTACAACCTATCCAGTCTGTCCTTCTCACACCAATAATCAGCCCGTCCACTTCCCCAGGCAGTGGTCTATTTACCTTTAACCAGTGCATTACCTTGTTCTTTAGCATCTGGAAGGATTCTCTTTGCCCGGCCAACAAAGGTGGTACATTAGTAAGGACAGCCACGAAAGGATAAGAATCTGGAGTGAGATTCATAGGAGGTATCCTACGGGGTGCCTTCATCGGGAGGGTGTTAGGCAGGATAATGGCAGGAGCAGCAGGACCGGATGTTGGAATACTTGGTGGTAGTTGGGAACTATTCAATACAGTGTTATTAGTTTTGGAACTGTCATTGTTACCCCTAGCAGGAGCACCAAGACGAGGTGTTGAAATGCTTGGTGAGGGTTGGGAACCATTAGATACAGGATTGCCACTTTTGGAGCTATCTTTATTACCTATAGCCACAGTGTCAGGCAGCTTGTTTTTTTTAGTGGTATTACTACTTGGACGGTCCGACAAATCTAAATTAGTCTTGGGGATATGTCCCTTCGACTGAGGCCTACTTGCAATGCTGACTGCGGGGGGAGGAGGCTCAGCGATGGACACACCATTTGCCTGACCATTTGGTTTCGCAAGATTGATACTATCCCCCATCCTAGGGTGGGACTTGATTAGGGATTTGGTGGAAAAAAAGTTATCTAGAGTAGCCTGCTCGAAATGATCTAACCGATCAGCCAATTTTTTAACTCGTTCCTCAATAGGAGTCAAGAGAGACCTCATCAGCCTCTCCAACTCGTGGAGCAGGGGTGGAGCAGAAGATAAGGTCTCAGTCAACACCATCGCTGAGGGGTCATTCGTGTTAGATACAGGACTAGCCGGAACAACTCCGTCTTTGACAATCTTAACCCCACCAGAGCCAGCCCTAATAGACTCGCAGGAAGGGCGTAGACATATTCCAACCTTCCTTATTTTTTTCGGATGTTTAGGAAGATAGCACTTCTTCGGGGCAGCACTTCTTTTATTACTTGGTTTAGTTTTAGCCACGTGAGTTGACACACTCGGTTGGGCAGTGGTCACCTGCCCTGTAGGTAAACCAGTTAGTATAATGGACGAGGTAGAAGGCAAAATGGGCACATCGTGACCCACAGACGAGCCAGCCAACAACTCTGGTGAAGGGGGAAAGGTGTAAGGCGTTTCCAGTACAGCTGGCAGGGTTAGGGATGACAGGGGAGGAACCAATGCCGGGAAACCCTGAGGTGGCCGTTTCTCCAAAGGAATTTTAAGGAGTTCAATAGATAACCTACACTCGGCACGCCTCTCCGCCAAAGCGATCTCTTTGTCAATATCTAGGGTTACCCGACTAAAGTATTTGTCTAGAGGACCCAAAGTGGCTGACCCCACCTCGGCCTGAGTAGAGATCTGGGCAGTGGTATTTGAAGGAGAAGACGTACTTTGCAGCCAACGAGCTTTAAAAAGAACAATACTTTATAAACAAACACCAGAGGTCTCTAGATACAGGGAACGTACTGTAACAAGTGGTCAGAGGGCGCAATGTCAGAGAGCGGGCCCAGCCCAGCCTCCTTCAGCCCCTGACGGCCACAGACGGTCCCGCCCTTGTCCCGGGCTTCTCCCGGGACGCTCCCGCGTGCTCCCGCGCAGCGGAAGTAAGCTCCACTGTTATAGATCAGACGTGACGCACAGGGGGCGGGGCTGACAGGGAGAGCGGGCCAGGTGTTCTCAATCGGCCAGGCTGGGACTCCTGGGAGACGGAGTCCCTGCAGAAACGCTCGCAGCCCTGCCCAAGAGCCCCAGCACAACACAGACTGCACAGCCTCTCCACAGATTCCCCAGCGGCAATTCCAATGAAGCGGGACCCGCGAAGCGGGTCCGGCGAACAGTGGGCTCAAAAACAGTACAACAGCCCAAGGCCAAGAGTCCAGGAGCAAGGGTCCATCAGACGCACCTTCAAATCAGCAAGGGATCCCGCAGGTAAGAGGCAGGCAGGCTCTTTAACACACTCTGTGCGCAGGGGGCGGGGCTGACAGGGAGAGCGGGCCAGGTGTTCTCAATCGGCCAGGCAGGGACTCCTGGGAGACGGAGTCCCTGCAGAAACGCTCGCAGCCCTGCCCAAGAGCCCTAGCACAACACAGACTGCACAGCCTCTCCACAGATTCCCCAGCGGCAATTCCAATGAAGCGGGACCCGCGAAGCGGGTCCAGCGAACAGTGGGCTCAAAAACAGTACAACAGACCAAGGCCAAGAGTCCAGGAGCAAGGGTCCGTCAGACGCACCTTCAAATCACCAAGGGATCCCGCAGGTAAGAGGCAGGCAGGCTCTTTAACACACTCTGTGCGCAGGGGGCGGGGCTGACAGGGAGAGCGGGCCAGGTGTTCTCAATCGGCCAGGCAGGGACTCCTGGGAGACGGAGTCCCTGCAGAAACGCTCGCAGCCCTGCCCAAGAGCCCCAGCACAACACAGACTGCACAGCCTCTCCACAGATTCCCCAGCGGCAATTCCAATGAAGCGGGACCCGCGAAGCGGGTCCAGCGAACAGTGGGCTCAAAAACAGTACAACAGCCCAAGGCCAAGAGTCCAGGAGCAAGGGTCCGTCAGACGCACCTTCAAATCACCAAGGGATCCCGCAGGTAAGAGGCAGGCAGGCTCTTTAACACACTCTGTGCGCAGGGGGCGGGGCTGACAGGGAGAGCGGGCCAGGTGTTCTCAATCGGCCAGGCAGGGACTCCTGGGAGACGGAGTCCCTGCAGAAACGCTCGCAGCCCTGCCCAAGAGCCCCAGCACAACACAGACTGCACAGCCTCTCCACAGATTCCCCAGCGGCAATTCCAATGAAGCGGGACCCGCGAAGCGGGTCCGGCGAACAGTGGGCTCAAAAACAGTACAACAGCCCAAGGCCAAGAGTCCAGGAGCAAGGGTCCGTCAGACGCACCTTCAAATCAGCAAGGGATCCCCTTGCCTATCAATTTCATACCTAGGTCTGCAGTGACAGTGCTCTTCCTGTGTTTGGTGTAAGACATCAGGTAACACTGCTTTAGAGGTTATGCCATGTGTATTTGCATACAGGGGTGCAAATGTATTTCCCCATGACCAGCATTGTTGATGATTGGGTACCATTTCAATTGGAAGGAACCATTTCATTATCTAGATTTCTCCTTGTGACTTGAATGGGTATTAACAGCTTCTAATTCCTAGGTCTTCTAGCAATCTAGAATGGAATTTCTTTCTGCTTTGCTGAACAATGTTCCATTTTTGCATAAATTGCATAGGTATTTGGTTTATGAAAATTAATGTTAGTTGTTAAAATGTGTGGATCTTTCAATAGCACCTGTTACCTCAGTGCCTCTCTGCTGTAAGACATATTGGGTCATTGGTACTAGGTAGTGGTTGCAAAATACTGGGTGCAATTTGCGACTAGTATTTTTGCGATTAGTATAGATTTTTAAGAACCAACGTATGTTCTTAAAAATCTGAATCATAGTTGGTCTGAATCCAACCTACCTCATGCATATTAAATTCCGATTTAGTATGATTCATTGACATCATAAGGATGGTGGCCTGCTGGGGTCGGCAGACCACAAAGTTTGTGATTACTTTTTGAAAAAGTAATCTTTTTTTTAATGCAGCTCTTTTTCCTTAAAGTAACATGGGACTTGTTTAAAAAAAACAAAATCTAAAGATTCATAAACTTTTTTACAGTAATTAACAGTAGTCCCATGGTTCACTACCTACTCATACAAAATGTCTTCAGCATTGACCTTCACTGCATTGCCACCTTGAGAATGTATGTCTGCCCTTGGCGAATGTTAGGTGGCTGTACTTCCTCCCCTTGTTTGTTGTGGCCTCAGGGCAGTGCCAGCTCTGGACAAACAAAGAAGGAGGTAATCTAATAAACACTAGTAATCAGCTAACCTCAAGAGAAAACATCAGGCAAGGATGCTGCTTTTGGAACAGGGTCAGGTTTATAGAGACACCATTTCTAACACAGGGATGGGCTCGGAGGCACGCTGTGGGAATATAGATTTGGGAGATGTAATATCCTATGGCATAGAAACGAGGATTTAATGCACTCCTAACTATGGCACAATGTGCGGTACTCTTGCCTATGCATCACAGCCTGGTGCTCTGTGTGTGGATACACTCTGTCTATACTATGTCACTGGTATCATTTAATTATCGTAAACCTAATTGCTGTGAAGGAATGCCCAGGCAGCAACTAAACCAGCCCCAAGCAAACCTTCCTGCCAGGATTCTACAGAGCTCCAAGCAGCAAAGAAGTGAAACCAAGCCCTGGACCGCTGTCAGCCTAGCAGGGAAATGTTGATGTGTTTTCACTACTCTCCAGTGCGGCCAGGAAACGACCCGTCCGCACACGGCTTCTTTAAAAACAAGCCGCGCTGCCTGGAGCTATAGTCTCTCCCCTCTCTCTCCGTCTTTCCCTCTCCCTCTCTGGCGCTCCTGTGCCGAGGCTCGTTCGTTTCCCCTCTCCTTCTCCTTCCCCCTCCCCCTCCTCAGCCGCTTGCTACTGAGGGCTCCGGCAGCAGCTTCCAGCCAGCCAGTGGAATCTGTGTGTGCGCGAGCGTGTGCCGCCGCCGCTGCGAGTTTGTACCGGGAGGAACACTCCGCACATGTGCTCTGTATGGAGATTGGCGCCGCTCTCTGTCGCTTGAATCCGCGCAAGCAGGCGAGATGTCCAGCACGCCCCATGACCCCTTCTACTCCTCGCCCTTTGGCCCCTTCTATAGGAGACACACACCATACATGGTGCAGCCGGAGTACCGAATCTATGAAATGAACAAGAGGCTGCAGTCTCGCACTGAGGTGAGTGCCCTTACCTTCTTAAAGCAGCCTCGGCCATGCCGTCACAGGGGCTGCATTCCTTTGACGTGCTTGGTTTATTTTATATATTGTATATGTATATATATATATTCAATGTGGTCTTGTGACGGCTATACTGCCAATGTGCGAGTGCTGTTGGACAGCAGTGTAGATGAAATTAAAACATGCTGTGCTGTAATGTATGGTTTATCACGAATCCACTCTGGAGTTTCTTTCTTTTATAGATGTTTATTTTTTAGATGGATAATGTTGTTTGCAATGTATGGGAACATGCAAGGCTACACATACAGTAACTTGTGCATTTAACTTCTGTGAAAGGAAAACAGCGTGTGTGAAGAAAGTAGTTGGTTCCAAACTTGCTTCAGCACCACAGGCTATGGGGAGACCGTTCCTTTCAACCATCTCATATTAAACGTAGAGGCATGGTGCACACCTAGTTGACAAATATCTGATATTTTTCTAACAGCGTGCGGGATAGACAGCCCTTTTCACATAAAGTTGCCTGAGTGGGAACTTCCAGAGCTGTATTTCCTGGCGGCGCGCTGCGTGCATCCCATTAGCAGGTCGCAGTGACACACAGCGCGCGCAGGAAAGCCCCCTTTCTCTCACAACATATAGCGCACGTGCTGGGCCGAGATAAGCAAACAGGGATTCACCGGGGGATGACGTCACAAAGCACACCTCTCGGCTGGGATAGAGGTGGTGACCACACGCGTGAATTCTTTAGCAGAAAGGATGGGTATTAGAAGGGATTCCGGAGGTGAGCAGATGTATAACCATCTGTTTGATAAAGTGCGCGGTTCTTCTCTCTGAGAGGAGGAGCAGAGAGAACTTTGCAGAAGAAAGTGTACATTGTTGTTGGAGCATCTTGAAAATTTGGGGCTGTCAGCCCGGCTGAGGCGGGCACATGACGTGTAGTTGGGAGATGCGCTATTGGCATTGGTGACATCACGCTACGCGGTTGCTTCTAACACTCTGCGGTTACACCTGTTATTAGGTTGAGCACAAGTCCTTTGTAAATTGTAATTCACATCGGTGGGTTCCAAGGCCCGACATGTAGTCCTACCTTGCATGAGGATTGTCATTAATGCTGGATATACATATCTGATTTAGCTTTTTGAACAAAAAAGAAGCGATCTTGTGTGTTAAAAACAGTTTCTGCAGGTTTGTTTAACTTTTGCACAATTAGCACCAGTCCTTTGCTGATGGTAAAATAGCTTGTTTTATAGGGTTTACATCACTGATTGATCAAACATACATTACACCTGAAAGATCAACTGGACAACTGAAAAAGAGCATGCATAGGAAATAAGTGTGGTATCTGCTAATTTCACTGTTTGCACATGATTGTAAATGACCCTAAGAGTACAGGCAGCAGGCAAACCTGACCAGGTCACTGGACTCAAGTGCTCAGGGGTCACAAAGCAAGGCGTGAGGTCTGGTGGTGGGAAGCTTAAGGATATGTACTGTTGTGTATGCCGTGGGCATTGTCACCCTGATCTGTGTAGCATACATACACAGTGTAGACTGCTCTTGTATGGGCTGATGTCTTTAATTGAGAGTAATAGGTATCAGAAGGGCTCTGGCATTGGTCTGATGGCAGCGGTAGAAAATCTGACATTCCTCTAAACAGAACTGTTGAACTAACTAGTGGCGAAGAGACTTCAACAAACTTTCAGGGGACAATTTCCAAAGGCATTAATGAGTACCTGAAGCAGTACTCAGGAATACTACTTAGCCTACTCTTAAATGCCTTTGTAACTTGCCCACAAAACAGATTATTCTGGGAATCATCATATACAATTATTACAAATTTAGAGGGCTGCAAACTCTTCATTTTTACTTATGGAGGGGTGTGCATTTTGAAGCTAATGAATGAAGGCGTTTACAAGTATGTGAAGTTCTCCACGTGTTTATAAATGCCTTAAGTAAATTGCCCCATATAATTGTTTTCAAGTAGTTTTTGCTACTTCTCTGAATTTCAGGTGCTATGTTTATGATTTGATCACAGACATCTCATGCACATTTAAAGCCCTGAAACACACATCCTATAATGCGAGCAGGTTTTTCATTTAAAAGTCTTAATGCTTCTACAAATATTTACCCGCAAGCAACTCCCTGACTGGGTTTACCGATCAGATTCTAGGTAGGACTTTATATCTTAACAAATTCTTCTGCACACTATTCCAACTTTGGAAAAAAAAGACATTTGGAAGACTGTCCTATGGGTGGTATTGTTAGGGCATTTTGCTATACATTAACAATGGTCATCATTTTAACTTTAATTTTAATGGAAATATTCTAAAAATAGTTTGGTTTTAAACGTATAACTATACAGTTATTGAAATATACAAAAAAGATGGACAATGTATTTTCCAAACTTTTTATTTAAATTAGTTTTCATTGAAGGCTTTTTACAATACGAGGAAAGTGGGTTTGCAAAACTCCGTTTAAAGAACATTATATTTACAAAAGAGTGTACAAAATTAACAACTGGAAAACTGAAGAAAAATATATATTATAAAAGTACTGAAACATTTGTAATGAAGCAATAATGTTCCTTCTTTTGCACGTGTACAAAGTCTAGAAAAGATGGTGTAGGGCAAAAAAACAGCCTGAACAAGAAAAAAGTGGGTAAAGCAGAGAAGATGCATGTACAGAACACCTGAGGCAGAAAGGGAGAAAGGTAAAAAGAGGGGCAGGACTCATCTCACAAACATTCTTGACTAGGAGAAATAAAATAGAGTATAACATCCATCCACTATTAACCACAGTATAACTCAACAAAAAGTAGAGAAGATTTCATTGAATTTAAATGAGGTCCAGTCTTTTATAAATGATACATTCAAGTGTGGAGGTCACGATACATTCTGCAACCAAGGGGCCTATTATGATGGCGGGCGGACCGGTAAACGGGACCGACCGCCAGGAGTGCGGCGGTCCCGCATTAGCAATTAGGATATCCTGGCTATTCAACATTGTGGCGGGTGGTGCTGTAAGCAGCACCCGTCACAATATTGAATATGCACATTGTGTATTGGCATGCACAATGCCTGCCACCTTGAGTATGCCAATGCAGGGGGGTATCATAGGTACCCCTCATGTGCATCGCCCACCCCCCAAACACCCAGGGGCCCGCACCTGGCCCCCACAGCCAAAGCCTGCATGCCCAATGCCACCATGGAAAGGCCAAAATCCGCACATATCCTAATATGGCGGGCGGTGCCTGCTGGGCACCGCCACCATATTAAGGCCCAGGACCGCACAGCAGGCAATCGTAACGATTGCCTGCCTGCGGTAAAGCGGCTGACGGTCTTTCTGTTTGCCGCTGTACCCCCACCATTGTAATATGGTGGGGGGTAATTGAAGTGCGGGTGGGCAAAGATGTCAGGCGGTGGCGATCGGCCTGATGTCATAATGGCCCCCATAGTTTCGGACTGCGTTTTCTTAGCTTATTTACAAAGTTACATCTGTGTCATGCTTTTCAACCCACTATCTTATTAAGTATCATTCAATTTTACTTATGTATGTATTACTCAGTTTTACTCTTGTGTTGTTACTTTTAATGTACGTTTCATCTGCCACATTGCAACACAGACCAACTACTTGCTCCGCACGGTAATTAGTTGAATTGTTATATATCCTCTAACTCCTCTCCTGTTTCTTCCAATGATACTGTGGTAGACATGAATGCTTTGCATTTTAGACCTCAAATCAAAGCAACATACAGCAAATGCATACAGAAAAAGAGTTCTCTAACCCGAACAGAGTTATTAGTGATACCAGTGACTCTGAAAAATAGCTTGCAGTGATTGAAGAGAATCTTTTTGCACCACCACACTTCCCAGTGTAGACAATGTCATAAGAGATTAGGTTCAGTTCACCGTTTAAAATAATAGCTTATTTTTAAAGGGTTATTCACAAAATGATCACCAAACACGTTCCCTTTATTGTGGCAGAGTTTGTTCAATGTAAGAGAAATACAAAAATTTATATGAGGCCCAAGTTCAGGAGAATGTTCATCCCTTCAACAGTCTTGAAACTCATGTACTGTTAGAAAATGTACCTTTTGCTATGCATCTGGTGATTGGCAGAAATGATTACAGCTGAAAGAAAACCACTTGGCAGTTGAGGGGCATACTGATGCGTCACTTAGTGTAAACCTATGGCTGGTAAGTTAGACTTGTCTCAGTCCCTCTTGTATTCCTTCTCTGCACTCTATGCAGCATTCTCTTGCTTTGTAGCTTGTCCACGTGTGTACTATATACATACGGACATGCTCGCTCACTTATACAGCAATATCTCATGAACGAATATCCATAAATTATGCGAACCATAAGCTGTGCGAAACTTACATGCCTACTCACAGTGTCAGGAAAAGCCTCAGTACTACACAAGGATTCGGTTCCAACATTGGTTTAATTCTTTGTGACTTCCACCCACCATATGGCTACTACTACATTTACACATCGTCTGATACACCATGTATGAATTCACAAATAGTACAGCCTATCTGAATATTCTGGTTGCTGCAATTTTTCTCAGGCTATTCAATGTACGCGCCCATTTATGCCTAGTGAGTTTATAAAACATAATGGGTTATTAATGTGAACAAATGACAGTGCATACATTTGAGGGCTGATGGGATACTCTGGTAGTACTTCTTCACATACTCCTAAAGACGTGTGCTTTGACACCAAAACATCTAAATGGAAATAAAGGGGGATATTCAGGGAATATTCACATGCAATTGCACTACTGGAAATTACTGTGTTCGCTTTGCACTATTACTTTTTAACAGCTTGACAACTCGGGGCACACATTTAGGACTATGTGAGGTAGTAGTCTTATAGCGCGCTTTTTGAGGAAGTACTCCTGTTAAACTGCTTCCCATATTCATAAACTCATTTGTGAATTTTCCCTAGTGTTATTTACAACTCATAGAAATAGCGAATGTGCAATATGAAGTGCTACATAGAATCAAGTTTGTTCTTTTGTTGATGAAACCCAGAAATATGCTACCACTAGATTGGTTGTCAGCAGTGATTTCTGTGTGTTTCATAATCCACCCATTCCTTGATCTGCATTTAACCTATGTTACTCTTAATTGCTGCCAGAAAGAATCACTACCACTGTGTAGGTGATGGAAATATTGCTGCTCTGTTTGTCCCTACTGCAGACCAATGTCTGGCATGACAAATCATTTCCCAGATCCTTTTTAGGTCTCGCTGAGTCAGCGCGCATGCACTGCTTGGAGAGACATTTAGTAGGTGAGTTTTCAAAGTGCTGCTTGCTGGCCTAGCGCTTGCGTTCACGCGAGCGTGCACGCGCGCAGCCTGCCGCCATCTGTCTTTCACGGGTGATTAGCACCGTGATGACTTTCACTTTCGCAAAAGTAAAGAAATAGAAAAAACATCTATTTCTTTATTTTTGCTATAATCGCAGCACCCGCGCTTTACTTTTAACATTAAAAGTAAAGAGCGGGTGCTGCGATTATAGCAAAAGTAAAGAAATAGAAAAAAACATCTATTTCTTTACTTTTACTATAATTGCGGCACCCGTGCTTTACTTTTAATGTTAAAAGTAAAGCGCCGGTTACTTTGAACATTAAAAGTAAAGCATGGGTGCCGCGATTATAGCAAAAGTAAAGAAATAGAAAAAAACATCTATTTCTTTACATTTACCATAATCGCGGCACCCGCGCTTTTCTTTTAATGTTAAAAGTAAAGCGCCGGTGCCGAGATGCTTGTTGTCATTTGCTTCTTGGGGTTTGTATATATTTACAGCTGTGTGCGTTTAATGGTGGCATGCCTTCTTTTCACAGATGGCCAGTAAAAGAGTTCTTAGAGGAGCTCTGCTACATTTTTCACCGTGCCACTGCTCGCAGCTAATGAGTGCCCACACATGGTACAGAGTCATTATGGTGCATGCATGTGGGAATGATTCTCTAACAAATGCTATCTTTCAATTTCGAAAGGGAAAAGGGAAATATGCTTTAGCGGGCCTACACATTGTACTTGTTGCTGCCTGTGCTGGTGCTGTTTGCAAGGTCATTCATGAACAGAATGGATTTTAAATCTCATCTTCTTGTGTGATGGTCCCTGTTTGAACTGCACGCACTGATACAACACACAGATATGTGGCACAACTCCTGTGCAAACACATTTTGTGTGCACACTTTCAAGAACATCTCTCCCTCTTCTCGTATCCTTTACAATTAACCATAAATACCGTTCAGTTGTCTGCAGAAGAATCCGAAAGACCTCTGGGTCACAGTTTCACGATACTAAAGAGCCAATCTGTTTTTCATCCTTCTGAAGCCTTTGAGATCAGAACGAATTGTACCTGGAAAGCAAGGACCACGTTAATGTGCGGCCTCAGTTGGCCAATTTGTACCCAGTCCAAGCAGCATTGGTTTCTGCGGCTTCGTCCCCGTTTGTAGTCAAAGGTCAAAGGAAGGAGACTGAGAGACATGTAATGAGACGTCACTGATGTACAATGACAGGGGACACGCCTAGTTTGCATGCTTCAACCTGCTATTAGAATTGGCTGGGTCGGCAGATATGGTTTCTCACAGAGAGTACAATGCTCGTGACTATGTGTTAACACACTCAGTTAATTCAATTCATGCATCAGAGTCGTGATTTTAGTGCTGTGGGCAGGTGTTTGTTTTGGTTTGTCAGTCCAGCAAGTACTGTAAAGGTACTTTAAAGGGTGTTACTTTGTGTGGCGAGACAAAGCATGGGTGTGAATCATTTGAGAACAAACGTGACATCATCATGCTGTGCCAAGACCTGGTACATATTTGACCAATCAGGGGCCATATTGCACAAACTGCTTATGCAGCCGCTTTTGTAACGTGCCTGCGCAGTCCTGAGGGAGCATTCCCTAATTGCTTTTGGGAGTGGGCTTGTGAACCTGTTCTGTATTCTAGAGGTGTGCTTCACCAGCGGGGTGTAACCTGAACAATATCCTCAGAAGGGGCTGGGGTAAGCCGTAAGTGGGTGCAGTCATTGTGTGTCCCAATTATTAAAATTCATACCCCAGTGGGTTCCTTGGAATTGAAGATCACTGTTTGCGCTGCCTTTACATGCCCCAAGATAAAGGACTCCGCTGTCCTCTCGGCATGCCGTGATTGCAATGCCGCAGGGCCGCTCACTCAGCAGCAGGGCGTTCTCGCGGTTTAGGCGTGCCGCTACAAATCCACAAAAGTTGCCCATAATGAGAATGCCTCACACAGCGCGAGCTTAAATCCATTTATTTCAGGTTGCAGCAACATGCAGGATTACAGTCCCAGGTATCATTCCTTTGCCAAACGCGTTTCAGACTCACATGTCCTTGATCACTGGCAGAAATACGAACATCAACAAGGCTGCTTGACGGTGACTGAATTTATCGAGAGTCCCGCCCCAGTGGGCGTGGGCAACAAAGCCTTCTGGAACTCGAAGTCCCGTGAGTTAAACCCCAGTGGGTGCAGTCATTGTGTGTCCCAATTATTAAAATTCATACCCCAGTGGGTTCCTTGGAATTGAAGATCACTGTTTGCGCTGCCTTTACATGCCCCAAGATAAAGGACTCCGCTGTCCTCTCGGCATGCCGTGATTGCAATGCCGCAGGGCCGCTCACTCAGCAGCAGGGCGTTCTCGCGGTTTAGGCGTGCTGCTACAAATCCACAAAAGTTGCCCATAATGAGAATGCCTCACACAGCGCGAGCTTAAATCCATTTATTTCAGGTTGCAGCAACATGCAGGATTACAGTCCCAGGTATCATTCCTTTGCCAAACGCGTTTCAGACTCACATGTCCTTGATCACTGGCAGAAATACGAACATCAACAAGGCTGCTTGACGGTGACTGAATTTATCGAGAGTCCCGCCCCAGTGGGCGTGGGCAACAAAGCCTTCTGGTACTCGAAGTCCCGTGAGTTAAACCCCAGTGGGTGCAGTCATTGTGTGTCCCAATTATTAAAATTCATACCCCAGTGGGTTCCTTGGAATTGAAGATCACTGTTTGCGCTGCCTTTACATGCCCCAAGATAAAGGACTCCGCTGTCCTCTCGGCATGCCGTGATTGCAATGCCGCAGGGCCGCTCACTCAGCAGCAGGGCGTTCTCGCGGTTTAGGCGTGCCGCTACAAATCCACAAAAGTTGCCCATTAATGGTTTGCTCGATGTAGGCAACTACAGGTACCAGCATGCTGAGAATCTGAACTCACCTGAGAGGGCCCACGTGGACTGCAACTGCATGCATGAAAGGCGCCAAGCGAGCACTTCAGTTTTTCATCAGTTGTCAATCTCTGAAGAAGAAGCCAGAGAGGTTTGAAACGCGTAAGGATTACAAGATTTTCGGAGCAGAATCGCCGGTTTTTGGAAATAAAAGCTTTTGATTAAGCATCCAGCAGTTGTGTGCTTCCTTGCCTCAGGGCATCTTTTCGTGAATTTGTTGCACGGCAGCCCGGCCGTGAAGGAAGCGCCACCCAGTGAACATGGGGCCCAACAGGGTTCGAACTTTCCAACCTTCAGGCACAGCTGAGATAATGAAAGCAAACTCCGGTCTGCATTTTCCGAAGCCCACTGGGGTTATTTAATTTTAACAAGGACACTGAAATATGAACTGAAACCCACTTGGGATTAATGGTTTGCTCGATGTAGGCAACTACAGGTACCAGCATGCTGAGAATCTGAACTCACCTGAGAGGGCCCACGTGGGCTGCAACTGCATGCATGAAAGGCGCCAAGCGAGCACTTCAGTTTTTCATCAGTTGTCATTCTCTGAAGAAGAAGCCAGAGAGCTTTGAAACGCGTAAGGATTACAAGATTTTCGGAGCAGAATCGCCGGTTTTTGGAAATAAAAGCTTTTGATTAAGCATCCAGCAGTTGTGTGCTTCCTTGCCTCAGGGCATCTTTTTGTGAATATATATATATATATATTCAATGAAAAAACCAAAGGTTTCACACATGTTATAGTTAGCTGGACATTTCACTCGTAAAAAACCAATGAAATTCCCCCGTTATAGTTAGTTCAGCTAACTATAACTTGCGCGCCCTCAATGCACTACTGATGACGTCACATATTACATCACTCATGACATGGTCACTGACATAACTCATGACATCACTGATGACATCTCAAATGACATCACTGATGACATCACTGATGACATCATCCAGTGAATGTGTGTTTTTCTGAAAATTAAATATGTTTTATATATGTATATCTCAAGGTCAATGGAAGAATAAATGGGTATATAAGTGTCTAAATGGATGCTTTGTTTTTGAAAAATGTATTGTGTAACTGACTGATTAAGTGTATCATAGTGAATACATGGCTTACTGAGTAATGTTTAAATATGAAAATATCTGTATCAGTCTCTCACTTTGTGTATAAGTGGCTGCATGGGTTGGTGATTAGCTTCATGGATGTCTATATAGGTTATTAGTTGTTTTTTTGAGTATCAGTCTGAGTGTCTGTATGGTTCGGTGGGGTGTATTACGTAGTGCATAGGTGCATGAATGAGTGATTCACTCTTTGTATGTGTTGAAGACAGCATGTGTGCAGGACTGTATGGGTGGATGAGTGTGTGTATGGGTGTGTTAGTGAGTGAATGACTGTCTCAATAGTGTCTTTATGAGTAACTACATATCTATTAAACTAGTATATGTGACTATTGGTGTATATAAGTGAGTATATGTGAGAGTGAGAGATTGAAAGAGTTCCTGTATGAATAAGTATGTGTTTATATAAATGACTGTTTATAAGACTAAGTATGTGTAAGTTTCCGTTGAAGTAAGTGTGGTGGTGTGTGTATAACTGTATAAGCTAATACATGTATGTTTGTTTCTTTATTAGCATGAGTGATTATGTGTGAGTAACTCTATGGATGAGTGGCATTGTGTAACAGGATGTATAGGTGTATGAGTACATATGATGAGTGAGTGCATGTATGAGTGACTGTATAGGACTGTTGGTGAATGAGTGGATGTGTATGTGGTTCTTAGAATTACTTAAGAGGTTGTTGTAACTGGTATTGGTATGTCCATTGTTTTGAAAATTTTAGTCTCTATTTTTGAATGTGTGTATCAAAGGTTATATTAGGGGAAGAGGAGGTCTGCCACTCTATCACAAGGATGATGTCATCAGTGATGTCATCAGTGATGTCATTTGAGATGTCATCAGTGATGTCATGAGTGATGTCAGTGACCATGTCATGAGTGATGTAATATGTGACGTCATCAGTAGTGCATTGCGGGCGCGCGAGTTATAGTTAGCTGAACTAACTATGACGGGGGAATTTCATTGGTTTTTTACGAGTGAAATGTCCAGCTAACTATAACATGTGTGAAACCCATGGTTTTTTCAGTGAATTTGCAAGGTTTTTTAAATGCTAATTCTTATTTTTTATTTTTTTTTGTCAATTTTTTTAACATATTTTTATTTTAATTTTCTATCCTTTTTTAAAGACTATGGTTAAATTTTAAAAATTCTACAATATATTTTTTATTTTTACCATTTTTTTAAACTAAACAGGTAAGATTTATTAGTATAACATAGTGGTTTTTTTTTCCCCCTTTTTTTTTTTTATTATTTTTTTAACGTGCGCGTACGGTAAGCGCTTTTATAACGTTAGATTTCTACGCTGTTTGCGTTCATTTACGCAATATGCGTAGACGTACGTCACGCGCGCGCAGCGCGTAACGCGTACGCTGCACGCGCATGTTACGCGGAAGTGAAGGGGCGTGCCTGTTTTGCGCATGCGCGCATGCGCGTGTCTTTTTTATGCGCATGCGTACTTTTGCCGTAAGCGCACCGTAAGCGTAACGTAAGCGTAACGTACGCACACGGTGGGTCATGTGATCATGAAACACAACTTTTGATTGGTTGAAACTACTTTCAGTTCTAGAACTCTCCTACACCACACCCATTCCCCTCATTTCTGCTTGTGATCCCTTAGGAGAAGGAGCTGAGTTGTCTTTGTGATACGATGGCAGAACAGCAGAACTCTTCTGAGAGTGAGGCTAGCAGCACTACCTTGAGGCAGAGAAGGAGGAAACAAAAGAGCTCTTTCATATGGGAGTATTTTTCTTTTCCAGAGGGCAAGAAAAAGGTAAATGCACCCTTAGTGATTTGTAAGCTTTGTGGCCGTGTACTTTCAAGAGGGAATCCCAACAAGAAGTATTCCTTCGGGAATCACACCATGTTGAGACACCTTCAAGATGTACACGGTAGGACATATGCTCGACATACTGAAGGTAACCCTTCAGTAAGTCAACCAAGCACATCCACAGCAGCTCAGCCTGGTCCATCATCTGCAGGGCCGAGTCCATCTTCGGCAGGTCAGCTGAGCCCTTCATCTGTGGGGGGAGCATCTCCTTTTTCTCGTCCTCTGGAAACCAACCATCGGTTTGCGAGGGTTTTAATTCGGTGCGCCACTTGTCATGATCTAATTTGTCATAGGGAGACCAGTGTTGCCCTAGTGAACAATTTAATAGATCAGCACATTTGTCGTATCGACTAATATTCCCATTCTTTCTTTCCTCTGTCCCTGCATGAACACAACGGCTCTTTTAAGAGCCAACCTTACCTTTCAACTTTTTTTAATATATTTTTTTAAACTTTTTTTTATTTTTTTTTTACCGTACGCGTACGGTACGCGTAATTTATTATTTTTTTTTTTTAAAAACAGTAAAAATCAATTATCACATTACAAGGTCCTTGAGAGACTACAATGATAAACTGAAAATGTGATTGTGGAGAAGTGGAAAAAAGGGACCATGAAATTTTTGACTTACCATACCCACTCAAAAAATTATTTATTAATTAAAATTAAATTTAAATTGCTTTAAAAATGGTTCAAGTTTTCGAAAATTTTCTTTCTCAATCTGAAAAAAAAGAAAAAAGTATTAATATTTAATAAAACATTTTATAATACAGTACACATATTTACATATTTTCCCAAAAAATGTTTTGCCTTTTTTTTGCTGTTTTCAGAATATATTGCATTTCACTATAAATTGTGAAAGCAATTGCATTCATCATTTAACAGCGGGCAAAAAAAAAATAACAATCTCAAAGATTGTTTAAAAAAAGCCCAGAATCTCTTCTCACTTAAACATAACATTATAGAAATCCATAATATTCTAAAAAAATATCATCTAATATCAATACTTATTTCTTTAAAATACCGTCTGACATTTTTGTTTCAGAAGTATAATCACAAAAATATATCTCAAATAACTCCACAATACATCTGGTTCCATTTCCTTTAGGCCAAATAGTAATTTTAAAATTCTTTTTTGATTAAATTTCCAATGTTAATCCAATAAAATTCCAAAATTTAAATTGTACAGATCTCACCGATTCTCTGTAACATTTTGGTTTCCGAAAGATTAATTAATAATTAAATAAGTCCACAATACAATTGTTTACCTTTCCTCATGGCCAAATAGTAATTTTAAAAATCTTTTTTGAATAAATTTCCAAAGGTAATCCAATAACATTCCAAAATTTAAATTGTGCAGATGTTACCGATTTTCTCTAAATTTTTGGTTTTCGAAAGTTTCATTAAAAATTAAAAAAGTCCACATTACAATTGGTTACCTTTCCCTTAGGCCAAATGATAATTTGAAAAATCTTTTTTTTTGAAAATTCCAATGCTAATCCAAAAAAATGGTAAAATTGTTTTGTACAGATCTTGCCAAGTCTCTCTAAAATTTTGGTTTCAGGAAGATTAGATAGGAATTTGCTAAATCAAAAGGCAAACGTTGCTTGAAAATCAATTTTGAATCATTACACAGTGTCCAGCCTTTTTCACATTTAAGATAAACTGTGTAATGTCCAGAAGTAACAGTAGGTCCTTCATGGAAAATTATTGCAACTGTTACAAAAGTTTTTCCTGAAATTGATAATTGCTGTCCTGTAAACTTCTTTATTAAAGTATCCAATTTTGAACCATCAGCTTTACATCGTTGCATCGTTAAAATTACATACTGTCCGTATTCCTTTAAAATTAACGTTGAAAACATTTCAGATTGACACTCACCGCATTCCATGCTATGATTAGCATCTTTAACTAATTTAGCAAAAGTGACTGTTTTACTTTCTGGCAATGTTAAATAAATAAACCTTTCAGAATCAACATTAGAGCCACATGTATTGTAACAGTTTTCACAACTATGTTCCCATTTATAAGAGACACCAAACATATTTTCAATGGGAACCCCTTCTTCTTCCAGTACCTGAAGAAAAAACATCAAGAATTCCTGTGCGTCTTGCTGTACATTTTGAGAAAACTGTGTTCGTCCTGAACATACATCTAAAAGTTTTCTAATTTCAGTAGCACTTTCTATTTGAGTTTTATCATTACTCAGCTTTTGAAAAAGGAGACTCAACTCAGAACAGAATCTTTTTCTCTGATTTACTATTATCTGCTCTTGCACACTTTCCAGAAAAAATGCAACATTCAGCACTACATTAGCGTAGCAGTTGACACCAGAGCTATTTTCAAAATGACATCCTACAACCTCTTCTTCATTTTCCTTTTTCTTTTTGCTTGCAATTACATCACTCCTCTTTTTTTTCCTCCTCTCTACATCTTCATTACAGATATTCTCATTTCTCCTTTTACGAGAAACTACACGTTTCTCCAACACAGGATACTGACCTAAATGAGGAGCATAGGTTCTTCTTGATCTATTATACTCCTTTACACAATTTGTATCAGCACTAACTTTTGAGTCATCAAAGTCTATCATGAATAAACCAGATAATGTTTTCACTCGTGACAAAGCTACATAAGCCATACCTTCTTTGAACACAGTTGAACCAATGTTCACAAAAGCACAATCTACAGTCAATCCTTGAGACTTGTGAATAGTTACAGCATATGCTAGAGAAAACGGAAACTGCTTCCTACGTACATATAAGTCTTTCACAAGCATGAAACGAACTGAACAACGACAAATGTCTTTAACTTCTTCTATCTGATCAAATTTTATTTTTAAACATTCAATTCCATCTTTTTTCTGATAATTAATAAAACCCACAACTCTTCCCATAGCTCCATTAACTAAACCTTTTTCAACATCCAAATTTCTCCTTAAAAATACTCTACAGTTCATGCAAACATATAGATTTTTTTCTAATCCAGCTGTTTTGGAAATGTTCTTCTCTAGTGAATCCAATTTATTTTTCAGTGTGCCTGTTAATGTGATAGTAATTCTTCCATCTTCAATTTTGTCCACTGCTTCCAATTTCCTGATATCTTCCTTTTCCAATTTTAAAAGCTCCTCATTGAATATTGAGCATTCACGTAGAGTTGGCATTAAGCAGATGACACTTTTGTTTTCTGCAATGTTCTTGTATATCTTCTCTGCAACTATTTCTTCCTTTGGAAATAAATTATGTAGCAGCCGACTCTGTAATGCTTTTTTGCCAACTTCTGTGAGTAGTCCAATTCTGATATCTTTCAGAATACTTCCATATTCTTCATCGTGTGCTTGCCTCATATTAGTAGTAAGTTCCTTGTACTCAAAGAAGGACCAAATATTTGCATTACCGATGCTTCCCAATGACTTCTTTGTGTCTTCATGTGTCACAGTATTAAACACTGGTTGTCCTTTAACTGGAGTAAGTTGTAGGAGATCCCCAAAAACTATGACATGTTTTCCACCAAATAACACGTCATAGTCTGTCCTTAGAATTTGCTGCATTCTTAAATGCACAAAGGCAAGCATTAAGTTTGATACCATGCTCACCTCATCAATAATGAGAACTTGCATCTTCTTCAATACTCTTGAAACTTCCAAGCATGCTTCTCCAGTTAGCTTGTTGTATTGTATTTTGTTCTCATGCTCCACTGGTAACATTAGCAAACGATGTAAGGTGATTCCTTTTATGTTATATGCTGCTAACCCAGTTGGAGCAGTAACCACACAAGACAAAGTAGAATCCGTTTTTTGCATGTAGGTAGCTTCTGATGACTTTTATTAAGAAACTTTTTCCAGTTCCAGCTTGTCCGCTTACATACATCCTGATTGGATGAAATGATGTGCATGAGCACTCTTTTTTTTCATGTAGAAATCCGTGATCAATTTTGCTTCTGATCTCTTCATAAATTTGTTGCTGCTCTTCATTCAGTTGTCTTTCCAAATTTTGTAAGTCTATAAATTCTTCTTGAACTTGATTCATAGCCGTTTCCACTTCATTCATGGCTATTGATGCTTCATTTTCAACGATTGGTTGTCCTAGGGGATCTTGACTGAGTGTTCCTGAACTTTGGCTGTCTTGAGAACTGTCTCTAGCTACTTCAGCTGCAATTGTAGTTTCCTGTTCAATTTCTTCATTTAACATTTGCAGATAAGTTGAGAATGTACTGCATTGTATGCTGTCTTTGCAAGCATTAAAAGAATCTTCATAGCTTTGAAATTCTCCCAGTAGTTCATCCTCTGTACGCCATGGTTTAAACAGCTGTAAAAGAGCCAAGTAGTAAAATTCCTTTTTGTCAGTAGTGTCGCAACTCAGCTTCCTGTGATTTATCAAACTTCCTTTTGTTTGCTTCACCAAACATCCTTCCTCACCAATGACTTTATATTTTCCATTGTTGATGTCTTCTGCGGCTTTCCGTGAATAAATGTAGTTCTGCAGCACTTCATAGAGACACATGTTCTCCAGATGATGACTTCTTTTTGGATAATATGTGTCCAACATGTTTGATTTCAAAATATCTGTACTTTCTGGGTCATTCTCGGCCAAATATTCAATTTCTCCAACAGATTTCAGTACCCGATTTCTCATTGCTGCAAGGCCTAAACTTGCCCAAATTATTCTTCTTGATTTCGAGTAGAGACTTGCAGAAGATAACCTATCTGAACATTCGTAGGATCCAATTTCTCGATGCGATAACATCTTTAAACTGAAACTGTACAGCTTCTTACTGACAGTCTTCTCGTGAGAAATCTCTTCCCACATTTCTTTCAATTCAGTTTTTTCAGATTTAGTAATGTAAGACGTTACATATCGAGCAACAGCAATGGAATTGTCAGCTACATACTGTATATCCATGTTAGCATTCCACATGGATAAAATGACTGGGTTGTAGTCATTTATATTTTTTGATTCTTCTTTTCTTTTTAGGTTGTAGGTATTCTTAGGTGATTTTCTTGTGATAGTATGTCTCACAGATGACATAAAACTGTTTACTCTTCCATTTGAAAGAACAGGTCTAGGAAATCCAAATCGACATTTAGTGTAGTATTTATCTTTGCTCTTGTATTTCCGTCGACAGTATTTTCCACACCGATGACTTTGGAAACGTAAAACTTGCTCCTTTAACTTTTTCTCTTCTGTGCTTTTTGGTATAGCACATGTTGCATATTCTTCAATGTAAGATAACACTGCTTCATCAGTATCTGTTCCAAACGTTGGGGCATCCTTGATCCACAACAGCATATGAATATGAGGAGCACCTCTTGCCTGGTACTCTTTTCTCCAAAAGAAATCCACTACTTCTCCAAGGGGTGGATTTTTTTTATTGCAGATGAAGGACATTATAGCCTCAAATCTATGATTGAAATATCTGCAAACATTAACCGGATCCAATGAGCACAGTTCTCCTGCTGTCTTGTATTCAATGTTTTTAATGTTTGAATTTGCCTCTCGTAGAAAATCCAGTAAATCATCCCAAGCGTACTCGGCACAGCTTAGGGTAAGGAACCATGTTGGTGTTCCTAAATTCCGTAACATGCATTTTAATTCACCATGGCGTCGGTACCAACATTCATTTGTCCCACGCTGACAAGCCATCAGATTGATCAGTTGTGTTTCCAAATGATCATCTCGGTGCTGCACTTTCTCCATAAAATCCTTAGCAGACACATTTTGTAAATGTACTCCACTTTTTAAAATGTGATTTATTGCATAAGATAGTGCAGACAAGTCGCTTTCAAATAAAAGATGGAACAAATAAGGAATACTTTGTTGAAATCTGGGATCTTCTGCATATAGTCTTGTAGTCCGATACTCAGAAGCTGGAATCTGTTCTGGACGTTCATCGTATCGTCCTCCTTTTCCTTTAGGAAACAGCTGGGGAAAACATCGAGCTTCCAAGCTCTCCTCCCATACACTCACGGGAGTTCCTTTTGCTTTCTTCATCTGAAACAGATCAATATTGTCTCCCATAACTTCTTTTGAATGTAGAGGATGTATGCTAAAATGTTCATAAATTTCTTCTTCTTTTGACTTGTCCACTTTTTCAATTTGTCCAGTTGGTGTTTCTGTGTCTTCTTGTAAATCTTCTTCTTCTTCTTCTATATAAATTGATTCATACCATTTGTTATTCCTTTTCAAATACAAATTTGCTCTTTGTACTTTCCGTACATCTACCAGCTCCTGCCAAATCTTCTTATTCTTTGTAGGTACACCATTAACCAGAATAACTAATGGTTCAGTTTCCAAAGTATCTGCATCAATAGTTTCCATATTTTTTTTCAAATCCAAGGGCAAATACACCACTCTACCTTTTAAACCTCTCAGTAAATCTGAAGGAGGTAATTTACCAGTTTTGGGCTCCATACGTACTATGGTCTGGAACGGATGAACACATTGAATAAGTATAGACTCATATGTATTTAATTCAGAAAGTTCGGCAGGAATAGCATCCAATTCTAAATTATTATGTACAGCTCTGGTTGGCATTCTATTTTCCTCTAACTTGTTGTAACAGTATTTACAAATACGCTGATCTTCACCCAATTCAAAACAATTTTCAAGAAATATATATGTGGCAAAATCCTTCCACTTATAATTATCTTCATTTTAACTTTTTCTGTAGAGATCAACATTCCTAGTTTGTTTTCTATAATGAGTTCTGCGGCAACAAATACAAGTAATATTTGGTCTTTCATTAGAGATTATTGCAAATTTTGTTATGTGATCATTAAATGTCTTACTTACAGAGGGTTCTACATTCTCTTCCACTTCTTCCTCATTTACTGTGTCCTTTTCTGCACTGTCTTGTTCAGGACCAAAGTAACAAAACTGAATTTCATCAACAACCTTCTCTACATCTGATACCGATCCACGGAACAGAGCCCTATTCAATTCATCTAACTTTATTGCTGGACTTTTAGCAAAATACAACCGTCTCACAAACTTTCTCATTTCAGTATGATGAACAGCCAGCATCCTAAAATGATGGAAAACACTATTACACACTTTTCTAGATAGACAAGCCAGAGAATGACCCTGCAAACCAGTATTCTCTCTCACTCTGCATGGATCTAGACTTTGAAGCACCTTAATCTTCTGTTTTACACTTTTTTTACTATATTCTCTTAGAAACTCACGAAATTTAACAATAGATTCCTGACGCACAGTGCAAATACTACTACAATTCCAAGTGTACACTGGGGCTTTAGGACGTCTCCCCATAGCCTCATCCGCCATCACTTGTACCTCATCTCTTGGAACCATTATCTCCTTCTCCATTATGCAACCATTTTTCACTTCATAAGCACGACCTCTGGTGTCAACTGCATGCAGCAAACTATTACTTTGAAAATAACTCTCTTCATTAAAAAAAGGTTCACTACTTGAACTATGCATCCATTCTCCTAAAAACACTTTACAAAAGTTTGTTCTTTTCACTACTCTTTTCCTTTTGCTTTGTGATTTCAGTACATTAACCATTTTATCTAATGTACGCATCCTATTCAAAATTAAAATGAATAGTTTCCTTTTTAATTCTAATGCCTTTGCTGCAATGGCTTCAATTTCTTTTTTTCTCTTGTAATATTTTGCCTTTTTCTTATATTTCTTCACATCCTTTATCAAATTGGACATAACTCTTCTCTGAAACATTTTTCTACGTATCTCTTTAAACGCTGTTTTTCTGTTTAAGTTAATCTTTGTTATTGCAGAAGGTATATTTGCATTAACTAAATTCTCAATTTTTTCCTGTTCTTTTCTATTGAAAACATTCTTTCCAGTACAGACATTTTGTACATTTTTCCTTTTTTGAAGATGTTCTTTAAAAAATCTTTTGTCTGCTTACCAGGAGACTTTCTCTTTTTCCCAACATGAGCATCTCCAACTAACTTAGGTCCTCCAGTTGTCTTCAAATATAGTTTTTTTTGTGGTTTTTCGTTACTCTGGATTTTGTAGGCATCTTAAATTTTGTTCACTGCTCTTCAGCAATACCTGAAAAAAACTAAAAAAAATTCCTTTTTTATATTTAAATATATTACTACATTTTTTATGATCTTTTCAAATCTTAAAATACTAAGTACCCCTTTCCTAGAAGTGAAAATCACAATAACACATTCACAAATTAAATATCTAAAAACAATTCCTGTGTGCACACAGAGTCATGCTTTGAAATTAGGCAAAAATGAAATTCCTTTGCCAATTGGAAAGCACACATTCTACTACTTTTTTGGCAAGTAATAAGTAATTTTACAGTCTGACACATTTTGAATCCACTTTTCAGATTCTGATAAAAGCACATGTCCAAACTGCTTTTTGAGCCCAGCACCATGTGTAACCTGGGTGACTGACTACACTCCAGCAAGGGCAACCAGCCTTAGTGATGCTGAATGTATTTGCATTACTGACTGCAACCTCAAACCCAACTCGGGTGTGAATACTGTGCATGATTCCACAGGATAAGCAGCTGGGTGTGTGCTAAGAGTCTGCTTCTGCATAAAAAAATAGCTCCCCCTTTCCATCTAATGCAAATGTAAAATCACCAGAGCAATACCAAACAGATTTCTGAGACCAGCAACATGTGTAACCTGGGTGACTGACTACACTCCAGCAAGGGCAACCAGCCTTACTGATGCTCAATGTATTTGCATTACTGACTGTAACCTCAAACCCTAAAAGTATTCCTCATTTATACCACTACACCTTAATTTATGGTGAAAACATAGTCCATATTATTTTACATGTTTTTATTTGCATTATTAAGTGCAACCTCAAACCCCACTCAGTTGTGAATACTGTGCATAATTCCACAGGATAAGCAGATGGGTGTGTGCTAAAAGTCTGCTTCTGCATAAAAAAATAGCTCCCCCTTTCCTACTAATGCAACTGTAAAATTACCAGAGCATAACGCAATAAATCTCTGCCTGTAATTCCTCTTTGCACACAGAGTCATGTTTTCATATTAGTCTGAAAACGTAATTTCTTTGCCAATTTGAAACCACACTTACTACTCTTTTTTTTGGCAAGTGATAAATACTTTTACAGTCTGACACATTTTAAATCCACTTTTCAGATTCTTAAAAAAGCACATGTCCAAACTGCTTTTTCAGACCAGCAACATGTGTAACCTGGGTGACTGACTACACTCCAGCAAGGGCAACCAGCCTTAGTGATGCTGAATGTATTTGCATTACTGACTGCAATCTCAAACCCCACTCGGTTGTGAATACTGTGCATGATTCCACAGGATAAGCAGCTGGCTGTGTGCTAAGAGTCTGCTTCTGCACAAAAAAATAGCTCCCCCTTTACATCTAATGCAAATGTAAAATCACCAGAGCAATACGCAATAAATCTCTGCCTGTAATTCCTCTTTGCACACAGAGTCATGTTTTCATATTAGTCAAAAAACAAAATTTCTTTGCCAATTTGAAAGCACACTTACTACTCTTTTTTTTGGCAAATGATAAGTACTTTTACAGTCTGACACATTATGAATCCACTTTTTAGATTTTTAAAAAAGCACATGTCCAAACAACATTTTCAGACCAGCAACATGTGTAACCTGGGTGACTGAGTACACTCCAGCAAGGGCAACCAGCCTTAGTGAAGCTGAATGTATTTGCATTACTGACTGCAACCTCAAACCCCACTCGGTTGTGAATACTGTGCATGATTCCATAGGATAAGCAGCTGGTTGTGTGCTAAGAGTCTGCTTCTGCATAAAAAAATAACACCCCCTTTCCATCTAATGCAAATGTAAAATCACCAGAGCAATACCAAACAGCTTTCTGAGACCAGCAACATGTGTAACCTGGGTGACTGACTACACTCCAGCAAGGGCAACCAGCATTAGTGATGCTGAATGTATTTGCATTACTAAGTGCAACCTCAAACCCCACTCGGTTGTGAATACTGTGCATGATTCCACAGGATAAGCAGCTGGGTGTGTGCTAAAAGTCTGCTTCTGCATAAAAAAATAGCTCCCCCTTAACATCTAATACAAATGTTAAATCACCAGAGCATAACGCAATAAATCTCTGCCTGTAATTCCTCTTTGCACACAGAGTCATGTTTTCATATTAGTCTGAAAACGTAATTTCTTTGCCAATTTGAAACCACACTTACTACTCTTTTTTTTGGCAAGTGATAAATACTTTTACAGTCTGACACATTTTAAATCCACTTTTCAGATTCTTAAAAAAGCACATGTCCAAACTGCTTTTTCAGACCAGCAACATGTGTAACCTGGGTGACTGACTACACTCCAGCAAGGGCAACCAGCCTTAGTGATGCTGAATGTATTTGCATTACTAAGTGCAACCTCAAACCCCACTCGGTTGTGAATACTGTGCATGATTCCACAGGATAAGCAGCTGGGTGTGTGCTAAGAGTCTGCTTCTGCATAAAAAAAATGCTCCCCCTTTACATCTAATGCAAATGTAAAATCACCAGAGCAATACGCAATAAATCTCTGTCTATAATTCCTATTTGCACACAGAGTCATGTTTTCATATTAGTCTGAAAACGTAATTTCTTTGCCAATTTGAAACCACACATACTACTCTTTTTTTAGGCAAGTGATAAATACTTTTACAGTCTGACACATTTTAAATCCACTTTTCAGATTCTTAAAAAAGCACATGTCCAAACAACATTTTCAGACCAGCAACATGTGTAACCTGGGTGACTGAGTACACTCCAGCAAGGGCAACCAGCCTTAGTGATGCTGAATGTATTTGCATTACTGACTGCAACCTCAAACCCCACTCGGTTGTGAATACTGTGCATGATTCCATAGGATAAGCAGCTGGTTGTGTGCTAAGAGTCTGCTTCTGCATAAAAAAATAACACCCCCTTTCCATCTAATGCAAATGTAAAATCACCAGAGCAATACCAAACAGCTTTCTGAGACCAGCAACATGTGTAACCTGGGTGACTGACTACACTCCAGCAAGGGCTACCAGCATTAGTGATGCTGAATGTATTTGCATTACTAAGTGCAACCTCAAACCCCACTCGGTTGTGAATACTGTGCATGATTCCACAGGATAAGCAGCTGGGTGTGTGCTAAAAGTCTGCTTCTGCATAAAAAAATAGCTCCCCCTTAACATCTAATACAAATGTTAAATCACCAGAGCATAACACAATAAATCTCTGCCTGTAATTCCTCTTTGCACACAGAGTCATGTTTTCATATTAGTCTGAAAACGTAATTTCTTTGCCAATTTGAAACCACACTTACTACTCTTTTTTTTGGCAAGTGATAAATACTTTTACAGTCTGACACATTTTAAATCCACTTTTCAGATTCTTAAAAAAGCACATGTCCAAACTGCTTTTTCAGACCAGCAACATGTGTAACCTGGGTGACTGACTACACTCCAGCAAGGGCAACCAGCCTTAGTGATGCTGAATGTATTTGCATTACTAAGTGCAACCTCAAACCCCACTCGGTTGTGAATACTGTGCATGATTCCACAGGATAAGCAGCTGGGTGTGTGCTAAGAGTCTGCTTCTGCATACAAAAAATGCTCCCCCTTTACATCTAATGCAAATGTAAAATCACCAGAGCAATACGCAATAAATCTCTGTCTATAATTCCTATTTGCACACAGAGTCATGTTTTCATATTAGTCTGAAAACGTAATTTCTTTGCCAATTTGAAACCACACTTACTACTCTTTTTTTAGGCAAGTGATAAATACTTTTACAGTCTGACACATTTTAAATCCACTTTTCAGATTCTTAAAAAAGCACATGTCCAAACAACATTTTCAGACCAGCAACATGTGTAACCTGGGTGACTGAGTACACTCCAGCAAGGGCAACCAGCCTTAGTGATGCTGAATGTATTTGCATTACTGACTGAAACCTCAAACCCCACTCGGTTGTGATTACTATGCATGATTCCACAGGATATGCAGCTGGCTGTGTGCTAAGAGTCTGCTTCTGCAGAAAAAAATACCTCCCCCTTTCCATCTAATGCAAATGTAAAATCACCAGAGCAATACCAAACACCTTTCTGAAACCAACAACATGTGTAGCCTGGGTGACTGACTACACTCCAGCAAGGGCAACCAGCCTTAGTGATGCTGAATGTATTTTCATTACTGACTGCAATCTCAAACCCCACTCGGTTGTGAATACTGTGCATGATTCCACAGGATAAGCAGCTGGCTGTGTGCTAAGAGTCTGCTTCTGCATAAAAAAATAGCTCCCCCTTTCCTACTAATGCAAATGTAAAATCACCAGAGCAATACGCAATAAATCTCTGCCTGTAATTCCTCTTTGCACACAGAGTCATGTTTTCATATTAGTCAAAAAACAAAATTTCTTTGCCAATTTCAAAGCACACTTACTACTCTTTTTTTTGGCAAGTGATAAGTACTTTTACAGTCTAACACATTTTGAATCCACTTTTCAGATTCTTAAAAAAGCACATGTCCAAACAACATTTTCAGACCAGCAACATGTGTAACCTGGGTGACTGACTACACTCCAGCAAGGGCAACCAGCCTTAGTGATGCTGAATGTATTTGCATTACTGACTGAAACCTCAAACCCCACTCGGTTGTGAATACTATGCATGATTCCACAGGATATGCAGCTGGCTGTGTGCTAAGAGTCTGCTTCTGCAGAAAAAAATACCTCCCCCTTTCCATCTAATGCAAATGTAAAATCACCAGAGCAATACCAAACAGCTTTCTGAGACCAACAACATGTGTAGCCTGGGTGACTGACTACACTCCAGCAAGGGCAACCAGCCTTACTGATGCTGAATGTATTTGCATTACTGAGTGCAACCTCAAACCCTTAAAGTATTCCTTATTTATACCAGTACACCTTAATTTATCGTGAAAACATAGTCCATATTATTTTACATGTTCCTCACATTTAAATTTCTCCCAAAACAGAAAATGATAAACACAACTTCAACAAAAGGAATTCCAATTCTATTATTAATTTCTTAATTTACCATATACATCCCCTCTCAAACTCTAAACTCACCTTTAAAATTAGTTAGTTGTGAAAGAAATGTGGCACTCAAACAGCAGATTATCAGAGCCAGGATCTCTGTTCTGTACACCTCTCTCCTCTCAGCAGAACCAGATAATGGCAAACTTTCCCTCTCTTTTTCCACACATATACATGTAAGTTTCAAATCTCAGTGCTTCCCCCTTTTTTTCAAATGTAATCACACATTTTTATTGGTTGAAAACCAACCCTTTTCCAAAAGTACCCTTCCCCCAACTTGACTTCTGCCTAGTACCCTTCCCCCAACTTGACTTCTGCCTGCTACCATAGCAACAGCTCTTGAAACACTGCTGTGCAGAGTTAGGTCAGAAGTTCACCAAACAATGTTTCATTTCCAAAGAGCAGGAGTGCTTGACTTTTCAAACCTAACAGCAAATCCATAGTACTGTTCTTTGCTAACACATTTTTCTTTACCAATACAAAACATGCTTCTATAAATTTACACATACAGCCTAGTTTTTATTCTAGAATGGTATGAAACAGCCAATCAGTTTAAAAAATAAATAAATATGTATGCCTCCATTTCCAAACTGTCTTTCATTTCTTTTTACCATTCTACTGAATTACACCTCCTGAGTGCATCCAGTTCTCCTTTGAAGATGTTCACAGTGTGGATTGTAGGGCACAGCTATGTCTTCTGGAGTGAAAAGTATGCAGAGAAAACAGGTATGGTGAGAGACCTTGCTTTGCCAAATGTAGACATTAAATGGATTGGTCAGAGAGGGTTAAAGTGGCACCAATTGATGCCATTGGTGAAATCCTTCATGCAAATCCAACACCCTGACCTCATAAAAGTGCACTGTGGTGGCAATGACCTAGGCACTTTGACTGGGGTAGGTCTGGAAATGCTTATGAAGGAGACCTTTGCACAACTGTTTTCACTTTTCCCTAAAACTGCCTTTGTGTTTTCTAACATATGCCAAAGGCAAAAATGGAACTGGTCCAATCATTTCTGTCCACAGATTGACAAAGCAAGAAAGCACGTCAACAAATCTGTTTCTGCTTTCCTCCGAGACTATGGTATGGGTTCCATTTACCACAACAACTTGCGTTACGACATGCAAGACATTTATAGAGGAGATGGTGTGCACTTCAATGATGAAGGGAACAGAGTCTTCCTCTTGAACCTTAGACTCTGCATCGGTACTTACTTGTAGGTACCAATAAAAAATCACTTCATAAACACAACGGCTCTTTTTAGAGCCCCCTAATATCTAAACACTTAAATCTGCATTTCATTTCTTTTTTTTTTTTTTTTTTTACCGTACGCGTACGGTGAGCTTACCGTACGCGTACCCCGCGATTTTTTTAAAAATTAATAAATGTTTTTTTTGTACTTTTCTGTCCTTCTTTGACCCCCTTACAAATGTTAGGGGGTCTGTAACTCTATTCCTTGCCCCCTTTTCAAGTTATCACCCTTTTTTTCCTGAGTGAAACACACAAAATGGCGGCCGCCGCTTCCTGGTTTCGACCGATTCGAATGTTTACTAAGATCTAAGAGCCAATCAGAATCGCGCTCGCGCACGTCACCGTACGCGTACGGTAAGCGCACCGTAAGCTGGCTCATATATATATATTGATTTAAAGGCTATTTTCTCAGAATCTACTGAACAGATTTACACCAAACCTACAAAAGGCACTTCCTTGACCTGAGGACTACCTCTCTGCCAAATTTCATTTAATTCTGTTCAGCCGTTCGGGCTGTAGCTCTGTCTAAAGGTCCTATGGAAAAATGCATGGGAAAAACGCGTTTTGGGACCCCCCTTTTATCTAAGCCCCCGCTTGACGAATCCCCCCGAGACTTTCAGGGTAGGAGCGGAGCTCAACGCCCCACCTATTTTGAAAATTTCGCGAGGATTCGTCGACCGGCGCCAAAGTTATTCAAAATAGAATGTTGCGGATTTTCTATGGTAAGAGGGTCCTAACTATAACTACCTGCTGGTGACCGCCAGTAGGTAATATATATATATATATATATATATATCTATCTATATATATATATATATATATATATATATATATATATATAGATATATATTACCTACTGGCGGTCGCCAGTAGGTAGTTATAGTTAGGACCACGTTTCCATAGGAAAACCGCAACATTCTATTTTGAATAACTTTGGCGCCGGTCGACGAATCCTCGCGAATTTTTCAAAATAGGTGGGGCGCTACGCTCCGCTCCTACCCTGAAAGTCTCTGGGGGATTCGTCAAGCGGGGGCTGAGATAAAAGGGGGGTCCCAAAACGCGTTTTTCCCATGCATTTTTCCATAGGACCTTTAGACACAGCTACAGCCCGAACGGCTGAACAGAATTACTTGAAATTTGGCAGAGAGGTAGTCCTCAGGTCAAGGAAGTGCCTTTTGTAGGTTTGGTGTAAATCTGTTCAGTAGATTCTGAGAAAATAGCATTTAAATCAATATATATATCTGTGGCAGCTTACGGTGCGCTTACGGTGCGCTTACCATATGCATACGGTGGCGTGCGCGAGCGCGATTTTGATTGGCTCTTAGATCTTAGTAAACATTCGAATCGGTCGAAACCAGGAAGCGGCGGCCGCCATTTTCTCTCTCGCTCTCAGAGTTGGGCAGCAAAAATGAAGCCCAAAAATGTCTAAAGGGGCAGTTTCTTCAGATCCTAACCACCCATCAATGATATAGGGGTCCCCAAAAACCCCCCAAGCCCCCAAAAAAAATTTTTTTTTTTCCGGAAAATTGGCGATTACGCTTACCGTACGCGTACGGTAAAAATTTATTTAAAAAAAAATTATCCACACTCTCCCCACCCCGTGTGCAAATGGTGCCCGAAGTGCACCATGTGTGCATGGCTTATCACACATATGAAAATAATAAGAATACATTTCTCAAAGATGCGCATAATATGTCCCCCATGTGCGCACGGTGCGCGAAGCGCATCGTGCGTACATGGCCCATCCCGCATAACGTGGGCACGCGGTGCGCGCAGTGCACCGCGTGACCACCGTGCGTGCACGGCACTAACTGCGTAAAGTGGGCGCGCGGTGCGCAAAGCGCACCGCGCGCGCACGCAACGAACTGTGTTAACTGGGCGCGCACGCCACGAATGGCGTAAAGTAACTTAGCATTTAAAAAACCGTACAAATTCACTGAAAAAACCATAGGTTGCACACACGTTATAGTTAGGAATTAGCATTTAAAAAACCTTGCAAATTCACTGAAAAAACCATAGGTTTCACACATGTTATAGTTAGCTGTACATTTCACTCGTAAAAAACCAATGAAATTCCCCCGTTATAGTTAGTGCAGGCAACTATAACTCACGCGACCACAATCTTCTGCTGATGACATATGTGTCTTTATGAAAAAAAAATATTTGTAATATATGTATAGCTAAAATTTAATGGAAGAAGACGTGGGCAAATAAGTGTCTAAATACAGTATGAGCATCAGCAGAGGATTGCGGTCGCGTGAGTTATAGTTGCCTGCACTAACTATAACGGGGGAATTTCATTGGTTTTTTACGAGTGAAATGTACAGCTAACTATAACATGTGTGAAACCTATGGTTTTTTCAGTGAATATATATATATATAAAGCTAGCCCAAGGGCTAAAGGATAGAATATCCTGGAAGTCCAACCCTGTTGTTTTTACAGACTGGAGCTTGAATATACCATCCAGATTCAGTACGGTCCTCAAGAGCTCATTTTGTGTCAACGTTTCGGTACCCTTATTAGCAATTCATGAAGACCATCCTCCGGACTTGATAGAGGTCCAATAATTCAGGGGTACTACAATGAAATATAACTACAATCAATTAATGCTTTTAATCAGAAAACATTATACATTATTGACTTAGGCACTGAGGCAAAGTTGTTGTCAGTAGATGCACAGAATATGCGGCATAAAGGGATGGTGCTCAGTTAGTGCCCCTCTTGAGGGCCTCTTGAAAGAAGAGAGAATGGGTTTCCAAGAACAGCACAGGCATGGCCCTGGAGTCAGGTCAAGTCATTTACAGCACTCACTTGCAAGGGCCGCTCTGTCCCCCTTTGAAATGCAGGTCGGTGGCAGCCTGTACTGAGGACGATCAACTTGCCTCAAGCAGCCAGTCCACCTTTCACTAATATGCTGCACCCAGGGCATGCTCAAGCTTGTGGCTGCCCTGTGAAGGGGTACCAACACATAAACTCTAGTAAGGCACACTAAACTGGATCTCTAGAGTGTTTCTGTTGCACCCAGCTAAAGACCAGACAGTGCACCCTATAATTAATATGGGCCCAGACTGTCCATCACTTACAGCAGTTGACAAGGGAATGGTATAAGAATAGCAAGTACTTAATATCTTGCTACAAATACATTGTAGCAGAAATATTGGTGACCAAAATATCAATACAGTAATTATATTTTTATATATATATATATATATATATATATATATAAAATACATATTGGTTTTATACTTAATTCCACCTATATGTACTTTGATGATAGATATATTCTTCTATTTGTTATTTTGTTGAAGAAGCTTCATTAGTTTTTTAATAATGAAAAGCAACACAGGAAATGAGGAGGGAGAAGAAGGAATCAAATACAACACCTGACAATTGGTTGATGTGTACATAATTGTGATGCATACAGTTGTTGACATTAAAATACATAAAATAACAATAGACGTAAGCCTAGCTCTCAGGATGTAGCAAAGGCATGTGACACTGGGACACGGGCAGAGTATAGAGCTGGATGAGATGGAAGAAGTGTAACTGCAAGGTGTACGCCTCTCACGAGTGTCCTGAAATGGTGCTCGGGTAAAGTGTTCCAATCCCTTTGGGTTGGATCCCTGCCATGTAAACAGCACTGATCCGCATTGTAGTGTGCAGTAAGCTGTAAAACTTGTGCAACCTCCTTCTAGGCTTCGCCTGCTGATTACAATGTCTCTTTGAAAATGTTCTTAATTTTGCCATATTCACCTGCACTGCTTCCTGCAACAATCTAGCAGGCTGGCTTGCAATTTGTAAGGGGTTCTTTGCAAGTTCCTTCATTAGTCTACAAATTAATAAACTCTAACCCCACTCTTTCCCCAGCATACAATAGGTCATCTCTTCTTTGGGCTCATGCAGTTTCAAAGCCAGCACCACCGACCCAGATCAAGTCTCATATTCCTACTCAGGACTCAGATTATTCAACCTTCTAGCTCCCCTGCATCACAACTGCATCCCCCTTCTCTATGTAATTTCAAAAGTACTCTACAGTATCATTTAATTCATCCGTTGGAGCTCCTAGTGGCCATTACCTTCCACAGGGTTGATTGCTTGCGTTCTTCTTGGATCAACCCCACTCCTCCGTGCATAATGTTGAATGTGCGATGTAAATGATATTACTATATGTTGTTTCTCACTCACTGCCTTCTTATTAATCATTGCTATTTTCATCCATTGCTAAGTTCTTATACATCTATTGTTTAATAGTCCCTCCTTGCGGCATTTCTGATTTCTTTTGTAGCTGCAAAAATAAATACATCGATATACATTTAATTACCCATGGCCTATTATGATGGCTCTATCTCTCTGTTTTTTTTCTATTCATGTCATCTCTTTCTCATTCTCTGTTCTGTCCTTTGTGATCTGACAAGCATCTTACAAACTAACTTGCACTCCAATATGAAAGTTACTTGGCACTGAGTATCTCAACAAATTTGCCCACCAGCGTTTCTCAATTGGGGATAATATCTGTAATCTTATAATTCTAGGGAATTACATAAATAAGTGTTTTTTTGTTATATCGTATCAGTTGTCAAGCACAACTTCTTTAACACAAATATGCTCCTTCCTGAGTGACTGAGGAGTGAAGTACAAGGTTGTAAAGAGACACTAAGTGCTGATCTTTGGCAGGAGGATGTAGGCTTGCACAGCTATACAAACCTTATAGTGAGTGAAGAATCGACTATTCTTATGAGATATTTGGTTGTGTGACTGACATACCTACTTTGTAGAGGAAGACATTCATAAAAGTGAGTGCAGCAGTGGAGTTTTAAGTTGTTGTGCCTAACCATAGTTGTGCTATGAAAAATCTACTGGACACTGGAGATGCACAATAAGGAAGTCAAGCTTTGATGGCTCTTCAACTATAGCTGTTTTGAAAGGTTGAAGAACAGACAAATAATGTAAGAAAAGTTTGAAAACGCAATTTCCAGAATAGAAAATTACGATGAAAAATCTTCAGTAATTGTTCAGTTTCTGGTGTCTAATGTAAATTCTGGAATACCATTGCCAACCAACTTCTTAAAAATACTTTATATATATATTGGTGAGATTATGTATTGGAAGAACATGTGCAGTTTTCTTGGTTCATCTTTGAAGGTGTGTGTTTGTAAACCACGGACTGCAGACTAGTAACCATAGCTTCAATTCCCAATGCCTCAATATTAGTTAATAGAGACAATTCTGTTTTTAATTTTTCAAGCTAGTCGCATTTAGCACCACCCCTGAGCTTTAGTAACTCGTGGAGGTCTGCCCCTCCAAGATGTCTGATAGTACTGCCTGAGTAGATGAACTCTTCAGTCATTGCTAGGTCCTCTTCATCTACCTTGATTTATGAAGGGTTTGGGATGTTAAGTGGCATGACTTCTGATTTCTTCATGTTAATCTTCAGGCCCATTTGCTGTGCAAAGATGTTGAGGCTAGACATTGTTCCCTACATATAGTGGTGTATATGAGAAAGCATTGCTAGGTCATTCACATGGTCAAGGCACTTGAGTGTAGAGAATAAGACCCGTCTGGTGCCTCTAGCTTGCTCTTCAGTTGTGGTTTGCATCTCCCAGTTGATGACTAGGTTGAAGAGCAGCGCTGACATCTCGGATCCCTGTCTCACACAAATCTGCACTTCGAAGTTATACTCACTATCTCCCACCTTGCAGGCAAAATTATCATAGAAGCTCTTGATTAGCAGAACTATCTGCTGTGGTACGCCATCCGAGAGTCTCAGTATATGCCAGAGTCTGTCAAGATGGATACAATTAAAGGCTTGTTTTAAATCGGGGAAGTTGATGTATAGTTGTCTCTGCCTCTCCATGCACTGCACTATGATGTTGCATTAAATACGGATCTGATCAGCACACCTTCCGCCCTTGTACAAACTAACCTGTTCTTTTCTTAACTTCTTGTTCACTGCATCAGGAATGCGCTGTATAATGATTTTACTTGGCATTGACTGAATGGTGATTCCACACCAGGTGTTAAAGTTGGTTAAGGCGCCCTTTTTTGGAATCTTTGATGATGCCTTAGTTCCAGTCATCTGGAACATTCTTCCCTTCAAATTGATTTAACACTGATTGGAGGATCTTGGCTGATGTTTCAGAGTCTGCCATGAACATATCTGCAATCAGGTTGTCTTGGCGAGGAACTTTTTCGTTCTTGAGAGATTTAATGGCAATGATGGTGTCTTCTTTCTGTGGTGGGGTGGTGTTGACTTCAAGCTTGTTTCTGTTTCTTGTGTGCTTTGTTTGTTGGTACAGGTCTTTTCCAGCCTTTTTTTTAAAAGTGCTCTGCCCAGCGTGCTTATCTTTTAAACCTTATCTTTTACAAAGAATTTACATATATTGCTGAGATTTTGTTTTGGAAGTACAGTTGCAGTTCTCTTGGCTCATCTTTAAAGGTGTGTGTTTGGGTTCCACGCCACAGACTAGTAACTGTGACATACTGCGCTGCATTTTTTGTACCCTGCATTGGTCACAAGTGGCTTGCACCCACTGGAATGTAAGAATAATAAACAACAATGCACTATGCACCAACAGAGTACTCGGAGGTACACCCTCTCCATGCTCTGGGACACAAACTACACTTCCTGTTGATCTTGGCTTTTCTGATGTTCTAGCAATGCACACCTGGTCATTCTAAAGCCATCTTGAATTCTCTGAGGAGTACAAAACATGTCACTATAGTGGGCAAGAAATTTTCTTAGACTATATCCATTAAATCTATTTTCTTTAACGTTTCCTGATTCAGAAAGTGTTATTTTGAAGGAAGATCTTTCTCCCCACTGCCTGGACAGAACTTCCTTTAAATCCTACTTAATGACTTGGCTCTTTTCCAACATGTCAGAATTGCCACCACCTTTCAACTGATGACTTACCCCTTCCTAGTGCTAAACATAGGGATATATATATATATATATATATATATATAAATATATATATTCACTTAAAAAAACCATAGGTTTCACACATGTTATAGTTAGCTGGACATTTCACACGTAAAAAACCAATGAAATTCCCCCGTTATAGTTAGTGCAGGCAACTATAACTCACGCGACCGCAATCCTCTGCTGATGACGTCAGATATTACATCACTGTATTTAGACACTTATTTACCCATGTCTTCTTCCATTAATCTTTAGCTATACATATATTACAAATATTTATTTTTCATAAAGACACATATGTCATCAGTGATGTAATATCTGACGTCATCAGCAGAGGATTGCGGTCGCGTGAGTTATAGTTGCCTGCACTAACTATAACGGGGGAATTTCATTGGTTTTTTACGAGTGAAATGTCCAGCTAACTATAACATGTGTGAAACCTATGGTTTTTTAAGTGAATTTGCAAGGTTTTTTAAATGCTAATTCGTAACTATAACGTGTGTGAAACCTATGGTTTTTTCAGTGAATTTGTACGGTTTTTTAAATGCTAAGTTATGTATTTTTTTTTGTTTTTTTTTACAGGTTTTTCACCGTGCACGCACCGTGAATTTTTATTTTTATTTTTATTTTTAAATCGCGAGGTGCGCACCGAGCACCCCCGGTTCGCAGTGCGTGCCGTGAGCGGTGCGCGCATATCGCAATTTTTAGAAAAAAAAAAAAAAAATTCTCCCTTGGGGTCCTTCTGTGACCCCCTGACCAAGGCTAGGGGGTCAGGAACTGTCCACTCTGCCCCCTTTTCACGTTCTCCACCTTTTTTTTTCAACCCCTCAGACTGCGAGAGACAAAATGGCGGCTGACACTTCCTGGTTTCGACCGATTCGAATGTTTACCGACATCTAACAACCAATCAGAATTGCGCTCGCGCACGGCAGGGTGGGCGCACAGTGCGCGCACGGTGCGCGCGTATAGATATTGATATGCTTTTAAATGCTATTTTCTCAGGAAATACTGAACAGATTTACACCAGACCTGCAAAAGGCACTTCCTTGACCTTATGCCAAATTCCACGTAATTCTGTTCAGCCGTTCGGGCTGTAGCTGCGACTAAAGGTCCTATGGAAAAATGCATGGGGAAAACGCGTTTTGGGAACCCCATCTTTTTCTCAGCCCCTGCTTGACGAATCACCCCGAGACTTTCAGGGTAGGAGCTGAGCGGAGCGCCCCATTAGTTTTGAAAATTTCACGAGGATTCGTCAACCGGTGCCAAAGTTATTCAAAATAGAATTTTGAGATTTCCTATGGAAGCTAGGTTGTAACTATAACTATCTACTGGCGACCGCCAGTAGATAAAATATATATATATATATATATATATATATATATATATATATATATATATATATATATATAATATATATATATATATATATAAATATATATATATATATATATAAATATATATATATATCCAAAACCATGCTCCCTTCCACCGAAAAGAGCGAGCCCACGCGGGTACATCAGGAAAGCACGCTTTATTTGAACAGTGCGGCATACCGCGTTTTGTCTATTGACTTTCTCAAATGCCTAAAAATAAATGTTCAAAATATTGTCCACTTTAAAAACAGTGTGCCCCATTACGATTGGTTGAGGCACTCTGACACAGCCAATGGGAGAGTGTCCTGAGCCCCGGCGCTCCGAGTCTCTGTGAAGCAGTGGCCAGCATTCGTACTCCCCCAGTGGGCGGTGACTGCTTCCTCTCACCCCATGCCTGGATGTTATTGTGGAAGAAAAACGGCTGTCCTGGACCCTCATCCCGCCGTAGTATTCACACCTAGAACCTGGAAACACTACCTTGGTAAGTTATGTACCTTCGTGCAGTCACGGGCCAATTGCTTGGTAGGTTTTCACTGTGAGCTACGGCGTTTCGGCGATTCCCCAGTCCATGAGGTACACCAAAAGAATGCCACACATATCGCCGAACTGCTTCTGGGATGGGTGCTCCAATTGCGCTGTGGCTGCACAAAACATATCCAAAACCATGCTCCCTTCCACCGAAAAGAGCGAGCCCACGCGGGTACATCAGGAAAGCACGCTTTATTTGAACAGTGCGGCATGACGCGTTTCGTCTATTGACTTTCTCAAATGCCTAAAAATAATATATATATATATATATATACACTTAAAAAGTGGAAAGGCAATGGTGAATTTGCATGTGATCAAGGGCTCTTGAGGCCCGAAACGCATCGTGCGTGGGTTGTGAACTGCAATAAACATCCTACCTGAAGTCCAGCGGGGTCCGAGTTTCCTTCTTCGCCGCCGTCGAGTGGAAGTAGCAGGAATTTGAACTTTCCGATATATATATATATATATATATATATATATATATATATATATATATATATATATATAATATACTGGCCCATTTGCCTTCTATGTATTATGCCCCATGCCATCCTTGCTCTGTCACTAGCCATTAAACCTTCTAAGCGCTTGAGTGCTTTGTAAAAAGAATATTAGCATAATGTAATGTAGCATGAACGCATTAATTAAGCTGCTTTTAGAGCATCAGCACCAACATTGGAACCATGAGTCTAGAGTTCCTCTTGTAACTGCAGAAAGCATCTGTTCATCAGTTGAGCTGACATCAAATACAGTGACTTGCAAAATGCCACATATTCTCCCTGGCTTGTTAGTTTGCACCTGTAACTCATGTTAAAGGGAATAGCACCAATCCTTTGGTGATGCACGGTCTCAGAGAAGTAACTGTGATAAATGCACGTGAGTAGGTCCATGCTTTATCGTGTTTTATCCTCCTTACGGACTGTCACGTCGGTGAACAGGTGTGCTGGCCGCCATCTTTCATTCTCAGGGGGTTTCATGAAGACAGAGCAGACATTCCCAACATTTATTTTATCAGAGATGGAACTTGGTGGTCATGTGAGGAAGGGCTTCTAGGTTTTCTCGCTCGTTTTCATGAACCCTTTGGAACAATCTAAAAAGCATTGGCATAGCCAATTGGTCTCGCTTTTAGGATCTTTTAAGTATTTAGTTTTGCAGAACAATATCCTTGGTGCAACAACATCAGCTGTTGCATAGCTAAACCTTGTACCTTATAAATGTTTAGCCATGCAACAGTTGATGTTGTCGCACCAACGATATTGTGCTGGATAACTAAACACTTATAAGCTCCCAAAGGCGAGACCTATTGGCTATGCTAATGCTTGTTTCTGTTTTAATATCAGTACTTTATTCAGGGTCATGGAACATTTCAATCGCCTTTCCAACAGCCAAAAGTTAGTTTATGGCAACTTCATATCTCTGACCACTTTAAGAATTGCTTTGCCCACCCTGCTAATGAGAAGGCTCATTAATATTCCACCAGTACTACCAGTATTAGTACTGGATTATGGGAAACATCATTAACAACGGGATCGGAACTATGCACGCCATTACAACGCAAGCTTTACCCACTTGTCTTTACCACGCATATGCTTTTACAACGCATATTCTTTTACCAAGCATGGTGATAAAGGCATAGGTGTGGTAAAGGCAATCAGCGCACTAAACTTGGAGCAAATGGGCAGGGGTGGGAGGTGTTGGAATCGTCCTGCCCAGACTTCTTTCTTCGTTCTTCCAAGCTGCAGCTTGGTGAATAGGTTTTTAGTTTATTCAGGGCTCGGTTTAAGGGCTCAGGGTGGGGGGTCAGGTAGCTTTTAGGGCTGGTGCCGGTTTTAGGGACCAAGGCAGGGGACTGGGGTGGTTTTAGGGTCGGTGTCCAGGTAGGTTTTGGGGCTGAGGGGCCTGTTTTCGAGTTCAGGGAGGGGGGCTGCAGTGTTTTAAGGGCTGGGGTTGTTCTCAAGGCTGGGGGCTGGGTATGAGGTCTTAGGGCATGGGGTTGGGGTGTAACCTTTACCACGCATATCGCTTTACCAATCATGCCTTTACAATGAAATTAATTATAAAGGCATGCTTAGTAAAGACATGGTCATGGTAAAGACCGTGTTGTTAAGGCATGCAAAGTAATCATATGTGTGGTTCTGTCATACATCCCTGGATTATATCTGCATACTTCTTGAGGCCATTTTCTTCAATAAACAATAAATATCTGAACTAGTGCCTGTTGTAAGGAGGATTATTAGTTGGTAGCTGGCACCTAGCAGGCAGGCTTAACCTTGGAGACATGTGGGTAAAGCATTTGAAAATACCAATATATTAAATAAGTAAGGGGCAACACACAATAAAAATCCACAACCATTTTATAAAAATAGGGAATATTTTCATGATTAAAATGACACCAAAAAGACAAAAATCGAATGTAGGGAAGAGGAGCTATGAATGTTTAAAGAATAAACACTTTCTAGTGCTTAAAATCATAAAGCACCAACATCTGGTTTGCTGGACTGGGCCCAGCGATGGAGCCCCGTCAGATACCCTAAGCGGGAGGCCTCAGTCAGGATTTTACCATTCGCATTTAGAAATGTTTCTGGAAGATTTTCTCTCGTCGTGGAGTGAGGCTCATCTTCATGCCAGGATTTGAGTCAATGAAAGCAGCATGGCTCAACGCGAGGCCTCAGTGAAATCCTGAAAGTCTTGAGTTCTGGACCTTTCGGCTGGACCAACCTGAAATCCAGGTAGGGCTGTGGTTCGACGTCGGTGGCTTGCAGTGGCGGCTGGTGATATTTGAAAGTGACGGGGCATAAAACAATTGTACTTCACTGCGTCGAGCGAAAACACATGCACTCTTGTGGTGTGCTTAGCTAAAAAACGAAAGAAAAAAGTAGTGCCTTAATAGTGAGCAGTGGAAGGACACAAGTAATGCCCAACACCTGCAACCATGGGCGCCATATAAGCACTTTCAACCTCCATCTGACAATCTGCCTGGATCTCTGACTCTGACAGACGCAAGTTAGTGATACCATCACATAAAGTACTTTTAAACCTACTGTACACTACAGTGCTTTTATCTTTCACAGTATCCTTACACATGAACCAATAAAACTGCCTCGATAAAAGATTGCCCAATCCAATCACCTATTATTTACATGCATGTGATTAACCCAATCAAGGTCGGCCTTCAATCTAAAAACACTCTTTGTAAATGTTATAAAGCATTTCGTTTCTGGACAATGAAAGTAGTGCAAGGCGAACACACCTGAAACTCGAGAGATGCAAGTGGGAAGGTCGAACGTGATGTTCTCATACGACCAATTTGCAAATCACACCTGGGCACCATGACGTCTTGTTCCGAGTCCACTCCTGGATTTTCCTCGGCCCTTAGGCACAAGGCCAGTAAACGTGAGTTGCTTTCAGACAAAAAAAATGCACTGTAGCCGCCTTGACTGCGCACGAACATGCTCTGAGCACATGCATTCTAAGAGTCGCTGCCTTGCCCTTTACAGATGTCGCCAGGCTCCCAGTGCTTTTTTAAAACCCAGCCCAAAGCATTGCGGGAGCTCTGGTCACTTCCAATTGTTTCACCTGCAGCTGTCTTATAAATCGGCCATTAATCCCTTCAGGAAGAAATATGCCTTCTTCTTGTAACCAGTATTAGCGAAATATAAAAGTCCTGATTCGATTCTTTGGGGGACATTTTTCAACAGTAGTAGTCATTGTTTAAACGGTTGTCTGGAGGAATCAAGCAAACCTTAATAAACAATGCTACAATGCCGTGACTGGTTCATTTCAAGCCGTTGCGGAGAAGCTTTTCTTGAGAGGATTTGCATTTAAGAAGTGACTCTGACTGAGGCATGCTTAAGGTTTTTAAAATAAATGGCTGCAGTCAGGCGGGCTCTTTGTGAACGTGCCATTTAGTTATGTACAAGAACGTTTAGCTCCTCGAAAAGTACAATTAAGGTTTTGCGAGTTAGAAACAGTGCATAATCAATTTCAGTTTAAAGTAATTCAGGTTGCTAGTTGTAAAGCTAGATGTTCAGCAGCATAAGTCTACAATCCTTGCAAAAAACAGTAACCCGCACCTAGCCGCCTATCTTTGGTATGGGACCTTGAAGCCAGGCTCTGACTACTTAGCGTCCCGCAGACTTCCATAGGATCGCTATTAGCTGCAACAGGCCCAACAATAATGTCAGTGGGGTGCAGGCGAGGTATGAATTATGTTCTTTAAGAACCGGCACTAGATCGGGTCAGAATGCCTGTATCAGAGGGCAGTGCCAGGCAAGGTACCGCCTGGAGAGGGCTGTTTGAGGGGTCACGTTTGAGAGTTCGTCCAGAATTGTCATCCTTAACGATTAATATGGTTAAATTGTATGCTTCAAAATAAGAAAGTACGCAAGTATTCAAGTGTACACGGTTGTCGAAGCTTTACTTTTACATTTTTTCTCTAATTAATTTGCATTTCTGTATAGCACGGAGGCAGTCAAAATCAGTGGCAGCCCTTGAAAAACAAGGCAAGGCGCACTTAGACTCACCGTTTCAACTTGGTCAGGGACACGGTGTTTCTCCCAGAGGTGTCTCAGGGGCCCAGATGCAGCTCGTTGAAAGAAGGAGGGAAATAGGAACCCAGCACAGACCGAAGGAAGCAGTGTTGGAAATTCCGCCTCCTATTCTCATAGGCTGACAGCAACAAGGGTCAGCCAGTCACAGGAGGAGGCGGGTTCCTCGAAGGATGTTATGAGTTACGTCGTAACGTCATAGATCCGGTCGAGCCGCGTTTTCGACCACAGTACTGGCAGAACTGCTGCACTAAGTAGCGCCTGCTTGCCCTCACCACTGCCTCACAGACACACACTGCACATGTGGGATTTGGGCGGTATTGAAGTCGTCCACCTCGCATGCGCACCGTGTGTAGTATGTACAGGGCTGTGCTGCACTGCCGCCAGAATGGACAGTGTGAGTGCCGCAGCCTCAGACCTGTCAATCTCCTTCTCCCTCCTCTGGAGACTGGTGGGGCTCCTTTCCCTACGCCCTCATGCAGGAGCCGCGGTTGGTGGCTTGTCTCTGGTCAACAGGTCGGTTATCTTATGAAGCTTTTCCCAAAGGTTGCCCCAAACCTTTCCAAACTTCTGGGACTTTTTTCTGAAGTTCCTCTTGAGGGTTCAAGGTGTCCAAAACACAAATCTAAGCGTCTAGAAGCTCTGAGATGGTCCTTTTGGGACTACAATTCCCACAATGTACCTAGTCAAATCCTTAAAAGTCCACTGAACGCACTCAAAGCTGGGGACTTCTTAGGGGATATGGTGCAGGTGAGCTCTGTTAGCCTGTTGCTGTCAGGCAGTCCATTCCTTAATCTTTTCTGATGCAAGGGAAAGTCCTCAGAGCTGTAGTTCCAAAAGTGCAGCAGACCCAGTCCTTCAGAGTGCAATCCTTTGGGGAACAGGGTTCCAGCAGGACAGTCCTTCTTCTCCTTGTAGTTTCAGGCAGCAGATCTTATTTGCTATGCAGCTCTTACATATTTATTCAATGTTCTTCAGTGACAAGTAGAGGGGCATGCAGGTTGTCAGTGCTAATTGTAATTACACCTAATTACCATACACTTTTTTCAGAGCACTGGCCCTGGGCCTGGTTAGGAGAGCCCAGGGCATAGTCAGAGTCAGTTGCCACCAATATCAGTAAAAACATGAGGATGATTGTGGCAAAAAGGATGACTTTCTTACAGTGCCTGTGTTAAAAGCAGGAGTAATCACTTGAACAATGATTTAATAAGACTTTTTCATTTTGTGGCTAAAGTCTTCAATTATGGTTTTCTACGTCACATGCACCTTTTGCAAATCACTTTCCAAAATGTTCCATCCTTTTTCTGTAGTGAAAGGTTGCAGGCACCACTATGTTAAACTAAAACAATCAGTTTAGCTCAGAGATGAGGAAAATACGCATGCTAGAAATAGTATTAAAAAAATAAAAGCACGATTCTTGGTGCTTTGTCTGCTAAGGCATTTTTGTCCGTAAACTAAAGTTTGTGAGAATTCACAAACCTCTCTAAACTTTTACCACCCTGGAAATAGTCAGAGATTTGCTTCTACCATGGGCTGGAGGAAAGGAATTTCCACTGTGGAAAAGGGACAAGAAACACCCTCAGGTTTGGTGATGTAGATTAAAGGGTTACTCCCTGAGGGAAATATTTAACTCCTGGAGAAAGGTCAACATTTATTCACCTACCTTTACACTTTTATTTGTATATCATGCTCCATGTGGCTTGTTCGTCAACATTTATTCACAGAGGGCCTTATTTATGGCATTTTATTGTTGGGTAGCGCAGCAAGGTGCCTGCAGCACACATAGTAAGAGGAAAACGCCTAGTAGGATTGTTTTTGTGCAGAAAGATGTCCCTTCCTGGAAAAAAACAATCCTGGCTTCAATGGCGGCACCCTGAAACCATGGTGCCAGGGTGCCTAGGTTATTGCTAGGCTGCCAAAACAGCGCCAGCACAGGGAGAAAGGACATGAATGCACCATATTGCTTAAATATGGTACATTCCTGCTCTTTCACTTTGACGTAGGGCAGCGCACCAAGGCACCAAAATCCCAAAAATAAGCCTTATATTTCTCCTTGTTACACCTCACCTAGCGGAGCGTCCGGATATGGCGCTTCCCCAGGTTTACAAGATTTTGTCAATCTGGGGCAGTGTCAAATTCCATGGGTTCTATGTGGGAAAATCCACTGTAACGCCCATGAAATGCCTTTCGGGTGGAGAGTAAGGTAATTCAGCAATTTGCACTGCGTTGCCTTATTCACTATTTATGTGGCCACTCTAAGCCACGAAGGGTGGTTTTGCATGGCTTCATAAATTGGACTGAGAGCCATCCATCACACATGTATCACTTTACGTGGTGCAAAAGTGACACAGGGCTCTCATAAATAAGCCCCAGAGTGCATTAAAAACACAACAGCACCTTTGCTAAATCAGGGCCAGCTTAAAAAATTGCACTGGTGCAGAGTTATGTGAAAGAAGAGACCAGACATGGCACTTTGCATTAAGAATGTCACTTTGCATTGGTCGAGCAGTTAAAAAATTGATCTACAGATCCCGTTACAAGTGCAGATTTACAGGCACTGCTGCAATTGCTGCATCAGGACATTCGCCAAGTGGTTAGGTATGTCCAGGTAGAACATTAATTGAGGGGAGAGGGCACGCAGACCCACTCTCTGAACCATTAGAGGCCCGGGAAGCCCATCCCTGGGACCAAAATGTTCAATAAAGGGGAGGGGGCCACGCGAGCCCCACTCTCTGTGCCTTCAAAGGTTGATGGGACCCTTTTCCCCAAGGCTGTATTCTTTAATTAAGGGGTTTAATTGACATCAACAACTTTAACCCAATTGCACAGACATCTCTTTAATGGTGTTTAGGCCAATAGGTGTTATGGTATGGAATTCTGGAAGGTAGTTAGATTCGCATTAGGTGGGCATGGTCAGCAGTTGCACACACGTTATTGACAATAGTTATGATGCGCCCCCCTGCAAGCATTATATATATCAAATGGATGTAAGTGACTTAATACCCAGGAATGCGATGGGACTGGTGATTTTGTTTTGTTTGGTTTAACAGTTCTTCACAATGTGTGTTTTAAGCCCAAAAGTGATGTTCAGACTGCACGCTTCACCGTATAATATGTCATAATATTTTGACGTGAAAACATCTCGTATTTTGAGACAGACAGCCCCGTCTCTCATATTACCTTATACAAGCTGTTTGGACTCAGGCAAATAGTGATTGACATAGTTAATTTATGGATGCATTGTCTGAACATGATAACTTGTATGCTCTAAGATGGCGCTTGCTTTCAGAGGTGTTTTGCGGGACTGGTAACACATATCAGTCTTTTTTCATTGCTTATTTTGAGAATATGTAAATGTTGTTTTCTGCTTCATGCTTGACCCATGGCCAAGGCTACATCTGAAACGCATTGGGGAAACCACACATTAAACATTTATTATTGCATACAGGAGTGTCTTAATGTTCCTTTTTGACGGTGAGGGCTAATTGCTTGGTGTTCAGGGCTACTGGAGCCCAACTCAGAACTTCAAGAAAGCACACAAGAGTCCGTATCATTAGTCTAACAGGCCTACGGTGTTGTCCTCAGCCAAGTGTCGAATGTTCACAGACTCGATCAATTATCTCAGAAAGAGAGACTGTTATTCTATGTCAATCTATTCATTAAAAGGGTTTACCCTACGATCTATACATTGTATATTGTATATGCACTAAAAAAACCTTTTGAGAAACTTATTAATTAAAATCAAGATCATTTATTACATTTAAAAATTATGCAGAATATCTCTACCTCCCAGAATGGGTTACAATCTTTAATAATCACAAATAATCACAAGTAAAACTAGTCATCATAGCAGCGTTTCGGTGATTTCTTAATCTTTCCACCTTCTTCAGGACTAAACAGTTTCATCAAATCTCATCTTAAAATTGAATAGAAGTTTGAATAAACTATCCAAGGGGGATGACCCTCCAAATTTATATTTTCTGCCTGCTGGTTATTCAGCCTTCTTGTTAATTGAGGTAATATATTTTATCCGCAAAAGCCACCGTAAATGTATTCATTTGTCGAGAAAAGACCACTTTAAATCTTTTAAGGACTTTATTTCTCACAATGTTCGAGAATGTGCAGATCCTTTTCTTTTCTTCAATTTTATCATATAGTAAGGAAATGGCACTACGTTGGTCTAAAGAAGTGATTATTCTCAATTTATCTTCACTTTCCACTTGATTGTGTTAGAGCCTTTGGAAATAAAATCGGCCTCCCTGCTCCGGGACATGGAGGCCGATTTTGTTTCCAACGCACTGCTGATGACGTCACATATTACATCACTCATGACATGGTCAGTGACATCACTGATGACATCACTGATGACATCTCAAATGGCATCACTGATGACATCACTGATGACATCATCCATGTGATAAATTACTGCATCTTCTCACACCCTATTTTAACCTTTGATACACCAACTCAAAATTTCAGACGTCCATTCTCAAAACCATAGATACTCCAATACCAATAACTACATACCCACTCATTAACTCTTAGGTCTACATACACCTCCACTCACTCACCTGTACAGTCACTTATACTTACAGTCACTCCGTACAAGACTATCATATGCATTTATACACCTATATAGACACTCACAGACCGCCAATCATCCATTGAGGTACTGACACACCTAGTCAGTCGTGCATGTAATTAAACACAGTCCAATTTACTCACCTATACAGTTAAACACACTCAAGTTAACTTACTCGTAAAAATAGTACCACATTCTTACGCTCTTATACAATCATTGATACAAGCACACACTCATCCATACAGCCACTCTCACAATCACACACTCTCACATATACCCACTTATATACTCTTACACACATATATACTGCCTTTTCACATATGTAGTTAGTCACACATGTACCACTGAGATATACATTCAATTCCTAACACACCCATAGATAAACTCACCCAACCATACAGTTAATCACAGATGCACTCTTAAAACCATGCACCCATAGAATCACCCACTCACACATCTATGCATAGAGTCACACACACCCTACCCTCACAAACACTCAGGCACCCATACAGATACTCAGACAACCAATCAATAACCCATATAGACACTCATATAGCTATTCACAAAAACATGCAGCCACTTATACACCTACACACAGACACATACAGACATTCACACAGTTTAGTCACTAGTCTGCAGTAAGATACATTTAATGACTCACTTATAGAGTCAGTTACGCACCTAGAAAATCATCCATTCACACACTTGTACACCCACTCATTCTTCCACAGGCCTTTCACTATAAATACATAAAACATATTTAAACTTTACAGAAACACACAGTCACTGGATGATGTCATCAGTGATGTCATTTGAGATGTCATCAGTGATGTCACTGACCATGTCATGAGTGATGTAATATGTGACGTCATCAGAAGTGCATTGCGGGGGCACGAGTTATAGTTAGCTGAACTAACTATAACAGGGGAATTTCTAGGGTTTTGTACGAGGGAAATGTCCAGCTAACTATAACGCCCCTGAAACCTTTGGTTTTTTCAGTGAATTTCAAAGGTTTTTTAAATGCCAATTCCTAACTATAACGTGCATGAAACCTATGGTTTTTTCACTGAATTTCAAAGGTTTTTTAAATGCTAATTCCTATCTATAACTTATCTCTAAAGATATCATGTTTAAATGATTTTCATTGGATTTCTAAATTTTTCTATTTCAGTGTGTCAATTCCTTTAATTATGTTTTTTATATTGTTTTTTCACCATGTTTTTTTTTTATTGTAAAACTGCCTTTGTGTATTCTAACATATGCCAAAGTCAGAAATGGAACTGGTCCGATCATTTTTGTCCACAAATTGAGAAAGCTAGGAAACCTGTGAATAAATCTGTTTCTGCTTTTCTCCGAGACTATAGAATAGGGTCCATTTACAATAACAATCTGCGCTTTCATATGCAAGAGATGTATAGGAGAGATGGAGTACACTTTACTGATGAAGGAAACAGAGACTTCCTCAACAACTTTAGACTCTGTATAGGTATTTACTTATAAGTACCAAAAACTCTCAATGAACACAACGGCTCTTTTTAGAGCCACTCAAGAACAAAACACTTAAGCTTGATCTTTATCTCCCAACAATTTCATTTTTTTTTCCCTTGGATCCGTGCACCCAACGCAAGAGAATCCGTGCACCCAACGCGATAGGATGCGCGCACCATATGCGCATTTCGCCGTTTTTTATTTTTTTTAAAAGGGGGCCCCAGGGGGTCCTTCTGGGACCCCTAAGCACCTCTAGAGGGTCAGAGTATTTCCACTCTGCCCCCTTTATATGTTTTACACACTTATTCCCCTTGCTTCTTCAGCCTCGCTTCTACCGAGGCAGAAAATGGCCGCCAACAGTTCCTGGTTTCGAATGTAGATAGACACTCGACAGCCAATTAGCATTCAGCGAGCGATCGGGAGGGTGCGCGCTCGGTTCGGGGAGGGTGCGCTTACGGTGCGGGTAGGGTCCGCGGATCCTCCCCGGCCATAGATATTTATGTACATTTAACTCTAATTTTCTCAGGAACTACTGAACAGATTCACACCATTTATGCAAAAGGCACGAGTCTGAACTGAGGACTACCTCTTTGTCAAATTTGATGTCATTCCGTTCTGCGGTTCGGGCTGTAGCTGCGACAACAGATCCTATGGGAAATTGCATGGGGAAAACGCGTTTTGGGACCCCCCTTTTTTCTCGGCCGCCGCTTGCCGGATCACCGCAAAACTTTCAGGGTAGGAGCAGAGTGGAGCTGGCCAAAAGTTTGGAAAATTTGGCGAGGATTCATCAACCAGCGCCAGACTTATTGGGGATAGAATGTTGCGGATTTCCTAGGATAAATAGGTCCTAACTATAACTATCTACTGGCGACCACCAGTAGATTATATATACATATATATATATATATATATATATATATATATATATATATATATATATATATATTCACTTAAAAAACCATAGGTTTCACACATGTTATAGTTAGGTGGATATTTCACTCGTAAAAAACCAATGAAATTCCCCCGTTATAGTTAGTTCAGATAACTATAACTCGCGTGCCCACAATCCACTGCTCATGACGTCACATATTACATCACTCATGACATGGTCAGTGGCATCACTCATGACATCACTGATTACATCATCCTTGTGATAGAGTGGCGGTCGCGCGAGTTATAGTTATCTGAACTAACTATAACGGGGGAATTTCATTGGTTTTTTACGAGTGAAATATCCACCTAACTATAACATGTGTGAAACCTATGGTTTTTTAAGTGAATTTGCAAGGTTTTTTAAATGCTAATTCCTAACTATAACGTGTGTGAAACCTATGCTTTTTTCAGTGAATTTGTACGGTTTTTTAAATGCGAATTTATTTATGTATTATTATTTTTTTATATATTTATTTTACAATAAACTACGTAATAAAATTTTTTCGGGTTTTCACCATGCGCGCACGGTGCGCGCACCCCCGCGATTTAAAAAAAAAACAATTTTTAAAAAAAATTCTGCCTTCGGGGTCCTTCAGGGACCCCCTGACAAAGGCTAGGGGGTCAGGAACTCTCTACCCTGCCCCCTTTTCACGTTCGCCACCTTCCTTTTTCACTCTCGCACTGAAAACAAACAAAATGGCGGCCGACACTTCCTGATTTCGACCGATTCGAACGTTGACTAACATGTAACCACCAATCAGAATTACGCTCGCGCACGTTAGGGTGCTCGCACGGTGCTCGCACGGTGCGCGCACGGTGCGCGCTTATAGATATTTATATGCTTTTAAATGCTATTTTCTCAGGAACTACTGAACAGATTGACACCAGACCTGCAAAATGCACTTCCCTGACCTGAGGACTACCTCTCTGCCAAATTTCAAGTAATTCTGTTCAGCCGTTCGGGCTGTACCTTCGACTAAAGGTCCTATGGAAAAATGCATGGGGAAAACGCGTTTTGTGACCCCCCTTTTTTCTCAGCCCCCGCTTGACGAATCACCCCGAGACTTTCAGGGTAGGAGTTGAACAGAGCACCCCATTAGTTTTGAAAATTTTGCGAGGATCCGTCAACCGGCGCCAAAGTTATTCAAAATAGAATTTTCAGATTTCCTATGGAAACTCGGTCCTAACTATAACTATCTACTGGCGACCGCCAGTAGATAATATATATATATATATATATATATATATATATATATATATATATTTTGCGTGAAATATGCCCCGTTCCATCTAAAATAAACACCATTGGAATGTGCTTTGTGGTGCTGTGATTCTTACCGACGACGTACCTTCAACAACTGGAGGAGAAGCGAGAGGATTTTTTTTCGATATATATAAATATATATATATATATATATATATATATACATCCATCAAAAAGAGTTGCCTCTGTAGGGGTACCCTCCCGGAAGGTTAGTCTCTGAAAACTGAGGACTGGGGTGAAAGGAGCCCTGCCATTGCATCCAAAATCTCTGCTCAACGCGTTTCAGACTTGCCTCCCTTGTCAAGAGCTTTACACCAAGGAAAATGGCAAACAACAAGTAAGTACCCTGCAACTGATTTTATTGGAGCAAGTCCAGGTGGGCGTGTGTCCCGCCCCAATGGGCATATACCGTTAGGTCGAGGCGGTTAACCGACCCTTCACCGCCGATCCGCAGCGGCTGGAAGTCCGGCTGCTGAGTGGAGCGGAAGGCTCAGACTGTGCGACATCAAATGACAGTGTCAGCAGCTACGTGTCATTTGCACCAGCCCACATGGGTTTTTTATCATTGCACAAAAGATGGGGAAACGGACAAACACCCACTTGGGTTTACAACACGAGTAAGAACTGCAAATACCAGAATGCCTAATGGAATACGTACATTGAGGCGGGACACATGCCCACCCTTGACTTGAACCATTACATTTAGAGGTTCCATGTATAGATTAAATAGGTGTGGCATTGAAATTGACTCTTGAGGCACATCACACACTCTGTGGTAAAATGGTAATTTGATGGAGCTAATTTTCAAGAATTAGGATCTCACTTTGGGAAAGATTAGAACAATTATCACTTTACTCTCCATCCCCATTCTGGAGCACAAAATATATAAAAAAGAAGTGTGGAGGAGGAGCCTAGCGCGCAACCAAGATGGCCGCGTAGGTGCGAGGCTCCCGAGGACCTCCGCAACCTCCTACGATTATCCTGAAATTATCCTGCCCTGGATGAGGGGACTATGTTGGTGAACCTGAGCTGAGGTGGCACCCGTTTCCCGCTTCCGAATCGGACCTCGGACACTGGAGTGAGCACCGATTGAGGTTTGCGGCCTTCCCCTCGCCGGACCCCGGATTTGCGCTGTGGGGTGATCCAGTGACAAAGTGAACAACAGCGTCAGGCAGGGCCTGGCGACTCGCGTACCCCGCACTTTCGCTTTCGCTTTCACACCCCCTTGTCGTCTCTACGAGGTTGGGTCGCGGAGCCCTTGGTGTTGGTGTGGCCTTGCTGGGAGACCCTGCCTGCCTGCAGGCTGTGATCCACCCCGCTGCTTTGAGGGGGCCCCCCCCGGAGCTCGTGGCCCTGCTTTCCTGCCCTACACGACGTGGCTGGTGCGACTGGGAGACTGGTGGCCATGGCCACGAAACAAGATGGAGACCGGGCAAAGACCAAATCGACCCGGCGTGGCGCCGTCCATCAGGCCAACAGTATGGACCGCTATACCCTCCAGAAGGGATCTCCCGATGGACCGCGCAAGTCCCCTGAGAGCCCTCCTGATGCCCCAGACCTGCCCGCAGATCTGACTCTGCGAGATGTCATGGGCGCCATTGCCGAGATGAAGGCCTCGGTGGGCCAGCGGTTTGATACACTGGCGCAGAAGATCGACTCGGTCCTCGTGGATGTTGGCCTGGTGAGGGCCGATCTTTCCAAAACCAACGACCGAGTGGATTCTTTGGCCCACACCGCATCGGGCCTAACGACAGATGTGGCGGCCTTGCAAACAGAGGTGCGCCGGCTTAGTCAGGCGAGTGCGCTTATGGATCGACGCCTGGAGGACTCCGAGAGTCGGGCACGGAGGAACAACATCCGCATTATCGGGGTGCCCGAGGGACGCGAGGAGGCGGCGGCGGATCTCTTTGTGGAGGACCTGATTGCTACCCATCTCCAGCCACGGGGGCTGAGCAAACTCTTCGCTGTGGAGAGGGCCCACAGGGTTCCCGGGGGAAGGCCGAAGGTCGGAGCCCCTCCGAGACCTCTCATCGCCCGGATTTTCAATTTTCGGGACAGAGACGCTATCCTGCAAACCTCCAGACTGCATGGACCGGTCAAGCTTGACAATATGGAGGTTAATTTTTATCCTGATTTCACCCCAGCGGTCCAGAAGCAGAGACTGAGCTTCCTAGGCGTCAAGCGCCGTCTTCGGGACCTAAACCTCAAATACGCCATGCTCTTCCCAGCCAAGCTGCGAGTGGAGGTGAATGGTCGCACACACTTCTTTGATCGTCCCGAAGCGGCCGGGGACTGGCTGGATACTCTGCCCGGGGATCGTGATCGGGGGGGCGGCGGGGGGAGACGGCACGCTGAATCGGGACTGAGGGTCTAATATTGGGCCTCACTCTGGACGAAAATGATGCCACTTTCGATTCTGCGTCAGTTTTTATAAGTTCCCCTCCTATGGAGGTTGTGTTGGGTCTATTGGGGGTTCTCCCTCCTCCTCTAGGGGGTCTAGTTAGTCTAACTATATATGGGGCGACAGGCACACTGCACGTTGGGGGGGCTGTTCGGGCTCATGCAGGGGTGCAGGGAGGGGGGAGTTCTGTTGGGGTGGGTGGGTAGGGATGGGGTGTTGTTCGTTTTTATCACAAGGCAAACGTATTTTTGTGTTAGTTCTAAAGTGCTCTCCGGGGGACGAATGATGGCTTCTGTATATGATGGGGGGTAGGGAATTAACTTTGTTGTCTTGGAATGTGAATGGACTGGGGGACAGGATCAAACGAGGTGTGGTCCTGCAGTTTTTGAAGCGAATCTCGCCCGATGTAGTCTTTCTGCAGGAGACACACCTCATTGGCAACTCCTTCTGCGCCATGAATCGGCGTGGCTATCGCCTAGTGGCTCACTCGGGCTTCACGTCTGGCTCAAGGGGTGTGGGCATCATGGTGAAGAACTCGCTCCCGTTGGAGATTGATGAGGTGCTCCACGATGACAGGGGACGTTACACGGTCTTGGTGGGAAGACTGGAGGGCAAAGTGGTTGTCTTAGTCTCAGTATACATCCCACCGGGGCTGCAGTCGACCACCTTTGCGGACCTTGGGCGCCTTCTCCTTGGCCTTCCGGGGGGGCTTTTAGTTGTGGGGGGGGATTTTAATGCGGTGGTATCTGGGACTGTGGATCGTCACCCCCCTAGGGACCTCCCCCGGGCACAGGCGTGGCTGCCCGGCCTCTTGGATACATTTGGGTTAGTGGACTGCTGGCGTTTAAAACACCCCACGCAGCTGCAGTACACTTTCCACTCGGGAGCCCATGGTAGTCTCTCACGACTAGACTATGTCCTTGTCCCGGCGGCCTATGTTGGGAGGGTGGGAGAGGTGCGCCATTTGCCACGGGGTATTTCGGACCACTCCCCGCTCCTACTGCACTTTGATGTCTTTCCGAGAGGTGAGGGTAGGGTGGTCCCAATCAATCCTTGGTACCTGCGCGACCCCACCATTCGCGCTGAATTGATTAAATCCCTTCTGCGATATTTTGATGAGAATGTGGGGTCCGTGCCTTCGGCTGTACCGCTATGGGAGGCCTTCAAGACAGTACTCCGAGGGGAGGCCCTATCCCTTATTTCCCACGCCCGGAGGCGCGAGCGGGAGGAGGTGACCCGGATGGAGGCTCCAACTCAAGCAAGCGGCCTATAGGGCCCTCGTCACGGAGGCGGCCAGGGGCCTCAGTAGAGAGCAACAGGGGCGACTGTATGATGTGGGTGATAAGGCTGGTAAACTTATAGCGTGGTTGGACAAAAAAGAGAGAGCGAATCGTGTGGTCCCGCTGATTGAGAAAACGGATGGTGTGTGTGTAACTGAGCCAGAAGAAATCGTCTCCTGTTTCGCGGATTATTTCCGTGGGGTGTATTCCCCGGTGTCTCCCTGCTCGGAAGAGGATTCCCGTGCCCTGCTCAGTGATATCGCGCTGCCGTCCCTTTCCGGGGATGACAGGGTGTCGTTGGACGCCGCTCCCACCTCCGACGAGATCGCCCTCGCCATACGCTCGGTCGCTTCCGGCAAGGCCATGGGTCCAAATGGTCTCCCTATCGAGTTGTACAAATTGCGACCGGATACGCTGGCACCCCACCTCCGGGCTATGTTCCTGGCGGCACACTCGGTGGGCTCCCTCCCGCTGGACCAGCGTCTGGCTACAATCGTGGTCATCCATAAGGAGGGGAGACCTCGGGACCGGGTTACATCCTATCGGCCCATTTCGCTACTGAATGCGGAGCCCAAGATTCTCGCCAAGGTACTGGCCAATCGGCTGGTCGGCGTGGTGGGCGATTTGGTTCATCAGGACCAGTCTGGCTTTATTCCCCATCGCAACACAGCCCTTAATCTGCGGCGTTTGCACGGTGTGCTCGCACGTGCCCCGTTCATCCGGGAGCCGGCCATTTTGGCGTCTTTGGACGCCACCATGGCGTTTGACACGCTTGAATGGCCATATATCTGGGCGATGCTTGCGAAGTTTGGATTTGGCCCAGGGTTTATCAGTTGGGTCAAATTGCTGTATTCGGGCCCATTGGCGCAGGTGGTGGTGAACGGAAGAGTATCGGCTCCGTTCGAGCTGGGCCGGGGCACACGGCAGGGCTGCCCCTTATTGCCGCTCCTCTTTGCACTTGCCTTGGAGCCCCTGGCGGAGTGGCTGCGGTGGGAGCCTTCCATCCGTGGTCTCCGCTGGACCCCTGAGTATGAGGACCGCGTATCCCTATACGCTGATGACATCCTCTTGTACCTAGCTTCCCCACGTAAATCACTCATAGTACTGGTTGATGTTTTGCATTCATTCGGTCGTAACTCCGGTCTGGTCATCAACTGGGCTAAATCGTGTGTGTATGTTCTCTCCGGGGAGGCTCCTATCCTCCCGCGGGGCTGTCCGATCCAGGTCGCCCCGCAGGGATTTAGGTACCCGGGGGTCTTCATTACTCTGGACCCGGAGGCTCGGTATGGTCGGAACTTGCTTCCCCCCCTCCAGCGTTTGAAAGAGGATGTCGCGCGCTGGCGGCGTTTGCCGCTTTCGCCGCTCGGCCGGGCGGCATTGTTTAAAATGATGTCGCTGCCGCGTTTCCTGTACGCGTTGCAGAACACTATGGACCTCGTCCCAGCGCGCTACTTCCGCGAAGTGGAGAGTTTGCAGCGCCGCCTGTTCTGGGACGGGAGGCCACGTATTGCCCTGGCTAAGCTGACGCTCCCATGGTATGACGGGGGGATTGCCCTCCCGGATATTAAGCGGTACTATTGGGCCTCCCAGCTAGCTGCGATTAATCAGGGCCTATACGGGCCCGCCTTAAACCCGGCGTTTGCAATGGATAGGATGCTACTTCCAGGTGGTGACCATAATCGAGCGCTCTACTCTAGCGCGCCCGACGCTCGCCTAACGGGACCCACGCGAGTCATGGTGCGAGTGTGGCACGCGGCCAATGCAGCTATGGGGTGGAAGGACCGTTTGACCCGGGCGTCACCACTATACGCGTCTGAGCGGTTGGGCTCCTTGTGGACCTCGAAGGGCTTTGAGAAGTGGGACTTAATAGGCATTAGCAAAGTGGGGGATCTCTGGACGAGGGGAGGATTTAAAACGTTCGAGATGCTGCAGACGGAATTTCAGTTGCAGGGCAGCGAGTACTTTCGGTATCTGCAGGTCCGGCATGCGCTGGGCTCCGTCTTTCCGGACGTTGCCTCCATCCCGGAGTGCTCCCCCCTGGAGGATAGAGTGCTGGATGGACACATCCCTGACAGCACGATCTCACTGATCTACAAAAAACTGATCAACGACCGCTCAGACTTGTTGACTGCCCTTCGTGGGGCTTGGGTAGCCGATGGGCTGGAGCTGGATGACGAGGACTGGATCTCCGCGGTGGCCTCCCCGAAAGAGGTGGCCATACCGGCCCGCCTTCGTTTCGTCCAGCTCAAGATACTCCACAGGGTCTACATGACGGGGCCAAGGCTCCTGCGTATGGGCTATGCTGAGGACGGTTTGTGTGGGCGTGGGTGTGGTGCGCTGGGGACTTTTCTGCATATCTTGTGGGAGTGCCCGGAGGTGGAGGGGTTCTGGCGTGGTGTGCATGAGGTGCTGCAAGTGGTCACGCATGTGGCGCTGTTGCCCGAAGCGAGGAGATGCCTGTTGAATGTGTGGGAGCCTACCGATTACTCGGTGCCGCAGACGTGGTGGGTGACTCTGGGGTATATGGTTGCCAAGCGTGATATTGCCCAACTGTGGGGATCCCAGAGGCCCCCGACTGTCTCGGCCTGGAAGGAACATATGGATTGGTGCATGTTTCGGGAAAAGGTGGTGTATGTGGCGAGAGGTAAGCCTGTGACATGGGTGAAAGTATGGGGCCCCTGGAACGCCTACCGCGGGGGAATCTGTGCTCCACCGTTATTGCCTGATCCGTCGCCGGCCCCGTCCCCTTAGCCAACTCATCCTCCCGGTACCTGGGCATTAGGTGTACCCAGCCCTAGTTCTGATCTCTCCCCCCTCTTGAGATTCCTATGGATGGCTAGGATCCCCCCTCTAGGGGAGCACGTGTTGCTATTTCCGATTGAGGATTGCCTTGTGGGTTTGTTTGTATTTGTCGTTCTTTAAGTTTAAAATGGAACCGTATAGTGGGGTCTGGATAGTGTGGCTCGCAACGATGTTACCTCCTGTGCATGCTCAGCCGCAGCACCATGGGTTTTATAAATGTATATCGTATGCTCCTTTCATTGCTAGCGGCCGGCCGGAAGGTTGTAGGCCCATATTTGTATATTTTTGAGTCTTGTAATAAACGGTTTCAAAAACAAAAAAAAAAAAAAAAAAAAAAAGAAGTGTGGTTGATATTGTTGATTGCTGCAGACAACTTCAGCAGGACAAGAAGGCAAGTTGCTTCCTCATCCATGATTTTGAGGATGTCTTCCAGGATTTTAAGATTGGCTGCTTCTGTAGTTTGTTTTAACTGAAGCTAGACTGGGCTTTTGTTCAATAGTTTATTTATAGAAATAAGGATCAATAGTTGTTTAGCAACATTGTTTTCAATTATTTAATGCAGGAAGGGCAATATAGTAATTGGCCTTAAGTTCTGGACTTTGTTGGGGGTCAGGCTCAAGGTTAGGTTTCTTGAGGAATGGGTGACTTCAGAGGTGTTTACAATTATGAGTGAAAGAGGAGATATGACATGTGGGCAGGTTTGTACTAGAGAATTTGACAGGAAATCGTCTATGTGAATTGACAGGTGGATTTTTGTGCCCAACTGTCAGGGTGGTTCCCTGCTCAATTGTTAGAAGGAGGCCGGTAACAACTACAAATTAGTCCAGAAGAAAAGAGAAAAACAACGCCTTATCCTATCAAAATATGACAATATCAAACCTTCGCATGTGCACCATAGATCACAAAATCACATTTGAAGTACACTGCTTTGTGTACAAGACCAATGGGTATACTGACTGAACCAACTCCTCTATCTGTTTCAGTCTACCCTATGAAGTGTGAACTTATATTCTCCACATAATTTAGAAAATGGCAGATGCAAATACTCCAGAGTCGTGGAAAGCCAAAGTAACAGCTTGACTTTTAGTACAAAAGCATAGGACGGTCAAGGGGTCATCACAACAAAAAAATAAATCAAGCCTACTGGCTTTTTCAGGATTGCCACATAAATATATACGTCAAACCTATTGGCTTTTACAAGGGGTCACCACATTAAAAATCCAATAACACGTGTCAAAAACCATCATTATATCACCTTAGTCAATAACCATGCTTAAATGCAATCATTACTGCTCATAAAGCATTGCAATGTCTATCAAAAACCACAGTCAACAATATATTATTAATAAAACCTTTTAAAACACAAAACATTTGCCATGAGTCTTTCTTATCCACTTTTAAGCCACAAAACATGCAGCCGTAAAACCAACCATTAGAAATCAATGCACTCCCAGCCTGTAGAACAAAAGTTTCAGACTTAGTAATGTTTGAAAAACTAATGTTGAAAAGCATGTGGCCATCCATTTCATGCCCCCAGAAACTTAGGGTCACTTTAAATATTACTTCAGGGTATCTGTTGTAACTCCTGCAGCCACAACCCCAATGACACTTCTTTAATTCATCAATAGTGCTCCTACTATCCTGGGGCCACCACAATCAGAGAAACATATGCAAAACAAGCCCTGCAGGGCATTATGGAGCCCTCCCAGCCGGTGCTATGCATATTATAATAGGGTCTCTATCCCTATTCAGAACAGCCACACATCTTCCTTTTTTCTTTTTTTCTTTTTGACCCCAGGGTCCATGCACACCGGAAACCCGGTTGCTTCCTAGGTTGGGGACAGAAGAGGGATCCCTCTCACAGCTGCCCCAGCCAGCTCCCCGCCCATCCAGCACTGTTGTTCGCCAGTGCCAGCAACTACATTCTCCCTGCTGTCACCATGCAGGTAGGTGTTTGAGCATAGAGTGACTTCCCTGCTCCACGCAAGTCATGGGCATGGGAAGTAGAAGTGAGCCCACCACCACAGGGTGGCGTGATGGCGCTCTGACTTATGCACACTCCCTTCATGGAAAAATAATTAAATACATATTTTGGCAACCCCTGGGCACTGGCCTACCCTGGGGGTATTTTATCAAAAATTTGGCAGAGCCCCTGGCTTCCTTTTTCTTGACAGGGGTCAAAGGTCACAATCTTTAAAGAGGAATAACTCTGGCCCATTAGTCCCATTTCAAAGATTATCGGCTCATTTTGCTACTAGTGGCGAGTCCTAGCCCCCAGGAGCATTTCAGCAGGCCTTCTGGCCTACAAAGGGTTGCACTCTGCAGGGAGCTGGTTTCACTGGCGCCTTGCACCAGCCTTCACTTCTGCTGTGCCTTCCACAGACTCCATTGCCTTCTGGCCATAATGCAGGGTGTATTGGGGGGCAGTGGAATCCAAGTGTTCCCCCAACTGGTCCCCCAACTGGTCGTCACAAGGTATAAGGGGGTCACCACCAATGGCCCCGGAAAGACCCAATAGTCTTAGGCATCAGCTGTAGACAGTAGTAAGTCCTAACTCTATAAAGGGACTTCATCTCCCAACTGTCCATGGTGTTGCCACTGTCACAGTCCAGGTCCAAAGTCTTATTCTCCTTCATGTTGTGGGGTGCCACTTTTATTCCCAGTCCAGCTTGTGGGAGAGGGATTCCTTCTTTATCCAATCTTTTCCTTTTCCTGGGTTTGGCTCCACTCCAGCTAGTGACAGCTGAGGTCTCTTTTTGTGTGCTGCCTAACACACCTTTGTCGTGTAATCAGGGCACAGCACAATTTCTCCCCCAGCCATCCTGTCATGAAGACTGACTTCCTATATACCCAGGCCTCTTTGTGCACTGTCTGGCTCCATTATGCATTTCCCAGTAGGAGAGACATCACCAGCTCAGGCACCTAGAAACTCCCAGAAACTTTAGGCAGTCTGCTAAGGCGAATGAGTGTCGCCCTACTATTTTTTTGCAGTGAAACAAAGGGAAAATAACATGATAATAACTCACGTTATTATAATTTTATTTCCTCCTACTTATGCAGCTTTGCGTAAGGGGGTGGGTGCAGGGGAGGAGTGGTAGGCAGCACCCTCCTAACTGCGCAATGATTGCTTGTCTGGCCCTCTCGGTCCGCCCAAAATAGTCTTACGCACTTCACATGTTCTCCATGCAGGCTGCATCGCAACCCATGTAGAGAACATGTCCAGGACTCCAGTCAACGTCTGAACGCTGAAACACGGTGCTCAGACCAATCATATTGCTGCTAAGACTGGGAGCCTGGGTGTGCTTCCTGTGGCTGAGCGAGGGACGACTACAGAGGAGAGATGCCGCAAGGAAGTGGCGGAAAGGTACGTTTTTTTTTTATACCAGCTTCCCCGCTGGTCCACCGCCCCCTCCCACCCCCACTGCCCTACCTCAGATCCGTGCCGGCCGCTGCTGACCTTAGGCAGAAAAATACCAAGTTTAGAGAAGTGGCATTTATAAAATATTAATTTAAAATTCGACCTTACCATTGAAGAGGACTTTAAATTACAATTCAAAGGAGTGTAAAAAGTATTTTTCTAGCTACTACCAATTCCAATTTAGCATTTTATAAATGTTATACTGTAGCCTAAATATTTCCTCTGACAGTAGCTAGCCTTGTCTGTAGAGTAAATCGTTTTTGGGGAAATATCAATCTAAGCACATGTTCAACAAAAATTTCTATATGTCCTACCTAATATCTGCACCTTTCCTTTATGGGTAATAAGGCCTACTTATGGGTGATTAATTAATAATTAAACAGTAAGGTTTATGCAGGTCGAATGGGGCATTTTGATGGGTCGAATTTGAAGTTTACAACTGACGCAGACAGGTTATCTGTGTACAACTACCAGGTTGCGCATCAGTGTAGTCTCTCACGTGAAGCCTGTACCTTCATTACTCCGAGTTAGTCTTCCTCGCCACATGACTAACGAAGTGAGCTTCAGCTCCACACCAGAACCCTCCAAAGCAAAAGTTAGCCTCCCATGCCTACCATCCCTTCCCAATATGGCCGACCCATACACTCCATGACCACTATAAGAGGCGGGCCGGCCCAACCTCAAACCCTGAAACTACCAAGCCAAACATGAAGCCGACAGCCAGACAGGGAGGGAGGGACGGGAACTCATGTGGTGAGGAAGACTAACTCGGAGTATTGAAGATTACCGGTAAGTAATCGGGGCATTACCTCCTCGTTAGTCATCCTCGCCACATGACTAACGAAATGAGCACATACCCAAGCCAAAAAGGCTTCATGGTACACAAGAAACCACTACCAAGGCGGAAATAGGTAATCAAAACAACTTTAATCCATCGTGTAATGAAAACAACAGTATATAAATACAGTCCAAACAAAGGACAAATCAAGAGCAGAACCCGCACTCAGAACAGCTCCTGCAAAATCCCCAGGAGGAGAGCCCCCCAGCACCACCCGGTAGTGTTCCATAAACATATGTGGAGAAGACCACGTAGCCGCCCGGCAAATCTCCTCAGCGGACACACCCTTAAACGAGGCCCAAGACACAGAGACACTCTGGAACGACCCTGGACAAACCCCGGGAGGTCAGAACCCTGGGAGTCGTAGGCCAGCAGGATAGCCTCCTTCACCCAGCGACTCAGTGTAGACACAGAAGGCTTGTGACCAGAACGCACCGGACCAAAGGTCACAAACAAACTGTCACACTGACAAAAAGAGGAGGTGCGGGCCAAGTAAATCTCCACCGCTCAACAGACATCCAACAAGGACAGGGGGACACCCACTGCCGGGGAAAAGAAAGGCAAGGACCCCTCACGAGAGCGGTTAGCCAGCGAGGGAATCTTAGGCAGAAAGCGGGGATCAGGGCGCAGGACCAGCCTCAAGAAGGGGGGAGACCGAAGGAACGACCCCAGCTCGCCCATGCGGCCAGCCGAGACAATGGCGACCAAGAAAACCACCTTGAAGGTGAGGTATTTCGGATCCACCGACTGAAGGGGCTCAAAGGGGGGACCCTGCAGACCCTGCAGGACCAAGGAAGGTCCCAAGGAGGGGACAGGCACACAGCCCGAGGCCGCCGCAGAGAAAAGCTCCGCAACAAGCGAGCCACCAAGGAATCCAGCAGGTCCAGGTCCGGACTGAGGAAGACCCGCAGGGTAGCCCACTGAGCCCTCAGAGTGGAGGTAGCCAACCCAGGGAAAAACCCTCCGCCAGGAAATCCAGAACCCTCATGGGGTCCACAGACACCGGGTCAGAACCCAGCAGGCCTCACCAACGGGAAAAGGAGGACCAGTGATGGGCATAGGACAGCAAGGTCGAAGACCTCCAGGAACCCTGCAAAAAAGCAACCACCCCCTTGTTGGCCCTGGTGAACACCCCTGGGCCAACAAGGTCACCCGCTTAACATCCAAGCCTGCAGATGGTGCCGGCGCAACACCAAGGAGGTGATTGACCAAGGGGTACAGGTGGAGGTGAGTCCAGGGGAGAACATTGATGGTGGCAGACATTAACCCCTGAACCATCAACCACAGACTCACAGGAGTAGATTCCCGCCCCAGAAGAGCCCCCAGATCCCGCCACAAGTCATTGCGGAGTTCCAGGGGCAAGAACACCTTCCCCCGGAGCATGTCCAACCGGCCCCCAATGAAGACCAAGTCCTGGGTGGGATCGAGGTGGGACTTCCGCAGGTTGATCAGGAAACCGTGGGCAGAAAGGACCTCGCAGACCCTCCGGACGTGAAGCCTCCCCTTCGAAAAAGAAAAAGCAGAAATTAGCCAGTCATCCAGGTATGGAAGGACCCTGATCCCCTCGCGGTGAAGAACGCCCACCAAGGGCGCCAGAACCTTGGTGAACACTCTCTGGGCAGATGATAAACCAAAAGAGAGTACATGGAACTGGTAGTGGCAGGAACCCACGCAGAACCTGAGGAAAGGCTGAGAAGACAGGTGGACCGGCACATGGAGGTAGGCATCCAACAGGTCCAGAGAAGCCACCACCTCCCCCTGGACCAGCAGCGGCAGAATCTCCTGCAGAAAAAGCATCTTGAACTTAGTGTGAGAAATGAACGAATTCACCCGCTTTAAGTCCATGACAGGCCGAAAATCCCCAGACACCTTCCTTACCAGGAACAGGATGGAGTAGACGCCGAAGCCCCTCTGAGATGGAGGAACAGGCCGGATGGCCCCCTTCACAAGCCAGTCCTGTATGCCAGCGAGCAAGTCTGCCCGTTTGACCGGAGAGGAAGGCAGCAGGGTAGCGCGGAAGGCATCTGGAGGAGGGGAACTGAAAGAGATGGAGAGACCCTCCCTTATGATCCGAAGAACCCAAAGGTCTGAGACAGAGGATCCCACGCTGGAAGGAAGTGGCGGAGTCGGCCGTCCACCTGAAACCCACCTGGCGGGGCCAGAAGACAGTCAGGACTTGGGAGCAGAGGTGGAAGCAGCAGGGTGAGACCGGGATTTGGAGAAGAAGGGGGCGCCCCAGCCGCGACCCCTACCTCGAAAGGGCACACCGCTGCTGGTCGTGGACGAGATGGAAAACGCCCTCTGGGACCCGGAAAGTGGGCCATGGAAGACCTGAGGGGAGCCAGCAGCTTCCGGTCCTCAGCCGACTTCTTGACCATGTCCTCAAGGGAAGACCCGAAGAGCTTCGGCCCGGAAAAGGGGATCCTCATCAGCAAAGCCTTCTGGGCAGCCTCAGCCTTCCAGTTGTGCAACCAAATCTGGCGCCGGGCCTGAATAGCAGTGCCACCAGCAGCAGCCGAGGCCCCCAAGATGTCGAAGGAGATGTCCAACAGGAGCTGAGTCTGCAGTTCCATAAGCGCCAGGGTAGGAACCACATCCACCCCCTGATCCAACAGCTCCGCCAAGGACTGGAAATCCTTCAACAAGGACTGTACAGTGTAAGACAGGTAGGCAGAGGCATGAATGGAATAATTGGCCGCCGAATAAGCCCGCTTGGCTGTGGCCTCCACCCGCCTGTCAACAGGGTCCGAGGGAGAGGCATCCTCGGAAATGATGGAACCCTGCGAGGAAAGCCCTGCCATCAGAGAGTCCACCTTCCCAGAGGGAGGGAAATCCTTGGCAAAGTCCTGGATGGTGTAACGCTTTGCCAGGTACCTCGGGAAGGCCTGCTTGTCAATCTCCATCCATTCCCCCTCCAACACCTTTTTAATGGAAGAATGAAGAGGCAGAGACTCTGGTTCCTTACGCTGGTATTGTAAGAAAAAGTCCTCTGAGAGCTCCGCAGCCGCTGGAGCAGGAAAAGCCAAGTTCTGCTTGATGTGCAGGAGAACATCCTACAACTCTTGACCGTGGACATAGCGCCCCCGGAGATCCTCCTCCTCCCCTTCAGCGTCTGAAACCGAAGCAGGGTCCAAGCAAGGACGCTTAGGAGAAGAGGGACCCTGCCCACCAGAGCGCTGCGCAAAAGCAACCGCCACCGCAGCTTGAATCATGTCCTGAATGGACTGAAGAGTGACTGACTCAGGAGGAACCTGGGAGGTAGGGTCCTCCCCCACAGGGACGTCCCCACGCTCCATGAGCAGCAACAGCGCAGGAACACTAGCACAAAAGACAGCAGCAGCCCACTGGAGACCACAAGGAGCAAGAAACAGAGGCCCCTAAAAGTAGGCAGGAAAAGGCGGGCCAGCCCCATGAAACTGACTGGCAACACCTGTGCGAGAAAAGCCCAGTACCGAACCCCGCCCCCGGGAGGACGAGCCAGTCACAGGAACCGCCCACCAGCAGGGAGATCTCTACGCAGAGAGGACAGCGAGAGCAGCGTAGCAACGCTGCCGCCCGCCGTGGTGCACCGAAGTGCCGGCGGGAGGCGAAAGCAGCACCAGCGGGGAACCAGAAGCGGCCCTCAAGAGGGGAAAAGCGTGAATGTCCCTCACGAGATTAACAGCGCAGAAAACTCTGGGCGAGTAAGGTAGGAAATCACGCACAACTGCCGCCACCCGCCATAGCGCATTGAAGGGAAGGCGGGCGGCGCGCTACATACCCATACGGACGGATCACAATCATAGACAGGCCACAAAATAAGTTGAGCTGCTGCCTGCCGCAGCACCACGAGGGGCAGGCGTGTGGCGAAACAACCCTCACAGCCGCCGCCTGCTGCAACGCCAAGAGGGGCAGGCAGGTGGCGAAACAATCCGCACAGCCATCGCCCGCTGCAGCGCCACGAGGGGCAGGCGGGCGGCGACACAAACGCCATGAGAAAAGGCACATAGGGGAAAAACAGCAGAGGAGGCAAGACAGCGCCTGCCCCCATACATCCCCACCCCCCCTAGAAACCCTCTGCTCGCTAGAGCAGAGCCTAACCGGCTCAACACAAACACACTGGGGGAAAGGGGGGGGAAAGAGTCCAAGCCCCTAGGGTCCGCTAGAGCAGCACCTCCAACCCGAGGCCCACGTACCCACTACTGCAGGCACCACTTACCTGACGCATCTGGAGAGACGTGCGCAGAACAAAAAAAACAGGCTTTGAGGTTGGGCCAGCCCGCCTCTTATTGTGGTCATGGAGTGTATGGGTCGGCCATATTGGGAAGGGATGGGAGGCATGGGAGGCTAACTTTTGCTTTGGAGGGTTCTGGTGTGGAGCTGAAGCTCACTTCGTTAGTCATGTGGCGAGGATGACTAACGAGGAGGTAATGTGAAACCAGCTGAGTACCCTTACCCTAGTTGTGTCACAGCAGCCATTTTATTAAACGGCAAACACTGGCGGTAAACACCTGCATTCCAATTGAAATTACTGGAGTCAGAGTCAGGTAAGGTAAGAGAGGTGGGTCAAGGTGGGGGGAGGGAGTTAACAGATGACAGCTAGGTAAAAAAAAGAAAACCACCTTGCACTCGCCACATCGCCGACTCGGCAATGCGGCGAGAACAAGGTAAATGGTTTTCTTTCTTTCCCCTCGTTGTCTGTTGACTCCCCGCCCCCCAGCTCTTAGCTGCATGGGGCACTCCTGGTAAGGAGACTCATCCACAATGAAAGTCCAAAACCGAGTGATCAATAAACAAAAAATGTGGCTGTACTAAATTGACCGAAGCCATTTGCAACATCATGGAGATATCCCTTTCCTTAAAACACCAATTTTGGGGGTATTGTTTGCATTGCCTCCACAGAAAGGGATTTACAAGATCCCTTTACAGCAAGGAGTAAGTCTCAGACATCTCCGGGGCGCGAACTGTCACGCAAACAGTTTGTGCAAAAACCTTAGTGCACAAACTTTAAGGGCATTCCTGACTCTTGACTGCTTCGCTTAGAAGTGATTTACTCATTTGAAAAGCTTCTGGTGAATAAATCGTTTTACAAGAATAAAATCATGTATTGTGAATGCCAAAAGTGGTTTATGCTAAACATACACGTGCAAATAACGTTGAGCACGCGATACTCGCTATTTTCCACACTGCACCAGGGCACCTGCCCTGAACATTGCAAGTCTGACTGCAGCCGGCTGCTCGTTATCTTCGGCTGCAGGTTGGCATTAGGAGGACATTGTTTAAAATACTGGACACACCAGCCATGACTCACCGTGTTTTCAAGGATGGAGGTTCCGCTTTGCTAGAAATATCCTAAAAGCTGGTCGCTGCCAAATTCCTAGGTGCCTGCAAAGAGGATTGAGCCTTTTTTAATTTTGGGGGGGATGTTATAAGACTCATAAGTTATATTTCAAAAAGATGCTTATCAGGTGGTTGCCACTTAGGAAGGATTCGTGAGCTCTTCATGCAGGTTAAAATATGATCATATTCGCGGTATCTTTCTATTATTTTCAGCAGCAACAGGTGAACTTCTAATTTCGATGTAAATGTGTCTGAAATGAAACTATTACTTGCTACTAGCCTAATGTAATTGTCATTATCACTCCCCTTATGTTCATGAAGTAGTCTTGTTCATTGTGTACATTTTGACTGGGGAGTCCCTGACTCTTCTGTTATTCTGGGCCATCTGTCACTGTTCTCACAGAGGCAATTTGTTTCTGTCAGTCTGCCAGTGGTCTTATATGTGTGTTGTATCTGGTCTAGTTTTTTTACTTACTGAATAGCTTCTGTTTCTTCAAATGATGTTCTTGATAACTACTGAATCAGAAATAGATGTATTTTCCTACCTTCTGTTGTTCGTAGGCCAAATGCAGGGACAGATCTACATATTTAATTTCCCTATTTGTGAGTAAAAAGACTGGGAATATATGTTTCCCATAACATTGCATACACAAACATAAATTACACACATACAGACAGGCAAAGAGCAAAACATGCACACGGGACTGACCTGAGGAAGTGTAATGTTCATTCACAAAAGAATCTATCAGGTTGCCCTTTCCTTCTAACAGTTCCATCGCATTAGAAAGCCTGGACTGGTCTCATACACAGAAAGACAAAATGAAGAAAAGAGACAAATGTCTGTCCAGCAGTGTACAACTGTTTGGGAATTGGTGTACATAGTTCCATTCTATTTCTAAATTGGGGTTAGAAATTATTTGCTGACATTTATCTGGTTTGGCTCTTTAAAGTCCAATTTATTACGCCCTGAACCACGTGGGTGGAAGACCTGAGGCCTACTGATGTTTGCAAACTCATGTCAATCAGCCATATGGATTTTTATAACCGATTAAGGCCCTGATTTTAACGTCAGTCGGAAAGCCTCCACAAACAGCACTATGCACAGCGCAAGTGGGCGCAAGTGGGCGCAAGCGGGCGCTGCTTCCTTTCTGTCGCTCGAGTAGATTTTCTACTCAAGTAGCAGCTCCCTAAACGCAAACGGATGGTTTCTGAACACGTGCGGTCGCAAGCATACGCGGCAACTTACACTGAGAAATCCAACCGCCCGCGTTGAGAAATCTTTCCGGGATTTGATTTCCCTCGCTCACCAACTTGATGTTGAAGGGCGCAAATTAGGTAAAATCTCACCAGGAGGTGGATTTTCCTCACTTGCCAACTTTCTGTTGTCAAGCGATAAAAAAAAATATGCTCCGCTATGCAGAGCAGAGTTTTTCGAAACTCGGTGAGCTCAGCATAATACGGAGTGTGGAAAACTTTGCAAACTCCGTGAGCGGAGTTCACTGCCCAGACTTCATTGAAACCGGACAGTTATTCCGGCTGGCTTCCGACTGGCTCAGGCCCCCGTCGGCCAGTCGGAACCAGCATGTAATCCCTTAAGGACAGCGTTTCCGCAGTTGGGATTACAATGTTGGTTTCCCACAGGCTTTTCATGTCGGGCTTTCCGACATGAAAAGCCTGTCGGAAAGCGACTTTGCCTCAGCGACCTTCGGTTGAGGGCATAGGGGCACCATAGTTGCCCCCTGGTAATCCCTGCATCGAGAGCCACCCGGTGCAGGGTCTAACATAAACTCCCATTTCTCAATGGGAGCATGTGCTTTGGCAGTTTCCGACTACAGCACAAGCTCTCATAGAGAAATTGGAGTTTGTGACTGCACCATGTACAATTGCATCGTAATTGCGGTGTCGGGACAGCCAAACTACGGTTGGTCGGTTCCGCATCCACAGCGATGTCAGATGGAGGCAACATCGACCGACATCGTAATCAGGCTCAAAGTGTCGTATGGTTCATACTACATCAGTAAAACTGAGCGTTTGGACAACATAAATGTAAAAACTGCACAAGACTGACTCTACGCACACCAACAGGATTTGTTGGCCTTAGACCTGGCTAGCTTACAGTAGCCTTCTGGAACTCTAAACCTTACAAGGTACCAGAACATGACAACTCTGATTTCTAAAGGATAATCAGTTTCTTTTGTTAGTGACTCATGCATGCCCAAAGTGAGACACAAGAATCACTTGAATTGCCATTTCAATCATTTATTAAAACCTTATGACTCTTGTGTAAAATACATGCACTGCAATGATTAATAGAAGGAAATAGAACAGAGTAATCAGCATTACTAGAATCGTAAAGAAGATTGTGCTGTTGCACTGATTATAAACATACCTGCATAAGCATATCTATACTCCTACCTAGTGCTTCCTAACCTAGTGGGCTTAGGGGGTGCAAATCCGCTAGAATACCCTATGGTGATCTAACTCCCCAGTTACCTGTGTGTATGTTTCATCTGGAAGCCCGGTCTTGTGCAGATCAGGTCAACTCCCTTTTCAGGATGGTAAACATGATTCAGCTAAGCTGGAATTCCAGCATGGGGCGACCTCAACAGTGAAATTTTCTTCACTCTAAGCCAAGGATTGGTGTCTTTTATATAATAAACTTCATCGGTGTTACCACACCGGAGCCCCAGTCAGGCTGTCAATATTGATTCTACCCTTGTAGAGCTGTTGCCAAGCGGACAAGACACATGAACATTTTGCGCAGTTAACTTAAGCCTGGTAGAGAATGTTCAAAGCCCTGAAAATATGCCTGCAAAGAAATGTAAATGAAAGCAAATCTGTTTCAGAGAATATTATCCTATGTGTGCACGCATGCAAATGTGTGTCAAGAGACGACATTCAAGAAAGATGTCTACTTTAAACGGGAGCGTGTAAAATGGTGGTGTTCCTCGCCCGACTTGTATATAACCATATAACACCCACTCCTTGGACATAATGTGGCTAAAAGCTTCCTAACAGATGTGCTAAAATATACATCAATATATCAATAAAATATAAGGTCAAACATTGCCTTTAATATTAAAAGCATAAAGAAAGCCAAACGTATTTAAAAGGTAATAAGAAAAGCACATAAAAGACTGTATTAAAAGCGATTTTGTGCTTAAAAAACATTGCCGAATTAAAAAGAAATTTGCACTGATTGAAACTGCGAGATTTTTAAAATGTTCTAAGAAGCAGATGAAACAAAATTGTTCCTAGCTGATGCAGATGATGTTTCTACTGGCACCCCTCTCACAAGTTCCAATGAACAAATGTGGGCAAATCCACTGCTCTCAGCACCTGCCGAAGGTGTGACTGCTGCAGATGATGCAGAGGCTGCAGAGGACGAGCCAGAATCAAGAAATCAAGGCGCCAAGGCATCCTAGGATGGCTCATTATATGCATTTTCTAACAACGGCTATTGCTCAGGGCAGCTTCGCAAGTGAGTGTTTAACGGGCCCACCAGAAATCCTATGTCCGTAAATTGAACCGGTTGCATTACAAGTCATATATCCAGGTCACACTCGAAAGTGCACAGGAGTCAGTTGAACGCAGGCTGCAGGCAATGTAACCAGACAGGCCGAAAAGACGAGAGCCAGTTATCATTTAGTTCCTGAAGCAAGAGTATCCCAAAATACTGTATTATCATCTCGTGACACAGGAGCACATGCGGCAGTGCCATCCCCATTTAGGCGTGTGACAGAACATCCATAGTGGAACAGATAAAATAAAATCGGTATCCTGACATTGAGGAACAGGACAAGTGGTACGCCTCAAAAAATGCTTCCAAGCACAGAGTTTTATGAAAGATGGAATTACTCTGAAGACAGTCTGAAATGTACTAACAAACTTGGAGGCAATTGTCCTAAAAAAAAGTTAACTACACCCGCAGTATTTGAGGCTTTAAAAATGCAATGCACAAGCTCCCCAAAGTGGTGTGGTAGGTTAGGGCATAGCAACAACTGCCTCTCAGAAGAATACCTTGCAAGCTGAATATCAAACAACTCCCATGCAGATGTTAAGGCAACTTCCTGCAGAAACAATATGGCTTCCAGTCTGCTTAAAGCATCAGAGCTCACATTTGAAACTGGAATAAAAGGTCAAACTATCACCTCCGTAAGTGTACAGGCAGGTGGAAAAAGCACTTGTGTACATGTCCCAACCCCGGAAACTATCTCCAGATATGGTATTCCCGGTTTCATCCCAAAGCAACCTTGGTCTTTCAAAAACAAAAACTCCCATTTGAAAGCAATCTGAATGCTGTACGAATTACAGCAGCAGGGGAAACTTTCAGATAACAGGACAAGTTTGCCTTTGATGCATTACATGCCCCATGAAGTGTAACTTCCCTGTAATCTAGAGAATGGCCTAAAGTGTTCTCACAGTCTATACCACTAAGAAAAAGTTCAGTTGCACATTTCCTACATCTTTAAGTGAACAAATGTACAAATGCCTACCCTAGTGCATCATATCTGCCTACTTGATAGTGTTGTAAGCAGTATTTAAAGTGAAAAGTTGAAATTGGCAGAGAAATAAACCCATGCATTATCAAATCAACTGATGGTGTCACCGCTACATTGAATGGTAATTTTTCTACGTATAACATCGTGTAGATCGCATCTTTCCTGGCCATGGTTTTTTATTCCTTTTCAAATTTGTGGCATTTGAATACTTCAATGGAATGAGGCCAATGTGCAAAGCCTGCAAAGTCAAGCTCAGTATCATAATAGAGCTAAGCTGTGTCTGTCTATTTTATAAAAGGGACGTCACTCTGTATGATGTCAATAGCAGATGACACGATGTTACTGAGAGACTATATCCTAATGGATAATGTAGTCATATTATTGTCTACTACTACTAGAGCCTTCTCTAAATTTTCACTGTCAATTTTATGTATCTGATTAGCAGCTTCCTGCTTCAAAACGTTCCATACTTCAGTGTATATTGAATATAAAAAGCACTTTTGATGTGGTTTTCAAGGAGCTAACAATAAATCCTGTAGGACCATATCATCCGAAAGGAAAGACAAGTGTTGTTTCTCCTCATTGAACATTAGGGTGCCGATCACGATCCGGTAAAAACCGGGTACGAACCGTCGGACGGAGCATATTCTCCGTCCGACGCGTACCAGGTCGTCAAAATTTACAAACAAGGAATTACGATTCGCACGGGAACACCATTTCCGTACGATTCGTAAAAAAGCCCGACCGAACAAAATAAACCTACCAATGCGATCCGGGAAAGCGCCGACCTGACGTCGGGACGCTCGCAGCCAGCCATTCACGACCCAGGAATTACGATTCGCACCGACGTCATCCCGCACGGTGAATATTTTCCGGCTGCCAAAAACTGCCGGGAAATCAGGACGACGCGAACAAGGACCACCAGTACGCGACGGACAGACAGGACGACGCGAACAAGGAGGACCAGTACGCGACAGGACGACGCGAACAAGGAGTACCAGTACGCGACCGACAGACAGGACGACGCGATCAAGGAGGACCAGTACGCGACGGACACACAGGACGACGCGATCAAGGAGGACCAGTACGCGACGGACACACAGGACGACGCAAACAAGGAGGACCCGTACGCGACGGACAGACATGGACCCGAACCTACGTGTCATCCCGGCCCTCATAGCAGTCTACCTCCTCTACAGGTTCCGACGCAGACGCCGCAGAAGGTCAGAATAACTAAGGGAGGGGGGAAAGTGGGGTGGGGTGGGGGTGGCAGGACCAGGGCAGGCCACAAAGCCACCACCAAAGTCACACACCACACATGCCCAGGACATACCTGACACCCATGCCCTGGTCACTACGAGGGGGTGGGGGCGTGTCCAGCTAAGCCAGCGACCGCCACAACGGAAGTCCGTCACCACGCGAACCGGCAACACAACCAGACCGGTACGTCCCGTACCCACGCCTGAAGAGCGTGGGTACGAGACGTACCACGCCCACACCCACGTCACCCCAACAATGGCGGGACGGATCGCACCCACGTGGCAAAGGCCTGGGTACGGCCCGCACAAGCATCACATAGCGTGGGGACGGATATGTACGGACCCTACCCCCACCCGCGTACGTATGGAGCGTACACCCACCCCACCAGTGTAAGTACGACTCGTACCCGCACCCGCGGACGTACGGACCGTACCCCCACCACACCAGTGTAAGTACGACTCGTACCCTCACCCGCGGACGTACGGACCGTACCCCCACCCGTGTAAGTACGACTCGTACCCTCACTCCGTATGCATGGAGCGTACCCCCACCCCAACAGTGTAAGTACGACTCGTACCCTCACCCGCGGACGTACGGACCGTACCCCCACCACACCAGTGTAAGTACGACTCGTACCCTCACCCGCGGACGTACGGACCGTACCCCCACCACACCAGTGTAAGTATGACTCGTACCCTCACCCGCGTATGCATGGAGCCTACCCCCACCCCACCAGTGTAAGTACGACTCGTACCCTCACCCGCGTATGCATGGAGGCCACCCCCACCCCACCAGTGTAAGTACGACTCGTACCCTCACCCGCGGACGTACGGACCGTACCCCCACCCCCACCAGTGTAAGTACGACTCGTACCCTCACCCCGTATGCATGGAGCGTACCCCCACCCCAACAGTGTAAGTACGACTCGTACCCTCACCCGCGGACGTACGGACCGTACCCCCACCACACCAGTGTAAGTACGACTCGTACCCTCACCCGCGTATGCATGGAGCCTACCCCCACCCCACCAGTGTAAGTACGACTCGTACCCTCACCTCGAATGCATGGAGCGTACCCCCACCGTGTATGTTCCAAGCGTACATACCCAGAAATAGGAGGTGTGTGTGCAGAGTCCTCCCAGCAGTGCCCTGAGACAGGAGGGGTGGGTGTGGAGTCCTCACAGCAGTGCCCTGAGACAGGAGGGGTGGGTGTGGAGTCCCCCCAGCAGTGCCCTGACACAGGAGGGGTGTAACACATGTGTGTGAGGCTGGAAGTACACACATGCATACTGCCTACAAGGGAACATGTCCCCATGAACTCATGTCAACAGACTCCACACACAAGTACAGTGATCACCAAGGATGCCACGAATGTTGCAGGTGGAGACATGGCCCTGCATGCATGGCCAAAGTAGAAGGGCTCCGTCACACACACAGCTCATGTAGACACAGCTCTGCGCTAAACATTGGGAACACCCTGCAGGGAAGATATCAGGGTACACAGAGGAAGGAATACACCCTGGGACAATTGGACCATGCAGTAACTGCTAACATGAACAAAGAAAGTTAGCTAACACCTTGTGATGGCACACAGATCCCAGGGTCCCCCCAATGAGCAGCACACTACTACATATCCCACACACCCAACACATAAACACCACCCAAAACCATGTAGCAGCCCCACCAACACCAATACCAGCATAGCAGTAGTGTGATAATGAAAAAAAAATTAAGCTTTATTCAGCATGAGCACAATGTCCGTGGATCGCAGGCAGTTCAATATTCACAAAGCCCATAGGGCAGTCAATGAGTCTCAGCTGGATGGGGGACACAGTGGGATGCGTGTCCCCTACCTTGCCTGCACAGTTACATGCCATCGTCTTCCACAGGGGTGAGGGCATCATGGGGGGGGGGAAGCACCAGGCACCGCAGGGACATCAGGGCAAAGGGGAGGCGTTGTGGGTGCAGGGATGGAGGACTCCACCACAGGGGGTCGGGCAGGGCCAAAGGCGGAGGCCAGGATGGCACTACACACCTTTGCAAGGTCCTCCAGGGAGTCCCCTGCACCCGAAGGAACCACAGGCCCCAAGGAGGGGGGGGGGTCAGAGGGATGGGTCGCAGCGCCACTGGGGGAGGGTGTGGACAGGGGGGGGGACTCAACCACCCTGACCGAGGACTTCCTTGACCGCTTGCGTGGTGGCGTCACTGTGGGGCTCACGGACAGAGCGGCCATGAAGGAGTCTTTGGGGGAGATGTGGCCAGGAGAGCTGAGGGGAGGGGATTTGGAGGGAGTGGATTGGGTGGAATGCGGACTCCCACTCTGGCTGCGTGTCACACGTTTGCCCCCCGACCCAGTGGGTGTGCCTACTGCACCCTGTGTGTGCGTGTCAGGAGGTGTGCGGTGGACCTTCCCTGCTGGTGTGTTGCCTGTGTCTGTTGTGGTGGGTGCATGCTTACGTCTGGGTGTATGTGGGACAGGCATGGGAGTGGGAAGTGTGGAAGGAGCAGGGGTAGGGGGTGGGATGTAGCACTGCAGGAGACCCACTGCTGCAGTCAGTGTGGAGTCTATGGACCTCAGCAAGTTGCGTTGGTCAGCCTGCGATGAATGAATGCCCTCCAAGTATGCCTCCATGTTGTTGAGGACCTGGCTGTGGCCATGGAGGACATTAAGGATCGCAGTCTGACCAATCTGCAACTGCCGCTGGATGTCCACAGACTCAGCATTGGCGGCAGCAGTGGAGACAGGGGCAGGGGGTGCGGTGCCTGGCAGGAAGGAGACATGTGGTGACCGGGCACGTAGGGAAGGGACAACGAGCAAGTGGGAGGCGGCTGATGCCAATGGAGGGGGCGGTGCCAGATGTAGGGCTGCTGTCAGATGGTGGTGCAGCCACCGCCCACTCGGAGTGATCACCCTCGGACCCGTCAGCTTCATAGTCTGTTGTGCCAGTCGACAGGTCCCCGGGGTCACTCTCCACCGCCTCTGACCCACTCGAAATGCCAGCACGGATGTCACCGCTGGCACTGGTGCTCGGTCCCTCCGTGCCGTCTGTGTCCATGTCTCCCTCCGTGTCCCCCGACGATGCTGTGGACAGGGTGAAGAGACAGGAAGTTATCATACACCTGTATACATAAGTCACATGAGTCAAATCTACGTAGGTAACAGTGCATAGCCTGAAACAAAGGAAGAGTTATATCTACATCACAATGTACATATGTAGGGCATGCAAGACACAGTTTTTTGACCCACCATGCCATTGAAAATCCATGGAGAGCATGACACAATAGCAAATGAGATGACATGGAATTTTTACTGAGGAGCATGGCCCTGGGGACAATCCTGCACTGCATCTGCACCACACAGCGTGGCAGGAAATTGGGATGAGCAGGGACAAAATCCAGGAACTAGAGGCACATGCAGCATAGGTAATACTGAGAACATGCCCACCCTGACTGGCACACTGCACCTTGAGTGTATGTCCAGGCAAACATCACACACTGGGCAGTCCTAGCAAGGAGTTATCAGGTCTTGACATGTCGGACATGCCCGCACCACCCACCCCCTACATGAGACAAATCAATGGAGACACAGGAAGCACGTACATCTCTTAGTCAGGGTGAAATACACATGGGATGCTAAACTTCTATATTGCACACAAACTACCCAAGGTGCGCCAGTGCAAATTATCATGTACAAATGGGCAGCATCAGATGATTGCAACAAGACACAAAGGCAATGGCCACCGTGAGTATGTAATAGGAAAATCAGGTCAGGCTGTACAGTGGACACTTGTAATACATCTCACGTCAATATACATGTTTGCAGGGGACAATGGCACAGAGCACAACCTATGCTGTAGACACAGCGAAAGTCGACATTCTCGGCTTACACAAATGAGACCTAGGAAAAAATGACCCTGGGGACAGTAGTGGCCACACAACTCCATGCTCCTGAATGGGAATGACTGCAACACACGCTACCATCCCCGCACTATGCGTACCGCACACTCATGCACGTCATGTCACAGGCCACCACATAGGACATGCGTGCTGTAAGGCCTCACACTTGAGAGACTAACTCACATGTCTGTACTCAGCATTAGTGCCAACTGACATGGAACCCACAAGTCCAGAACTGGACAGGGCACAGGCAAGGTCCCAAAACCTGTTACACACCACCCCCACACATGATGCTGCAGGCATTGTACACTTGGAGAAGGTGTCAGGCAACATAACCTTGTGATGGAGTGACTACACACAGACCAGGGAACACATTGCAAGGAGGGGAAGGGAGGCAGGAGAACACTGCAATACTGAGGGGAACATGATCTGCACAGCACCATAAACCCTGGAAGTGTATCCATGGAACAGTGCACATACAAATGCTGGTGAAACACAACAAACACACACATGTACCTACCCCTTTCCGGCTGCTGCATCTCCCGTAGACGCCTGTCCAAGTCAGGAAAGACCACCGCCAGCACACGTTTCTGGATGTGGGAGAGACGGCGGCGCCCGCGGTTCTTGTGGCTCTCAGGTGAGTCCCCCAGCAGGAGCCGTGCGATCCTCCGCGTCCAGCACCGGATATCCTGCCAGCGTTTCCTCACCTGGGTCAGGCGCCGCTTCCGACCTTCCGCCCTCCTCACGGCACTGACGGCGTCCAGCCATATCTGCTCCTTGGCAGAGGCGTCTACCTGTGAGGATGGACAAGTGACACTACATCAATACACCTGGCACATGTCACAGGGACACAGATTGGAACACATTCACTGTTTCCAACAAGGCCTAGTATGCATCCAACGCATTGCACCTTTGTCATGGGGACATGATCCTCTGGGGGAAGGCCATAAGCAGTACGTGCCATTGAAAGGACACAGGTGGAATGAGGGCAACTACACAATCACTGATCCAGGCTCACACTGTGCATCACACCCACCCATCCTGTCTCAGGGCACTGCTGGGAGTGATAGGCCCCCACCCCTCCTGTCTCAGGGCACTGCTGGGAGTGATAGGCCCCCACCCCTCCTGTCTCAGGGCACTGCTGGGAGTGATAGGCCCCCACCCCTCCTGTCTCAGGGCACTGCTGGGAGACATCAGGCATACCCACCACTGGGACCCCCCTACAGTACATAGCATGTGGGTCACACCTGGACACAATGCCAGAAGTCACAGTCACGAAAAAGGGGCACAGTCTGTGCCAGTGGACACTGCACTCACCTGATAACCTGGTCGCCCATACAGCATGGGGTACTGTGGGAGGATCACATCCACCAAAGCCATGTTCTCCTCCAGGGTGAATGGCTGTGACCTCTCCACAGCCCTTGACATGGTTCCAGGGAATCAGTAGCAGCAGCTGGGTCGTGGAATACAGAGATGTGCAGGCAAGTGCTCCCTCATGGGACCTGGCTGCCTTATATCTGCCTTGCTGGCCCATCTCATGCACAGGGGTACAGAGTGATTGGTCACTCACATTTGCATCCTATGTTTCCTCCAATCCCTTCAAACCTAGCAGTCTGTGGGTTCTCTATCGGTTTCATTCTCCTGCATGATGTCAGCCCCACAAACACATTGCAACAAAGTAGAAGAATTCCAAATGACTTCTGCTGTGCACCTTTCAGAACAATTTCGAAATTTGAACTTGGTCTCCATGACAACCAGCATGCATGTAGGCCTTCATACTTGTCCCCTATGTAATTTTCAGCGTCACACACAGGTACGGTGCGTTTCGGGGCCCTAGGGCACCCCAAATGCACTGCAACGGCCCCTACACGCGTGCCTACGTTCACTATCATTATGGGTCTCCTCGCGTGTGCGTACTCATAGTGGTACGGCCCGTACACACGCCTGTACGCTCCCTATCACTACGAGTACGCATACGTGAGGACACCCATAGTGATAGGGAGCGTACAGGCGTGTGTACGGCCCGTACCACTATGGGTGTCCTCGCGTATGCGTACTCGTAGTGATAGGGAGCGTACAGGCGTGTGTACGGCCCGTACCACTACGAGTACGCATACGCGAGGACACCCATAGTGGTACGGCCCGTACACACGCCTGTACGCTCCCTATCACTACGAGTACGCATACGCGAGGACACCCATAGTGGTACGGGCCGTACACACGCCTGTACGCTCCCTATCACTACGAGTACGCATACGTGAGGACACCCATAGTGATAGGGAGCGTACAGGCGTGTGTACGGCCCGTACCACTATGGGTGTCCTCGCGTATGCGTACTCGTAGTGATAGGGAGCGTACAGGCGTGTGTATGGCCCGTACCACTACGAGTACGCATACGCGAGGACACCCATATTGGTACGGCCCGTACACACGCCTGTACGCTCCCTATCACTACGAGTACGCATACGCGAGGACACCCATAGTGGTACGGGCCGTACACACGCCTGTACGCTCCCTATCACTACGAGTACGCATACGTGAGGACACCCATAGTGATAGGGAGCGTACAGGTGTGTGTACGGGCCGTACCACTATGGGTGTCCTCGCGTATGCGTACTCGTAGTGATAGGGAGCGTACAGGTGTGTGTACGGCCCATACCACTACGAGTACGCATACGCGAGGACACCCATAGTGGTACGGCCCGTACACACGCCTGTACGCTCCCTATCACTACGAGTACGCATACGCGAGGACACCCATAGTGGTACGGGCCGTACACACGCCTGTACGCTCCCTATCACTACGAGTACGCATACGTGAGGACACCCATAGTGATAGGGAGCGTACAGGCGTGTGTACGGGCCGTACCACTATGGGTGTCCTCGCGTATGCGTACTCGTAGTGGTACGGGCCGTACACATGCCTGTACGCTCGCCATCACGATGGGTACACATACGGCAGCACTCCCATAGTGATATGGGAACGTACACAGGCCCTCTTGGCAGCAGTACAGTTTCACACATCACAGTGGTGACAGGCGGCACACAGGTAGGGATAGGGCGGACATACTTGTCCATGGATGGACATACTTGTCCATTAATTGACATCAAGGCATCGTCTGTGCATCACTACATGTGTGGGGCACAGGTGTGACGGCCTGTGATGTGGAACATTACTCCTGAGTCGAGAAGGCACCAGATGTATGATGAGATGTGTACAGATGTACTGTGTGATGGTGCTATGTGTGCCAGGCATGCCCTTGACTCCTTTGACATGTGTGCATGTCGTACTGCGCACTTGGGGTGAGCGTCACTGGCATGGCACGGACACCAACACACGGAAGTGTCCCCTGATGCCCGGTACAGGGGTTATGACACCTGACTTGTCACTACCCACGGTGCACAATGTGACTATGTCATGTATGTGTGGGGGCTTCCCATCAGGTTGATGTTGGAGCACCCTCAAAAGCTGCAGCCGTTGCAGCAACCAACATGTGTCTGTGTGTAGATTGTCATTGCACACTGTTCCGCACACCATGCCACATGTGGTATCGGATGTGAGGTGCACATGTATGCATGGGACACGGAGTAGCGTGACAAGGACATGTCAGCATCCTCACAAGGAATGTGTGGTGAGTCATGACATGTGCACCTTCATGGCAAGGTGTGTGGGCTGTCCTAGTGTAATGTCATGTGACCTGTGGCTCCAGTGTTCCGCTACCAGTCTCTGCAATCGGCATCCTAATGCTGCTGATGTGTGGGCATATGTCACTCCTGTTTTGCTTCTGGCTGTTCACTTGCACTGGGACACAGCTATTCCCATGGCGTGGCATGGGGAGGTTCTCAATCTCCGTGTGTAGCTGGGTCTTGGTAGGAGTGTCACCTTGCATCCATACGTGTCCTGGCCATGTAGCACATACCTGACTCCCTATGTAGCATGTGTGTATTGACAGATTAACATGTGCTCAGTACACATGAGTTGTTGTCGTAGTGCACTCACTCTTCCTTGTCACTTCCAAATTACTGCAGAGCGCCGCCTCTTGCCCGAATAGTTCCAGACTTGGCTGCCATGCAGGAGAATGACAGCATCCGGCTCTACCGCTTCACCCAACCGTTGATTCTGGAGTTGACGGCGAGACTGGCACCACACCTGCAACCGCAGCACAGGTATCCCACGGCACTGACACCCCAGCTGAAGGTAATGGCTGCTCTACATTTTCTTGCCACGGGTACCTTTCAATATACCATAGCTAATGTTGGTGGCATGTCCCAGAGCATGTTCTGCCGTGTGCTGCATGATTTCTTAGAGGCCATGTTGATTCACCTGGATGACTTCATCAAGTTCCCAACCCCTGAACAGATGACTGCGGTCAAGCGTGGATTCTATGCCCTGGGAGGGATGCCCCATGTCATTGGGTCCATAGATGGGACACATGTAGCTTTGGTACCACCACACGCACGGGAGGTGGCGTAATGCAATCGGAAGCACTACCACTCCGTCAATGCCCTTGTGGTGTGTCAGTCCAACATGGTGATTTCACATGTCTGTGCTCGTTTTCCAGGATCAGCACACGATGCCTACATCATGAGGCGTAGCGGGATGCCTGATATGATGATGCAGCTGCGCAACGAACGGGCATGTGTTGTTGGTGGGTACAGTCTGTCTGTCCTGTATTCTGTATAGCCTACCAGCACGACCGCTTCACCACTTCTAACGATGACCATGTGCTTCCCATGTAGGGGACGCTGGCTATCCCAACATGCCTTGGCTGCTGACACCTCTCTGCAACCCCATCACGCCGGCCCAGCTCCGCTACAACACCGCCCATGGCCGGACAAGGCGAGTGATAGAGAGGACGTTTTGCATGCTGAAGAGCCGATTCAGGTGCCTCCACAAGACCGGCGGCGCACTCCCATATGCCCCGGCGAAGGTGTGCAAGATCTTCATGGTCTGCTGCATGCTGCACAACATGGCAGTTGAGAGAGCTGTGCCACTCATCCTGGATCAACATGACGAGGACCATCCACCCGTGGAGGACGAAGGGCTTGGCAATGGGGCTAGTGATGTGGAGGATGTGGAGCCGCAAGAGGACATCCGGACTCGGCTCATACGCGACTTCTTTGCTTAGTGGTGAGTACCAGTGTCTGACTGTGCACGCATTGGTCCCCGTGTGGCATGCGTTGTGATGTGTGTCTCCACCTGCATGTATGGCACGTGAGTCAGAGGTGTGTGTGGGTGTGTCACTGGAGTGATGGTGCCAGTGATGGTTGTACTTCCCCAGTCATAATTGTGACCTAGCATGTTGTCATCCATACATGTGTCGAGTAAATGCACATGCAAGTGGCTGTGCTTTTTGTGGCTGACTTCTTGTGTGTCTCTCTTCCCCAGGTACCTGCGCATGCCGTCTGCTGCTTGCATTGTTGTGGCACTGCTATTCCTCATGGACATGACATCGTGGGCTGACTCAACAGGCACGGACACGTTTGGAAGTCTCCATGGGGTAAGGGATGCATCTGGGGTGTATTGGGTGTGGCAGTTGTTCACGATGTATGCACACTGCCCCTGTCGATGTTTTGTTCCTCTGCAGCCATGTCGCATCCCCATGGGACACGACATGCAGCTGTGTACACCTGAATAGATGGTCTGCCTGGTTGACAGTCATCAGTGATGGGATAGGGGATTGTGGTGATGGCATCAATGTGTGTGACACTGCCCTCGGCCACATACGGTTAGCATTGGCTTGACATGGTGTGGGACTTCGACATCAGCGGATCTATGGTGTATGGCAGGCTCTCCGTGTGCAGCTGTGGGTATTTAGCTGTTAGCCGACGCTTGTGTGCCAGTTCCATGGCGAACACGCATTTGTGCTGCAGAAGGGGGGTGCCAGTGTTGGACCCACATGTTACTCCACATGATTTGTTCATGTGTACTTCGAGTTGCCTCTGCAATCCCGAATACATGACTAATAAAGGTGTCCCTATGCCTCCAAGGTGCCTCTTCTCAGTCAATGCTGGTGTGTTGCCACGGTGCATCCTGCATGTCTGGCATGGTATTCCCTGATTGTGGCTATGTGTCAATGTGTCGAGTGGCAAGATGCAAGCTGTGTGTGTGGGCTGAGACTGTGTATTGGGCATGATGTCCATGACTGTGTGGGTATTGTGACATGTGCCATCCCCATGCATCCAACGTTGGCCAGGCCCCCATTCTCTGCATCCACCGGACTCAAGCTTGCAGGACATGGTTCTGCCACCTGTCTACACATACCTGGGTGCACCCCAGGACACTGGACTGGATCCCTGACCTCTGCGCAAGACTGTTGGTGTACTCAATGTGTGTGTCAGCACGGTTGTTCGGCAACCCCCTCAGCTGGTTGGGCCCATCACGAGTGTGTATGGTGCTCCATGTCTGTCTTGCCTAATACACTGTGACCCATGTGTCCTGCGCCAGACTCAGGCCCCAGGGTGTGGATGGTTGAAGACAAAAGATGACTCAGGCATGTTTTGACTTTACAAGACACATGTTAGGTAATAATGCTACCAGCAGGCATCTACTCTTCATAGTGTGATTTATTATTGGGGGGGGGGGGGGGGGGGACAGAGTGAGGGTCTTTCCGGGATTTTGGAATCCAAAGTTCAGTAGGGGAGTTGCTGTCCTTGCCATTGGAAATCCTCAGAGTCCATGCCACAGTCTTTGTCAACATTGGTCAGCCAGTGACCAGCAGGGCCATGTGGCAGAGAATGTCTCTTGATGCTGTGATGCTGTTGCTCCAGTGGGCCAGGTGCCAGGCCAGGTGTCCTGGGAGATGGTGATGTAGCGCCGACCCTCACGGTCCTTTCCGTGGACGACCCGCCCTCCTGCGGGGAACCTCAGCAGCAGGCCGTGACGACGTCTGGGATGCTCCATCGGATGTTTCCTCCTCCTCCTCCTGATCCCTCCCTGTGGTTGGTGATGTTCTCCGCCTTCTGGCACAGGGAGGGTCGGCCATGTTGTCGGCCATCCGACGGAGTGTAGCGTGAATCCCCTGGAATGCCGTCACTTGCTCAGCCTGTCTGTCCTCCATCCTCCGTTGGTGTACCAGTAGACAGGCATGTAGCTCCGCATGTTGCTGGGCCTGCTGGGCCTTGATCCCCTCGAGGACGGACACAACCTGGGCCATGCCCGTGGTGTCCTGCCGGTATGAGTCCAGGATGTTACGGACATGGGAAAATACCGGTTCCCCAGCCAACTGGTCAGGCTCGCGCCTCCGCCGTCCTCCACTCCCACCACCCCTGCCCACTTGCGCCTGGCCTGCCCTTGTGGGTACATCGGGTCTCCGGGACCCCTGAGGGGTGGCATTGGCGTTGTCGCCTGCCTCCTCCTGGGTGCCCGGGACACCGTGTCCCTCCTGGCCAGCCTGGCTGCATTGTGGTGGTGGGGCAGGGATCCTGGGTGTCTCCTGGGATGTGGCAGGAGTGGGGGTGGTGGTTGGCACAGTTGTACCTGACGCAGGTGCTGCAGGTGCTTGGACACCAGAGGGGCCAGGTCGGTCGGGCTCGTCCACAGAGTGGTGAGAGTGGTCGCTGCCGGTGGGATCGGGCTCCTGCAGATCCGGGTCCTGTGAGTCTTCCCCCCAGTGTTGGGGGGTGCACCACGACGTTGACCTGTGTGTGAGAGAGACAATGTTAATTTTGGTCCATGCAACATCCATGATTCATCAGTGTCAAAGTTGGCACTTTTCCTCTTGGCATTGGGATCTGTCTTGCATTCCACTCACAGTGCACTTGTGCATGGGTGTGTCCCTTGTGCACCACTTTTGCCCTTTTCACTATGTGTGGCACGGTCTTACTTGCTGCGTCAAGTGTGACTGCAGTCAGCAGTGGAGTGGGCAGGTGTGGCGAGCCATGCATTGGCGCCTTCCGTGTAGCACTGTACATGTGCACATGGAGTGGATCCACACACTTATATGATCCAGGTAGCTGTCGTTGTGCTCGTGAACAGGTTGTGACATGGCCCTGTGTTTTGCCATGGTGAAGAGGGGGGGTTCTGGGACTGGCCACCCTTGTCTACATGCACGCAGTCTACCTGCTGACGAGCAGACATTCGCACACGCCACACGGCTGATTTGCTCTCCCTGTGTCTCGCTCCCTCTGTGTCCCCCTCTCCCTCCCTCTCTGTCCCCCTCTCCCTCCCTCTCTGTCCCCCTCTCCCTCCCTCTCTGTCCCCCTCTCCCTCCCTCTCTGTCCCCCTCTCCCTCCCTCTGTGTCCCCCTCTCCCTCCCTCCGTGTGTCTGCCTCCTCCCTCTGTCCGTCTCCCTCCCTCTCTGTCCCCCTCTCCCTCCCTCTCTGTCCCCCTCTCCCTCCCTCTCTGTCCCCCTCTCCCTCCCTCCGAGTGTCAGCCTCCTCCCTCTGTCCGTCTCCCTCCCTCTCTGTCCCCCTCTCCCTCCCTCTGTGTCCCCCTCTCCCTCCATCTGTGTCAGCCTCCTCCCTCTGTCCGTCTCCCTGTGTCTCCCTCCCTCTCTGTCACCCTCTCCCTCCCCTCTCTGTCCCCCTCTCCCTCCCCTCCGTGTGTCAGCCTCCTCCCTCTGTCCGTCTCCCTCCCTCTCTGTCCCCCTCTCCCTCCCTCTGTGTCCCCCTCTCCCTCCATCTGTGTCAGCCTCCTCCCTCTGTCCGTCTCCCTGTGTCTCCCTCCCTCTCTGTCACCCTCTCCCTCCCTCTCTGTCCCCCTCTCCCTCCCTCCGTGTGTCAGCCTCCCTCCCTCTGTCCGTCTCCCTCCCTCTCTGTCCCCCTCTCCCTCCCTCTCTGTCCCCTCTCCCTCCCTCTGTGTGTCAGCCTCCTCCCTCTGTCCGTCTCCCTGTGTCTCCCTCCCTCTCTGTCCCCCTCTCCCTCCCTCTGTGTGTCACCCTCTGTCACCTCAGCCCTGGGCACACACTGTTAGCAGATCTTTGAGTGGCCCTTGGCTTGTTGATGTGAGTTTGTTTCTGATCTCCAGGCACCCATTGGGTGTGATGTGTGTCTGTGCGCTGCTGCTGTGGTGGTGTGTGCTGCCACTCTTTCACAATGTTGGCTGTTCATTAGCTGCTGTCATGTGCAAACAGTGCCTTCACCCCCATGTGTTGATGCAAGGCGTCCGCCATTTGCTGGCAAGTCATTCCTGTGTTGGGACACACTGTTTGTCTGGCTGTGACCTAGGCCATATGGGCAGAGGGCATTGTTGTCTGCTTCGGAGTTGCACTATGTGATTTTTGGGGCCCAGCCTCCCGCCATCCGGGTTACCGTGTCATGTGTTGGTGTCTTCTGTGGCCTGTGACTTGACATTGTCCAGCTGGGTGCATGGGGCATGGTGGCAGCAGTGGCATGTGCGTGCTCATGGAGTGTGGTTGAGTCATGCAATGGCTTGTGGTGGTTGCGTGCCAGTTAGTGATTTTGGTTGTGGATGCCGCTCCCCCCATGTGAGGTGCGTTGTTTGTGTACTCACCCGGGTCTCGGAGTCCCTCTAATCCTTCGACTGCCTCCACCGGCAGTATGGCCATCACCCTCTCCTCCCAGGGCTGGTAGTGTACGGGTCTGTGGGAGGGCCCTCCTCCTGTGGCGTTGGCCTGGTCGTGTTCCTCCTGCCTCTTGGCTCGGACCCTCCTCCGCAGATCGTACCACCTGTTCTGGCATTCCTGCCTGGTCCTTCTGGTGTCCGCAACAGCATTCACAGCATCGACGATGGTCTGCCACATGGCTGTTTTTGCTGCCAGGCTGGTGTTTCTGACCAATGTTCCAAAGATCTGTGGCTCGACTCTGAGGATTTCATCAACAAGGACCTCCAACTCTCGGTTACTGAACTTTGGATTCTTGGTAGTGGGCATGGTGAGGGGTGTGGGTGTGGATGGTGGGGGGGGGGTGGATGTTGGGGGGGTGTGTGGATGGTTGTGGGTGTGTGTGTGTGAATGTGATGAGGGTGTGTTTGTGAAGGTGGTTGTGTGAAGGTGTGCAAGTGTAAGGTGTGGTGAGGCTTGTAGTATGGTTCTGTGGTGTCTGTCAGCAGTGAGTCTGTTGCAAAGGCTCATGGTTTGTGTGTGTGGGCCCTTTTTATTGGTCCATGGGTGGGTGTGGCAGTGTTTGAAGTTTGGGTGGGTGTGTTATAAGTAGTGGTGGTGTTTTGGGCCTCTGTTTGTCTTTGGCAGTTGCAGGTCAGTGAAGGTGTTTTTGTAGTGTTTGTTGGACATGTTTAGTGGCTTTGTGCCATTCGTATGGTGTATTCTTGTGTTGTTTTGTTTTGTCCTGGTTGTGTACGTGCGTTTTGAGCGTGTGTACGGTGTGTACATGGGCCATTTGGTTGTACGTGCTGTCCTTGTGTGTGGGTTGGTACGACTCGTACATGCGGTTGTGATGTTGGGGCCTGGGGTGCGCTCCGTACTTAGGAGGTTGTGTTGGGGGTAGGACCGGAACGTACTGGGGTGTACATTGACGGTGGTACGACACGTACAGGGGTGGGGGTAGGACTCGAACGTACTGGGGTGTAGGTACACGGGGGTATGACACGTACAGGGGTGGGGGTACGACTCGAACGTACTGGGGTGTACTTAGATGGTGGTACGACACGTACAGGGGTGGGGGTAGGACTCGAACGTACTGGGGTGTGGGTACACGATGGTACGACACGTACAGGGGTGGGGGTAGGACTCAAACGTACTGGGGTGTGGGTACACGGTGGTACGACACGTACAGGGGTGGGGGTACGACTCGAACGTACTGGGGTGTAGGTACACGATGGTACGACACGTACAGGGGTGGGGGTAGGACTCGAACGTACTGGGGTGTGGGTACACGGTGGTAGGACACGTACAGGGGTGGGGTTACGACTCGAACGTACTGGGGTGTACATTGACGGTGGTACGACACGTACAGGGGTGGGGGTAGGACTCGAACGTACTGGGGTGTAGGTACACGGGGGTATGACACGTACAGGGGTGGGGGTACGACTCGAACGTACTGGGGTGTACTTAGACGGTGGTACGACACGTACAGGGGTGGGGGTAGGACTCGAACGTACTGGGGTGTGGGTACACGATGGTACGACACGTACAGGGGTGGGGGTAGGACTCGAACGTACTGGGGTGTGGGTACACGGTGGTACGACACGCACAGGGGTGGGGGTACGACTCGAACGTACTGGAGTGTAGGTACACGATGGCACGACACGTACAGGGGTGGGGGTAGGACTCGAACGTACTGGGGTGTGGGTACACGGTGGTACGACACGTACAGGGGTGGGGGTACGACTCGAACGTACTGGGGTGTACTTAGACGGTGGTACGACACGTACAGGGGTGGGGGTAGGGCTCAAACGTACTGGGGTGTAGGTACACGGGGGTATGACACGTACAGGGGTGGGGGTAGGACTCGAACGTACTGGGGTGTGGGTACACGGTGGTACGACACGTACAGGGGTGGGGGTACGCCTCGAACGTACTGGGGTGTAGGTACACGGGGGTATGACACGTACAGGGGTGGGGGTACGACTCGAACGTACTGGGGTGTGGGTACACGGTGGTACGACACGTACAGGGGTGGGGGTACGACTCGAACGTACTGGGGTGTACTTAGATGGTGGTACGACACATACAGGGGTGGGGGTAGGACTCGAACGTACTGGGGTGTACTTAGACGGTGGTACGACACGTACAGGGGTGGGGGTAGGACTCGAACGTACTGGGGTGTGGGTACACGATGGTACGACACGTACAGGGGTGGGGGTAGGACTCGAACGTACTGGGGTGTAGGTACACGGGGGTATGACACGTACAGGGGTGGGGGTACGACTCGAACGTGCTGGGGTGTAGGTACACGATGGTACGACACGTACAGGGGTGGGGGTAGGACTCGAACGTACTGGGGTGTGGGTACACGGTGGTACGACACGTACAGGGGTGGGGGTACGACTCGAACGTACTGGGGTGTAGGTACACGGGGGTATGACACGTACAGGGGTGGGGGTACGACTCGAACGTACTGGGGTGTGGGTACACGGTGGTACGACACGTACAGGGGTGGGGGTACGACTCGATTGTACTGGGGTGTACTTAGACGGTGGTACGACACGTACAGGGGTGGGGGTACGACTCGAACGTACTGGGGTGTACTTAGACGGTGGTACGACACGTACAGGGGTGGGGGTAGGACTCGAACGTACTGGGGTGTGGGTACACGATGGTACGACACGTACAGGGGTGGGGGTAGGACTCGAACGTACTGGGGTGTAGGTACACGGGGGTATGACACGTACAGGGGTGGGGGTACGACTCGAACGTACTGGGGTGTGGGTACACGGTGGTACGACACGTACAGGGGTGGGGGTACGACTCGAACGTACTGGGGTGTACATTGACGGTGGTACGACACGTACAGGGGTGGGGGTAGGACTCGAACGTACTGGGGTGTAGGTACACGGGGGTATGACACGTACAGGGGTGGGGGTACGACTCGAACGTACTGGGGTGTACTTAGACGGTGGTACGTCAGGTACAGGGGTGGGGGTAGGACTCGAACGTACTGGGGTGTGGGTACACGATGGTACGACACGTACCCGGGTGGGGGTAGGACTCGAACGTACTGGGGTGTGGGTACACGGTGGTACGACACGTACAGGGGTGGGGGTACGACTCGAACGTACTGGGGTGTAGGTACACGATGGTACGACACGTACAGGGGTGGGGGTAGGACTCGAACGTACTGGGGTGTGGGTACACGGTGGTACGACACGTACAGGGGTGGGGGTACGACTCGAACGTACTGGGGTGTACTTAGACGGTGGTACGTCACGTACAGGGGTGGGGGTAGGACTCGAACGTACTGGGGTGTGGGTACACGATGGTACGACACGTACCCGGGTGGGGGTAGGACTCGAACGTACTGGGGTGTGGGTACACGGTGGTACGACACGTACAGGGGTGGGGGTACGACTCGAACGTACTGGGGTGTAGGTACACGATGGTACGACACGTACAGGGGTGGGGGTAGGACTCGAACGTACTGGGGTGTGGGTACACGGTGGTACGACACGTACAGGGGTGGGGGTACGACTCGAACGTACTGGGGTGTACTTAGACGGTGGTACGACACGTACAGGGTTGGGGGTAGGACTCGAACGTACTGGGGTGTAGGTACACGGGGGTATGACACGTACAGGGGTGGGGGTAGGACTCGAACGTACTGGGGTGTGGGTACACGGTGGTACGACACGTACAGGGGTGGGGGTACGACTCGAACGTACTGGGGTGTAGGTACACGGGGGTATGACACGTACAGGGGTGGGGGTACGACTCGAACATACTGGGGTCTGGGTACACGGTGGTACGACACGTACAGGGGTGGGGGTACGACTCGAATGTACTGGGGTGTACTTAGACGGTGGTACGACACGTACAGGGGTGGGGGTAGGACTCGAACGTACTGGGGTGTACTTAGACGGTGGTACGACAAGTACAGGGGTGGGGGTAGGACTCGAACGTACTGGGGTGTGGGTACACGATGGTACGACACGTACAGGGGTGGGGGTAGGACTCGAACGTACTGGGGTGTAGGTACACGGGGGTATGACACGTACAGGGGTGGGGGTACGACTCGAACGTACTGGGGTGTAGGTACACGATGGTACGACATGTACAGGGGTGGGGGTAGGACTCGAACGTACTGGGGTGTGGGTACACGGTGGTACGACATGTACAGGGGTGGGGGTACGACTCGAACGTACTGGGGTGTAGGTACACGGGGGTATGACACGTACAGGGGTGGGGGTACGACTCGAACGTACTGGGGTGTGGGTACACGGTGGTACGACACGTACAGGGGTGGGGGTACGACTCGAACGTACTGGGGTGTACTTAGACGGTGGTACGACACGTACAGGGGTGGGGGTACGACTTGAACGTACTGGGGTGTACTTAGACGGTGGTACGACACGTACAGGGGTGGGGGTAGGACTCGAACGTACTGGGGTGTGGGTACACGATGGTACGACACGTACAGGGGTGGGGGTAGGACTCGAACGTACTGGGGTGTAGGTACACGGGGGTATGACACGTACAGGGGTGGGGGTACGACTCGAACGTACTGGGGTGTGGGTACACGGTGGTACGACACGTACAGGGGTGGGGGTACGACTCGAACGTACTGGGGTGTACATTGACGGTGGTACGACACGTACAGGGGTGGGGGTAGGACTCGAACATACTGGGGTGTAGGTACACGGGGGTATGACACGTACAGGGGTGGGGGTACGACTCGAATGTACTGGGGTGTACTTAGACGGTGGTACGACACGTACAGGGGTGGGGGTAGGACTCGAACGTACTGGGGTGTGGGTACACGATGGTACGACACGTACAGGGGTGGGGGTAGGACTCGAACGTACTGGGGTGTGGGTACACGGTGGTACGACACGTACAGGGGTGGGGGTACGACTCGAACGTACTGGGGTGTACTTAGACGGTGGTACGACACGTACAGGGGTGGGGGTACGACTCGAACGTACTGGGGTGTACTTAGACGGTGGTACGACACGTACAGGGGTGGGGGTAGGACTCGAACATACTGGGGTGTGGGTACACGATGGTACGACACGTACAGGGGTGGGGGTAGGACTCGAACGTACTGGGGTGTAGGTACACGGGGGTATGACACGTACAGGGGTGGGGGTACGACCCGAACGTACTGGGGTGTGGGTACACGGTGGTACGACACGTACAGGGGTGGGGGTACGACTCGAACGTACTGGGGTGTACTTAGACGGTGGTACGACACGTACAGGGGTGGGGGTAGGACTCGAACGTACTGGGGTGTAGGTACACGGGGGTATGACACGTACAGGGGTGGGGGTATGACTCGAACGTACTGGGGTGTAGGTACACGATGGTACGACACGTACAGGGGTGGGGGTAGGACTCGAACGTACTGGGGTGTACTTAGACAGTGGTACGACACGTACAGGGGTGGGGGTAGGACTCGAACGTACTGGGGTGTACATACACGGGTGGGGGTTCGACACGTACACGGGTGTACATCCAGGGGGGGTGTACATTGAACGGGGGTACGACTCGAACGTATGGGTGCTGGGGGGAGTGTTTGGCGCGTATGCAGGCACATATCTCCATGGTTGCAATGGGAGTTCGGTGCGGACGGTGTTTTTACCATACGGTTGTGAGTTCGGACGCACGGGTGGGATCGTGATTCCTCGGTCGGACTTGACTTTTCACGTTTGTACGGTAAATCGTCCGAGGACGTGTCGGACACATTTTCCGACCCGAGGACGTGTGGGGAATGATTCCCAATGCGATTCATATGGACTTTTTCCCATGCGAATCGTAATTGCCAGTTTGTACGGCACTTGTACGATTCGTACGGTAAAAAGACCGGATACGAGTCGTACGGGGAATTTTTTTAACGGATCGTGATCGGCACCTGACTGTCTTAGCCAATCTAGGCATAAGTTCCCAACGCTATATGTTGTTACCACTCCTGAGTGTTGTGTCTGTGTGTAACGCAGATCTGGCCCATTAATCCTAAAGCCTTTCATGTTGTTAAGAAAACATGCATGATATCCATTAGTATCTAATGACCACACTAGCCGTCCCTCTGGACTGGAACTGGAAGTATTGTATATACCATTCCTAAGCATGTTGTTTAATTTTTCCTCCATGTTGTTTATGAATAGTTCCCAATTATCAAAACATGCAAATGTGGGAATATTTGGTGCATTCATATCCTTTATTTTAGCTAGGCCAAGACAGGACGTTTGCTGTATTGTTTTGTTCGGGAAAATCATTTGGCGCGGTATTACGCATTCTCTAACGAAAGCCTCATTTCCCTGAAACCTGCCAATCTTTAGTTACCTAGATGGTTTTCAATTCAATGTTATCTGTCCAAAAATCATCCTTGTATCGACAACTGTGAAATAAAAGTGGTCGAAAAAATTAGCATGGTGTCAGTTAGCATATTTTTCTTTGCCGGAGACAGGAGAAGCTTATAATAATAGGACTCTGGGTCCCGAGGATTGTGACCAGAAAATTATGCACATTTCCATACAAATATCTTTGAATTATCCACTGGTGGTGTACGGCAGTGTTCCCATTGTGATTAATTAACTACTGCACGTGGAGTACTTGCTTTGGGTAAATAATGGTGACCATAATAGTGAAAACAAAACATTTCATCATAATTAGATGTTCCAGTATACATATCTTCACTTTCAAAAACAGTATACTGTTATAAATAATCAAGAAGTTGCTTTACTGTACGAATGTTCCAATCATCAAAGATGCTACAATGAGTGATAATATCATTCAGTTAAATACTAATTACATAAGGGACTTATAAAGTTTCTATCTGTCCCAATATATCATGAGGTGCCTTATCACAAACAATGCCATCGATCACTTTTTTCCGACACCTGTGGTCGCACTGCTTTCGTTTCATTACCCTTGCTGTCCGGCTTTCTACAAAATTCCATTTGCTCACTGTGGCATTTTCGTAACGCGAGTATGGCTTAAAAGTTGGCAATCAATTGCCTCTTCAGTTTGTCTTAGTCTCCTCCGGACTATGACCATTTTCGGAAACAGTACTAATCTCAGGCCAATATGACTAAGTCCTGATGATGATCCCGGTACCTCTGTGTATGGGATTGAAACTTCGTCGACACCTTAACACCTTGACACTGTTTTATGCATTATTGATGTGTGCTAAGGTGTCTTCCTCAATTTATGCTTGACAATTCCCTGATTTATTTCAAGCACCGAGAAATGCCTGAGTTTCCTTTTCATGTTTTAACTGTTGCAGGGCTTGTGTTTTCATTCCATTGTTTTGTTTTCTTTATGTATATTTGAAATATTAAATATTTTTTGGCTGGACAACATATTACAAATCTCATTGTACTTCTATAATAATTTTCTTACTTTAGCCTTCGTGTGAGGACCACTGTTCATATAAAGCACTAGTACCCAAGGTCCCTGACAATTGGGTTCCCTTGTCTATATAGACCATCAGGACCCAGGACAGCTGAAGTGTTCACAAGGGACAGGTCTCTATGGAATCTGTGTGATGAAGAATGAGGCTTCAAAACCTCGCTTACCAGTTCAACAGCAGGGTATTCTGGGAGATAGTGTCCGTTCTGAAGCAAAATAAAGTCAGTCACAAAACTGATCCATAGGAAGTGGAAAAGTAACACAATTGTAATCCAGATGTATACCCAGGGTGGGATAAAGTATGTAATTGTAAGACAAATTAAAACTGCCCTGTGTCGGTGGGTCAGATGAATCCAAAGAAAAGTCATAAATGTTAGCAAAGTAGCCTGAGGCAGTTTGTGCAAATGTAGGAGGCTCCTGGAGCTATGTAGAACTGGTATTTAACTCTACTGGTGGAATGTTAAAAACAACTTCATTGTCGTGTTGCGTAGAAATCTATATTATCACACCTTATGATTGTATGGTGTTTGTAGATGAACTGGAAGTAGTGAAACGTCAGTAATAGCTGTCCACATGCAGGGAGAAGAAACTTCATTGTAGTTAAAGCTTCTAAAGAGATTTGCTGCATGGTAGTGAGAGAAGGCAGGTAACTACCCACGATACTTTGCGGTCACATAGTGTGGTTTGATGAGATCAATTGAAACAATTCTCTGGTGTTTGCTAGCAGTAAGAGACTGTAAAAGTACAGTTCTGGTACCTTCAACAGCCAGGGCAGGCAAATGTGCTCTACAAGATGGCTTGAACTACTTCTTGTCTGGCATTTTCTCCCACACTAGATCACAGAGCTTCAGAATCGAACCAGAAGTTGCCAGTGCTGCCTTCACTTTACCAATGGCAGAACATTTCTTTAGTTCGTCTGGAACCCAAATCTTAATCTCAAACAGGACCTCATAGGGAGCCCGACCACCCAAGGATCTTATTGGCAGATTGTTTAAGGCTCTATGTAACCCATACAGGTGATGGACCCAACTGCAACCTGTACCTAATACTTAGCTGTTAAAGACTGCTTTAAGTCACTGTTTGTACTTTCCACAACTGCATTTCCTCAGGATGGTATTGGTGGGCAGTAGTGCACAGTCACATCCAATGTTCCTATAAAGTCTTGGTAAGCCCTAAAAGGAAACGCAAGATCCTGGTCCAAATAGAATATGGCTACTGCATATGTGCCATTGAAGACTTTCAAGGGCTTTATAACAGCTCGAGTATCAGCCAATCACTGTGGCCAAACCTATAGGAATCAAGAGCAGGACTTCACTGCAAACATGATGTATAAGCGTGGGGATGTGACTTTATTGAAGTATATGGCAATATGATGGGACAGTGTACCAAAATATAGGAGTAATTGAATGTACCCTATTATCAATCTTTGAGGTATTTGTTCCTCCGCATCACTGTTAATTGTGTTGATATTTACTGCCCAGATAGTGGAAGATTACTTGGGCAAACCCCTTGGATGTTGTGTGTATATATAAGGCCCATCAGAATTTAAGGGTCTGCAGTGGTCCAAATAAACACAAGTGAGAGGCTTGTTCAAGATCAATAGAGGTGTCTGTAGTGGGTGAACTGTGGTGGAAACCTTTATTTGTTGACAAATGTCGCATGTGAGAACATAGTCCTCTGTCTGTTTGTATAGACCTGGCCACCAGTAGTATTGCTGCAGTAGTGAAATTGCAGCTGCCATCCCATGTGAGCTGATACTAGACCCCCATGGGCCACTAGGATTAATTCTAACATGTAATCAGAATTAGGAATTACGCTACCCCCCTTCTCTGGGACGACGGGGAAATGAAATGTTTTGCACACACAGCTTGTAGGAGTATTATGCTGGAAAACCTTCCCGTAAAGGGGTGCCACAGCGCGAATCAGTGACAGTCTTCATAATGTCTCCCTATGTTCTCATGCTGGAATGAGTCACTGCAGCTACAGCAGTAGTCTGCACCGTTGCCTTTGTGGCTTCATCAGCCGGTGAATTCCCTGAAACTTGTATTCCTACATGTTGGTAGCTCAGGGTGTGAATACCATGAGTCCATGGCAAACTCTCTTTGAGTTTTGCCACTTGACCCAATAGCATTTTATACCTAATTGTGTACCCTTTCGAATCTCTGAAGCTATTCTGGCTTCAATAGTGTTAATACTCATTATAAACTGGACACAATAAAACCAATCACACACTATATTGTGGAGAATTTAGGATCTGTATTCTCAACTGCCAGAATTAGAGCTTTCAGTTCAGCCAGCTGTGCAGTGCATTCACCTAGTGACTGTGTATTTGTTTAATGACATTGGAATTCTCCACCACTCATTTTACAATAAGCCACTGTGCAAATGAATGAGTATTGATATTTAATCCCAACTGCAGGCTGGCAGCAGAACCGTCAGTATAAATTATGAAATCATATGGATCTAGAGGCATTATTTCACTGGGCAGTGGATATTCGTGTTCACATAGGAGTTATGCTTTTGTTTGCAGTGTAGAGTCAAATAAATATTCTACACCTGTTGCTGTTAATGAATTAACTAACTGCATCCATCTTCGATGTAAAGCTTTGACGTTAGGGATGCTAGTCTTTGGAATTGGGATCCTCACAATTATTCATTTACCCTGAACCAATGATCTTTCTTTCACTACAGCAGCCTGTACTGCCGTCAGTATCTTTTCTGTTGGTGCAAAACGCATTTCTGCATTTGTGTGTAGGTGTGATGTATATGCAATTAGTGCAGTCCCTCATTGAGCATGGCCTATGTGTAATGTGTAACCTGAGGTCCCCGCGTTTACACAGATCACCAAATTTGTAGTGTTAACACGTGTGTAAATATTTTGAAGGGTATTTGGACAAAATAGTGAATACAAAATATCATGTTACATAAATATAGTGTCATAAATAATGTGATAATTTGCTAGCGTGTTTATCAATATTGTTGTCAAAAATATTGTTTTAGGTGTTGTTTAAAATATTGATTTATTTAATATCGGATGTAGTTTATGTAGTTGGTTATAATACTGTTTTTTAGTGGTAAATAGTGTGTTACATATTGTATTTTAAATGCTATATGTTGTTAATATTTAGTTTATTGTTTTTAATATTATTTAAATATAAAAATGTTTCTTTATAATTTAAATTCATTTAATGTTGTTTTGATATATACAAATATATTTTTTAGGAGCAGGATGTTGGGTTGATAGGGGATAAGGGTGGGCAAGTATTTAAAAATATGTATTAATATTTAGTAATTTTTGTAATACTTTTTTTTTTTAAATTAGAATTTTTTTTAGTAGTGGGATGTTGGGTTGGTAAGGGATAACAGTGGGGAGATATTTAATAATATGTATTAATATTCTGTTTGTAATTTTTTTAATACTTTTTAGAAAATTAGAATAATTCTTTTATAGCAGGATGTTGGGTTTACAGGGCATAAGGGTGGGGAGTTTTTAAAATATTTTTCATTAATATTTCTTTTTTCAGTAAAATATTGTTTTAATATAACAATTGTTGTATTATTTTAAAATATTTTTAAACAAAATTGAGCAATTGAAGCTAAATATTTAATTTTAGGGAATTTATTGGTAACAAATATTTCACTAAATTCCCCATGTGCCTGGCACATGGGGTATGGATGTTTGTGGAGGCACCACTCATAGCAGAGGCCGCGAAGGGACAGGGGCCTGCCTAGGGGCCCCCAAGGTCTGTTTTCAACAGCCTTTCAATGGCGGTCGGACCGCCATTGAAAGGCTGTATGAAAGGGACATCATCATCCCTACGGCGGTGCGTGAGCAGGCTGTAGGGATGGTAGGGTAGGGGATTTCATTCCGACCGATGGTTGAACGGGCTCCTTAAGTCCATCGGAAGCGTTCGTTGGTCCCTCTGCCCCTGACCACCGCGCATCATAATGCAGCTGTCAGACTGCGCCCCAGATGTCGGTCAGACCACAACCGACGTTGTGATCCGACTGACATCATTATGAGGCCTTAAATGTTATGTTTGTATTGTTAAATACTTTGCAAGAGTTTCTTTGTTCTGCTATGGGAATATAACGTTTCATTTTTGTACTATTATTATTATATGTATATTCATAAGCACTGTAAAAACACACATATATTATTACAATTTTATTTTTACATGAATAATACTTATTGTAACATTTTAGTAGTTGTGAAGTACATTTAATGAATAAAATAGTTGTCATTCTTCATGTAAATAAAACTTTTTAAGTTGTAAAACAAATACAGAAAATAATAGCTTTCATCAATTTTTCCAGAATATATATTTTCTAAAATATTGTACATTTTCCCACACTTTTCTATACATTATGCAAGTGTTGTTTAAAGTAAATATTATTAGTATATAATAAATAATTTTATATATGTTATAGCATTATTTAATATATCTTTAAAAAATTTTGATGCTGTTCATCGAAATAGGTAAGTTAGTATTTTACCTTTTTTAAAGTGTTTCTAAAGTGGAAGTCTAGCAGAGCTGTTTAAAAGATGTGTGTGTTATTTAGAAGGGTTTTGTGTGTGTTATTGCGTGTTTAATGCTACATTGTACCGTGTTCTTTTATCACTTTTTCATATGGAAAATTCATTATTGTTTAAGTTATGTTTAAGATATGTGTTGGCAACTATTTTTTTATAGTTTAATGTTATGTCTGTATTACGTGGGAATGTAGTGTTTTGCACTGTAGGGTTGTTCAGTTATTTTTTACAGGTTTCTATTTCTGAGCTGCTTCTATGGGAAGTTGAACGTTCCATTTTTTAAAAAGAAAATCTGTTTTGGTTTATTATAAACCAATTTTCTTTAAAATAAATTCCCTTCTTTCTCACGTTTCCTGCAGCAGTTCTTTTTAAAAAAAATATTCTGTTTCTTTAATGATACCTACAGACTGTGTATTGCTTCGAGGTATTACCCGTGTATTTTCTTTATTTTTGAATTTTTGGGAGGGATTTTGGACATTGTTTTAAAAATGTATTGGTGGATTACTACTTTATGCTATGTGGATTTGGAAGAGATCTTTAGCTACAAAATTTTAAGTTTAATTTATATTTTTACTAAGGGTGGGAAAAGTGATATGCCTTATTCAATGTTATGTTGAAGTATTTAATATGTGTTGTATTTCTTTAATGTAATATATTCATTTGTTTATTAATTGGATATACTGTTTTTTAAATGCTAGTGTAAATATTTATATTTTATTAGTGAGTAATATATCTATATTTGAATATTTAGTCACTGATTTAATAATAATAATATACTAGTATTTAAAAATATAATCTTAATTTTTGTGGTGTAGTACATTTTGTTTTCAGAGGTTTGTGGTCTTTTTATATGTGTTTTGCAGGATGGATTTGGCTATTATTCTATGTAGTCTACTTTTTCATTTATAAATATGTTTACTTTGCTTTGCAGCATCTCATCAATTCTTTTAGTTTGATAATTTAATTTAGGGTCAGTTTCAGTAACTGATTGTTTGATTCTAAGTTCTTGTACTTTTTGTAAGGCTTCTAGTAATTTGTGTAGTGTATGGCATCCATCCACTGCCTTGTTTGTTTTTGTTTTGTTTTTCTTCCTGTACCAAGGTACTGTCATAGACATTCCACTATGGTATCTGTAATTTGGGATGCCATCTGTGTCCTGACCTATGCAGTCTGCCAACCCATGTGTCCTCGAAGTAGTCCATTAGGGAAGTAAGTTTGTCTTCATTGTTTTGATAGTAGGGGACTTCTATTAAGATTTTGTAGTGGTTGGCTACTTCTGTGACGTAGGCTAATGCGATTATTTTTCAACCTCAAAGGCAAATTGACTGTTTGTGGGATATTCGACACTTAGGGCCCGACTACAGCTTTGGCAGTGTGGTGACAGGTCTGCCCCGACGTCGCACCGCCAAAGCCATAGTCAGGCCGCCCACCAGATTAGGAGTTTCCTCCTGTCTGGTTGGCTTCTTTGGCATTCCCACGGCTGTGCCTCTAAAAAAGGGCACCTGAATGGGAACGCCAAAAACAGTTTCTGCATGGCATTGACTGAAAAGTTCCTGCTGTGCAGGAACTGGTGTGCATGCACACAGGGTGGCATATGGTGTGCCTCCCTGTGTGCATCCACAGGGCACAGAGGCACCAGGGAGCCCTGTACGGCTCCCTTTGCTTCCTCTCTGCCAGGGCCTTCATGGAGCAGGAACATGAAACCCCTGAAAGAGAGGAAACTCCTAAAATGCTTAGCGGAACCGCAGTGGTCCTGTCTAGCATATAGATGCCTCTACACTGCTGGAACACGACCAGGGAACTGCTGGCGGCTGTGGCAAGGTGGTGGAGGTCTGACCACCCAACTCCTAATAGGGCAGTCACACCCGCGAGTCTGGCGGTCCGTGAGCCGCCAGATTCATAATCAAGCCCTTAGTACAGATATTTGTAGCTGAAGCCATATACTTTGGTTAAAATGGTAATAACAGCCTTGTATGACTGTGTGGGGGTATATTTTTAGGGTAGAATGACCCATAGCTTGTTCAATGTCAATTATTTTTTGCGAGGTAATAGTTGCTTTTTTGTTGTTTTACATGGATTAACTCTTCCCTGTAGGTACTTGCTTGTTTATAAGGAATAAAGCAAATATAACCTCTTCAGTGCCCATGACGAGATAGTCTTGTCATGGAGCACGGTTGCGCTGTGCCCATGACGAGACTATCTCGTCATGAACCCCACCCACTAGTGCAACGCCCGGCACAGGAGGGGGAAAGGGCGTGGCACTGAAGGGGTTAAAAGGGATATTGGTGTCCTGAAATTCACCATGTATGCTGTATAATTGATGGAGTGCTGTGGAACACATTTTAAATGTACCATCCATCATCCTTATTTGGCATTGGGATATTTCGAGTATTTGCAGTGGAGAATATTAGTATTTGTTTCTCATTATTATTATTGTCATATAGGAGGAAGATTTCCTCTCTATGTGTTATTGATAGATGCGTTGGTATGTTGATCTTTTCTTGTATGTTTTAAGAGCAGGTGGGGTGTCACTGGTGGCTTTTTTAGTAGGGGTGGGCGGAATTTGCATAGTCGCGCTACGCAAAGCTCCGCACAACGGTATAAAATCTCCGCGAGCACGCAAAAATTCTGCGAACACAAAGAATTGCTTGTTCGCGATGCTTTCTTCCTGTTCACAAACGCTGTTTGCGTGCTTGGGGGGGAAATATCTCGCAAACACGCATTTTGAGAATGTGAACAAGCAAAAAATTCCACGAAGCCACGGAACGCAGAATTTTGGGCAATTCCGCGTTCTCCGCGGAATGCAAAATTACCCAAATTACGCGAGCGGAGCAGAATTTACTGTCCAGTCCTATTTTTAGTACATGTTATTAGGCATTTTAAGGTGGGTATTGATGGGATTTGGCCTGTTATATGCTTAGGTACTTGGGGGAGTATATTCTTTAGTATTTGTGCTGTGGGTTCTTGAGAACTAGTGCTTGCTTCTCTTATGTTTTCTAAAACTATCTCTGTCACATTTACAGGGTAGCTATGCCAACAGTTTCTTTAGTAGTTGCCCTCCCATGACATGCATTGTTATAATATTTTGTACATATCTAGTTAATATTTTCGGTAGAACTATTTTCTTGGCGGTAGGTGAACCCCATATAGCATAATAACAGATTTCCTTTATGTGAAGTGATACATTTGAGGCCTTCTGCCATTATATCTGTAATTACTGTAATTATATACATTTAAAAAATAGTTATTTTTTATTTGTTATTTATTGATATATAGCTAAATATGCATTTATAAATGGAAACAAAGGATTGTTCATTGGTGAGTAGCTTTTTTCTAATACAGTTTAATATTCAGGTTGTGTGAGTATTTCTCTAACCCGTTGTTTTGCTTCATGTTTAATGGGATATTGTGATTGTGCTTGTGGGTTGGACCTTATGGGTAAGATGTGGTAAGGGGATCCTTCATCCCAACCCACGTGGTTGTGATATAATGCCAGAGAGTACGTGTGTTTTACTGAGTCGGAAAAAGCTGATAGTATTACTGTTTCTCCTAGTGGAACATTTCTAACAGTGTCAGGTGGCCAATCTTTTTCAGCCAAAAGAATTTCATAGCCAAATGACACGTTTTCCCAAAAGAGAACATTTAATAGTACCTGGTATGCCCCCCTTATCTGGAGTTGTAAATGTAATTCATATAATTGACTTGGGACACTTAGGGCCTTATTGAGAGTATGGTGATCCTCGGTCCCCAGTATTCGCGCAGGTGGTCAGACCCCCACCACCACTGCCATAGTCCACCTGCCATAGTTTGAGTGTGGCGGTTGAACCGCCACAGGATCACCTCCTCTGCCGGGATCCAGGATCCCACGTGGAGCCTCAGTGGAAAGGAGCAGGAATATGCTGGCTTTCCCACTGAAGTACTGCTAAGCATATTCTGAGTTGCATATCCAATGCCTATTCCATGGTGGTGAGCCCGCCATGGAAAGGGTGGTGGAGATACAACTAAGGGTGCACTAACAGAGCCCCCTGCTGCATCTGGTCTGGGGGGGCACACGTTTTATCCCCCCTTGAAATTGCACCCCTGTTCCTGCACAGTGTGGCATGCACACCGTGGATGAAAGTGCAGCAGGTGATGTCACTGTGGCGGTCTGTTGTTAAGGCTCTCCTATGAGCCTAACACAGCTGCTGCTGTGAGACCCCGCAGCACCACCTGCCCTCCCTGGACTCAACTCAGAATCCAGTGGGTGGGTGCAACACTGGCTTGTTGGTCCTCCTGCAAGTGCAGAAGTGGTGGTACTGACGGAGGACTGCCAAACTCGTAATAAGGCCCTTAGTCTCTGGTCCAGTGTTTCCATTTGGACATAGCCATTCATTGCTACTGCCCCCAGACACTCCATAAGATTCTGGCGAACTATTGTGATTTCTGCTGCGCTGCCACGCTGTCTAGCAGAGCCAGAGCTCACTCCCTGCTCAGAAGCAGAGTCCTCAATATTTGTGGCATGTTTAACTTTTATCCCAGCCACTTTCTTCCTTTTAAATTGAGGCTTTGCTGTGGAAGTTTTTTTTCCTTTTTTTATTATGAAGTCAGAAGTGCATTGTGAGTCCTTCTTCAGTTTCATGTACTCTTCTGATCTGTGCTTTGATTGTCCTCCACTCGCCAAGGGTTTTTTGGATGATTCCTGAAAGAAGCAAGAAGGACGTGTATCACTATGCTGATACCTATCAGGCAGTTTAATTGTATCACAGTTACATAAGTTACAGCACTTATCAGAGGACCCCTGTTGAGGAGATCCACCTAAATGTCATTTATTTGTTTCTTTATTTTCATAATATCTCAGCATTTTTAGAAGACTCTTGTTCCTGTTTCGAGTTATCCTTTTCAGAATTATTGTTAAGTGGTGGCTTATTAGGTCTGTCTCCCAAATTATCTGTACCTATTGAGGAATAGGTTTGTGTAATAATTTTAGGTAGTGTGCGCTCTTGGTCTAAAGGAGCAACCTGTGCGAGTCGCTGGAATACTGCCAACGCTGCTGCTTCCCCTTTTATATTGCTTAAATATCATTGAGGATACTGTAGCAAAATTGGCCATTAATTTCATCCCCAAATCCAGGGCAATGGCTGCCCCGTATTCATTTTGAATCTTTATTGAGCACCTCTGGCTAGACAGATAATGGTGGTGTACCATCTGTTATGGTATAGACTGGAACACAGACCGTGCCCCAAGTGGTGCAGTCTTTCATTGGGGGAACGATCCATAATGGTAGGTACATTGTGAGAATTCTATGTTTTTCTGAAACACTGCTTCAAGCGAATTCATTTTTTGTGCAATCCAGAACGAAATCTCATCCCGCCTGATGGGAACTTTGACCATAATTGCATTAATAGTTACTGGACTAATTCAAGGTATCACCAATTTTAGTTGAGCAGCTTGAACAGCCCTTGCTGGGTTTGCTATCACGGTTCACATAATGAATTGTATTAGTTGTCATTCTTATGCAACTGTACCTGTGTATAGTACACGTAGCCAAATCTTCCTGTGCTCCTACAATGAAGATATGGAGATCTGAAGTACATAAATGGGTGACAGCTGAGGATGAATTTATGTTTCAAAAGCCAAGAAACTGGGAAACAACACAATACATTTAGGCTGGAATACCTTCCTACTCAAACTTGCTCAAAAAATCTGATGAAAAGCCACCATGAACCACTGGTCATTGATCTCCCATACTGTAAAATTGATTTGTAGAGACAATCATTACTGGGGGCGCTCTCATTCTGACTGGTTGTTACTCATAAATGATGCCATTTGTACATCCCTACTTCTCAAGACAAATTGTGTGTGAAATTGTGTAATTTTTGTCAAGTGAAATTTTGCAAATTAGTTAAAAATTGAATAATTATACTTTTAGATAGAAATGTAGTTTGCAGGTGTCTCACATGACTTCATGCAGTCATGCATTTTTGAGTAAAAAAGTCTAGTGAGAGACCGTCATAAGAAGAAATGTCTCTGGGCAAAATAGTTTCTGAGCAAATAAGCCTCTTGAGAGCAAAAACTATGCAACATTTTGTAATGTGAAATTTTCAGTTAATTTGAGAATTTGGTCAAATGAAAAATGTAGAAATTATATGATTTTCACCAACCATATTTTCTCCCAGGCTTTCTCAAGAACTGATTCTTCTATTGTTATTGCTGCAATGTTCTGTATAGCAAATTATACTTTACAGTCTTCTCCTCTAATTCATGCCTTGCACCACTGACTCCGGACTGTTTTCACTGGAATTTGTAATCGAACCAAAGACCGTGGAAGATATTTGGAACTCCTGTTCCCTTAAGAAAATCAGAAAACAGACCCATTTAAAAAATAATAGTTGCCTCACAACAATTAAACATTGGTTTACACAGCAAGCACTGAAGAATTAAGAATGAAAAAAGAACTTTCAGTTGCCTGTGAACATGAATATTTTCCTCTGCTCTTCAACTAAATAAGGGAAAATCATTCCTCACAATGATCTCTTGGAAAGGACAAATGGGACCTCCTTTAGTTTGTTTTTTAATTTGATTGCAACAAAAAGTAAAGCTGAGTAGAATTAGACTTTTTGTTGTTGTTGAAATTTAAAACAGATGGGATTTCAGCATTATTTAATCTGGTGTTGGTAACTGGTTCCAGCACTTTCACCTCTAGACTTATATAGCATCAATTTTACCAACAAATCCCCTTTTTCTGTGCTTCTTACAGATCTCTGAAATGCAAACTTGATCTGGGCAGGTGCTGACAGCCAAGCTATTCTGATTCACTTCCCTGCAGGAAATGACAATAGTTTGTGATTGGTTGATCAGTGGCTATTTTAATGAGATGAAACACCATTGTATTTTTAGAAATTCTGACTGTCTGCTATGAAAATTGGTATCTATGTTTCTTCCATTTACATTAACGACTTGGCATCTTACCAGAACAGCATGAGGTAGGTTGTCCTGCATTTCATGAGTGAAGAGCAAGGCATTCTTTCTTTCTTTTTTATTGTTTCAGCTGTCAGCCTTACAATAATTTTAAATTACAATGTAAAAACACTAGACATACTAAATTTACGTCAGATAAAAGTCATTTACAAAGCAATCCACTAAACAGTGAGATAATGTTTACACACTGCATCCCATACCGTGAAAAACATCAGTCAACAGATTCATCAGATATATAAAAGTGCAAGTACAGTGAAACAATGAAAGAACATATTCCCATTAGCCTAAAAAACATATACACCACTATCAGTGGAATAGCATAAAAACATTTAGGAGCCATATTCTTTCCAGTATAAACAATTTCGCCCCCACACCTAGACTGAAAAATTGTAAACCGAGGGGATATTGAAAAACCGTGTAATTAACGCAGGAGCTAGCAGCAAGTTACATCATGGAAACGCTCAATCCCGCAAAGGCTATCTGGTTAAGCTTATCCTAACATGGTAGGTAGCTCTGTCAGGCACTGCCACAAAACCCATAGAAATGATGCTACAGAATTGACCACATACGCGTCACCTGGTTTAGTGCACTGCGCCATTGCTGATTTAACACATCTAACACTATAGTATTTGAAAAGCGGGACGAGTCATCACTGCCACACGGCTTCATATTTCTTGAAAAACAATAAAAAAGTGGGTTAGGTTGTCTATCCCTCCATCGGAGTGGTCAAATCTGGCAGCAACCATATGGATTTGTATAAGATAGTCCATGGTCGGGATACAAGACATATTCAGAGCAAGGGGGGCAATAGGTGTTACTGAAATAGTTGTTCATAATAGAACCTGGCTTCAACGCCAGGCGACTTTCTTTTTACATGTGTTCATACCGTTCTTTGATCAGGTCTGCAATATCCTGCCTAACTCTACCAGAGGCTTCCCACAGGGACATCATTTAGTATTTTCTGTATATGGAACAACCACATGTGACTCAAACAAATGCCACTGGCAGTCACTTCTAGGGTTTCCAGGAAGACCGTAGCTGTAGGTTTTCTTACCAATCTAACCCAATAAAGGATAGGCCGGAGGGCTAAAATTTCTGACATTGGGATAAACTTTTGCTCCCTGTAGAACGCCACTAGAGGGGTGCCTGGTCCAAGCCCCAGCAGAGCTCTTAGAAAGTTGTTCTCGGCAATTTGGAGTGATCGGACATTTGCATCCCCACGTAGCTCCACCCCATACAATGTGGCCGCCACTTCCCTTTGCTTATACATTTGCAGAATGGCATTAATGATTCTGGCATCGGCCTTATGCCTAAATTTTAAAGCTGCTTCAGCCATTTGTTTCAAAACTAATGTAGCCTTCTGCATTTGACTGCCCTGGTGCAAATTCTCTGAAAATCATATTCCCATATATTCAAACTGCATCAAAAGTTTCCAAAGGTACACCTTCAACTGAAGGTTTCCGCTTAGAACTGGGAGAGGGCGTCAGTACTATACTCTTTGTTTTGCTTCCAATAATGGTCAAAGACTTCTTGTTGCAATATGCCATAAAACGCAGTAATAACTAAATCTGTTGGCTCCATCAATAAGGCGTCATTCGCATATATTAATATTGGTACACTCTTACCACCTATAGTGGGGATATCTAAAGGGTCTTCCTTCAAATAATCCACTACATAATTTAAAAAGAGTCTGAAAAGTAAGGCGGCTAGGACAAAACCCTGCCGGACACCTATTCCATCCGTGAAGGGTTCTGTGCAGTCCCCCCCTCAGACCATACCATACGTTAGCCATTTTACTGGAGTGTAGGGCCCTAATGGCCATTACTAGGGAAGTATCAACTCTAAGGTCTACCATGGATTTCCACAGCTTCTCTAGGTCAACTAAATCGAAGGCTGCTTTCAGATCTACAAATATTAAATACAGCGATGACTTCCTCACCACCGTGAGTTTGTGTGAGATCATATATAATCAGAGCGCCTCGTCTATGTTCCCTATAAGGGGCCTGAAACTGGCTTGCACTTCCTTAATGATGTTATGGGTTTCAACCCATCCCTGGTTGCAATTGATCAGGACTTTACCTAAAGTTTTACCTGCACCATCCATGAGGGAGATCGGCCGGTAGTTAGCTGGGCCAGTTTGATTACGTTTCTTATGGATCGGCGCAATAATAGCTGAGCGCCATGCAGGGTGTACGGCATTAACAGTAAGCGCAGAATTAAACTCTTTATTGAAAATGGTGGCCCACAGTTGGTGCTCCTCATGGTATATATCAAAAGGCACCAGATCAGGGCCTGTGGCCTTGTGTTTCTTCATATCACTCAAGGCTGTTTCCACCTCCGGGACTAGGATGTCAATCACACATGGCCCAAAGCAAACAATCTTTTAAACTGGCACCGGAACTGTGGGGTTGGCACTATATGGGAAGCTAAAGTTGCTGGTCCATACAGACAGTCCAATGTAGATTCCTCTGATATTTACTGAACCCTTCCCCACCCTTGATACCAATTCCCAGAATGTTTTTGAATTTTTTTCATTCAATTCCTCCCAAATAGTCAATTTGTGCAGCAGTTTCTTAGTTTGCAAAAGGCGTTTACATTCTCCCCAATATTCTCGAAATAACAATTCGCTTTGTGGACTACAGTGTTGTTGTACTAGGGCAGATGAAATAACTCCCTTCATTCTGAGGCATTCCTCATCATAGCAGCTAACCCTTGCACTCCTCTCGCCACTATCCAGTATGGCAGGTACAGTGTCAATGGCTTAGACCACAGGGCCTTCAGCTCCTTTACCATCCCATTATAGACTGCTAGGATTACACCATTATCATCAGAAGGGGAGTTCATAATTATGGATCCAAACTTAGTAATTATACACTGTAGCAGTGGGTGATCATATGACTATTTCTCACTACTCCATCTTATTCTCTTTTAGCTATTGGATGGGGCAATCACATACATATAACTCCTCTCCATTGAGATGTATACAATTGCTCCCCCTTCTTGGGCTCAATTTCAGACAGAGTGCCACAGGGACATGGTCAGTCTCCACTCTCCTGACAACAGTCAAATCATGCAAACATTCCCAACCCTCTATATTGATCAGGATAAAGTCAATTAATTCCTGACTTCTGTTGTTAAATGTTGCCCTGGCAGTACTACCTGAGGGAGTGTGACCATTAATAAAGTGCAGCTTGTAGTTTATCAGGAGCTCATAGAATGCATCACCCTTCTTTGAGGGTTTACAAGTACTCATAGCTGACTCAGTGACACCTAGACAGCGGTCTTCATCAGATGGTTGTGTACTAAAATCCCCACAAATCAATGTCATATACGTCTCCCCTTTGCCCTCCTCTATCAACTTGCAAGTAACCACATCCTCCCTGAATCCAAACCCCCCCAAATCGCCTGAACATCTGGGGACCTTCCTGGCGGAATAGAAACATTCACAATGTCAACCACCCCACCTTCAGAGCCCGTGCCTAGTTTCTCACATGTTGTACACTGGGGACACTTAGCTACCCCAAGTTGCTCAATCCTTCAGCTTGCACGACACCCAAACAGTAAGCCCACCCGAAGGCCAACCCCTTGGAAGGCGGGTATCCTGGATGTTGTTATCAAGTAACCCATTTACACTGAGTCCCTCAAGAGCCTATGTTTCTTGAAAACAGTATATATGATATTGCATGATACACTTCAGCCAGTCCTCATCCTCTGTTTTACTACCAAAGCCTGAGATATCCCATCATAGTACATACAGATAGTCATTGCTAGACTTGTCCGTAAAACTGGCCCTACATATCCCAGTTGGAACCAAGGTAGCAGACTCAGAGGGTAGGTTCTTCCACACTCAATCAGAGTCCCGTTGGTTAGGGTTTCAAGGTTTAGTTGCCAGTGCTGCTGCTATCCATGTCAGCCTCAGTTTCTTTAATCCTAGGATTTGGAAACTTAATTGTCCTGGAGTTTTTGTAAGCAGTGATGCACAGGTTCTCGTGGGTTACATCATTTAAGTTAGATGGGTCGCTCTTCAGTGCCCTGCCAATGATTTATATTTAAACGGGCGTTCAGTGCCGCAGACTATTTGTATCCCAAGTTGCCCTGAAGAGCAAGCATCAGTAATCCTCTAGTGTTCCTGTGGTGCTTTTTGTCATTTTCACCTGTGATTATTGTTTAATTTTCCTGTCCAGGGACGCAGTTTCTGAAAATGAAAGATCCGACTAGCGATCCTTGTACATGTTTTGCAGATAGAAAATGTGTTGTGATTATCTGAAATATTGCAATGTGTTGGAGATGTAGACCCTGATTTATAGTTTTGTGGATGGGCTACTCTATCACAAAAATGCCAGATATCCGGTCGCCTTATTACAAGTATCATGGGGTATAATGCACTTGTATAAGGCAGACGGGATATACATTTAAAAAAGTTGATGTAAGTTAAAGCAGAGAAAATATACCCTCAGTAACCCTGTCCCAGAACTGCGTGAGCTACTACATTCTGGATGCACTGGAGATGGTAAATCAAAAATAAATTCTTGTGTAATGTAAAAAGATAAAATCAAAGATTCTTTAGCCTTGTTTTACAGCAGGACACAGGAAAGAATGACACTATAAGTTCAAGTAAAACAACATTTTCTTAATTTGGACATGCCATGGAATTCCTCTGAATACCCAGAGGTGTGACCTGATTGAAAGGTGATACGAAGTGTCTCAGGGATAGCTGACTGTATGCTACCATAATTATTTTTTGTTGTAGTGTAAATTGTTTTTTGTTGTTAGCCATCCAATTATTTTTTAAGACGTTGCTAAAATAAGATTCAGCTAGGCATAAATTAACCAAACAATGTGTGTCATTAGCTCAGCTTTAGACATCAGTGGCGAGGGAGTGAATATTTTTCTATGGGTAATATATACAGCACAAGTTTATCTCATCAATACGTTTTGAGCACCCAAGATTCAAATATAAGATAGGAACACTAATTGAAAGGGTATTTAAACTTACGTTCTGTGTTATTCCTTAATGATGATCTCCGACAGAGAGATTTTCCCATCCAATTTTTAACATTTACCCATTATAGCCAATGAAATCTATATTGCGGCGGACGGGATATCCATCACCGTTGTGACAGAGTAACCTGTCCACCAAGATAAAATCAGGCCATTAAGTGTTTAAAAGCTGACAATATTTAGATATTGTTCTTGAAACAGGCCAATAACACAGGATATAACTAATAAACCTTGCATAGAAACACTACAGGTTACCTTGACAAAGAAGAATTGGTAGGTCTTTTCACACTCTCACAGGAATCACCTAAACCACATATGACCTCGAACATCAGTGTCATAAGATTTCATCATGGTTTGTTGGTCAGTGGTAGTGAAGGCCACTGACAGTTTTATTGGAATCACTAACCCATCACTGCTACCTACCTGAGGCCATCAAGAACTAATCTAATAACAGATTGTTTTACTTGCAAAAATGGGAAAATATTTCAACCAAGTTCAAAAATTAAATATGTAATTATTATTATTATTAGTAGTAGTAGCAGCAGTAGTACTGGGAACAATAATAATGATGATACAATTTCTAGTATTCTACTACTAAAATAATATTTCGGACAAATGCTTGCAACTTCTCTATTTGAGACTGTGTATGTTTCTGAGCATTATTATTATTAGTAGTAGTAGTAATAGCAGTAGTGGTAGCAGTAGTAGTGGTACTAGTAGAGCGTGGTTGAGTCGGATTAATAATAATGATGCTATTTCTTCAACTGCTACCACTACTACTACTACATCTAATACTACCACTGTTGGAATATTTTACTAACAGAATAGAGTACAATAAAATTAGCCTGTAGTTAGCCATCTACTCTGAGTTCGAAGGAAGATTCTTCAAGCTAGGAGAACATCTATATATGTGTTCTCTTAAATTGCAGGTTCACTAAGCTTCAGGCCGTTGATTGGGGAACAGTGTCTTACAGCGGTTAAGCTATCATAGTGCATGAAGCAAGCAACTTGTACTGAACTGAACTGTCTGGGCACGAACCTTGATCATGATGGTTGCCCCAGAAAAATAGCCTCAGTTATAGGTTTGAAAGATCTCAGGCTTTAATCAAAGAGGGCCTGATTCTCACAAGTAACTTAACCTTTTGACTAAGTTTACGCTTCAGAGTAAGTTTTCTACTTTTGAGATTCACAAGCTACAATTTTGTAGTAACTTTCTCTTTTATAGTAACTTACACTTTTGTAGTAAGTCCAGGACTGCACATTGCTAACCACTGGTACTGCAACACCCTCCCAGAGAAAATACTGGATGTTGGGACTTACTACAAAAGTTTATGTTACTACAAAAGTGCAGTTTGTGAACACCGAAAAGTAAAAAAAAAACTCAATAGTGTAAGTTACTACAAAAGTACAGTTTGTGCATAGCACTTTGTACTAGGTTTTGTAGTACAATTGTATTACTACAAAATGTCCTACAAAGTGCAGTTTGTGAATTAGACCCAAGGTTTTTTTTGCTACATTTATGAAGAGTTATTTAAAGCTTTGCAAACTTCAAAATGTTTGAAGCTTTATGCCTCCGCCCATTTAGGTGAAAACTATGACTTTTGCAATAATTTAGGTTGCATAAAATAATATTGCAGAGACAAATTCTACATACATTAGCCATTGTGAACAGAAACATTACATAAAGAAAAGTTACAGAGAAAAAGTCTGCATTCATTTTGGCTTGTTTAGAGTGAAAATTGTCTCCAATGCAATGAAAATTAACTTGCAATGCTGCCACAACTATCAAAGACAAATTTTATGAACTTTATGAATTGAGAAAGCCAAACATTTTGCAAGGAACCTTCATCCACCTTCCTCACGGATACAAGAACATAACCCAAGCTGCATTGAGTGCAGATATATTCTGAGATATTTTCTTTTCAATATCTCCATGCATGTTGTCAATTTTAGTGGGGAAGTATTGAAGTAGTGATTCGCATAATATATGTGACAGGACAAACTTTGTTGAGTAGCCTGCAAATTTCAAGGTCAGTTGTTAATAGAAACATTTCTGTTTTCGGGTAGCTGATTTTGTAAGTGGGTTATATTATGACCATCTTTTTGACTTTGATGAGTGCACTGGTAATTCTGAGACAATTGATTTTATTTGGCATATGGATATGGTCATATGCTGATCTCCAGAATCTGTTTGGCGGGGGAGCCTAAGATTCTGATCTCAACTGTCCATGATTGGAGGAGGTGAAATGATCCTGTTAACTTATCCATAATCGTTATTACTTCGAAAAAGGCTCTCCTCGCCCTACTCATCACCTGAGAGGCTCTACCAGTGCGACCTCCCCCCCACAACCTTTTTTGCAGTTGTGTGATTCGTTTCTTGGACTATCACATAATGCTCCTCCTCTCCCTAGTAACTTTCTGTCTTCACAAGCCAAATTTGTCTGTGTCATAATTGGAGGGAGGGCCGGAAATCAGACTGCAATAAAGAACTCCTAATTCAAAGAAATTAGTTTCAGTGGGTAAGTAAAAGGTTCAATACCTCCTCATCCCTGCTTCGTCGCTCCATTCTTCACCCATGAGGATATAAAGAAGCCTCTGACGCACTGTTAATACCTCACATATCTTTTATTCAGAAAAGTATTTCCACTCAGTGCCCATCTTATAAATTGCACACAATTACACCATTGCAACCTTCAAACCTCGTAGCAAAGTTCAAAGAATCATCCTTATTCAACCCTAAGGTATAATTGCTACCAAAGTCTTAAGGCGGGACCAAGTGACTGCCCTACGTATCTCTTGTGAGGACATCCCAGGGCACTCTGCCATGGACATCGGTACTGCCTTTGTAGAGCAACCTTGCAAACTCTCTGGAACAACACAGATAGCCAAAATGTAAAGTTGAGTTATGGCCTGCTCTACCAATCTACTCAAACAGGTACAAGCATCAACCTTTTTTGCAAGCACAAATGGTGCGATTCGCAAAAATCGGCAATTTGCGCCCGCAAAAAGGGCTTCTGCGATGCATCAAACTGTAAGGCGATTTTTTAAATTGCGATTGCGATTACATTTAAGGAATAGCAAATTGCGATTCCTTAAATGCAATGCATGATGAAATCACGAAGAGCGATTTCGCTAATAGGGGCCGCAAATTACCATCAATTTGAACTTGATGGTAATTTGCAAAAACTTAGAAAAATGCACTAAAGTGCATTTTTCAAAGTTGTAGGTTACACACACGCATGCCCTTGGGGCATGTGTGTGCGCAACATGTGAGCATAGATCACTTTCAGGGGTGCAACAGGGTGTCCTTTGGACACCCTTGCACCCTTGAAATTGCACGCACAATTTGCGAGTACCGATTGGTACTCACAAATTACGCATGCAATGTCCCATTCATTCCTATGGGCCTGTAGGCCCATAGGAATGAATGGGAAGGCATTCCTTAATTGCGACTCGCAAATTGCAAGTCGCAATTACGGAATGTTTGGGAATCACTAATTCGCTAATAGCGATTCCTACATGCATAGGCTTTTGCAATTCCTTAATTGCGATTCCTTAATAATCGCAATTAAGGAATCGCAAAAGCCTACATTGATGCATGTGCCCTAAAGTCACCGTCACCACTTTCCTCCCTTATTTTGCGGCCCCAAAAGCTCAGGGCACAAACAAGTTTAGCCATGGACTCCTGGACATGTCATCTCTCAGTTGGAAGAACTTCCTGCTGTAATGATATGAGATTGAGGTCAGAAGATTGTGGCTCAATCTGTCTGCTTGAATGTTTTCCAGCCTGGGAATATACATTGCCCTCAGTGCTAACAAGTGACATTCTGCCCATGCGAAACTTTCTGTGGCCAAATTTGCCAAGCCCCTGTTCCTCCTATCCCTTGCCTGTTTAAGTACGTTTTCGCTACTTGATTGTCGGTTCCAACCAGTACCAAGAGGGGAGCAAACGTTTCAAGGACATACTATACTTCCATAAACTCCTTCAAATTCGAAGAGTTCAAATTTTCTGACACTGACCAACTTCAATTTTCTTCCAGCCCGAGAGTAGCTCCCCATCCTCATGCCCTTGCAGCCAATGACCTCACACGCAGACTTGGGTATTAAAAGCATACACCTTTGTCTTATTCTCCTCAGTCAACTCACACTGCAAATGGGTTTTCTACTACCCTGAGACCGGATTAAGCCTCTCGTATTGTCCTGTCACTGGGGAACAATGATCTAGTAAATGGTACACCACTCGCATTACATGATGATGTGCCGAAGGGACCACTCCAGTTGTTGCTGCCATTCGACCCTGAACCTTGAGCCACTGCCTGATCATCACCATCTGAAGTTTCACCACCTTTGTCAGCAAGGAATGAATCCTGCTTCTGGGGGGGGGGGGGACACCGGCCCCTTCTGCATATCTATGAATGTCCCAGTGAATGTCTTTGTCTGTTCCAATATGAGATTGGACTTCTGAGAGTTACTATGAATCCCAGAGATTCGAGCCAGAAGCACACCTTCCTCACACTGGCCTCCATCTTCAAAAAAAGAAGAGTCAGATATCAGCCAGTTGTCCAGATATGTAAACAATTGAATACCTTACTATCACAGAAAAGAAATGGTTGGTGTCAATACCCTCGTAAAGGCCCTAGGAGATGATTACAGACTGAAGCGGAGTGCTTTGAACTGAAAATGTTGCTCCAGTATCACAAACCTCTGACACTGCTGACTGTTCTCCCTTATCGGGACATGGAAATATGCATCTTGCAAATCTAATGTCCCTAGAAAGTCAAGTTTTGACAACATTGTGATCCCTGAAGGCTATGTAGTGCACAAGCTTATTGTGCTGCTTCAAGTCATGTACAAGTCTGTAACATACGCCTGACTTTGGCACTAAGAATATGACTGAGTAAACCCCACAACCTTTCTGAGAACCTGGTACCTGAACTATAGCCCCTTTCTGGCATGAAGCTGCTCTACCATCAACATTTCTTGTTTCTTGACTGGGTCTTTTGGCGCCGGAGGGGTTTGAAAGAATAGCTGTAGTGAAAGACTTGAAAACTGTATGGCATAACCCTCTCACAATACTTCAAAGACCCATTATTCTGGTACTCCCCGAACCCACTCTGAATGAAAATCTTCCAGCTGGCCTTCTACTGCCCCACTCAGCTAGTCAGGGTTTATTGGCTTGCTGGGTGTCTGACTGTGCTTGAGGTTTGAGATGAGCACATGAGTCTTTTGGCCACAGACCCTGCCTTGAAGGGGAGGTTTCTTTTCTTGAAGCACCTGAACCTGCTTTTTCTGACAAAATAATTTTGTGGCTGAAGGTCCTCGAAATTGAAAAAACACTCTTCTCTCCACTGTCGACTTTTTCACTATTTTATCCAGTTGCGTGTCAAACAATTTATATCCCAGAAATGGAAGGTGATGAATCAAGGACTTTTGCGAGTGTTCTGCTTTCCAAAGATTGCACCACAATAACCTTCTACTGGCTTTTGATGCCCCATCTACGTTGCTGCTGCCAAGAGGGAGTTGAAAATACTAGCAATATTAGCAAGAACTGAGCTAGACGTTCCATTTTCCCCAGTGCATCTGTAGGGTCCTTACTCTCTTGTAGACAATCAAAAAGTACTTGAAAGTCTTTATAAACCACCTGTGAGGCATATGCTACAGAGGTGTTCACTCCCAACGTAAAATGTGACGTGGATTAGCTCCTCTTCAATGCACTACCACCTTGCTTACCACCGCATCTGGAAGAGAGGACTCCTCCGAAGACAAGAATGAAGTGGATGCCATACTGGCCAAAATGGTATTTACCTTCTGAACCTGGGGAAAGTTCACATCAAAGTGGGCCAACAGATACCTTTTCACTTCAGCCGGCAGAGCTATGTACTGTTGAAAAAAACCTCCTCTTATAACTGGGTCTCTCCTAGAACTTTAACACATCTGCCATCATGTCCACCAATGGGAGCCCTTGCATGTGCTTTTCTTTAGGGTCCTCGTTCATGTCCTCATCAAAGTCCTGCATTGTTTCTTGATCAGAGACACTAATTCTGATCTTGGATATACATCACCTTCTCTACTTCTTCTTCATAAACTGCGTTCTCTTGGTTCCTTTTTTTGCACACTTTTCTTAGGTCTCATAGTAATCCCAGAACGCAGTGCACTGTCCTCCAACAGTACAAAGGGACTGCATGCTGCTAAATTGAAAATGTCTCAAGCTGTAGCTGGTTGGCCTATTTATGTGGCCAATAATTATTCAAGTATTAATCAACCATTAGTTTAACTAACCATTGAGGGTTTAAAATGCCACCCTCGCCATGAAGAGCCTTTTCATTTTACTTAGGTACATAGAGGATTTGACCTGCTGTGCTGCAGCTGCATACAATAGGAAACCATGGGCCTCCCCAATTGCACTCCTGTACAACCCCATGTGCGCTCACTCAAAGCACCACACCGCGACCAGAAACTTACCAACGCGACTCTGACTGCTCGAAGAGCACGAGGGACTCCGTATTGCCATGAACACCGCCAGCCCAGCTGGCCTTGTGACAACTTATATTTTTTTAAATATTTACTTACTTGCCTACATCAGCACAGGCACCATTGCGTGGTACTCAACCTACAAAATGGGGACCAAGCAGGAAATTATTCTTAGAGGGGAGAAGCATTATGTGATAGTCCATAAAAGAAAAGAAGGACTATATTTACCATGCGAAAATGGACTGGAAAGGCGCCCGTGGGGCACAGAGCCTCACAGGCTGTGACTGGGGCGAGGACTGACATTGAGGAGGTAATGTGAGATTTGCAAATGCTACTCCCACACACACACACAAAGCTGTACATCATGGACACACTAGACTGGAGTAAAACACAAACCAACATCTCCCATCAGATGGTAATTCAGGCACAGAAACATAAGCATACGCGAACATAGCTCTCTAAGGCTCTCGGAGATGACACTCATTTTTCTACAAAATAGAAAATAAAATACCATATGTGATTTGTATTTAAATTGACCCCTTGAGGTCATTCATGCATATGGTGCTGTGTGAAAGACTCAATTAGACCAAACCTACAGTACAAAAAGAGAGGAGAATTAATTGTACTATATTAATTTATGTTGGATGGTAAAATATGGAAAGTACTGTGACTCATAGCTACAGAATCGAGCAATATGGCCATAATCGGGGAACAAAAAATCATGACATGATTTTAAAAAGAAATTACACGACGAGACTTAAAAACCATAGTGTCTCAGTTGTCTGATAAAAAAAATGGATATTCAATTTTTAAGAATTTGAACAAAACCCTGGGGCTTACATATTCAGTACATTTTAGGATTTACACATTTTATGTGACCCTTTTCTTTGTCCCATTATATTTGCTTGGTTCTAAACACAACACAGTGTAACAGTAATTGCGTATCTTTAGTATAAACTTTCACTTCCAAGGGGCACCTTTGTGTTTCAAATATGATTTTTTTCTACCCCATTAATCAGCTTCATATTTTCTGTGACAAATAGTTCTAACTTACAGGTCTTCTAAATGCATACAATAGTGGTATCAGATCAATTTATTTTTTCGCTTATATGTAACTGTGTACTAACTTTTGTAATCTAACATGAGTACCTCAGAGCATCTAAAATGATAACTCTCCCATGGCACTCACTGCCTGCCACTTGCACTTCCTTTAAGTTGTCATGCCCCTTTCAGATACCAAATCCTGCAAGTGGGCATTGTGGCCTGTCAGATATGCCTTTTTAAGTTGTTGGTCCAACGTAGGGGTCTGGATAATGTTTTGTTCAGCAGACTTTAGAATGGAATGTGTTTGTCTACCTCCCTGGTGTCAAGAGAGAGCTTGTCCCTGCCCCCACACGTAGGTGGCAGTCATTGGTCTCAGTGTTTGTGTTGGCATGTAGCCAATCTCTTGCTTCTGAAGATATGCTAGTTGGTTTACCCAGCCCGCTCTATGAGTCGCAGTCATATCCAGGGGCGGCTCCTCCATTAGGGTGGAGGAGCGTCGCCCCACTGCTTTCTCGCAGTGCGAGAAGCAGAAACATAAAATGGGGGAAGAGTGGCTTGCCCACTCTGAGTGTCCTGACTGTTTGGCCAACCAAACCAGTAATGCGTACTCTGGATTTCTCTATGTAGGCTGCATGCAGCCTAGATAGGGAAAATGTCCTCCATTCACGTGCCCGGCTGGGCGCCGTCCGCACCAATCACAACGCTGCCATTGTTGTGCTGTGATTGGCTTAGGGAAGGGGAGCGTGGCTGCCTTCTTCCTGTTCCAGCAGCAGGACCCGGCCAGGAGCGGAGGTGGCGCAGGACCCGATAAGCTAATTTTTTTTAAATGTATTTTTAAATCCCCACGCACTGGCACACCGGTGCGAACCCCCCACTCGCCCCCCTCACCCGCGAGTCATGGAGCTGTGACTGGTCAGATCCTGAACTTAGCCCAGACACACCCCTGGCAGCCAGTGCTTTCTGGCCAGTTCTAGGGTAATGTGCATTCTCTGTTTGGATTGCACACCTGCGCTGAATAGTTCCATCACCTGACTGGAGTTTAACACCAAACAGATAATGCAGAGCTAAACTGCACCCAAAATGCAAGTGACACCATGGTGTTTGCTCTAAGTTATGCGCTTTATTTAATTCCATGCTTTGGCAGGTCTGTTGAGCTTTTGTTCTAGGACTGTTCTGAAATGCCTGTATGTAGGCACCAACTGTATTCCCTATTGAGAGTAGGTGAAAGTTCAAGAACATCCATCTCTGTTTTTAACTTATAAATGTGTGACTGATCCCTCTCAACTCCCTAATCAACATTGGGCTGATAGCATACTCACTGCTGTTATCAGCATCATCTATGAGCAATGACGCTGATTACGTCTCCAAATGTAATCACAGGGAGTCACTGAGTTATGCAGAGTGTCACTTTTTTCTCTATCTAATAGGCTACTGTGAATGTAGTGCATATAGGTGCTATGGCAGCTTTGCCTCTGTATGATCAAAATGCATCTATTACTCTCATTCGTGACACCAAAACCTTTCCACAAAGGATACTCAAAAAGAGGATGTATGACGTTACAACGCATACTTTTACAACGCATGCACTTACAACGCAATTTTTACAACGCAACATCCACTACAACGCATTCCATTACATCGCATGACACTACAACGCATTTTTAAAAACTACCTTTACAACGCATTCCATTACATCGCATACTACCTTTACAACGCATACCATTACAACGCATAATATTACATTGCATTTAAGGTAAGTATTAGATAGTATAGGGGTAAAAATTACTATTCTAACTCCAGGGGGTGCAACAGTAGGGTAAGTGTTGGATAGTATAGGGGTAAAAATTACTATTCTTACTCCAGGGGGTGCAACAGTAGGGTAAGTGTTGGATAGTATAGGGGTAAAAATTACTATTCTAACTCCAGGGGGTGCAACAGTAGGGTAAGTGTTGGATAGTATAGGGGTAAAAATTACTATTCTAACTCCAGGGGGTGCAACAGTAGGGTAAGTGTTGGATAGTTTAGGGGTAAAAATTACTATTCTAACTCCAGGGGGTGCAACAGTAGGGTAAGTGTTGGATAGTATAGGGGTAAAAATTACTATTCTTACTCCAGGGGGTGCAACAGTAGGGTAAGTGTTGGATAGTATAGGGGTAACAATTACTACTCTAACTCCAGGGGGTGCAACAGTAGGGTAAGTGTTGGATAGTATAGGGGTAAAAATTACTATTCTAACTCCAGGGGGTGCAACAGTAGGGTAAGTGTTGGATAGTGTAGTGTAATATTATGCGTTGTAATGGTATGCGTTGTAAAGGTAGTATGCGATGTAATGGAATGCGTTGTAAAGGTAGGTTTTAAAAATGCGTTGTAGTGTCATGCGATGTAATGGAATGCGTTGTAGTGGATGTTGCGTTGTAAAAATTGCGTTGTAAGTGTAGTGCGTTGTAAAAGTTGCGTTGTAAAGGTTGTTCCCCTCAAAAAGGGAGCTGAAGGGAGGAGTCGGAAGAAATCAAGTACACAAGCAGTCAAAGCCAAAGCAGCGCGCGTCTGACGCCACAGAAGCAACTGGTTGCGCTCATGCCCTCTCGCGCTGGGCCCCACTTGTTGTGCTCTTCTAGGAACTATGACTCCTTCACCACTGAGGAACTGTTGGCGGAGGTGTAGGTTTGCCACTTCTGCGGCTGCCCGGCTAAGGAGAAGACAGCACCAGTGCAGCTTGGGTAGCGGACCCGGGACTGAGTCGGATTCCGAGGCTCGTTAGTGGCCCGTTGGAGCTTTGCCCAGTCAGTCTTCAAGAAGGCACCCAAAGAGACGAGTTTGACTTCCTACGAGACCTGCCGTGAATTTTAGGAGAAACTGCTAAACTTGCTAACCCTTGAGAATAGAGGATTGGGAATCACACCTCAACTGTAACCTTAACAGAGTAGCTTCCTTGTCTTAGGCTTTCGCCTAAGAGCTGACCCAGAGGGCCCTGTCACAGAGGTTGTGACATGAGGTGGCGTGTGACTGACAGTATAATTTTTAGCAAAAAAGTTGAGTACTATAGCTACTGGGCCTTTGGGCTCAGGATGGTTCTGAAATCCCTGTTAGCACCACTGACATGCCTAGGTAACAGAGACAAAATAAAAAATAAAAGCAAATAGAAATACAAAAAGAAACCTTCATGGACGGATATTAAAGCACCTCACCTCAGCCCGTTTCTATTTTGGAAAATGATTTAGCTTTTGATCTAAGATTACAATAATGTGCTCGGGGAGGTTCAGAGCACGAGTCCTCCCATTCTCTGGGCTCAATACAAAACCTAAAAAATGGAGACTTAATGATGATTGCCCCCACGTCAAGTGCCAGGAGCTGAAGAGGGCTTCAGAGATTATTTGTGGAACGGGCCAGCCTTGTGTCTCGCTGTCCAGTAAACCGTGGAAAAAATGATGAATCATTTGACAACTTAACCGTAACTTCATGCCTGCCTACACAGTGTCCTCAGTTGGGCTTTTCTCATTGCGGGCAACTATCTCTTGAACCAAAGATAGGGGTCTCTTCTTCCAGTTTGAATCTGGACGTGAACAATAGTAGGGGGGTATTTGACCAACCCCCTCTAAAACCTGGGTTGTGCATCAATCATCAATCATCTCAGAAGAATTCCTGAAATTTACAGCTAATACCTCACTACTCCTCCCTCATTCTCTTCCTGCTTTGAGGTTAAAGGATGATAAATCAGACTCTAAATCTCCATCCGAATTCTCTGACGTGGAAGATGACATATTGGTGTCCTGGGTGAGCTTCCTAAACATGTTTGATGAAACAGTGAAAGCATTAAACTCTCAGTCGACTAAACTGGAGCTTCAGATTGATCTATTAGAGTTGGTCGCTTCAGCAATAGCAGCAATTCATCAGAAAGTAGAATCATTGTCACTCACAATCAATTGTGAACCCAGGGCTGGGCTAATAAATTGTCCTTCAGAAGTCATCAACCCGGATGTGGATGGCTGTTGTTTGTGCCAGCCAATAATCGACAAACTAGAGATTCTACCAGAAATTCTTAGGTTATTAATCATGTAGGTGAAAAATACTACATCGTCACCTCCTACTTTAACATTGAGGGGGAATTATTTCCCTTGTTCAGAAATGAAATGCCACTCACGATGTTCAGGCTCAAGTTCATCATGATTAAGACAATCAGAAGAGTCCGCTACTAGCTTCACCTATTCAGGCCCCAACTGGCCCCTTTGGCAAGGAGGTGCAAGGCTTGCCATTGGCTCAGGGGATTCTGGGGAAAGCTTGCAGTGACTCAAGCGTAATGGAATCACGGGTGCTGGGGTAGAATCAGCCATGAGGATGCTGAAGGAACATCAGCTATGAGGGTGCTGGGGGAACATCAGTCATGAGGGTACAGGGGGAGCATCAGTCATGATGGTGCTGGGGGAGCACGAGAATTCAACGCATCTGTCTTCCAATAAGCTATCTGACTCTAATACTATCTAAACCTTCAAAGACGATTCTTCCTTTGACTAAAAGGCGAAGGAAAAGGTTAAGAAAAGCTCATAAAAAAAATTCCCTGCAAAAGGGGTTACTTTTTTTGACTGAGCAACTACTCACCCTACCGACCCAGAAATGATTCCCCATTTGTTTGAAGCAAAAAGGAACTCAGAATACATCAAACATGGATGTCCATACTAGTCAGCAATGTGATGTATCCCCTCCCAAAGGGAGCCAATAGAGGATACCCCAAGAAAATCTTGCTTAGGTATTAAATTAGTTCTCTGTGTGGGTCATCCTCGCAGGCCCTCTGTCTCACAAATCACAGATATGATAAAAGGAAATCACAATAAATCATGGACATCTTCATCATCTAACCTCCTCTATCATCTAGTCTCTGTTGCCTTGTGTCGTCATTAGTACCTGTTTTAGTCTCACTCAGTGGCATAGCACAAGATGCTGGGTCCCCCCTGCAGAATTTATGGGGGGCTCCTGAGTTTCCCGTATCTCACAGATATGCATACGCTTCAGACTGAATGAGGCCCCAGAATTATGGGGGCCCTGGCACCGAAGTGCCTGCATGGGCATTTGTTACACTCCTGACCTCACTGATTTGATCATAATTGTAATCAAAATACATCTCTGCCATTCAGGCCGATGCAAAAGCATCCAATATAGCATCTAATTGTAGGATGCTTATGTGCACCTTCCCTTCATGCAAATTCCAGTTCGCCTAGCCCTTGGACAAGGTAACAGTGCTACAAGGCCACATGAGTGGAATCTATCAATCATACTAATGGCAATAACTTGAAATGTCAATCTTGACTTTATCCTGGAAAACATGACTTAACACTGCTCACATTTGAAGCATAAACGTTTCTTCATGAGTAGTCCACTTCCACAATGATGTCAACACTATCGAATTTTATATATGTTAGACAGAAATTATTGTGAATATAAAATGTACATTTTACACAACTAACCTTTTCTCAAAGACTCTTACCGTACACTCATTGAGTAATCAGCCCACGCTGTTTCTCAACTGAATTAATTTATGATCTAATATTTTAAGCCAAATTAGCTAAACTATCTAAATCGTAATTATCGAAATTATCTTAATTGTGCATGAGTGCATACCTGCGGTTGACAGGCCCAACATCAAATACATAGAAATCGTTTCATGAACAGAAGGATACTGAATACTCTGACTCCTATTTTCATACATCAAATAAACCTATTACATATATAAAAAAAGATGCTACAGAATAGAATATTGTTGCCATCTTGGCTAAACTTTATGGCAGACTATTTGGATTACATTTTAGAAGGGTAAAACTATCTTAATGTCCTTCTCTTTGTTGTCAGTCTCACAATCCTAAGGTTGGTTGAAGCTTTTTAAAGGCACCATATTTAATGTAATCGCTACCCCATTCTGTATAAAATGTGTTGAAGATCACCATGTAATATAAGAAATCTTCAGCCTATCATTCTCCTCCCTTATTAAATATTATGGGCCTAATTCACAAAGAGAGAGAATTCTGATTGCAGAGATTCATTCCTGAGTGCGGAGACTCCCCCGTGACGGTGGGGCCTCAACCACGAGTGCGGAGGCGCTTTATGAATCAGGACCTGAGTGTTTAGTGATTATCCCAAAATTCTCATTAAACTGAGGCTGTTATTGTTAAATTCCTGTAATTGATGTAATGTCATCTCAAAACTCAATATTAGTGCAAAAAATAACTTTATGGGTACTCAATAAACAGTATCTACCAATTTGTGTAAATGAAATCATATAGTAAACCCCTGTGATAATAATCTAATGTAATCTCAACACTATGGGGCTTAATACGTTGTCGGTCGGAGTTGCCTCTGAGCGACACCATCTCGGTCCAGGGACCGACCGACCTCTGATTGGCAGTTCCGACTGCCTGATTACGATGCGACCGAACACTTTTCGGTTGCATACCGACATTTCTCCATGGGAGCTTGTGTTATGGCCATAAACTGGCCGTAGTACAGGCTCCCATAAAGAAATCGGGGTGTGTGTAAACTCCTGCACCCTGTGGCAGCACCCCATGGTGCCTACTACACAATGCATTAATTTACAGAGGGCCCCCTAGGTATCCCCTCAGCCACCAACCGAAGGCCATGGAGGCAAGTGGGCCCCTACCAGTGTCGCTTTCTGACAGCCATTCCGTGTCGGAAAGGCCGGCACGGAAAGGCTGTGGGAAACCGACATCGTATTCCCTACACTGTGGAAATGCCATCCATAGGGGACTACAGTGTGGTTCTGTCCGGCCAGAAGACTCTGAGAGCCGGTCAGAACCACGTTGGAATGACCGGCTGATTCACACTCTGACCGCCAACATCGTAATTTCGGTGGTCGGACCTCAAACCGACCGAGTCAGTCAGAAAGCCTCTGACCGTGGTCAGAAAGCTTCCGACTAGAGGTCAGGGGCTCTCCGGCCGACATTATAATCAGCCCCTATGTGTTGCATATGACCCCCATTTGACTTCCATAAGAAGCTTCTCTCTGTGATCAACTGGATCCATATCTGGTTACTCACTGCAATGACAGCATATCAGTGGGTACCCACTGTTGTGACATCATTTGTTCTGTCATCTCGCTCAGACATCTAGCGACCCCAGTGTGAAATGGGGGATGGTGTACTCATCTGCCTCTTTCGCCTCTCCAGTGTCTACAAAGACCAGCGGGAAGTGGGAGAATGTCGCTGTTAACACAGGTGTCAATATTCCTTAACTGATAGCAGAAAGCAATCCATCCTGACAAGCTACTCTCACAGAAGGGTGCTGGTTCCCCTCTCTCTATTTAAGAGTGGAAAACGCAGCTTTGGGCATGGAGGGGCAAGGTGGCTCAGAGCGTGGTAGGCCGACTGCAATGGAACGTTTGCCAGCTACAGGACCCACGCGGGCCCGGGTGAGCAAAGTACCTCTCCCGACCACAAACAGCAAGCTGCATCGATGTCCAGCCCTGCAATAGCCGGATGTATCAATCTTCTCCACGCACTGAAGGCGAGGTATCAGTTCCAAAGATGGGTGCCAGAGTCGAGAGGCATCCGAGCAATATATTGGATTGTGCCACGCAGTCAAAGGGGTGTGTCGATCTCACCCAGCTGCAGCAGCGGCGATATACGCTATTGGACGCGTCGATTCTGAGAGTCAAAGATCTGGTTCCAATGCAATGCTCTGATTTTACTACCTTAACAAGTTTGATGAACCAGTTTTGCTTACATGCAGGAAGGAGATGCGTCGAATTCCATGTTGCAAATCTCTGGGCCACTTCCAGTGAGCCAGGTACAGGAGCAGGGGTAGATACTTTGATAGTCTTGAGCCCTTGGAATTCACTTGGAGTGAAGGCAGAGTCCAGCTCCCTTTCAGCAGAGTCAGAGAGCAGCAGACAGCAGGGCAACAAACAGAAAAACAGGCCTTCCAGATCAGCAGTCCAGTTGAGTTCTTTAAGCATCACAGCAGACTTCTGGCAGAGCTTCAGTTACAAGTCCAGTAGTGTCTGTTTTTAGGGGTCAGAGACCCAGTAGTTATCCCAAAAGTGCCTTTGATGTGGGGTGATTTCACAGCAGCTCGCTGAAGTGCACAAGCATTCCTTTCAACCAAGTGCTGTCTGCCAACTATCTTTGTTGGTTAATAAGCCCTTTGTATAGGGACAGGACACTGCCTAGTCAAGTGATTGTTAGCCGCTTCATTAATCCTGCATAGGCAAAATGCAGATATATGCGGATGGGTACTCAGACACACCTATCCTTCATGTGTTGTGGCTGTCTAGAGGGAATGCACAAAGTGAAGCTGTCCACCAGACGTGTATTGGAGACAGGCTGCAAACCACACACAGGTATAAGCACAGAGAAATGTCCACTTTCTAAAAGCAGTCCCAGGATGCTTGTTTTTGGTCGAGGGAGGACCTGGCTTGGCAGTTCAGGCTGGACTCTTCCCATGAGGAACAGGGTCAAGACTGATTTGCATATGGCTGGGTCTAAACTGGCGTGGCCTGGTGAGTAAAAGAATGAATGATTTAACCTAGATCTCTTGACTGGAGGTGAGTGTTTGATTTGCTCTGTATTCCGTTCCTCATCTGTGTGTCTTTTGCTTTCTCGCCCTAATGCACTTAGTGTCATTTCTAAAACAATAATGTTAAATCCAACATCACCAGGGAGGAGGATTTACCATTATCATTCCAAAGATATGAAACATTAAAAAGCTACACCTTTCTGATCAGGAATTACAGCTTTACAGTCACAACAATTTACCTCTTTATTTACAATTATATATAAAAAGGGACAAGATTAAATAAAGCATACTTTTAATTCTTTTTGGAAGAAATAATTTGTTCCAAGGAAGAACTGATTTATCCCAGAACTGAGCTAAGGAGAATGGGTAAAATGAATGTCTGGTGCCAACAAAAGAAGTAGTAATAAATCAGCAGTCAACAATGTACAAATTGCCAGCAAAGTAATGAAAATGCTTTCCCGCCCCAGTTCCGTTTTACCCTTCTTCTTTATCTCTTTATCCCAGGTCTGGACACTCACAAAGCACACCAGGCTGGTTAGCCGCTGCATGTGTCTCAGTAACTTATCCTTTTTTGTAACTTCACTTGGCTCTATCAAAGATGAGTCAAACAAGTACAAACTCTCATCAAAAAAATAAACGTTTTTATAATATAGAATACGTCACATTTTCCAAGCACTCGGACACTTACACCTTATCATCTTTATTTTGAGAACAAAATAACTCAATTGCTACCATATTTCCTCAGTCATTATGTAACAATAACATATTTTATAAATATTATGCCACAGTTCTACTGTATAAATGCTGTCAATAAAAGTACTTGTAAATATGAAACGCAATGGAGCTTAATGTAGTGGCCTCAGGACAGTGAACTGCTGAGTTGATCCAGCCAGGGATGTAAACTTGTGAGCTGCAGGTCACACACCAGTGCCCTTAGCAACTCTTTGCTTAGCTCGTTGAGCCCCTAAACCAAACTATAATATGTGTTAAGTGTTGTGAGAGAGCCGTGCTAGGGAGCTAAATTGTGATCACTTGTTTGGAGCATTTTCTTTAAGAAATGTAGGTGAAATCTAACGTTCAGTGGCGCCTTTTAAATTGGAATATTGTGGTATTTCAAATATTAACATTTGAGGTGCCATTTAAGGGTCCCCTTGAAGAGCACGTTTGCAATGTTCCGGTGCAATATGTTATGGGTTCTCGAGGATAGTTGTGAAGTCGGTAGGGGTAGCCTCAGCTCTCCTTGCCAGAGTTCGTGCCCCCGCCAAAGCTTTGGACACCCCACAAAGGGACTCAGCCCATCCCTTTCAGACCACTGCCATAATCATAAAATGTAAGACCCTTTTAATTATTTACTGTACAATTTGTATATGTGTCTTCTGTTTTTAGGCGCAGTACTGTCTGAGATCATTTTAAGGAACAGCAATGCTATTCCTTCCGCTTCCTCTGAGTTGTACAACGCATACTGACATGAATTGAAAGGTATATGCTTGGGTCCTGGTTAAAACCCCTGCCATTTCAGGGTCAAAGAGTCCACGCTCGAGCGGCAACACGTATTTATAGATTTGAAAGTAAGGCTGCTCTATTTATTATTGATATGGCACCTAACATAGCTAATATCAGTAGATTGCGCCAGCTACTGTGGGTTTTCTGGCCCGGAGTCCTACAAATGTCTGTGACATGCCTGTGACATGTCTGGTCAAACACCCAGAAGTGTTAAGCACCACATGACATTTTCAATAGGGAGTAGCCGCGCTGCGGCTGCTTTTATGCCTATTTGATGTACAGAACAAACCCCTTTAACAGTCAAGCCATCACTCCTTCTAAGATGGCAACTGGTTAGAACTTTGGATTTCACGTCTAATTAGTAAATTATTGCTATGAAAAAGTTCCATTCTCTTGCTGGACATTAAAATGACAAGCCATGAGAAACTGGGTGAAATTCCTTGTCAGTAAAGGTGCACTATATTGCAGTGCCAATAAAATGTCTCCACAGGCAACTAGACGTCATCTTCAAAACCCTCAAACCCTCTGCCAAAAGGAATTTCTGTGTGTACAGTATTCTCATCTGATGTATTTTACTCCCACCTTACATCCGCGGGAAAGCAGCGAGTCATTAAAATAGCGCGCGTGCGTGTAATCCTGACTCCACTCTCATCGACCTCCCTTCCTTTATTTGACTCCCAAAAGGAAGTAGACACGGATCATAAGGGGTCAAATTGAGCGCCAGTGTTTGCAGTTTCTTGGAATCTCTCCTTTGTTATTCGCTGGGTGTTCTGCATAGATATACAGCGGGGCTTAACTAAAACTGCGGCATGCAGTGATGTTTACATTCACTCACATGACCTCAAGCAGCGTGCACTGCAGCAAGGAGGCCGCTGCAGCAGTGATGGCTCAGGGGCGTGAGTTCAAGGGGGCGTTCTGCAGCCAGACACCATCGGTAGTGCCAAGGGCTGTGGTGCTGCGGGAAAAACCGGAGAAGACCGGGAACACATCACGCTACATAGCGCTGGCATGGAAACATTGCAGTATATATTTAATAAGATGCAAACTATTTTAATGTGGAGAACGGAAGAAAGGGACACTCTCGAAAGTGGCTTGGCATATCTGCAGGAATTAATGTACTTTATCTCCTATATTATAATCAATATTTAGGTGGTCTTCTCGTTTGTTTGCCAACCCAGTCAAAGGCTCTGCGCATCTTAAACTCTCAGTACAAGCTGGCTCTCAATATCGATTTGTGTAGAAGTACTTTCTCTTGCGGTGTCACTCAATAGAAAATTACCAAGGGTCCTTCAGGGACAAATAGAACATGACAAATGTGGTGGAATTTGATAGCAAAAAAAACATAATTTCGGATGAGCATGTGGATATCAGTATGGTAACACCAATTTCCACACACTATTCAACTTTTTGGTGGGCAGCTTCATGACATCACTTGTAACACCACCTGTCAATATAATTGGTATCCACAGTATTGGTAGGTCCGGGTGCAGATTTACTGCATCTTATTACCATGCACATATATTGTGGCGCTAGTGGTTTGAACTTAGTCACCCATGCCCTCATCAGCAGCAGGCTGGATTACGGCAACGCACTGAGAATCTCACACGCAAACTCCAGAACGTCCAGAACGCCACCGCCAGCCTAGTCTTCAACCTGCCATCCAACCAACCCACTGCCACATCAGCCAACACCTGCGGACCCTGCACTGGCTCCCCGTTGAGAAGAGAATCACCTTCAAGCTTCTCACCCACGCTCACAAGGCTCCGCACAACACCGGACCCGCCTACCTGAACCACCGCCTCACATTCCACACACCCCAACGTTCCCTCCGCTTGACCCAGCTCTCCCTTGCAACGGTACCTCGCATCAGGAAGACCAGAACAGGTGGATGCTCCTTCTCCCTCCCCGCTGCCAAGGCATGGAACTCCCTCCCTCTCCACCTCCGACAGATGCCTTCACTCCCCAAGTTCTGGAAGGACCTCAAGACCTGGCTTTTCGACTGAGCTCTGTGAAATTCCAGGAGCTGTGCGCCCCCTTCATCCTCGCCCCCTCAGCACCTTGATACCCTTTCAGTGAGTAGTTGCGCTTTATAAATGTTTGATTGATTGATTGATTAGTCGCTTACCTTGGCATTTGCAACCATACAGCCTTTTTGACGTCACAACTGCTGCTTCCAACATTGTGGAGGTGATGTTTAACATTTTAGTTAGGTATAACGGTTTACAAAAGCCTTACTTAAAATGGAGTTGCTTGTGACGTCATTAAGTGCCTGATATCATCGTGATGATGTTACTGGATGTAAAAAGACTGATGATGTCATTAAGTACAATATATCATATCAACAAACCAGAAATAATGGAAAACGTTTTGCAAAATATAGTAAAGTATATTCATTTCTATAGCCCACAACACTCAATGGTGCTCTCCAAATACGGAAGAAGCATTGAACTGCTGACACTGTTGTTACTTTGATACTATGCCATTCATTCAATGCTATGTATGTGTGGGGAGCTGAATTTAAAATGGCCTCAACCGGATTTAAAATGTTGATTCCAAAACCCAGGGCTCATTTCCTTAGATTTGCTGGACTACTATAACCTCACTGCTGGAGGACACACTAGAACTGTCCTAGTGAATGACTCCTCAACGTTCTGAGCACGTGCCAGGGTCAGAAAGAGTGGGTTGGGCACTGTGGGCCAATAGTCTCATGGGCACAAAGCACAGTGGTTTTAGAAGTTGCCTGTGATTGCACTTGAAAAGTCTCTCCAGCTGAGCTATATGTCCACATTTCTCGGTTAAGTGCACACATTAATGTTGTTAATAAAGTAGGCGCATTATTTGAGGGGTATCAGCCTTTCATTTGTGCTGGGTTGGTTTAGCATACTATTTGTGGAGAATTTCATTTCATTTCAATACACTTTATTCGGTCTAATTAGACCATAAAAGTGTAAAAACGTCATACAAAACATCAATTGGAAAAAAATCCTCAAAAGTCAGTGTGACAGCACCAGTAAACAGTGACCCGCCAGAATAAATAATCAATAAAAACATAAAAACAATAGGAACAGTTATAAAAGGAGGATTAGAATATCACATAAAAGCAATAGACCTGTGCTTAGTGGCACATTCAATGTAAACAGCATGTGAAAAACAAACCTTGGTAAAGGGCAATGTTTACAGAAAAGGGACGGCCGCTCGGCAATAATGTATATTCGCCTCCTTTATAATGGGTAACACATAGCGTTTTCTCAATAACGAGTAGAATTTACACCCAAAAAAATGTATCGAGCTCTTAACTGAGCGGTCATCGCAAGGACACACAGGCAGATGAGAAAAATAACAGCCCCGAACAGGAAAGCCAACAAGAAAGTGCCCTGCATAACCTCGGCCTGATTAGCAAAAATGTGTGGTGCTGGTTGCTCACCCATGTTCTATATGGTTCAATGCTAGTACCAGTGCAATTCCCCATTTAAGCCTGGACCATTGGTTTGTCTGCAGCCCTCCGCGTTCTCTCTTCCAGGCACCCAGAAAAGCATTCTTCAGGGCAGTGAGAGCCCTAGTTGGCCCACTACTAGGAGAGGTAAACAGATCCTCCCGACCCATACTAAGGCAGATGTTCTGAATGTACCTTAGCCAGGGAATGCTCAGGCATCAGTCTATTTTCAGCCAGTTTGTGGAGAATTAATATTGTATCAGGATAGCAGTTATATAGTGCCTCATACCTATGACAAGGATCCGAAGCACGGTTTGGTGGAGAGGTAACGCTCCACCACATTGATTGTGCTGGGCTGGAGTAGTGTGGGTTTATAGTGGGGCCTATGCAAGAAGGGTTTTGGTGCTGTGTGTGATGAACAGCCTCTAATGATTTATAGCAGCACAAAGTGACCTATAAGCAGGAAAAAATATGATTGGGCGGCCATGACTTTTTCCACGTACATATGAGTTTGCTGCACACACCATATAATCCTTCTTCTTCTGAATAATATGCAGAATTTAATTAAAAAAAATTCTAGGTCAAACTGCAAAAAACGGGTACAAATGCTGAGCTCGGAGTGCAATGATGAGCCAGACACTTTCATCGTTTACTGGTTATCTTCAGCATTCAGTGAGTGATGTGACCAAAAGTGCAAACATCCCCAATTGATGGACTAGCTGAAGGGCTTTTGGGTGCAGAAACTAAATAAATATGATTCAAGCCAGGTGGATAGAACGAATACTTCTTTATCAACACAAATTCATGTTCACATGGCAGACACGGTCAGTCCTTCATTTGTTAAAGAGCGTTGTGCCTCAAGCTCTGCCCAGAAGCCTACGGCCACTTCAATTAAACTTCGGGGCACCGAATACCAAGGCTGGCAGAATTAAATTTACCTAATGCACATTTGATCCTGCCCTGCCCCTTCATCTCACTCTAGTGGATTCCCGCTTTCTCCCTTTGTGATGGGGTTGCTGCCTTTGTCTTCCTCCGACTTCCCCGATCTGTGTTTATTTCCCTCTCTTGCGTTCAATAAATATTTGATGCAAGATAAAAGAAGTGCCGGTCCCCAAAAATAAGTGCTTGTGGCTCCCACCTGCAACCACCCGCTCAAATTAAGCACTGGGCAAGTTTTCAAAGCTCCAGTTTTTTAAATAGAGCGCTCAATTTAAAAAGACATGCAACAGATCTGTGATGCTTTTAATGTCCCATATCTTGAATCCCAAAGTTTCTCCTAATGAAACGCATACATAATAAAGAGAGCTATTTTTTCATGGTAAGACGAGCCCATAATTTATCATTTGTATTTCCTTGCCCTATAATTTAGTAAATTCTGTCAAATAATTATGTCCTCTACTGCCGCATAATTCAAGCTACTTTAAAATTTAAACCATCGCCTTTGGGGTCTGCACAATCTCAGCAGTGAACCTACACCTGCCACCTATTAAGAAAAATACATACTGAAGTCCTTTGTAAAATAGAGCACTCCTTGGTTTTCGCATATCATCCACCTGTCCTTGTGAATCATGGCCTCGAGCAATGAGCCTTTCCCTGTTTTTGCTGAACAGTGTTCTGTCACACAGAGCTAATGGTTGATGCTAACTATGTGTGTGAGACCATCGCAGGTGCTTGAAATACTGTAGAACATTCTAATTGAACGGTAAAACAAACTAACTATTGTTAAAAAAAAATCATGTAATTTTCCACACTCAAATGCATTTTAAGCAGGCTCACTGGAATTATGTGGCAGTGGAGAACTAAAGCATGCTGCAGTGTTGACCTAATTATATGGAAAGATGACACGTTGCACCATGGTGTCTGCTGTGGTGGGCTGAAAAAATTGGCTTTACAGCAGACCAGTGGATGAAGAGAGCTGGCTGAATGCCCTTAAAAGTATGTTTATGGTTTTGCAAAATCAGAACGTTTTGGCTAAAGCCACAAATAAAAATGAGGAGACTGTAAGGAAGTAGAACCCTGTGGTGAAAACTCCAGAAACCCAGTTAAAAAGGGTTTTTTCTGGATCTTATAACAGTACATTCCTTTGTTGCACAATGCTCACAGAGCACGTTTAATCTACACTGTAACCAAATAATTAAAAAAAAAATCCTTATCCAGTTCTAAACTGTCAAGTGTAGGAATTTCAGTAGACGCCGGGTAGAATTGTGATCTGAGCCAGTAGGAAAAAAGTAGTAGAAATATTTCTATGTTAAATATATTTGATATATTTTTAAATGTAGAGCAAAAAATGCTATAACACTATTAAGTTAAAATGACATCTTTATTCATTGAAATATATTATATTATATAAAAAATATTTTTCAGAAGTTAAAGTTAAAAAGTAAATTTTTACCTGAAAAAACCTGGATCTCTGACAGAATATCGACAGTGACAATATCGAGGTACAAAAATATCGAAGCAAAAATATCGATATCCAGAAAACCAAAGTCCACCTACATAATGGTAAGTACAAAAATATCGAAACAAATATATCTTTGTTAAAAATATAGTTGTTAAAAATATCGGGTTTTTTCAATGTTTAAAAAATAATGTAAAATAAAGTAAATAATACATATAATTAAAAAAACATAGTTAGAATTATTTGAAAATGTTTAAAATTATAAGTAATACATATAATGTAAAAATAAATTAAACATACATATGTATACAATATAATATATATACTTACTTAATAATATTTATACATAATTAATGTAATAAATTATAAATTGTTAGAAACATAATAAAAATTATAAATACATATATATATATATACATACACCAATAATATAAAAATAAAAATATATAACAAATTAAAATATTAAAATATTTATAATATTTTTAAAATACATTTTACACTACATTAACTAAAACAGTAGAGAAAATATTGGATAGCGGAGGAGATAAAATTACTATTCCCACTTCAGAGAGTGCAACAGTAGGGAAAGTGTTGGATAGCGGAGGGGTAAAAATTACTATTCCCACTCCCTGCCCATAGGGTTAGCTAGGGCCTACCTTAGGGGTGACTGACATGCAGTAAAAAACGGGGTCACAGACATGGCAGACACTTTAGGTGCCCCGTCACAGTGGCAGTAACACTGCGCGCACAGGCCCTGCAGTGGCAGAAGGCTACTTTGGTGGGTGGCGCAATCAGCGCTGCAAGCCCACCAGTAGAATTTAATTTACCTGCTCTGGGTAGACGAGATACCACTTTACAAGGGACTGACAGGTAAATTAAATAGGCCAAACAGGTGTTGACCAATCTTACCATGTTTATCACAGAGAGCACACGCACTTTGCACTGGACAGCTCTTTTATGCTCCTGCACCCCAACTATTGAATACCCTACAGATTCTGAATAAATAATGGTCACATGATATCAACATTCCTATATTGATGAAACCGATTTCAGTTTTAAAGACAAATTGTTGCATGAATGTTTACTTTTCTCTGTCCTGAACAATCTGCTGACTCTTTATACTGCATCCTAGATTTACTAAGATTTACTACGTTTTTGTGTCGGGGTTATGCTACTTTTGTGCTGCACCTCCAATGCAAAATCCATTTTGGGATTCATCAAGCCACGCAAACCAAGATTTGCATGGCTTTGTGTAGGATTTTATCCCAAAAATAATTGATTGCAGCATATAGCGCTGCCTTGTGTTATTGCATTGGGGAGGCACAACATGTGTAGAGCATGTGCCTTCCCACGCATCCATCATGTATTTTGATGCAAGCCCATATTTACTAAAGTCAATAACCATGGGTTTTTGCCTAACTGGTGTCCATAACAGAGGCTGGGGTAAGAAGGAGAATTTTCTGTTACTTCTTCTTTGCATGTGTGCTGCATTCTGTAGCACACATGCAAAGAGAAATACACCTCTGAGAATAGTTTTTATGCAGAAAGTTTTCCATCCTGCACAAAAATTATTCTGACCACAATGCAGGCTCCCTTGCTCCACAGCGCAATAGTGCATGTGTTGGCGCAAAGCAGCCAGAAGTGCACCAGCACTATGAGAGAGCAGAACTGTGTCAATTCTTAGTAGTTATGGTGCAGATCAGCTCCACATCCACATTTTTGGGATTAAGAATCTACCAGCACTCTCCACACATGGGGTCTTGGATCAAAACACCAGGGATATCTCAAGGGCCAAGTATTTACGTGTCTCCTTCGATGAAGGCATGTCCATACATACCCAGGTTTCACCAGTGGTAATCAGTTGTTTTTCACAATTGGTCAAATGAAAGCCCATTCCTGCCATGATATCTCCAAACACAAATTGCTAGAGATTGATACCACGATGCACTCTAAATTAAATTGCAGCAGCTGCTTGTACCCAACCTAACAAAGTCAATCAAATTGTCTGTCTGAGAGCACAAAATGATTCAGTTAGGCTTATCACCAGTTTGGCAGAAGGGATTATGTGTCACAGGGCCCCTGTTCTGATTGCTAGGCAGAAGCAGTTTTATTTTCAGTCTGTGTTGCTGGATGTAAAAATATGTAAACGATCTAACACCTTAATACCTCTACGTCCAATCTTATTTATACTATCAAATGACATTGCTTAGCAGTCAGGATAGAAGGATTCCCAGTCTTCTTCAAATGAAACTTTAAATCTAGGGCTGGAAAAGCATTTTCTGTACATGGCGCAGCATCATGATAGTCTCTCCCAGAGCACTAGAGGCACTTATCCACTTTTCTGTTTTTTAGGAAAGCACATAGGGGACGCCTCCATTAAGCACGTGGACTTAATAAGACCTGTGCCAAAAGTCCCCAGGGTAGTGTGCACTATACAAATGCTATGATGGTGACCATCATCATAGCCATCATCATGAATTTCTTATGTAAATATCACTTGGACTTATCCTTTCAAACTAATTTGAACACATTCAATGTAATGATCCAAGAAAAATAGCTTATCTTGGAAAACACTAGCTTGTTGGTGAGTCTCCTTGGAAAATTTTCCCTACTACGACCACATACTGACTTTTTCTCCTCGAAGGTTTATTGGAAGGCCCAGGTTCATAGAAGCAATATGGGGCCAAATGTACGACCATCGGATTTAGAACCTCGCAATTTGCGACAAATTGCGAGTCACAAATTGCGAGGCGCTAAATCCAATGTACAACAGTGTCAGAGACACTGTTAGCGATTCCTAATGGGGTCGCAAAATGCGAGGCTCATCAATATTCATGAGCCACTCGCAATTTGCGACCCCATTGGGAATGGCCAGCCTCACAGGGATGGTGGCCTGCTGGGGTCAGCAGACCACCATGTCTGTGACTGCTTTTTAATAAAGCAGTTTTTTTGTTAATTGCAGCGAGTTTTCCTAAAAGGAAAACGGGATGCATTAAAAAAAGAAAAAAATTAAATGTTTTTGTTTCATTTTTTAACGGCAGTGAGTGGTCCCTGAGACCACTGCCTGCCCTTAAAAAATATTTTCCCCTGCATTCACAAAGGGGACCCCTTCCCGTTTGCAAGTGCTTTACCACCCTTCTGAGAAGGGTGGGAAACTGCGACTGTTTTGCGACCACAATTGTGGTCGCAAAAGAGTCACACATACCTGGAGAACTAGCTATTAGGAAGGGATGCCCTCGGAACGCCCCTTCCTAATAGCGACTCGCTATTCCTATTTTGCGAGTCGCAAATATTTTGCGACTCGCAAAATAGGAATAGTACATGGCCAACTTGTTTTTTGCGGTCACACTGGGTTCTAAAACCCCTCTGCGACCACAAAAAACTGTCATATATCTGGCCCTTAGTGCTGTAACAAGAGGCAAGAGGGTTCCTACATTTTAACTGGAGACATAAGGGATCAGTAGTAAAGGTAGCACTTGATATTTATCAAGGAAAGACAGTCACTACAACTCTTTGTGTGGCTGAGATAAGGAACGTGGGCGAGAGAGAACTTGCTTATCTGATAATATGGTCTTGAGGTCTGACTAAACCCTATGGTCTTTTGGGTCAGACCGTGTCATCATTCTATGGTCTACTATTGTATTAAAGTGATTTATGACCCCAGGAAATTTAACAAATCTGGATGAAGGAATGGCTGATTCTATATATAATAACGAAAGACCTTGAGGGGCTTGAAACCCCTTCGTATAAACCAGAATAGGTCACTAGAGCTGGCAGTGGAATATGTAAGAAAAATGCAACTTCCTTTAACCTAGAGCACATACCATACAAACTAAAATCTGTATTTAGAACCCCTCTAGTTTCATGGGGAGGTTAACGCTGTTTATTTTATATTGAACCTCATGACCATTTTCTATTCTTTAATATTTTATCTTTTTTTTATTTCTATGTTTTAGACTGTATATTTTATTTTTATAGAATTTAATTTCATAATAAGCCTTACTGTTGTTGTTCACTTAGCCCCTAAATCTGGGGGAAGTTTTTAAAATCTAGGAACACATCTCTGTTGCCTGATTGCAAATGAAACTGCGTTGGTTCACACTGCTTATTGGGATTTTTCAATCTACATAGCAGGCCATGCTTTGCTGCATGAATCACATTTAGTCCTGTACATTACTGTATTGGAAAAAGCTGAATTTTATACCAAAAGCGGCAATATTTATTCTCTCTTTCATCTCCTATATACTTTTCCTGTGTTAGGTATCTGAGCGGAGAAATGCTTGGATGTAAAGCAAGAAGTGTGGCAAAGAGCTCGTGATTAATAACAGCTCTTATTACAGTTTCAATGTGCATAGCAAAAGGAACTCTGTGATCTTTTGGTAAGATTATGTATGAGATATTTCCCCCCTGCAGCAGAAAATCCATGTAAACAAAGATAGTTCAATAAAAACAGCATGAAGTGGGCTAGACTATTTACTTGAAGACAATAAATAGAAATAATTACAATTTCAAAGATTAATGTTTTATGACTGCTTCAATGAGCAGGGCCTCTGACCCTAAATAGTGCCTGAATATTATGTTTCATATGTTTTTATTACTTTGTTATGCATGGCTTCCATAGAAAGCCTATGTTGTTTATATGTAGAAACAGTTGATAGCAAAACTGGTTACCCACTGTTGTTCCATCAAATAGGCCTTCTGGGTCAGGCTGACAAGGGTTTCTGAGGGCCGGTTAGTGCTGTGCTTCTTATCTGTTTTGACTTGAAAGCAGAAAGCACAGCTGCAGAAGGGGGAAAGAAGGCATGGAAGGTGCTGGGGGTTGGTCATTGGTTGAGGGTGGCAGGTAAAATATTTTTTCACATTTGGGGCAGACAATAGATAATAATCCATATTTGCAAAGCACGAACATATCACCCCTTATGGTAACTTACAACTGAATATCCAGGCTTGATTCACAAATCATTTTGTTTGAGTAATTTTGTCTTTCTCGGGGCAGGACTGGCCTTTAATGCCACTCAGCATTTCCATGGTAGGCGGGAGCTTTTGCAGGTTGGGTTCAAACGCTCATTGCCACTGATGGCGCCTTTGTCACTGTCCCCAGGTCCCCAGAGTTAATTGCAGCAGGCACAGAAGGCTCTTAGATTATCAGATAGAGAGAGGAAAGCTAGGTGAGAAGGAGAGAGAGAAAGATTGGATGAAAGGCAAGAAAGAGATAGGGTGATGAGGGGAAAGGGATGGGGCGGGTTTGAGCATTGTTGCTATGGCTGCTTTTGATTCCCCATTCTGGCCTCGGTCTCACTTCAGGCTTATTTGTGTATTTTCATGTGTAAGACTTGCTTACAGACAGAATTGTCTTTTTCTTGAGTGAAAAGATCTTTAACCTGAAAATGCAATAATACGTGACATCTAAGAGAGAAGTGAGCTACATCACCACCCATAGTGGTGGAAGGGCAGCAGGCTATTGGTTGTGTTTTGATTTGACTTGAGACACTGCTTCCAGCTACTTTTACATTATGGGACGGATGTTTTTATTACAGAAGCAAGATTTTGGCTGTATGCTGATTATTTGCTCGCACCTATGCCCCAGATGTTTTACCTGAAAACTGGCAGTATTTCTTTGCGAGTGTCAGTTGTTAAGGAACATGGAGGTGTCTTCTTCTCGAAAGTTAACTATGAGCCATTTTACTTATGACTTTAACATTGGATTTTTATCTCCTCATAGCAACTTATAGAGGGTGCTAAGAATCTCAAAATTCATGTGCAAGAATTACAGAAAATTTGTGAGAGAAAAGCTTTGAGATTTTCACTCCCTTATTTCAAAGATTCATACATTCACACAAACAGGAGCCGTGACTAGGACCAATGAACAAAGAAAATCATCGAGAAACGAAGAAATCCAACAATGCATGTTGTAATGGTTCTGCTACTGAATGTGCTTGAAAAATGTATTTTCTATTCTAGTATCAAATTTCATTTTTGCTTTAAACTCTCTTCTTCATATCTGTGTTCAGTCATGACAGAACAATTATTTATCATACTCACAGAGAAGCACACCCAGAATTTATTTAAAAAAAAGGCACCACAGGCAAGTAGTAATTCCATATCCGACAATATGGCAGTGTGCAGGACTAGAAGACTCTGCTATTCCTGCTCATTCAGTGTCTACCCCTATCACTAAGTTTACACATAAAGGGCCAAATTCATGCCAGATGGAGAGGTATCCTTGGATAGGATACCAGCCATTTGACTAGATCACAAGAGGACAGGTGTTCTCACACTCAGACTTTAAGGGTTATGTTATGTTAAGATAGCTTGTAAAGCGCACAGCTGCCCCAGCAACGGGGTATCCCGGCGCTAAGCAAAATAGGACCTAAACAGCGAGTATCCCGCCTGAAAAAAGACAGGAAGGGCCAGAGAAGACAGGTGGATCAAAGGCAGGAAACTTAGTGCGGGAACAAATGGGTCTTTAACACTTTTCGGAAAGTCAAATAGTAGTCCATGCTCCGGATATGAGACGGAAGATCATTCCAGAGCTTGGCAGCCAGAACGCAGAACGAGCGACCACCTGCACGGGCCCTCTTTACACGTGGTATAGAAACCAAATATTTGCCCGCAGAGCGCAAATGGCGGAGTGTAAAATGAAAGCAGGCCAGATATTATACCAGAGGTGGGAGATTTCAGGATATTACAAAACATAACAGAGAGATTTAAACTCCACCCGCCTCTCCACTGGCAGCCAGTGTAACCGCCGAATGGTACTAGAGGTGGGGCAGCGACTGAGCATGGCAAGAAGCGTTCTGGCGGCGACATTCCGGACCCTCTGGAGTCTTGAGATCTCTGTCTTATTAACTCCAAGATAAAGCACACTGGCGTAGTCCAGTCTAGATAGAACAGAAGCCTGCACAATGGTCTGGTGGATGGAAGGGTCAAAGAAACCCAGCATGGGTCTGAGACTGCGCAGAATGCCAAGACATGTCGCTGCCACCCTCTTAGTTTGGGTTTGGAAGTTCAACGCTGAGTCAACCCAAACACCCAGATTTTTCACCACCTTTTTTGGGGTAGGGGGGGTCCCAGGGAGGGGGGCCATCAATGCACGCTCCACAGCTCATGATCCTTCCCAACCACAGGACCTCGGTCTTGCTGGCGTTGAGCTGTAGGCAATTGGCGGTCAGCCACTCTGCTACATCCGCCAAACCACTTTGAAACTTGGCTGCATCATATTGGCAGTCGTTGGAGAGGTTGACTACAAGTTGAGTGTCATCTGCGTATGACACAATCGTCAACCCTCTCCTTTTAGCTAGTAAGGCCAGCGGCTGAACATACAAGTTAAAAAGTGTAGGGCTTAGCGCAGAGCCCTGTGGTACCCCCTGTTTGATGGAATACATCCTAGATGAAAAGGGGGGAGCCGACACTTGGAAAAACTTATCTGAGAGGAAAGAGGTATGCCAGGTCAGGGCAGCGCCCGCGATACCGGCCTCCTTCAGTCTATGGATCAGGATCTGATGTGAGACCGTATCGAAAGCAGCACTGAGGTCCAATAGGATCAGTGCTGAGGACCGCCCCTCATCCAAGGCTGCTCTCAGATGTTCAGATATGGCTAGGAGGGCTGATTCAGTACTAAGACCGCGACGGAAGCCACACAGAGAGGAATCCAAGATGTGATTTTCCTCCACGTAGTTAGATAGGATCGAGTTGACATGAGCTTTGGTAATTTTAGAAATCCAAGGCAACAAGGAGATGGGGCGAAAATTCTCCAATTTAGTTGGGTCTAGCGTGGGCTTTTTTAGGAGTGGCATGACAACAGCCTGCTTCCATGACCTAGGGACAATAACCTTGGCCAGCGACAGGTTGATGACCTGGCCCAGCGGTGTAAGTAAGACCGATAATAATTGCTTCAGATGTTCCGGCTTCAGGGGGTCAGTAGGGGAACTGGATTTGACCTTCCTGCAGAGTGTAATAAGTACTTCTTCAGTAATGGGTGGGAAGGTGGCTAATATTTGGGCAGAGGGAGAAGGATCCTCTGAATCACTACCCATATTTAGCTATGGAAATGTCAGTGACCAGAAATAACCATTATGGTCAGTATCCATTCACCTAAATCCAGTTATTTTTAGTTAATTTCCACAAAATGGGGAAAAACACACAGACCTGCAATTACAGCTTCCAAATCTGGATGCGAAGTCCCCATTTCAGGAACATATCCACTCTCATGGGCCATCTGCTCTGAGCTGGTGGTAAGTAAGAGCAGATGGTAAATAGGAGCAGATGACGTGTGGCGCAGGAGGTTGGGGTGGAGAGGGCATTGGGTGCAGGAGAGTCATTCGGCTGGCATGAAGAGTATTCCATGATGCAGGAAGATATTGGGGTGAACTAGGGCCAGGCTGCATGGGGAATATTCCCTGATGTAGAAAGGCGTTGGTGTGGGCTAGGGCTGCACTTGGAGCCCGATCAACACATGACTTTGTCATCTGGAGTTTACAGACAATAAAACTAGCCCAATGTTCCTATATCCAGATTTGGAAGCTGTCATTGCAGGTTTGTGTGTTATTCCCCATTTTGTGGAAATTAACTAAAAATAACTAGATTTAGGTGAAGGGATACTGACCATAATGGTTATTTCTGGTCACTGACTTCCATAGCTAAATATTTCACACACTTGTTTTCGAGGTCAGAGTAGGTTCTGTGGATCATGAACAGAAGTACATTTGTCATGCTGGTTCAAGAGTTTTCACAAAGTATTTCATGTTGTCTTTACTATTCATTGTTATGCAGTACAATCATACAAAATATTAGCATCCAACATAGAAAGAATAATCCAAATAATCCAATACACAAATAATTATTGCTGTTCTAGCATTCAGTCTGATATTACAGAGACCCCTTCAGTTACACAGATTTTCCTTCTTTGCTCCCTCCTCCTTCGATTATTTACCTAGTATCATTAAAATCCTAGGTGCTCTTCATATGTATACATTATTTTTAATGTTTGACCACACATTTTCTGAAATATATTATTTGCATTATTATATAGTACTAGCCTACTTCCAAATGGGTACTAGAGAGCTAAAGAGAAGTCTTTGACTAAATAAGCCGGTGTACAGCTGCAAATGATTTACCATTTCAGTGACATGAAAGACAATACCATTTGGTATCCAAGCTATAGAGAGATATTGAACACAAGACATTACTTGTTAGGTGTCAATAAATGGCAAAATAACTGGGTGCAAAACATGCACTTGGTCAGGATAGAACTGTCCATTACACCAGTCTTTCCTCGTAGGCTGCAAGCAAGCAGAAATTTTAGGAGCAAGATGGGCTGCCATGACCCAAGCATACCAGATGGCTCACTCTAGTCAAAGCCTCTTGCAGTTTGTTACGGTTTGAACAGATTTGCCAGAGATGAGTTTCAGCTCCAGGCTGGCCTTCCTTTATGTGACTCGTTCCTGACAGCAGTAAAACACAGCTTATAAAAGGACAAACCACAAAGTAAACCCAGTTCAAAAGGCCCTCAAAATGAAGCTTAAAAAGTGCTGGGTGGGCAATGCTTTTTCCTCTCCAGGTTCGGGTGAAAGAAACGGAGTGATCAATCTATGTGATAAACATCTTGACATTCAACTTACATTCATGAGAGTAATGATGAGGGAAGATGGATAGCTGTTAAGGTTCTTATTAAGAATGTTGCTATAACTATTTTCTATTTATATGGTCCAATGCAAATTGACAATTCCGTTTAGTGTAAAATTTCTCACAGCTAACGGAATATTCTGATGACAATGTAATACTTGGTGGAGACTTTAACAAGATGTTTATCCTTTTCTTGACAGGAATTCAAATTATACCTTTAATTTTTTAAGTGCAATAACTCAGAGCGCACTTACTGATGCATGGAGACCTTGTAATCCTACTTTAAGGGAGTATACCTTTTTTTCTCCAGTTCAACATTCCCAGTCTAGAATTGATCATAGATATGCATCAAAACATATATTAAAAACCTTAATCAATGCTGAGATTGGCATGATTCTAATATCCAATCATGCTCCTGTCAGTATTGATCTTGATGTCTTATGTGCTACGAATGCAAACAGACAATGGAGATATATCAATGCTTTTTTAATGGATGAATCCTTCACACATGCTTTTCAGAAATTTGCTATTGAGTTCTTCAATCTTAACTCTACTAGCGATGTTTCTATACATGTGGTATGGGACTCCTTCAATGCGGCAGCTAGGGATTTCTGAATCGCATATGTATTAAATAAAAGAATAATCTGAAATTGAAAATTTTATAATATTATGCATAATATAAAAAAAATGGAACATCAGTATTATTCATCTAAATCCAAACCATGTTTAGATGAAATTTTAAAAGCCAAATTCCAATCCAATAAAATTTACACAGGAACCGCTTCTTCATATCTTCTTAGATCCATTGCAAAATATTATGGTGGACAGAATAAAGTTAAAAAACATTTGGCAAATAATCTCAAAATTAAAAAAAGAAAGTACTAAGGTGGAATATGTTTTTATTAATGATAAAGACCCTATATTTCAGGATGATTATATTCTAAATGAATGTGCTTAATTTTATAATCCTTTATATACTCGTTAACTCATACCTCAACATGAGCGAATTATGGAACATCTTGTCTGGTGGAACTAAAGTGGGAAGAAGATTTCAATGTTAACTGGTCTGTTAATCTGTGGATCAAAATTTGACTCAAGATTCAAAATTCTTCAAGAGCAGCAAACTCTACCCAATCCTTGTTTTTCTTATATATAGACTTCTTATAAATCCTCAAATTTTGTCTAAGATAACCCCAACATACCTATCACATATATAAATATATATATATTCACACAAATAACAAAGGTTACAGGGACATTATAGTTAGGCTGACATTTTATAAACAAATAATTCAGCAGTTATAGTTACCTGAGTTAACTATAACTTGCGTCCCCGCAATGCACTGCTTATGACCTCACATATTACATCACTCATGACATCGTCAGTGGCATCACTCATGACATCACCGAAGACATCTCAAATGACATCACTGATAGACCTATAGAATCTTTAATACCCCTACTGCCACTCCCACACAACCATTCACATGGTTGTGTGTATATATCTGATGCGTGTGTGTGTGTGCATGTGTGTGGGCTTGTGTGTGATTATATATATATATATATATATATATATATATATATATATATATTTATATATATATAGTCACTGAAAAAAACATAGATGTTATAGTTAGGAATTAGCATTTAAAAAAACTTAGAAATTCACTGAAAAAACCATAGGTTTCAGGGACGTTATAGTTAGTTGGACATTTGAGAAATTCGCCAGTTATAGTTAGTTGAGCTAACTATAACTTGCACGCCCGCAATGCACTGCTGATGATGTCACATATTACATCACTTATGACATGGTCAGTGACATCATTGATGACATCTCAAATGTGAGTGTTGGAGTATATAAAGGACTATATGTCAGAGTAAGTTATTTGAAGAGTGGGTGTATAAATGAGTGTCTGCTTGTATCACAGATTGTATAAGACAATAAGTATGTCTTAGTATCTGCATAAATAAGTGATGTGGTGTGTGTAAACATAACTCAGTTGGTGTATATAACTGTATACATGTGAGTATGTAATTCATTCTTTGCATTAATAACTAGGTATATGACTAACTCTATGGATGAGTGGTAGAGTGTGACTATGTATAGGTGTATCAGTACATATTATAGTACTGTATTGATGAGTAACTGTATGTGTAAGACACTGGATGTGTGTATAGACCTAGGAAATAGTCGGTGCTATGTAGTATCTGGCATTCTTGTATGTATAGTTTCAAAAATAGTAGTCTGTATTTTAGAGTGCGTGTATCATAGTTTATATTAGGGCATCAGTATGTGCATCAGATTATCACGTGGATGATGTCATCAGTGATGTCATTCGAGATGTCATCAGTGATGTCACTAACCATGTCATGAGTGATGTAATATGTGACGTCATCAACAGTGCATTGCGGGCGCGCGAGTTATAGTTAGCTCCACGAACTATAACTGTCGAATTTCTCTGGTTTTATATGAGTCAAATGTCCAACTAATTATAACGTCCCTGAAACCTATGGTTTTTCAGTGAATTTCTAAGGTTTTTTAAATGCTAATTCCTAACTATAATGTCTGTAAAACCTATGTTTTTTTCAGTGAATTTCAAAGTTTTTTTAAATGTTAATTTCATATTTTAATATTAATAAAACCTATATTTTTTCTAATTGTTTTTTAATATTTTGCAAATCTATTATCCTTTTTTTAACTTTAAAAATTATGTAATGTTTTATATCTTTCCCCAAAAATATGCATAGCAAACACTTTTTTGGGGGGGAGAAAACTACAGTCCCGTACCGGTACTCTACCAACCTCGATCAGCAGGCGAATCCTATCCACCATATTTAAATGATGCGCATTTCGTATCCGACAGGTTTGTGACACCACATCCCGCATAACAACATGTACGTATGAGGTTGCGCCAGCTGATACTCTAGTATGTGACGGGTACGCACTACCAAGCCGTGCGTTACGTCATGTACGTATGGGGTCGTGCCCGCTGTGCGTTGCGAAGGCGAAGAGTGCACGCTGCCACACCCTGTGTTGCATCATAAATGTATGGTGTTGCGCCGGGTATTAAATTCCGTCTTTTTATTTTTGTCTCAAAACTATATCTAAATAACTTTAAAGTGTATATGAGAGCAAGCTATAATCTAACATATTTTAAACATTTATATATTTCTAACTGTAATAAACTTATATTTTAGCAATTATATTTTCTCAGAATCATGTGGGGTGCGGTCTCCTTTTGCACTAGGTGCGCAATTGCCATGTGACCCTAAAAAAAAGAACTTCATTAGTTCATAACATTTCCCATTGTAACAATTGGAAAACGCCACCCATTTTAGTCAATCTCTGTACTGCATTTGATGAGACACACCTCTTCTGCTTAGAGAGCTTTTTTCTAAACGTTTTGCAAAGTACCTTACACTACACACAACATGCAACCATCATCTTCATCAATATTCATGGTCTGTAAAGTAGCCTTCCACCTGTGATAGCCATACACCTACAAGTTACATAACCAAAGTTTTCCACACTACCAGAGGTAACATAGTTACATACACTGCCCACAGCACAATGTAATATCATACGGCCCAAGGGCACTATCATGCATAGATAATGAACACACGGACAAAGATAGATAGTGGAATTGGGTATGAGCACATGCGCTCGACACCTTTTTATTACCAGGGTCGCATATCCAGTAACGTCTGTGGTGGATGCATGTGGAGTCAGTGTAAACCATTCCTCAAGGAATAGTTGCTGCTATCGTCTACTACAACAGTAATCATTGGATCACACACAGACATTCAATAATAAAAGAATCAATAGTTTGTACTGCAGTAAGGTAGGGACAGTAGATGTGAAGTAATACAGAAAAATATTCTATCGTAAAAGAAACACAACTTATGGTATACTGAGACACAATAATTAGATCAGAAATAATACACAAAAAGATTTTATCATAAAGGGTCCATCAGTTTTAGTGCACTCAGAAAGCCACATCAAAATCATTCAGCATGTCAACAACCAGCAATGATGTGTGCTGTAGACAGGCAGGCCGTACTTGGAGTAATATCTGTTGCCATCAACAGAACATCATCAGCAATAGCAACTCAATCTAAATTGTGAACACTGCTGTCTACAGTGCAGGCCAGAGAGAGCGGTCAGCAAGGGCCCACAGCTACGTAAGGTGGAATTCAGCTACACAGTTTGTCATACGCGAAGCAACAAAAAGCGTGTCTGGAGCCTGTAATAATACGTATTCATGGTGTAGACAGGGTGCACTGGAGCAATGTCTTTTCCTACAGAACTGCGTCATCTACAAGACCAACTTGATCCGAATTGTGAACACTGCTATCTGCAGTGTTAATTGTAAACAGTACTCACACAGACATTCATGAATACTTTCTCTCACTTCCTCTTAACAAAAGACAACAACATGAATTGCAGAAAATCTGCAATAAATAAAACAAAACAATTCAAATACCATTTCTGCTGTCTACAGTGTAGACTATTCAGTGTTCCTTTGCACTTGCAAATTAAATTTGGTCATTGTACTAAACCTATAAGTCATTTAAAAAAATGTCTTCAAAGAAGTATACTAAAAACATAATATGTATATTCCAATAGACGTTGTAGTTACTTGACTACTGGATTCTATAATTAAACAATCAGCACTCGATCTGAATTGTGAATACTTCTGTCTGCATTGTAGGCCAGACTCACTATTCATTAACACCTGACAGCCATGTACCGTTCAATTCGAAAGCATGGACTTGCTTACAGTCAGAAGGGGTACACAGAAATAATATCAAACTTCAACTTCTGACATCCTCAATCAAACAATCAAGACCCCATTTCACTGTTCGGACCTGCTGTACAACAGTGTACTCCACCGACTAATGTCAACCAAGCACAATAATAATGTGCAACAGTTAGCTACGGAAACACCGAGTCTGATGCACCTCAACGGAGGGAGTTCTATGAAAACCAAGCAACAAGTAATATCGGACATCTTCCATTGTGGAATCAAGACACCGTTCCACTGTTGGGACCTACAGTTGCTTGCACCTGGTCGAAGGGAGTACCTTCATCTCCACTCTCAGATGAAGTTCTAACATCCTCCATTGTCAGATCAAGACACCGTTCCACTGTTGGGACCTAGAGTTTGATGCACCTCATCGGAGGGGGTACCACAAATCATCACAAACTGTAACTTCTGACATCCTTAATCATAGAATCAAGACCCCGTTCCACTGTTTGGATCTGCTGTACCGTGGTGTACTCCACCAACTACAGTCAACCAAGGCCATTAATCATGTGCAGCAGTTAACTACGGAAGCACAAAGTCTGATGCACCTCAACAGAAGGACCTCTGAAAATTCACCTGCATGTTATATCGGACATCGTCCATTGTGGGATCAAGACACCGTTCCACTGTTGGGACCTAGAGTTGGTTGCACCTGGTCAAAAGGAGTACACAGAAATCATCACAAACTTTAACTTCTGACATCCTCAATCATAGAATCAAAACCCCGTTTCACTCTTCGGACCTGCTATACCACAGTCTATTCCAGCGACAGCAGCCAACCAAGCCCAATAATCATGTGCAGCAGTTAACTACAGAATCACAAAGTGTGATGCTCCTCAACAGAGACAGTTCTGTGAAAACCCAGCAAAAGGTTATATCGGACATCGTCCATTCTAGGATCAAGACACTATTCCACTGTTGGGACCTAGAGTTGGTTGCACTTGGTCGAATAGAGTACCTTCATCTCCACTCTGAGATGCAGTTCTAACTTCCTCCATTGTGGGATCAAAAGACCGTTCCACTGTTGGAACCTACAGTTCGTTGCACCTGATCAGAGGGGGTACACAAAAATCATCACACACTTTAACTTCTCACATCCTTAATCACAGAATCAAGACCCCGTTTCACTGTTCGGACCTGCTGTACCACGGTGTACTCCACTGACTGGTGTCAACGAAGCACAATAATCATGTGCAACAGTTAACTACGGAAGCACAGTGTTTGATGCACCTCAACGGAGGAAGTTCTATGAAAACCAAGCAACGAGTAATATTGGACATCTTCCATTCTGGGAGCAAAACACCGTTCTACTATTAGGACCTAGATCTGGTTGCACCTGGTCGAAGGTGGTACACAGAAATAAACACAGACTTTAACTTCTGACATCCTCAATAATAGAATCAAGACCCTGTTTCAGTATTCGGACCTGCTGTACCGCGGTGTACTCCAGTGACTACACTCAACCAACCCCAATAATCCTGTACAGCAGTTAGCTACGGAAGCACAGAGTCTGATGCACCTCAACAGAGTGAGTTCTGCAAAAAACAAGCAGCAGGTAATATCGGACATCATCCATGGTGGAATCAAGACACCGTTTCACTGTTGGGACCTAGAGTTAGTTGCACCTGGTCGAAGGGAGTACCTTCATCTCCACTCTCAGATGCAGTTGAAACATTGTCCATTGTGGGATCAAGATGCCATTCCACTGTTGGGACCTAGAGTTGATTGCACCTGGTCAGAGGGGGTACACAGAAATTATCACAGACTTTAACTTCTGACATCCTCAATCATAGAATCAAGACCCCGTTTCACTGTTCGGACCTGCTGTACCACATTGCAATTTCAACTTCATGCATAGCAATGGCTGTTTCATTTTCCTGTATTGCTCGTCCAAGAAGATCGTGACTACATGGACCACTAGTTTCACTATCTTGAGAACTTTCATTACTAATTTCAGCTGTAATAGTCTTTTTCTGTTCAACTTCATCATTCAACATTTTTAAATCTATAGCAAAAATTGTACATGCAACGCTACTTTTACATGTATTACAAGAATCTTCATAACAGTCAAAGTCTCCAAATAATTCACTTGCACTACACCATGGCTTAAACAGTTGCAGAAGTGCTAAATAGTAAAATTCTCCCTTATCTAAACTTTCACAACTAACTTTCTTGTGGTCTATGAGATTACTCTTTGCATGTTTTACTAAACAACCATGACATCCAACTACTGCACATTTTCCTTCTTTTACATTCTCTTTAACATTTCAAGCTTTAATGTTGAAGTACTTCATACAGACATAGCTGTTCCAGATGTTGACTCGTTTTCGGTTAGTACGTGTCCAACATATTATTTTTAAGATTGTCTGTACTGTCGGCTTCATTTACTGCTAATTCTTCAATTTCTTTAAATCATTTCAAGACTCCATTTCGTTTGCAGGCAAGACATAAACGTACCCAAATGATTCCTCGTGACTTTTGAATTTAAACTTGAAGAGCACAATCAGTCTGAACATCCATACAATCCAATTTCTTGGTGGGAAAGCATTTTCAAAGTAAAGCTGTACAATTCTTTACTAAGGCTTTTCTCTTGTGTAATTTCTTCCCACAGTTCTTTCATCTCTATTTTGTTATGTACGATGTAACGTAACATGCAACAGCAATTGAGTTATCTGGAACATACTGAATGTTCATGTTCGCATTCCACATTTTTAAAATGACTGGATTGTAATCATTGATATACTTTGACACTTCTCTTCTTTTCAACTTGTAGTTTTTCTTTTGAGATTCCGAGTTAATGTGTGCCTTACAGAAGAAAAAAAATAATTTACTCTTCTTTTACAAATGACTAGACAGGAGAAACCAAACCGACATCTGGTGTAAAATTTTCCTTTAAAGTTGTAGTTTCTTCTGCAATACTTTCAACAACTGTGACTTTGGAAACGTAAAACTTGCTATCTCAAGCTTCTATCTCCTTCTTCTCTTGGTATCTCACATGTCACATACTATTCAATAACAGACAATACTGTTTCATCAGAATCATTTCCAAATTTAGGTTCATCCTTGGTCCATAGTAGCATATGTATATGAGGTGCACCTCTTGCTTGATACTCCTTTCTCCAAAAGAAATTGGTAACCTCTCCAAGAGCTGTATTCTTTTTATTGCAGATAGAAGACATTATAGGTTGAAACCTATCATTACAATATCTGCACACATATACAGGACCCAATGAACACAGTTCACCACGGTCTTTATTTCAACATTTTTTATATTGGAATTTGCTTCTCTTAGAAAGTCAAGCAAATCTTCCCATGCATACTCTGCACTGCTAAGTGAGACAAACCATGTTCTTGTACCTACGTTCCGTAACATACACTTGAGTTCTTCATGACAACAATACCAATACCAATTTGTTCCACGTTGACATGCCATCAAATTGATTAAGTGTCCTTCTAAATTTTCATCTCTTTCTTGAAGTTTCTCCACAAATTCTTTCGCAGAAAGAACTTATTGATGAAATTTAGTTTTAAGTATGTGGTTCACTGCATACGACAAAGAAGACAGATCGCTTTCAAACAAAAAGGTGAAATATGTATAAAATGCAATGTCGAAATCTAGGATCTTCAGAATATAATCTGAAATTTCAAGTGGTCAAATAGAGAAAGTGGACAAGTCAAGGACTGAAGATACTTATGAACATTACACAATATGTCCTTTGCATTCAAAAGAAGTAATAGGAAGCAGCATTGAGTTATTTGAAATGAATAAAGCACAGGGAACTCCAATAAGTGTATGGGAGAAAACCTTGGAAGGTCATTATTTTCCACAGCTGTTTCCTACAGGAGAAGGCGGACGGTATAATGATCCACCTGCACCGATTGCAGCTTCAGAATATCGATCAACAAGATTAATCTTCTAAACTTATTACCTGTTCACCCACATTTACAGTTTTGTAATGAATATTGTCTCGTATTTCACACCACACTACATTAAACTTTCCAATTTCTTCTTCAAACTGATCAGTGCTAATCACTTTCCCATCTCCTCCAATAGCTGTAATTGTCAAACTTTCACGTTCTATGAACTGCTCCTCTGAACCAAAATATCGCATTTCAATATCATCACACTTTTTTTGAACAACTAATAAAGAAGCATATAAAAGACTTGTACTGAGTTCACTTAAAAATAATGCAGAACTTTTGACATAGTACACTTTCCTCACAAACTTCCGCATTTCTGGATAACATACTTATTTGCAAACTTTTCTTCAAAGACAAGCCAGAGAATGCCCATACTTCTCAGTATATTTTCTTACGTGCCATAGATCTAGTCATTGTAACAACTTAACATTCTGTTTAATACTTTCTCTTCAGAATTAATTCCCCTTCAATACTGAAGGTCCCTGGGGGCCAACTAGAACACCAGGTACCTCCAGTATGCGCCAGGGAGCTGCGTTGCAGAGAGGTGTTTAGAGGCCATGCCCCTTTTTACACCTCTCTGCAATGCAGCTCTGTGGCACTTACTGGAGGTACCTAGTGGGCTAGTTTGAACCTAGGGACCCTTAGGATTCAAGGGGACTTAATCTCTCAACTTAGAACGGCCACAGGGCACGTTTACACAGTGGTGAAGGGATGGGACGGGGCCTGAGGTCACGTGTGCAAACACGTCCTGTGGCGCGTTTTAAGTTGGGGAAATAATTCCCCTTCAATCCTGAGGGCCTCTGAGGGCAACTACCCCACCAGGTGCTTCCTGTAAGCGCCACTGTGCTGGCTGCGTTGCAGAGAGGTGGCCCAGGCCATACCCCTTTTTACACCTCTCTGCAACACAGCTCTGTGGCGCTTACTGGTGGTACCTAGTGGGCTAGTTGGACCCTAGGGACCCTCAGGATTCAAGGGGCTTAATCTCCCAACTTAAAACAGACACAGGGCGTGTTTACACACATCTCACATCAGGCCCCCCCTCCCTTTACCAGTGTGCAAACGCACCCCGTGGTGCGTTTTAAGAGGTAGTTTTAATCCTCCTGCCCTATTATGTACTAGGGGCTTACAGAGGAGGTCGTGCTAATCATAGGGGTACCCCAACGCATAGTGTTCCCTTGTGTATGTAGGTGTTTTCACTGTATTCTAAGTGTCTTTTAGCATAGCACTGGCTCTAGGACTGGTTAGTCACAGTCAGTTACTACCAGTTCCCTTCTGAAAAACTTGAGGGTACAGGATGATTTTGCAACAAGGCTTCTTTCTGCTCCTCTGTTTGTTCTTTCTGCATGTCTTCCTTCTTCCTGCACTTTTCTTCATCTTTGAGGACTTCTGTTGCTTCTTTCTGCATTTCCTTTTCTTCTTTCTGTGTGTTTTTTCTTCTTTCTTCACATGTCCTACCTCTGTAGGCATAGTTTGAAACTAGCATTTAAAAAACCTTTGAAATTCACTGAAAAAAACATAGGTTTCAGGCACGTTATAGTTAGAAATTAGCATTTAAAAAACCTTTGAAATTCACTGAAAAAACCATAGGTTTTAGAGAAAGTTATAGATAGTTGGACTTTTCACTCGTACAAAACCATAGAAATTCCCCCGTTATAGTTAGTTCAGCTAACTATAACTTGCGCGCCTGCAATGCACTGCTGATGACGTCACATATTACATCACTCATGACATGGTTAGTGACATCACTCATGACATTACTGATGACATCTCAAATGACATCACTGATGACGTCACTGATGTCATCATCCAGTGAATGTGTGTTTTTCTGAAAATTAAATATGTTTTATATATGTATATCTCAAGGTCGATGGAAGAATAAATGGGTATATAAGTGTCTAAATGGATGATTTTCTTTTTGAAAACTCGATTGTATAACTGACTGATTAAGTGTATCTTAGTGAATACATGGGTTAGTGAGTAATGTTTAAAAATGTATATATCTGTATCAGTCTCACTATTTGTGTATAAGTGGCTGCATTGGTTGGTGAGTAGCTACATGAGTGTCTATATGGGTTATTAGTTGGGTTATTAGTTGGTAAGGCTTAAATCCAAGCCTTACCATGCCATGCGTAGTTGGACCTGAAATCAGCCTTTCCCTCAGGAATTACATCACATCCGGATAGGCTCATTCATGAAAGGAAACTAAGAAGGATGATCTTGTTTCAGGGATTATATGAAGATTTACACTTTTTTGAGAGTTGGGTCATGCACAGGCTCTTTCGAGGTGCTCCAAACCCATTGTTTAGAAAACAGATGTTCAAAAACTACTTGTCCCTTACCCGGTGTCAACCTATGCTGGGGTATCCCAGTAGAACATGGTTAGCATGATTTTGTCTATTATTATTATTATCATTATTATTATTATTATTATTATTATTATTATCAGCATCTATATAGCGCAACTAACACCCTACGGGTACCCTTGCGCTGTGATACAAATGCCTGGCTAAGTGTAAAGACCAGTGGAAAACACTTACTGAAAAGGAAGATTAGCAGGATGTAAGAGGACCGACTTGAGGATACAGCCAGGTTTTTACCCTTTTTCTAAATTGCAGGAGATTGTCTATTTGTCTAATATCAGGCGGAGGTTTGTTCCAGAGGCGTGAGGCTGCCGTACTAAAGGCCCTGTCTCCTGATTTAATTTTCCTGACTCTGGGCACCTTCACCATGTTGGCGGAGGAGGAACAAAGCATTCGGTAGGGGACATACCATGCAACTTTGTCCTGCAGTGATTTGGGTCCACGGCCATGCAAGGCTGTGAACACAATGCACAATGCCTTAAAATATATCCTCTGTGAGATTGGAAGCCAGTGCAACTCTGAGAGTGCCTGGGAGGCGGAAGAGCGGCGTGATCTCATCAATGCCAGCTTGGCCGCCATGGTCTGTATTCGCTGTAATCTCTCAATCGGATACTTCGGTGATTCCAACAACAGGGCGTTACAGTAGTCCAGTCTACTGAGGATAGTGCTTCTGACTATCAGTGTTCTAGCCTGTGTTGAGAACATTGGGAAGATTTTTCGGACTGCTCTAATCAAGGTAAAGCAACTCCCGGCTGTTTTGTTAACATGATTTTCAAGTGTCAGTTTATTATCAAATATGACTCCTAGATTACGTACCGAGTTGCTGGGAATCAATGGAGTAGTAGTGGAGGTAGGCCAGAAGTCAGACGGGAGTGTAGGGGGAATTCTACCTGCTGCACAGTGTAGGATCTCTGTCTTGTCAGAATTAAATTGAAGAGACTTCTCCCTGAGCCAAAGTGCTGTGTCCTGCAGACAGGCATGGAAATCTTCTAGGGATACTGATTGCTCACCCTCTAAGAACAACATAAGCTGGGTATCATCCGCGTAATTAACTAGATTAATGTTATAAGCCCTTATAACAGCAAGTAAAGGCTCTTATATAGATATTAAATAATATAGGGCTAATCGCCGATCCTTGTGGGACACCATACAAGGTATTTGAAAACTTGGAGCGAAACGGGGGAGGGCTACTGCCTGTTGTCTATTAAATAGATACGATTGGAACCATTTCAAGGCAGTGCCCACAACCTCTACCTCTTGAAGCCTGGACAGAAGAATCTCATGGTTTACCGTATCGAATGTGGCAGACACGTCAAGAAGAATCAGTATAGCTGACTGTCCCCTGTCTGCACGCATATGTAGATCATCCATGGCGGTTACCAAGGCAGTCTCCGTACCATGGCCTGGGCGAAATCCGAATTGCACCTTGTCCAGGATGTTATTCATTGCTAAGAACTGAGAAAGTGCTTTACTAATTACCCGTTCCAAGATTTTGACTAGGAAGTGTAGGAGAGAAATAGGTCTGTAGCTTTTCGGACATGCCAGATCAAGTGATGCTTTTTTCAGGAGGGGCGTTACCAACGCCTGTTTCCAGCAAGTTGGCACAGAACCACTAGTCAGCGATTGATTGCAAATTTGCTGGATGTATGATGTTACAACGCGTGCTGTTACAACGCATGCTGTTACAACGAAACTGTTACAACGCAAGTGGATTTACAACGCATGCCATTACAACGCAAGTCTTTACATCGACTTGCGCTAGATGGCGTGTTAACATTAGAAAAGTGTAATTTACTATTCCAACTCCAGTCCACTTAACAGTAGGGAAGGTGTTGGGATAGTAAACTACACTATTTGTAATGTTAGCACGCCATCTAGCGAAGTCGATGTAAAGACTTGCGTTGTAATGGCATGCGTTGTAAATCCACTTGCGTTGTAACAGTTTTGTTGTAATGGTAGTGCGTTGTAAAGGTTGTTCCCCACCTGAAGATACCCCCATGACCATTTTATGGAAATATTCTCAGCGAGTGTGTTAAAATGATCTAGGAAGTGCGAGTTGTCCACCCCTTCCCATTTTGCAAGCGGTGGTTCCTTGGGTGTATTATCCGATTTGAGTCCATCAATGATGTTACTAATTTTATCCTCAAAAAAGGTTGCCAGGCTATCACATAGTTTCTAACTAGGCACAATCTCATTCTTTGAGCAATCCGGATTGATCAGATTGTCTACTATCCTGAAGACACTTCGGGTACTATTTTGTGCCTTCAGAATAGAGTCTGCAAAGAACTCTGTTTTTGCTACAAGAATTTCTTTTTTATACCCCGCTTTTGCCATTCTCCAGTAAATTTTTTCCTCATCTGCATATTCCCTGCGCCATTTCCTTTCCGCTTGCTTACAGCCCAACTTCAGGTTTCTCAGTTTTTCATTAAACCATGGGGCTGACGGTCTACCTAATTTTTTATGAGTTTTGATTGGGGCAATTTGGTCTAACCTAATGGTTATTTGTTCGCATTATGTTACATAGTTCTCTTCCACCTGCTTATTTACGTCACAGCCCTCGTTCAACAGAAATATTGAGGATACCATTGCCTTTTTCAGGAGACCCTTCCAGTCCCTACTTTGGAAGTTCATGACTTTCTTAGGGATTGGTTTATTTATCCTGGGGTTGTCCAACTGGAAAACAATCAGGTGATGGTCCGACCAACACACCGGTAGGACATCCACTGTTCCCATTATCTGTTTATCAGAGAACACTAGATCCAAAGTGAGTCCCCCCTTGTGTGTGGGGTCCATAACCCATTGTTGTAGGTTTAAATTTCCACAGGATTGGATAAGATTATGATATCCTGAATCCAGAAGCTATTGGGCCATAAATTTAAATCCCCTACGACAAGCAGTCTGGAGTGAGTCAGTGCCAGATTGCTCAGAACTTCAATAAACCCCTGCTGTAGTTGAGGGCTGGCTATTCCAGGAGGTCTGTAGCTGACTATGCCAGTTAGTACTTGTCCTTTGGGATCCTTTAATAGGAATCCCAAGATCTCAATGTCCTCTAGCTCATCAATATTAAAAGGAGCAAAGTCCCAAATTTCTTTGAAAATGACTCCCACGCCGCCACCTCTACCACTTAATCGGGGCTTGTGGAAGGCTTTGTATCCAGATGGGCACACCAGTCCCAATTCCAAATCTGACCCAACGTTTCAGTCATGAACAACACATCTAGATCATACGTTTCTATTAACAATTGGACTTCCAAATAATGCTTGTGTAAGGATCTAACGTTGAGCAACCCACATTTAAGGCTACCTCATTTCACCAAATCAGATACAGGCCCTGCAGTCTCCTCTAACCTGAACCTGCCTCTCCTACCCTCTGCTGCTCCAATTTCACGCAGCTGTTCCGTGGAGTAATAATACCTCCTGCCTCTAGCTCCGACTTTCTCCAAACGGGCAGCATGACTGGCGCTGTGCGTGGTCGATGTGCGGACGGGCGCAGACAGGCTTGCCTTTGACGCGCCGGCAGCACGCCCGTTGCGCGCGTCCGCTGCGCGGCCATGCCAGCGTTCTGCTTTTATGGATGCAGAGTGTGGAAAGACTACAAAGTTGACCTCTGAGTAGGCGGGTGTGCTCCTACAGACGGGCACCGCGAGGTCGGAGGGGCCGGTAAAGGTATTGTGATCTAAGCAACCTCAAATATGCGGGCAGTATTTACAATGGTTAAAATTAGCTTTCATTAGTTAGTCTAGCTGTGTGCAAAATGGCTAAGGTTTTCCACAACAAACTTCTTTGCTTTTTTCCAAATATAACAAGCTCAGTGAAGTTCAAAAAGGGTGAAAAGCATGAAGAAAATGTGTGGGTTTAAAATCCTACAGGAGATGGTGTTGTGTGAAAGAAATCCACAAAAACACGTATATTATTCTGTAAAACATTCTTCGCAGGAATTTTAAATCTTAGGTGGCACTTTGCAAAGTTTACGTAGTTTACAAAATTCAGGACGTTTTGTTGGTTGGGGGCCATCGGATACAGTATAATTGGTTCTAAGAAGGACATGTTGTCATCCGTCATGGTACAGAGATAGTAAATTCGCAACTCTTCATGTCTAAAGCGGTTAAGACATCCTGGCATGATGTCACCCGTTCATCCCGTTCCTGCACATGCCGTTTAGGGAGGTTGTGAATGGACGAAGGTGCTTTCTCGGCTACCAGCACACATCCAGTGCGATACAGGTGGCTAAACCAATAGCAGAGATATTACTAAGAGCAAACAAGACATCAAGGTAGGGCAATGGAGTAAGAATTTAGGACATTGGTAGCAGAACAATGGGTCATTTTCAGAGAAAAGCACTGAGAGGAGTTTTTTTTTCCTCCCTAGAAATAGAGATCCCATCTCTGCTGAAAACTGAACTTTCTCAATTAAAATTATGTTATTGCTCGATTATAATTCCATGCTGCAGAAAACATTTATATTTGTTTACAAAAAGTCGTTTCTATTCATAAAACAGACGAAAATTAATGTTTCGGATACAGTAAGGTTTAGGAGCATTTAATCTACCATGGTATTTTCCTTTGAAATATACATGTATTAAAATGATCAACATATTCAGGAACAAATAGCGTGGTCATTTCAGTTCACTTTACCATGAAGATAATCCATTCTAAACACTTCCGTTTTTGCAATACACTTAGTTTCAATAAAGAAAATCCTAATAACGCTAGCTTCGAGTATGTTCTATGTCAGATTTTTCCACCTGTTTAATCATCAACCTTTTGATATATTTTTATTCAGAAACTTTTTCCGTTCCCCTGTTCCCTTCCTATGAATTGCCTTCTGATTTTCATGCCCACTGTTATTCGCTCGCACATACATTAATTTGGTTTGTTTGTTGTCAGATTAATTTTGTCTGGAAAGTCTCCACATTGGGATGTTGTGATATATCGCCCTTATTCTTGTTGTAATTACTTCTTTGGGGAAATGCTCCTCCTATTCATTTTCTATATAAAATAACATTACAATGTTGGCATTTCTGCACAGCTGGCTTCTGTTTCTGTATGGGAACTGTGTGTCTTGCTCTATTTATGCTGACCCCTGCCTCTGAACACCCCTGCACCATTACATGCTTGGGGGAGCTAGAACATACCCCCTTCAACTCTATTCCCCACTGTTCTCATTAGTGGATCTTGTGCGATTTCACATCGATCTGTTTTCACACTCCCCTGCTCTGGGTCAGTCATACCAATCGATGGTTTGGACTGAGTGCTAAAACGAAGCACCGGTGCATCTGCGAAAAGCGATTTTGTGCATAGTGCCACGCGTAGTCTACTGCGGATTGCGGCGGGTGTACGCTGTGTGGTATCCGTAAGTAACAACTCTGATGTTTTTTTCCATACTTCTTCATCTCTTGGTGAGTATGTGTATGAGGGTAACCACACCTGCACTTCTTTTCAAGAATTCCTGTAAAAGAGATTTTATTAAGGATCAGATCATATTTTCTCATTATTTACAAATTTAATGTAGCTCCTTAAAAAACATAATTATTGCCTACATTTCTGTTAATAATCTATGGGCGTGTCTGATTCACAGAAGTAAAACATTGTGACTTTTCCTTTAAAATCACTGAGAAAACTCTCTGGCTCTGTGTTTAGGTATTGAAAAATATCTCTCCTCCCAGATTACTCTTAGCTTTTCGGTGCTAATGCATGCTCTAGAGCCCTGGCTGAACGAAGGTGAAGAAGGACCAGAGTTCTGGTGGAACAAGACAAGGGAGGGGGAAGTTTTGGAACACTAGTTTAAGCAAGAAAGTTGGACCTGTCGGGCCACTGGTTGGACAAGGGACGGAGGGTTTCAGAGTAATACTTGTCCAAAAGAGGGGCCGTTTCAGACCACTGATTGAACAGGAGAGAAAGCTTTACAGCATTGGTTGAACACGAAATTGGGAAGACCAGGCATTAAGCAGATTCATTATAGTCTGAATTCATGATGGAAGGTGCCATCAGATGCTTTTGGTATTTACTTTTTGGGTCTATTTTCAAAAACTGATAAACAACTAAGCAATTTAAAAAAGATTGATTTATCACTCATTTGTCCATACGTGAAACCTTCAAATCACTAGTTTAACCATTAATAAATGCTTTTAACTGATCAGTAAATCTAAGCACTCTGAAACAGATCAGGTATTGAGGATCAATTATTTACATGCCTATTGCAGCAATGACTCTACAACCTGCAGATTCCGTAAACAGCTGAACAACGGAATGTCAGAAAACCTAAAACACCCTGGTAGATATTCAAGTCACTCTGCTTTCTCCTCATCAAATGTTTGCTCAATCTGTTAAATGGTTTGAAAAAATCAGTATAAGAGCCCAGAGGTCCAATCAAGAATTTTTCAGTCACAACAGAAATGTCAGAAATGTCAAGATAATGCCATTTCATCAAAGCCACGATTAGAATCATGTTTGGGTGGGTCTAACAAGACCTTATTGTTTGATTCTAACCAATCAAATAAGATATGCACAGTAGTTTTGCAACATCTTTCCTCCTACACCATCAAGCTAAACAAGGCTGTAGTTTGGATAGCAAAATATTTCCTTGCCAAGAAGCAAAAATAACCTTTGAGGTGTCAATAGTCTTTAACAGGCATTATTTGGGGTGGATGGTAGTCCGCCACAAGTTATGTCACTATTCTTGTTAGGCCCGGTGAAGGTTTTAGGGATATAAACCTGAGCTCAACTGTAGCTGTGGCACAGAGCAGACAGGCTTACGTTAAGACAATGTGTAAAGCATTTAGAAGTATCAAAACTGTTAAAAAGTCAAAAGCACAAAACAATACAAATCTCCCTCCAATTTATAAAAACAGAGAATAGTTTAATTGACAAAATGACACAAAAACGGTAAAAATGATTAAGTGAAACTGGAGATATATTTTTTTTAAATTTAGGTAAAACCTACCAAGGTTAAGGGTTAAAGCTGACCGTGATGGAGAGCAGGTCGGATAGAAGTTTTTCCTGGTGGAAAAGTTACCTCCTGACGTAGCTTGACAGCCTTCTGTAGAAGCAGACAGGAAGGAGGGGCTTGGCATTGACAGAGTCTGGTGCTGAGAAGGAGAATCAGCGAAACCACTGGTTTAGGCGGGAAAAACACTGAGGGTACAAGTTTGAGTACTCATGTTCCAGAGGTCTTCAGTTTCAATTGGGTCCTTGTCAATGTTGCCACGAGGAAGCTGCAGGATGGAGTTGAAACAGCCTTGGCATCGATGGATTCTCCCTTTGACAGAGAGCGTAGTGGGAGCTACGGCGAAGGCAGGCCTACCAGTGATACACGCTCTGTGGATTGCCTGGTAGTGTGGGCCCAGTCCCTGGATGGTTCTCTAGGCAAAAAGTTTGTAGCAAGTGTTTAAGTCCCTAGTTTTTAGGGTTAGGTAGGAGGAGTACACTGGGAACGCAGCCAAGGGTTCAAGGATCAAGCGGAACAGTACCCGGGGGTCAGGAGTCAGACTCACTCCAACAGAAACCACCAGCTGGGCTCTTTTAGAGAAGTGGGCTTTTGTGTCCCTGTAGCTTAACAGGAGGTCAACTAACTGACACTGGAAGTCCACTTCTTAGCCCCGGCTACAGATTGCAGCAGGTAAAGCTGTAGCAAGGTGGGTTATTAGTAGGTGCAGGTAGGTACCTACATAGTAATAATACCACAGCCACTAATAAGGTCCAGTCATGCCTCAATAGATTTTTCCTTGCTCAACCCTTTGTAACGTGACAGAACAAGAATTCAGGCTTAAATTAGGAGTCAGGTGTGTGAAGTATTTAATATCACGAAAAACGTAAAAGTCATAACACCATTAAAATACAATATCAATTTATACAAATAGAGGATATTTTTATCTTTAAAATGACACCAAGATGACAAATATCCAATGTAGGAAAGCAGAAATATGAATTTTTTAAGATTACATTTAAAATATAAGCTTTTTAGCTCCAAAAAGCTAAAAGTGCTAACGGCGGCCATCTGGTTGAAGTGGACCGGGTCAAAAACAAAGTTTCAGGAGACCGCTATGGAGCTCGGGTCGGAAATTATGAGTGCTAGGTCACAGTCAAGATTTGACCTGCGCACTTAGGGGTCTATTAGGATGGCAGTCGCAAAATCACCCCGACAGCCATGGTAGCGGCAAAAGACCGCCCGCTAGGACCACGGCATAACCGCCGGTCGAATTAGTATGCTCCGCAGTTGAAATCCAACCGCGGCGGTACATTTGTGGCTTTTAACATTGCGGCGGTTGCTGCTGCCAGCAGCACTGCCGCGATGTCAAAAGGAGCATATCCTGCATATCCCTGCACTGCGTGGCAGGCACTGCACAGTGCCTGCCACCTGGTACAGGGACATAATACCCCCCCAGTGCACCCACACACCCCCAACACATTGGGGGCCTGCAATGGGCCCCCGGAGACATTCTCCGCATGCCTTTCCATGGCGGTTCCACCGCAGTGGAAAGGCTGGCTACCGCCGGCATCATAATCATGCCGGCGGAACCTGGCCCTGCACCGCCCCCATTTTAGCGGTCCAGCTCTGCCCGCCAGGCAAGCGTGCGGACTGCTACCGGCAGAAAAGTGGCAGGTGGAATTTCTCACCGCTGCGGTCATCACCACCATGCTAATGTGACCGGCGGTTTTCCGGGTTTCGATCGCGGACGGATGGCCTAATAGACCCCTTAGTCAGTTTTTTGGAGCTTTACTATAGTCATTGGGCTTGTCGGCAGGTCCTGGGGTCTTTCTACCTACCTGTCATTTTTCCTTTTTGGGGCTTTAGACGTTTGCAGCACCTATATTGGTCTTCATGCTAGTCCCCACTTCACAGAGTAATGTGTTTGCTCCAAGATGAGCACTTAAGGCTGCACATCAGCATGCACTGTGCACACTTGTCTCTCCAAAGGTGCACAAAAGGTAAGCTTGTTTGCATCCTTCCCTGGCCCGACCCCAACTAGCGCTGTTCGTGCTGCATGTTTTGCACTCCAGTCATTTCCTTCAACCTCTCACCAACTGGTAAGCTTTCAACATCTTGTCTACTCTTGTGAAATTCTTCTTTCTTCTAACAGAGGTCTTTGTGCTACCAACAGTGTTACTACGAAGTCAGATTCACAACATTCTTATATGCAGTCAGTTGTGTGCTCCAGTGCCTGCTTTCCTATTACTTTTCCTTCTATATCAAAGGGCTGCATGATGTGAACACAAGGTGACATTTCATTTTTGGTACACAACAAACTCTAAAATGTGCTCTAATAAATGCTCATTCTTTGATTAAAAATCCCACAGATATTCATGATCGTTAACTAAATCTTCAACTGAACATTTTATATCTTACAGAATCTTGGATTACTAAAGCTTCTCCTTCTGATTTTTCTATCTAAACAGCTTTAAAGTGTTCCGTTATCTATGACGTGAAAGAAAAGGTGCAGGATTAGTGATTGTTTTCAGGTGTTTCTTATACACGTCCCCTCTGTCAATTGATGTTTTCCTTGTGCAGCTGTGTTAGATTTATCTATTGTTTTCTCTCCTTCTGTATCCATTACTGGTATTCCTTTATATAATCCTACCAATATATATCATAGTTTACACAGACTGATTTATTTTATCTCCTTTATTGTTGCATCATTCATAATTTCTGGCTATTGGAGATTAGGGCGCATGTGCCCACAAATCCAGACACTGACCTTTTACTAAATTCTCTCTTTTACTTTAATCTCATCAATTAGTTTCTGGCCCAACACATAAAGCAGAAAGGGTCCTTAGCTTAATGATAGATAATAGAGACATTTCGACATGGACTTCAATGAGAACTATGGACAGTCTTGCAATGTCCAGCCGGACAGAGGAACATTTATTTCGAACAATACACAAGGAATATAACAGAATGAAAACCACGGGGAAAATAAAACAAGGGCACAATCCTGTACCGAGCTTTAACAGAAGAGAAATGAAAAGAAAGCAAAAATAGCAGGCAAAAACATAGGGAGTGGTGGCTTACAATACAGTAAAAACTCGAGTAAGCTCTAACCAACAGTAACCACAATACAATTTTCACAGTGGATAAATCGCGGTACTGTTTGAAAAGTCGACGTTTCGATCCCTAGCTCCTATTGCAATGGGATCATCCTCAGGACTACACAATAAACTATTGCCTGATTAAATTAATGACGCCTGTGGGATTTAAAACAGGGAAAAAAGGGAAAAAAGAAAACATAATAAGGTCCACCATTAATATCATCATGGTAATGTATCAGCAACATGAGAACTTGTAAGCAACATATGTATTATCTGTGAATGAGAATAAGAACGAGGCTCAGTAGCACATGCAGTGGCAATTAAGTGCATAAAATGCATCGGTGAACAAGCAAGGTGAAGAGCCTTAAGCGTGTGAGTGACCAAAAAACCACAGCTCTAGCAGCGGGCTAGGCCATGGTGACGGGTTAACAGTGACAGACAACAGGGTGAAAAATGGCAACATCCAGCAATCGCGTTTAGTGTGCACGAAGCGGAATGGTCAAGCATTGAGGATACGTTGTTGAATAGGTCCTCGTATCAAGTGAAAACACGTCTTAAGCGGCTTAAACGATAAGACAGGGAATGAGGAAGACTCACGATCTCGTGTGTTAGCGCGGGTGGCGGCGCAATTGTTTAGGAAATAAGCGATCTAGTTGTAGTGATTAAGGGTTGTGGATCAATAGGTTGCAGAGCGTCGTGGTGAAGGTGTTGTAGGAGTATTCACTGCCGGTAGTAGCTAACCTTATGATTGGATCATGGTGTGCCAGAAACAGGAAGGTGGCCTGTAGAATTGCGTTAAAATATCTGGAAGAAACGGAACGAGAAAAGTGTGAGCCGTTGCGTAGGAAGCGTCAAGTATCAAGGGAAAGAGGATGCGGGAGGCGGGGTACCTTGAAAAAGGGTGTTTGGCCGTTGTCTGAGGAATAAGGATCAATTCCTGGTGTACGGCTGGGCAGGGCGTCAGCAGGAGTTCCAAGGACAGTTTAACAGCAGACAATGGCTGTTGGTGTATATGGAGCTGTGGAGACGGAATAGGGCGTTAGATAAAGGATACCAAGGCCATGGAAATTACCAGGTATTTCAAATGCTTGGTATGGGGCTTACCTCAATCGAGTCTCATTGACCCAGGGCGGAGGGCCGTCCGGTCTTACGTTCCTTGGGGCGTAATAGCTGGAACAGATGGGAGAGCCTGCCATGTTCTATATGTAGGGGCAGCAGCCACCAACCATATGTGAAAATGAACGAAGGACTATGCGATCTAGGTCCATGCAGGCGTTGGTTGGGGGCCATTTTGGAGAGGGATGCTGGATTAGTGGACATATTGGAGAGGTAAAAAGGAGTGACAGTAGTTGACGCTAAGTGCTAACTAGAAAGGAAGGCCGTCTCAGGTGCAGAGGTGGCTGTGTGATTAGTTCTTAGGTGTCAGAGAACATGTGTGGTATGTCAACTTATATGGTACATATGAAGTTTGAGCAACAAAAATTAAAATTAAATAACAGCCGTACACCAGGAATTGATCCTTATTCCTCAGACAACGGCCAAACACCCTTTTTCAAGGTACCCCGCCTCCCGCATCCTCTTTCTCTTGATACTTGACGCTTCCTACGCAACGGCTCACACTTTTCTCGTTCCGTTTCTCCCAGATATTTTAACGCAATTCTACAGGCCACCTTCCTGTTTCTGGCACACCATGATCCAATCATAAGGTTAGCTACTACCGGCAGTGAATACTCCTACAACACCTTCACCATGACGCTCTGCAACCTATTGATCCACAACCCTTAATCACTACAACTAGATCGCTTATTTCCTAAACAATTGCGCCGCCACCCGCGCTAACACACGAGATCGTGAGTCTTCCTCATTCCCTGTCTTATCGTTTAAGCCTCTTAAGACGTGTTTTCACTTGATACGAGGACCTATTCAACAACGTATCCTCAATGCTTGACCATTCCACTTCGTGCACACTAAACGCGATTGCTGGATGTTGCCATTTTTCACCCTGTTGTCTGTCACTGTTAACCCGTCACCATGGCCTAGCCCGCTGCTAGAGCTGTGGTTTTTTGGTCACTCACGCGCTTAAGGCTCTTCACCTTGCTTGTTCACCGATGCATTTTATGCACTTAATTGCCACTGCATGTGCTACTGAGCCTCGTTCTTATTCTCATTCACAGATAATACATATGTTGCTTACAAGTTCTCATGTTGCTGATACATTACCATGATGATATTAATGGTGGACCTTATTATGTTTTCTTTTTTCCCTGTTTTAAATCCCACAGGCGTCATTAATTTAATCAGGCAATAGTTTATTGGGTAGTCCTGAGGATGATCCCATTGCATTAGGAGCTAGGGATCGAAACGTCGACTTTTCAAACAGTACAGCGATTTATCCACTGTGAAAATTGTATTGTGGTTACTGTTGGTTAGAGCTTACTCAAGTTTTTACTGTATTGTAAGCCACCACTTGCTCCCTATGTTTTTGCCTGCTATTCTTGCTTTCTTTTCATTTCTCTTCTGTTAAAGCTCGGTACAGGATTGTGCCCTTGTTTTATTTTCCCCGTGGTTTTCATTCTGTTATATTCCTTGTGTATTGTTCGAAATAAATGTTCCTCTGTCCGGCTGGACATTGCAAGACTGTCCGTAGTTCTCATTGAAGTCTATGTCGAAATGTCTCTATTACCTATCTTTAAGCTAAGGACCTTTGTTCTTTAAAAATAAGTAATCGCCCGAGGTCCTAAGCTACCCGCTTGGGTCCCCTTGTTATTTAAACTGCAACACATAAAGCAGGGCATTAGTTGGACCTTATTTTTGCCCATACTGGAAATGCATTTTGTGATGCATCTATTCATTTGGTTTGGACTGGTCTTTTTAGCATCCTTTTTAGATGTTTCCTACCAGAGAGAACTACTCAAGGTAATGATCTTGTTAATTCAATTTAACTGTATACCTTCTGCTGAGAGCTTTTGTAAATCTCCATCAGAAGTTGGGTGTTCTGCCTCATTTTTTTGTTCACTTTTACATTGGAAGATGACCTTGAGTTTTAAATAACAAAATCAAATTTGTCCATGATAAGATTGCAGCTTTTTTCACTTACATTTTTCATCGTACGCAGCTATCAGCTCATGGCACACCAACACACTTAAGGAAGCCAAGCTATATTGTAAACAGCTCATGAGAGCAAGACCCAAGGATTATTCCCCTTCAAAGAAAATTGAATTATTGGCAGCTGTATACTGTAGCAAAAGATTTATATTTAAGGGAAGGGCTGAGTACTGTGTCGAAAAAATTGTCTACTCTCATAATGTGACCAAAAAGATTTTCATTCTCGTTTGCTTTTTTCCCGATTGTTCATGTACACCGTGATCCCCTCTAAAGCCCTTTGTGACAATCTTTCAGATCGTTCTAATGAAAATATTTCCTCTGTTTGCAATTCATTAGAGTTATCTGCGCCACCTCTCTAGATTGTTCCCTCTGAGACAATATTCTGTCCCTGACTGCTTTTGAACCTTCATAGCTTGACTTTATTGGGGATTGTCTGCCCACTGTTTGAGCTGAATCCCCCTGACCATTGTCATCCTAGGATTCAGAGAACTCTAGCCACTTCTTTGATTTCTTAAGCTTTAAAAAAGGTTTTAGGACTGCAACTATGTGAGTGTCATGTGCTCTTGATGTTACCATATCCCATTAAGATCATGTAAAGAGCGGTGAAAAGATTTCCACTTTTTGGGACTCTAATCCCATCTTGGATGATGCCCAAATTGGTATTAGGATATCACACTGATTTTGGTATTCAATGATTTGTGCATGTTGGCAGACAAGGGCAATTCTTCTGATCTGGTTTTATTAGATTTATCTGCTGGTTTCAATAGGGTGGCCCAAGATATTCTTTTTAACCATCTTTTAGTAGTTGGCAATAATAATACTTCTTTGGACTGGATTAAGTCCTACCTGTCCAACTGCTTTAGGGCGGTAACCACAGAAGACTTACAAGTGGCTGAGAATACGTTTTTGAAGCGTCTATTAGGTGTACACCGTGGAACATCCAACATGGTGGTACATGAAGAAGTGGGGATCCTGTATCTATGTGACACATTGGCTCTCTGTCCACTAACATTTTTATTAAAAATTTGTCGGAATGAAGGATTGTCGTTGACTCAATTGATATTGAAAGAGTGTATGACCCTTGACTATGCCCATCACATACCATGGCTTAGATACATAAAGAGTAGCTTTGAAAGACTAGGAAGAGCAGAATTATACACTAACCCAGAATCGGTACCTAAAAAGGATTTGGGGTGGGTAAGGGAGTCCTTACCACCAATTTTAACACTGAAAACTACACTATTTACTGAGCCATATCTTCTGGGATCTTTTAGTACTTATGAACGTTTTTTGTTGACCAGGTTTCGCCTGGATTTTTTCCACCTCCTGCTGGTTTTACCAAGGGGGAGTAGTAGAGGACAGACTTTAGCATCTTGTGACTGCCATTGTGAGTCTCCACAGGACTTGAATCATTTTTTCTTTTCTGTAAGTTTTATGCGATCCCCTGGAAATCTTTTATAGTTCCTATTTTAAGGACGATGAAATTCAGGCAGACTCGCCCAGCTCTTATTTATTTACAGCTGTTGCATGAAGATTCTATTTTATTTGTCCTTAATTTTCTGAAATCTGCAGTGAAGCTTAGAGCCTACCTTGATTAAAGTGTAGTATTGTGAGGGTCCGTTCTTTTTCTAGTCCCCCGGATGAGACACAACTATTAGATAGGATCCCGGGAGTCATAATTGAACTCTTATGTTTAAGGGACCAAGTATTTTTCATTGTATTTTGCCTATGCGGATTGAATTTAAGGCACTGACATTTGCCTTTCAAGCAGACAAAGGGAGAGGGCCTATCTATCTGAGAAGGAGGCTCCGCCCCTATCAACAAGACAGATCTCTAAGGTCCAATCACCAATGCTTTGTGAAAGCAAGGATGGGAGGCAGAACATTCGAAGTGGGTACCACCAAATGTTGGAATAACCTTCCCCCTCACCTATGCATGATGCAGTCCGCACAGGAATTCAGAAGATCCTTGAAGACCTGGCTTTTTAATCAGAACGACTAGTCTAGCGCTGCCCTCAGTCTTGATCACTGTCTATTATAGCGCCGGAACACCCCATTTGGGATAGCTGCATGCTCTACAAATGCCTTTTATTATTATTATTATTATGAACTGTATGAGATCCCTATGGGGTCTGGTTTACTGTGTGATGAATGTGTAGCCATTTTATGAATTTATATCATGCATTGTTTTTAAATATTGGAAACATTTATGGTTTTACACGTGAAAACCGAATAAAGTTATTTTTGATTGGTTTTGAACTGCTGTCAGGCACTTCACCTCTCTCTCTTAATCTGATTTCAAGGCTATTACTCATGTTGTTCCTCAAGATTTCTCCCTTTGTCCAACACTTTATAATTTATATGTTCATATTAAACTAATTAATTCACCTGCCCCAAATTTATGAGCTATGCTGATGACACACAAATTATTGTCCCTTATGATGATGAAGTACAGAATGAGAATACCGCCTACCATGATTGTATGCTTTTTGTGGTTGTAGTGAGTTCTCTCTGAATACGTACAGGCATTGTTAAGTTAGCATAACCACGTTAAATGTTAGAAAGCCATTTTTTTGCTTTTGCACACGACACTGCGTTTACATGTTATTTCTTAAAAACAAACTGCTGACTCGAGACTTGCTTCACACAAGAGCAATCTGTTGTTACCATCCCAAGCTCTGCGCAGCGACCTTGGTCTGTACATGGTGTGACAAACAGTCTGGAATATTACACAATGCATGTTTTCCACTCTAGGTTGATCGACCCACTATTTAGCCATAACACACGCGCAGCTGCACATACCTGAAAGTTGGTGCTTTTAATATCACAGACATCATGTTTATTATTCAGACCGAAGACGAGCCTTCCTGCGAGAAGACTCCTGATGCTCCTGTGATGTGATTTCACTAAGCTGATCTTTGAGGTATGGGGTCCCCTATTCAAGCCTAAGAGACCTTCTATTAGCATAATAATAAGATTAGCTTCTTAGTAAAGGGAAGGTGGTAGTATCCACTGTCATTATAATATGATCACCCCTTTTATATTCTATGGTATTGTAACTATGTTGCTGGTTTTGATATTAATCATTTGTCTGCTTGTATTAGCCAAAGTACTGCATCTTAGGACACGTGGTCTATAAAAATAAACCCTTTTTATTTACACCGTGTCTCTGTTGATTATTGTTGTGGACTGATGTGAGAATAATATACGAACAGGTATTTCCGATTCCCACCATTCCTGAGAGTACACTAAGTAGCTTGTTCTGGGTTGTCTATTCATTGGGATCTCTGAGCTAAATCTTGGATAACGAATGGGACACTTATGCTAGCCGGATACTGGGTTCTGGGTTCTGAGGTGAGTTTCTGGTACACCACAATTCACTGAGGTCCTGGGGTTCTAAGCATAGTTCTGTGTATAAGCAGAATCCCTGCAACATGGTTGACTGGATAAGTAAGATCTGTCTGAAACTGAATACTAACAAAACTGAGATTAGCATATAGTCGGTCATATTTTTTGAGCCCATATGCATTACATTCAAAGCTTATGACTCCCTGGACCCCATTTATTCATGACGCAAATGTATTCTTCATTCATTATTTTCCTTCTCAGCTGAGGTCTAGCAACACCTGCTTGTTAGCTGTTCCTAGGTATTGTCTTTGAAAAAACAAAAGTTAAAGTGATGTCATTTGAGATGTCATTGTTGATGTAATTTAAGATGTTGTGAGTGATGTTATATGTGATGTCATAATTAGTACATGATGTAGGTGCACGTTATAGTTAGTTCACTAAACCACAACTGGCAAACAGTGTTTTTTTAATCATAGTTTGTATCACATTTCAACACCTAATTATACGTTTGCTTCAACCTCTGTTTTTTCAGTGAATGTCTTTGTTTTTAAACATAAGCTAAGCTCTTATTATCATACCTAACTATATTAATACATGTAACTTTGTTTTTGTTTTCAGTGATCTATTTTTTTAATCATATTGAAAGGTGATCTTACGCCCAACCCACCACTTGCACAACTTGTGGTCATTGCCTCTAATGCCCACTGCCTTCAGCCATGCTCAGTGGGGTGGCCCTGCGCCAACTTCTCACATGGCCCTGAAGGTAAGGGTATGCCCACCCTGCCCCCTTTGGTGGCATTTTGAAAACTGCAGTGTGGTGGCCAGGAAATCAGATCATTCGGTACCACAGTACTAGCAAAGGTAATTCAGTACCAAAATGACCTACTGGAGAAAAACTCCCTTGGCCAATCAGCATGTCCTATTGTTTTTAATTGTGCGGTACTGCAGAAGTCCTGCGGAACTTCTGTAGAACCAACCACCCTGATATACCTGAGTTTTTTGGTGGTTAACTCCTGCATGCCCTACCCAAATCCTTTTTAAAAGCTAACAACTGAACAGATTTACGCTAAATAAGAAAAAGCATGATTTCTGAGTAAAGTTCTAACTTTGTGCAAAATAGTCTGTACAGGAGAGCAAAATTTCCTATGGGAATTAACATGGGAAATCAAACTTTTGTATACATTTGTCAAACGGCACCAAAGTTATGAGCAAAACAAAAAGTGCCCTTCCTTTGGAAACTCTGATCTAATTATAACTATTCAGTGGTGACTGATACTGTTTAATATATTTATTACATATAGATGAAATGAGATAAATACTATATTTAAATACAAAATAACTGACATTCACTAGTATAGTTATGCTGCACATGACTTTGGTGTAATCAGTGATGTCATTCTCTTTTCATCTTTGTAAGTTATTTTTCTTGGCATTTGTCTTATTTGCATACAATTAGAGCATCAACGAAGGACAATTACCACATAACGACAAGGTGTGCAAGTGATGACACTTCTTGGAGAATAGTACAAAGAGAACAACTGTATATTACATTACTAACAGTATTAGCATATGTTCCAGATGAAGGCCATTAAGTAAAGTAACAGCAGGGAAAGTATCAATTGATAGTTCATGAAAAAAGCAAACCTCAGTGTTGTAATTGATGATCAGTGATGTTATCAATTGATGTCATTTATCAAATAATGAGCAATCTAATAATTGAGGTTATAAGCAGTGCATGGCAGGGTCACAAGTTATAGTTAGCTCAGTAAACTATAACTGGCAAATTTCAGAGTTATTTTATTTTATTCTATGGAAGCCAAGATCTTCATACCATAACTAATTAAAACGTCACATAAACCTTTGTTTTTTAAAATATTTGGTATTTCTTTTAACATAGTGGAAGATCTTATAACCATGCCTAACTATAACATCACATTAACGTTTTTTTTTTCAGGGACTTACTGAGGTTTTTGGATCATATTTAGGCTTGGCATAATTTGAATTACAATGGCATAATCGGAGTAACTTCAGTAATTCCACAAAACTCTTTGATGCACAATTACCAATAATAACGTGATTACACCTGCTCATGTCAATAAGAGTAATTTGGGGGGAAACAATCTTACATTACTAGTTTCATTGTAATTTGGAAATAGTGTAATTTTTGCTACTGGTTTTAGTACTACTATTACTACTCAGTGTTGGTCCCTCTATGCATAACCTCTTTATGGCTCAGGCTCCACCAGAAATGCAATTCTACAGTATACAATATTTATAGAAATGCATATGTGTGTGTCTGTGTGTGTGCGAAAGTCCATGCAAAAAAAGAAGCAGGGAACTCTGGATAATCCCCAAATTGATTTGGAAAGCAGCTCCCTTACATGGAGCACCCTACAACACCCCCAACACTCTGAATCTGCGCACCTCAAATGTATGTTTCTCTAGCAGAGTTTTTAAGCATATGATTAGCACAGTGCATTGCACGCTGAGCTAGAGAATGACAAATCCTTTTGATGTTTTTACGGCAAAGTCTTTAAGGATAGGATTGGCAAGTGCCATCCATGCTGGGCATTATTTCTGGGGCACTTCAAGTCTGCAATATATAGATATCCATAGACCCTACTGAAACCAGTAGAAATCAGTGAGCTGGAATGTTCCCGTTTCCACTAAGGAGAGTGGGTATTTATTTCTTTATCACTTGAAGAAGCAGACTTAGACCCCTACATTGATCGTTATGCATCATGATTTGGCCAGAAACAGGGGGCCCTACTCACAGACTGCCCTTAGCTGTACATTTTTAGTTTTACAATAGTACTTCAAACATATTACAAAAATGTATTCTCAAACTACGTGTGGCGATCTATGCGTCCAACTCTCCCATCTTTTTATGTACAGAGATGTCAGCTTCTACAACGGAGGCTTCTCATTCATTGGGATATGTTTTATTTGTAATTGTGAAAGAGTCAGGGGAAGTAGCTGGAAAATTGGAAATATTTACAACTGGGGGGTGGAATAAGGAGGGGCTAAGGAGGGTCTAAGGAAGCTAAGGGATGTATAGAGGAAGGGACCTGCATTCATTTGTTTTGTAAAGTAAAAAAGATCATTAAAACGTGTAAAAATAAAATATTAATATTTTTTTATTCTTAGTTTTTTTTACATTACATTGAAATGATTTGAATTTGGAACTAATTGCATTGCATTTAATCAATTTAACATTATTTCTGATGGGGTCAGTTTTAAGTCTTTAACTCTGTTATTTCCTATTGGAGGGTGTGGGCATTGCAGAACCAGTGGTTGCCCATGTGTGCTGCTAGATTTACTACTGCTCCTTTTTTGCAGTAGTAAATTTATACCTGAATATTTGGCTCCACCCCCTATTTCAGGAGGCAGAGACATGTACATCTACAATGTTGAGTATCTTTACACATGGATTTTGTGAACAGCACAAAGTATTAAATTTACTCAAAAGTGTAAAAGTAAACTTATTAGTAGTAAGGAGGCACATGTAGATTATATAGATTTTCCTTTGTGACTAGGTCCTAAAGTTTCCAGTGAAATTAGAAATAGCAGGTGCTTTGGTGTAAGAAATTGGGTTGCTGGTTGAGGGGGTGCACCTTACTCAATCAGGAACCACAATCCTTGTCAGTGAAGTCGATGTGAAGTCCTTGTGCTGAGAAAAACTTCGCAGCAGAGGTGATGCGTCAGTTCTGCTCTGGATTGTGCTGTGCAGCAGATGAGATGGATCAGTTCTGCTAGATCCACAAATGGCTGGCAGAGCACCTTCAGGCTCACCCCCCAGATGCAGGTCCATTCCTCCTCACCCAGGCAAGAGGGCAGCAGGAAGCAGGTCAGAACAGCAGGGCAGCAGTCCTTAAGGGTAGCAGCCCAGCAGAGTGGCAGTCATTTCAGGCAGCACAGCAGTCCTTTTTCCTGGCAGAGTATCCACAAGTCCGGAAGTGTACTGTAGGGGTGTGGTCTGTAATCCAACATTTATCCCTGGGCCTTACTTTGAAATGGGAAAAGCTTCTAGAAGTTTCCCTTTGAAATCCACTGGGTTCCTGCCTTCCCTGCCATGGCTCCAGGCTAACTACATGTGGCATGCAGCCCTTTGTGTGGAGGTAAGACCCAGCCTATTCAAGTGTATGTAAGGCTGTACCCAGCTCTGCCCTCCCAACCTGCCAGTGCTGGCCCATCCAGGCACAACTAAGCTCTCTATTCTGTTCTTTCTAGGAGGAAAACACAAAGCCCAACTGTCATCTACACTGAGCCATGTGACCCAGAGACAGGCTGCAGGAACCAAATGGCTATGGCAGAAAAATGCAAACTTTCTAATGGTGGCATTTTCAAAATTGTAATTTAAAATATGACTTTACATAAGAGAGTATTTTTCATTCCAATTCCGAAGACACCAAACATAAACTGGGTACCTGTTCCCATTTGGAAGTTACAGCATATTAAATCTAACAAGGTAACTCTAATGTTATCCTATGGGAGGGGTAGGCCTTAAAATAGTGAAAAACAAATTTATGGGGTTTTCAGTACCAGGGCATGTAAGACCAAACATACATATCCAACTTTTTAAATATATTGCTCTCTGCCGTCTGGGCTGTCTAGGGCCTACCCTAGGGGTGACTTATATGCTGTAAAAAGGAGCGTTTGGGGCCTAGTAACAGGCTTATTTTGACAGTTAGTACGAAATGGTATGCACACACAGGCTGACAAGGCAGCCCTGAGGCATGTTTATATGAGCTACGTAGGTGGGTGGCACAATCAGTGCTACAGGCCCTAGACTAGTAGCATTTAATTTACAGTCCCTTGGCACAATTAGTACTTCTTTAGTAGCAATTACAGGTAAATTACATATTCCAATTGGGGAAAAGGTTATCCTGCCATGCTTAAGGAAGAGAGCGCAATCACTTTAACACTGGTCAGCAGTGGTGAAGTGCACAGAGTCCTGAGGCCAGAAAAAATAAAATCAGCAAAAATGGGAGGGGTGAAAAAAATAGGTTTGAGGGAAGAGCACACTAAGACTGACAAGTCCTGCATGTCTAACATGAATACAGCACTCACAATTTCTCTCCCCCGCACCAGATATTTCGCCACATAAAAGCTGGTAAAATTTCCAGGTATTAATTGTCCAAAAATGGGGAATTAAAACAGGACTTGTATACATAAACTCTGATATCTCCTGTGATTCCCCATTTCTGAGGGCAATCTCAGAGTGTAATTTGGAATACTGCAATGTTTTTGAATCGAAGAGTACTGATACCTGCATGCGGGTATCTCTCGTCAGTATTGCTTTCATTCTTGTAATGAAGTTCTCAGTGCAAAAACTATGGTGGAGGACTGGCACTGGAATTTGGAAATTACCGATAGTGAAGTAAAAATTATTTAAAAGTTATTTTTATTAACTTTATCTTCCTGAGCACACAGCAGCTTCCATTGTCACTGTTTTCCAATGAGGACAGGTTGTTCCGTACCTATAAAGTAAAGTCAGTAACAGTGAAGGACCTAAATTAAACACTTAAGGCAAAAAAATGAAACAAAAGCTAATTTCCAAAATTATGCAATTTCCATATGAAATAAAATATGATATGTTAATGCTCTGTGCCTGATTGGTTACCTTGTCTTCAAAGCTGATTATTTCGTGACCCACAGCAGGCAAGTAGATGTGGATCCTCTTTGGAATTCAGCTTGAGCGAACCACAGCATTAATATTGATGCTCTTTCTTGGCGCTCCACGCAGCAGGTAGGGGAGAGGGCTCCAAGAGCCGTTGCACTTCTGATGGCGGGAAAGGCTTCAGCCTGTTAGACAGCACTTGGGGGAATATGACTAATGCATCCCTCTGTGCCCAATCACTGCACGATAACGCACACAGCACGCTCAAAAAAGGAGACCTTCCGACAAAGGCAACGCAATCTTTTTTTTTCATATATCATTGGCTGTCGAAATCTATCAGTTGAAACATACCACACTGTACCAAGGGTGGGCAAGTTTAGAGAGTGTATGCCAGCACAGAATGCAAATGAATTTTAAGCCCCATTGCCTATGGGTCTTTTGGAAACTGGGAATTCCTGCCTGACCCCTTCATGTTACAGTGTAGGACAGTGAAAGCCCCGGGAAGAATTTAGGATTTACATAGAAACAGCACACATTTTGGAGAGCTTCACTGGATATTTTTGGAAAGATTTTCTAACTATAGGGGCACATGCATTATTGTTTTTTGCATTGCGTTGCGATGCAACATCCCAAATGCAAAAATCGCTATTTAAGAAATCGCAAAATTTGTGATTACTTAAATTGCGATTGCATTTAGGGCAATCGCAAATTGCGATTCCCTTAATGCAATGCAACAAAAAATAAATAGCGATTTCGCTTTTAAGAAACTCAGATTACCATCAAGTTAAAGTTGATAGTAATTTGCGAAAACTTTGAAAAAAGCACAAAAATGCATTTTTCAAAGTTCTATGTTGCACACAAACATGCCCCTGGGACGTGTGTGTGTGCAACATGTTTTTTAATTGCACTTTCAGGGGTGCATCAGGGTGTCCTTTTGGCACTCTTGCACCCTTGAAATTGCATGCGCAATTCGCGAGTACCTATTTGGGACTCGCAAATTGCGCATGCTATTTCCATTGATTACTATGGGCCTCTAGGCCCATTGGAATGAATGGGAAGTCATTCCTTATTTGCGATTTGCAATTTGCGAGTCGCAAATAAGTAATGTGTAGGAATCGCAATTTGTTTTCTGCGATTCCTACATGCATAAGTAATTGCAATTCCTAAATTGCGATTTCTTAAAAATTGCAATTTAGGAATCGCAATTTCTAAGTTTGATGCATGTGGCCCATAGACTTTTACTTATGGACTACTCTTTTCCGTGCAGTTTTGCAGGTGACACTGATTCATTTTAAATTGTGAATTGTCTCTGTATCTTTCAAATAATGTGACTAAGCACTCCCTTGTCCTAGCATTTTGATCCAGATGTGACCAGGGAGGATTGCTGGCCCAGAAACTAGAGCTGCTGACCTTGGTACTGGAGAAATAGGCTTGAATCCCTGCCTCCGCTCAACATACTGCTATTCAGGGCAAATCACTGAGGGCCTTATTTAGATGGGATACTCAATCACAACATGGTGGATTTTCTTTCCACCGTATTACAGGTTTTTATACAGACTGTGGCACTTGGAATACAGCGGATGGAAAATTGGTCAAGTTTTGACAGAGTATCCTGTCCACCAAACTCTAAATATAGCCCTTAATCTGTCTGTAACTAAAAAAAGAAAATAAGTCTCTGTTGGGCCAAGTTCGTTCTATATGGAACTGAAAAAAAAATCTATTGGTGCTGTGCAATAGACCAGTGGCCTCTATAATACATCCATACATGTCAGAGTCATGAGGGCATTTCTGTAGGTAGATAAATAGAATCAGGACATCCAGAAGGTTCCAGTAGGACAGGAAAGATTGTGGTTTCATATCAAGATTCTCAGTTTGAGGCCTTAAGAAATGTCTCTGCTTTTGCCTATGAACATCCCATGGCAACTATTCGTACATGTACATTTAGTGCAAAGTGATATTACAATTTTGACAAGTTTCTTTTTAGAATAGTAGTTTTCCAAAGCTGCGTTTTTCTGTTTGCCAAGAAGCATTTGGTGAATGACGGAAATATCAATGAAAACCCCTATTTTTCTGCCTTATTTGGCACAGCAGTGATTTGCAGTTAGTGAAACAGAAGACTTACTGCCTCCATTCATTAAAAATTCACATCAGCTCTGCTCCCAGCTGTAAATGTGCAGAGGCAGTTGCCTTTGACCCTGTACAGCGCTTTGCAGCCTGTTGACTAGGTTTGCGCTATATGAATACCACATACATAATGCATATATACAAGCCGCTGTTTAGCTATCAGCTTGCTCAAGCAATCATACTTATTTTGTATTTCTTTCATTTAAATGAAATTATCTTAAAGCACCAGTGAATAGGATGGCATCTACCAAACATACAGGACTAACCTAAACAAACAAGGTTTTCAAAGATTTTTGGAGCAAATGATCGTTGAAAAATTCCCTATTGCAAAAGGGAGAGAATTGAAAGCTGAGATTGAAATTGTAAATTTTCAAACACTTATGATTTTCCATCTGATTTTGCACTAGATAGATTTTTATCAGATACGGGGTTTTCCAAACATGTAGAAAGACATAGGCAGTAAGGCACAAAACTTTAAAGTTGATCCGTTTACGCTTACAGCTGGCAGTCAGAGAAGACCCTTCAAGGCTGGATCAACCACGTGTCTTTTAGCTCTATAGAACCTTGGGCCACTTGCAGGCGCTGGATGTGCTCTGCAATCATGCCCGGGTGGGAGGTATTCACACATTCCAACTAAGGGCCTGATTACGAGTTCCTAGTAATATTCCGACCCATGCATAAACTCCTGTTTACTACGGTTTGGAATAACATGTTTGAAGTTATTTAACATACTCAATAATTATCGGATGTGTTAAATATCTCAACCTTTGGGCCTGATAACCAGTTGGGTGGTTAATTCCGACCCATGAATAAACCCATCCTTAAGCAGAAATTGGAATTATATGAGTTGTTAGGAATTTAACGCATCCGATAATTATTGGATGCATTAAATAACTCAACCTTTGTTAAGTTAACACAGGAAAACCATACAGTATTTACTGTATCATGTAGATTTTGATGCGTTAAACACCAAAATCTGCATGTTATTCCTCATGAACTCATAACAGGTGTTATTTATCTCACTCGATAAATAAAGTACCTTGTAGTATCATTATTTATGGGCATAGATTCACCAAAATGCCTGAGGTACTGGAAGTGACATCACATACCCTTTGATCTTAATGATATCACAGGAAGTGACATCATATGATGTTTAAACCTGGTTTTCCACGAAGGCATGTCACATAACCCTAACATTACACTTCCACTCACTTCCACCCCATTACACTCATTGTTATTGATTTTCACTCACTTGCATTCATTCTTTATCTCACACATACTCACTCATGCTTACTGCCACTGAGGCCTAGATTTACTAATGCTTTGTGCTGTTTGAATCACTTTTGTGACACAAACCCGGTGCAAGGTGCTAGGGAGGTATTTACTATCCAGTTGAAATACTGATTTTTGTTGGGTAGTATCCCAAGGTAACACTATGAGCTGCATTTCATTATTTTGCTTCAAGGTGGCATTCCATGGGATGTGCATGAGCGTTCTCATGCAACCACTCATGGGTTTTGCCCAAAATTCCTATCTACAAACACTTATAGACATGAATTTGCACCAAAATCGTACGACTCTTCCAGGCATGCATGACAAGGATAAATGTTTTCTTTTCTCTACCATCTTCTAACTTTGATTGTGTGCTGCATTGTACCACACACATACAACGTTGGAAAAGCTTTAAAGCATAGTTTTTGGGTAGGAAGAGACCCCTTCCAGTACAATACATAGGCTTCAGAGAATGTACACACACACTTGCACTGTGGTGCAAAGGTATTTGCTTTGGTGCGTGGCTGCCAAAAGTGCACCAGCGCTGATAGAGAACATATGCACCATATTCCCGTCTCCTTTTGCTGCAAGGCAGTGCAACAACTTTTCTGCAGTTTTGCATTTTGTCAAAGAATAGTAAATCTGGGCCTCAATCTCAAATAATCTCACTTACTACCTGTCACTGATGCTCACTCACTTTCAATCATACACACAGCTCACGCTTACACATACAGACAAATGCGCACACATACACATGGTCTTTCTCACAAAAAAACACTGTTATCCAGAAACATGCACACAACATACATTTAAAACCATTTTACGTTACCACAGCTGCCAGCAACGATCTCATTTAAGCAAAGTGATCTTTATTTTTATTACACTAATAGGGAATAATAGAATATTATTTACTATTGGTATAGTGACAAACAGGCAGAAAATAAGGAATGAGGAGCTGCCCCTGTGTTCTTCGCATTGAATTTGCCACATTTGAGCCAGGGGTCACAAAGGTAGTGCCTGGGATTACAAGAAGGAAGCCAGGGGTTGAAGCTGCTATCCCTGGTGACCCCTAAATGATATCCATGTGGTTATTTATCAGGGGTGATAAAAAGCTTGTGATAAGACTCTAAGTGTTATTGAAGACCTCAGCAGTGAAATCAAAAGGTGGAGCCCTTTTCTAAGCAGCCACAGTTTGATAATCCTCTTTGAGTAACCGATCCTATCATGGAGCTCCCCATTAGGTTAAACACCAAATGCACTCTGTTGGAAATGGCCCTTTTTGCAGTGTTATCCCCAAACTTTTTGCTTCTTCCTCCTATTGTTTTCCTGACCTGTGTCTGTTGGCTATAGGAATCTGGGCACTTTTACCACTGCTGATCAGTGCTAAAGTGCATATGCTCCCTGGGTAAATTGTTATTGTGATTGGCTATCCACGATTGGCATATTTGTCTTACCAGTAGGTCCCTAGTAAAGTGCACTAAGTGTGCCAGGGCGTTAACTCAAATGCTAGTATTGGGCTTGCAGCACTGATTGTGCCACCCACATAAGTAGCCCAGAAAAGATGTCTCAGGTCGGCCACCGCAGTGCCTGTGCGCAGTTTGTTAACTGCCATGTCGACCTGGCCAGTGCACCCACCTCCCAGGCCTTACCCTTCGCTTTTCTTACATATAGGACACCCCAATGGTAGGCCCAATGTACCTCCATGGGCAGGATGCAGTGTATGTGAAAGGTAGGACATGTACTGGTGTGTGTAACATGTCCTGATAGTGAAATACTGCCAATTTAGTTTTTCACTACTGAAAGGTTATCTTGCCATTGGACAGAATGGGGAATGCTGTGTAACAATTGTATATGGACATCTTCCCATAGTAGTAAGATAAGAAATTAGAGTCTGGTATCCCTGAACTCAGAATTTAATAACACATCTTTTAGGAAGGATGGTTTTTAAATTCTGTGTTTGAAAATAGCACTTTTAGAAAGTGGCTATTTTCTTGTTCAACCTTTCTGTGTGCCTCTGCCTGTTTGTGGATTGACTGTCTGGCTTGAGAGTGACAGGGGCTGGAGTGGCTCCAGGAGTCTGGGTGAGTCAGCCCTAGGCTGAATAGGCCGATCTGCATTTGGAGTGGTGGGAGGTGAAGCACCTGGGCCTGAATAGGGCTGTGCCTGCCTTCCACAATGCTGGCTCCACCCCCTGTGGGGTGTCTGATGACCCTGGCCCACATTAACAGAGGAAGAGGTTGTGCAGTGGCAGAGTGCACCCAGAACTGGTTTGGACTGGGTCCAGGACCCCTTACACCTAGAGAACAAAGACTTTTGGGGTATAAATATGAGAACTGAAACCCCTGTAATTTAGATCATTCCTGGAGTTCAAGAGGAACCTTTGCCGAAGAGACGAGCTGGAGAAACTGAAGAAAAGGACTGCCCTTGCTGTATGTTCTGGGGCTAACTTGCAGTTGCTATTCTGCCAAGGAAAGGAGAAGGACTTTGCTGTGTGCTCCAAGGGCCTGAGGAGAGCTGGCCTCCTGTTTTTGAAGTCCCAGGAACAAAAGGACTTCACCCCCAGCTCCCCCTGAACTCTGCTGTGTGAGTTCTGACCTGCCTAGAGTACCTGGCCTAGTTGTAGGGCCTCTGGAGGTCGTTGCTGTTGTTTGGGAGCTGGAAGAAGAAGAAGCGTGAAAAGAACTGCAAACCTGACGTATCGCTTTTCTTGCCTCACGTTTCACCGGTGCATCTTGATGGCGCGAGCAGTTTTCCATCGCAGCGCCGTGCTGCTGTGAAGATCATCGCAGCGCCAGTCACCGCTGCAAGAACTGACGCATCAAAGGATCGCGGCTGAAGAGGACCGATGCCGCGCAACCCCACCACATCGATCACCGTTGCATCCTGAAGATCCACGCATCATACCTGTGCGCAATGCTTTTCTGACGCATCACCTGCGAACCGGAACCTGCACGAAGACTCGACACGTCGCTCCCCCTACAGACCAGACTCGACGCAACCCGTCCAGTGCGTGCAGCGGGGCTGTCGCATCGCCTCCTCGCGGTCTCAGGAGTGTTGCATCTCTTTTTTTTTTCCACGCTGCAGCTGTTTGGCTTGGGAACATTTGTCGCATCTACAGGTACTTTTATAAAAAGTCGCGCGTCCATAGATTTCTATGGTACATGTTCGTGAACTCTTTTTAAAGTCATATTTTTAAACTGTGTATGTTTGATTTTTGTTGTTTTGGTCGGGTGTAGTTTAGATAAAGATACTTTATTTTTCTAAACTGGTGTGGTGTCCATTTGTGGTGTTTTCACTGTGCTACTGTGAGTGTTGGTACAAATACTTTACACATTGCCTTTGGGATAAGCCTGTCTGCTCGTGCCAAGCTACCAAGGGAGTGAGCAGGGGTTATCTAAAGAGTGTATCCCCCTTACCCTGACTAGTTGTAAGGGTCAATATTTGGACAAAGGTACCTACCTCTGCCAACTAGAGACCCCCATTTCTAACACACTCCCAGAATTTTTCTTTTTATTTCAAATGTTTGCCTATAGAAGAAGAAGCTGGGAGGGAAAGGTCAACAAATCTGATCATTTAGCAAATGCCATAGACCAAGAACCAGCTAGTGGAATGATTTATACTGAGGTTATTCTCACACATCGACCTGGCGACCAATTAGAAACATTCTGTCCTAAAAGTCTTCTATGCAGCACCAACATGAAGCAAACATTCAATACAGTGATTAATTTGTAAAAAAAAAATAAGTGCCGGGGCTCTCATCAGGAGGCAGCTTGCACCAGTCCATTTCTCCTGTTAGTGCCGCCTAAAACAGAACCAACTGCCAACCACAAAAGTGGGTAAAGGATGTGGCGTAATGGCTAGAGCTACTGACTTCGGCTGAACATCCTGTGATTCTGGGCAAATCACTTAATCTCCCCATGCCTACCGTAAATGAATGTGTCTTTAACTAGTGCTCATGAAAAACGCTGGTGTTGAAGATTAAGTGCTGGGGTTGCGAACCGGAAACCACCGGCACAAATTAAGCACTGATTAAATGTCACATGCATTGTAATTAAAGCAAGGAACAGGGACCTTTACATGAGAGAGGTGAAAACCTTAATTATTTTACATCAACTTTATTTTAGAATAAAAACAGTATTGCTGCCTATTTAGTGAACATTTTAACAGGTCAGGGTCCGGTTTTCCAATCTTTTCTGCGGGAAGAGTTAAATTCTCAAACAATTTCGGACGAAACATTATGTGAACTTCCAATCTGCATTAATTCTCCAAATGTTCTGTTTACTAACTAATCCTGCCGGAAAAGTGTCCTGCCCATCGCATCCTTCTGCTCATAACTATGCAACTGCGCCGATTAACTGCGCCGATTCTAACAGTCCCCTGCGCTGTACAATTGGGAAATCGAAAGGTCTGTTAGATAAAACACAAAAGGATTGTTGAGTTCGAAGAATGGAAACTAAAAACTTAAAACATTATTAAATGGGATTAAAAACTGATCAATGACAAGGTACCAACAACTTTACAAAGCACCCATTAATTGCAACATGAGCCTTGGTACTGGGGGGCATGCAAAACAGCGCAATGTGCACTCGTCATTCAAGTGTTTACATCACACACTTTGTGGCCGATCAAGTCCATACAGACACTATGGAGCATTGTCTTGACAGAATGGTGATTGGTAGGTGGTGAGGGAGCACTGGTTTGTCTTTCTGTTGACTAGTGACTTTCTTTCAGAAGTACTACGATCAGCTAGACTAGAGGGAACTTGTTTTTATATCTCTGGGTAGATTTCGATGCTTTTTTATCTCGTAACATCACTTGCATAAAATATGACCTGTTGGGCTATGTAACGCAATGTGCGTTTTAGGGGGAAATGCAATTCTTCACCAATGTAATCAAAGATCGTTGAACATGGCAGTCAGGAAGATTGGGGATTACTTGTATGGTGCACGCTTGTGGCTACCACATATTGCTCCATAATTGCAACTGCAAAATGAGAGGATGTCGGACTAAATACAGAGTGTGAAGCAAAAATTGGACAGAAGGAAACACGTGGCCACATGAAAGGAACAGAGAATAAGATGCAGGTCGGAATGTTTGAGAGTAAAAAAAATATATTATTAGAGGAGGAGGCAGAAAACAGGGGCTTCTGGAATCTAGGTGCATGTGGTAGTTGGGACAAAAGTCCTTTTCCAGTTTCTCTCATTTCGGTGGGGAAGCTCTGTGGAATCAATTTATGTACATTTACAGTGGGGTACCTAGCCCATATTTTGATCTTACTACAATCAGTGGGTCCTTTCACCTCGCCTGAGGTAGCTAAAATATTGCTTTCCTTGAAGGCTGGGAAGGCACTCACTACCCACAGAGTCCATGCAAACCTGTTCTAATTAAGTATTCATTTAGGGGTGCCTTTTCTACTTACAAGACGTAACAATGGTTGGTCACATGCTTCAATATTAGAGGCCCATAGAATTAATTCTAAACTTCGAAAAGGGTTGCAAGCAGATACCATGTAATGACAATGCAATTTAGCTATAGGGTGCAATGAACAAAATAGTCTACACATTCAGGATTTTCACATGTGAGAAGAGAATGTTGTCATCAGTTCAGCCGAATCAGGCATTAGTATTGATGTAAGCACCATAGGTAAAGGTTTCTGCCAGTATTGAAGTTCCATAAAATATGTTGTTCTGCCAAATTGAAAGTTTTATTTAAGTTTTCAGTAAGTTACATTTGCAGAAGATGTTGAATGTTGTTTTATTGCTAAGATTCTGCATATTTCCACTCAGATATTGAGAAATGAAATTATTTATGTCACTTGTATCATTCTGCTAGAGTACCATTTGGTTGTAAAGACAATGTTATTGCCTTACATCCATCTAGTTGTCCACCGGGGCTGTAAACTTGCACCAACATGCTTTAGACTGAAACTAAGTCAATAAAGTCGTTTTTATATTCTCTGCACAGTCTACTTTAAGAAGATGATGTTCTGTTAACAAAAAAGAACCACAAGCATGTATTCAATTGTAGCAGGACTTGAAAAGCTCTGTATCCAAATGTAAACCATATAGTGGAAGCCTAAAGAAGCAAAAGAAATCTCCAAAAATGTGTGGCATTCCTCTAAATCAGGTTGCCTGGGAATGTCATTGAAAACGAAATGCTCCATCTTAGGAAGAGCAAATGTGTATCAATAAAATTGCATTTTACTTTGGGTCACTGCAATGAAAGGTTTAATGTTCTGCAATAGGGGTGACTATTTCAGTTTATAATGCAAAGAGATAGGCCTATGCAATTTAGACGCTGAACTGTAGGGGTGCTTGGCATTCTACTCTAAACTATACTGGGTGCTTAGACTCTGAAGTATTGTGCAACTTCGCCGTCTCTACCCTCCTTTGTGCTGGGATAGGCCATGTTCTTCCAGCACTGGTGCAGAGACTGTGGGATGACTGACTGACATTGATTGTAATGACACTAGGAGAGCAAAGTTGCTGTACTGGGAAGAGTGTGACTATCATATCACATAAAGAGGGGGGGACCGGGAGCGTAATTAGAAAATAGGTCCAGTACCCGTGCTCCCTCAGAATCACATGTATATTTTGAGAGGGTAACTGTTCCTAAAGCCAAAATAAGATAGATTGTGTGTGCTCTCAAGATGTGGTTGGTAGGATGGAGTGTGGGGAGTTTCTCCTTTTGTATATAGTGCCCTCACACACCCTTTCGGGTGTCTTGCTTCATCATGGGGCGTTGCTCCTCGTGGGGGTGGCGCTGCAGTCCCCCACGGGCCCCGCAAGAGGGCTCTTTGTCGGAGATCTTTTGGTTGGAGACGCCGCAGTTGTGCATGGGGGTGTGTGGGCCTATCGGAAGGGAGGTGGGTGGTGCGTTAAAAATTACTGGATAGAGTCCAAGACCTTTATTCACGGCTCTACCTAGCAAAAAGTTAAAATTTTTTAATCCTGGAGCTCCTCTTGGAGAAAAGAATAAAGAGGGCAGATGTGAAAAATAACTGCTGCTCTCAGGATAGTGAGTGGGAATCCTACTGATGGGGGGTCAACATGTTTCGCGCTTACGGGTGGGTCCTTAAGGGATCCCAATGCGCTTCGTCAGGACCAAGAATAAAAAGTGAGTGAAAGAATTGTGAATATACAAAAAACAGGTTTCTATAAAGTGTAGTTCTGTAAACCTGTGGTACCTTAATAGTAAGGTGGAACAGCGTCCTCGCGCTGATAGGTTTTCCTTCTTATTTGGAAACCTTTACCCAACCCTCAAGGTGTAGGGATTAGGGCTCCATCAGCAGCGCGGAGTTGGCATAAAGAGAGAAAGTGCTCCTTTGCCCGGGACGTAGTAACCTACCCCTCCTCCGTCTATCGCTGCGATAGACGGAGGAGGGGTAGGTTACTACGTCCCGGGCAAAGGAGCACTTTCTCTCTTTATGCCAACTCCGCGCTGCTGATGGAGCCCTAATCCCTACACCTTGAGGGTTGGGTAAAGGTTTCCAAATAAGAAGGAAAACCTATCAGCGCGAGGACGCTGTTCCTCCTTACTATTAAGGTACCACAGGTTTACAGAACTACACTTTATAGAAACCTGTTTTTTGTATATTCACAATTCTTTCACTCACTTTTTATTCTTGGTCCTGACGAAGCGCATTGGGATCCCTTAAGGACCCACCCGTAAGCGCGAAACATGTTGACCCCCCATCAGTAGGATTCCCACTCACTATCCTGAGAGCAGCAGTTATTTTTCACATCTGCCCTCTTTATTCTTTTCTCCAAGAGGAGCTCCAGGATTAAAAATTTTTAACTTTTTGCTAGGTAGAGCCGTGAATAAAGGTCTTGGACTCTATCCAGTAATTTTTAACGCACCACCCACCTCCCTTCCGATAGGCCCACACACCCCCATGCACAACTGCGGCGTCTCCAACCAAAAGATCTCCGACAAAGAGCCCTCTTGCGGGGCCCGTGGGGGACTGCAGCGCCACCCCCACGAGGAGCAACGCCCCATGATGAAGCAAGACACCCGAAAGGGTGTGTGAGGGCACTATATACAAAAGGAGAAACTCCCCACACTCCATCCTACCAACCACATCTTGAGAGCACACACAATCTATCTTATTTTGGCTTTAGGAACAGTTACCCTCTCAAAATATACATAAGAGTGTGACTATCTCAGGTGAGAAATATTATCTAGTGACTATGGCCCAAAATTCCTATAGCTTAATGTTGATGCTCATTTGTCACTAAGTGAAGTTGTGCAATTCAGAGCAGCTTAAATCACAGTGCCTATGAACTTTCTTGCATGAATGCAACTTTGCACTGAAAGTTGACATAGCTACTGTCTTTAAATGCGTTGTGTTGCAGGACAAACTCCCTCCTCATATATGCAAAGAGGGCATAACAGGGATGAGCCAGAAAAAACAGCCATAGAATTCGGTGCAAATCCAATCAACTAAAAAGGCATCAATCACATGGCTTTACATGAAGTCCTGGAGTCAAACACTGGCATTAATACTGGGGAAGTAGAATAATCACATGATCTTTCATATGTAATTAACAAGGAATTATAAATGTTATGTAACTTACCCTTTGCCAGTTGTTCTCGATGAGCTCTGCATCTTGGTTCTTCCTGGGGCAACCACTGAAGATCTGGAAACTCTATATCGGAAAAGCTAACCAAGTCGAAGCCAGATCCCAATAAGAAATCTTCACATAAGCTTTGGGTTTTGGAAAACACCTTAATCTGAGAGAAGCCATTACACAGCTATGATTCTGTTTCACATTGGCATAACTTCACCAGCATCTAGCTTGGCAATCCACTTAACAGACACATCTTCCTGATTCGATTCACTGGGACTGTGTTTACTCTCGATTTCTTTTAGGTTAGAATGTGAAACCTCTTAGCCAAGCCAGCAGATGCAGGGCATCCAGCGTATTCCAAAAGAGGACTTCAGCATGTTTGGAGGTTTACTGACTCTCCCACTGACTAGCATTAAACAGTTGTTTATACTCTTCTCTAAGGGATTTTTCCTCTTACCTGCTTTTGTTCATTTTCTGTGATACTTTTAATTTTCCATGGTTATCTTTTTAACTGAACTTAGTTTACCCCTTTGATTCATTTGTTTCTTTATCTGTGTTGTTGTGTGATAGATTTAGGACACATACCACCTCATACATTTCTTTAGAGATTGCCTGACTGCTCGGGTCAATGTTTAAAAGGCAAAACCTGTTTCGTGTGTTTATGGGTCCCTTTATTAGGCAGTTTTGGAGGCCAGTATCATCTCATATCAAGTCAATGGTCTCTTGCCACCATAGCCTTCCAGTTGCTATTTAGAATAATTATAGGTAAATCCAATTCCTTATGCCTTGTGAATAGTCTTAAAAGGTAGCATGAATCCAGCCGTTGTCGACCAATGTAGTAAACTGAAAGGACATATAGAGCTGTAGGCAAAATGGGATATGTGGTACGAGAAGAAGCATGGCCATGGACAGGTTCCAGTGCATAATGTTCTTACGTCATGTGCTTCTATCCAGTATAGAAAATAGATTGTCTAATTTAGTTGGATTGAAGCTGTGTCCTTAACAGACTGACTTGTGCTGTGTTTACAAACTAATTTTAAAGTGCCTGGCTATTTTCTCCACATAAAACACCGAATGACCACATACGTTAAGAAAAAGCTCTTCGCTGTAGTGGGTGACCTCTGGTTGGTTCCACATAGCTCTATTGAAAGTAGTCGGAATCTTGCTAATGGCTATGGGCTCCAGCAGGGATTGTGTTACCTTTAACGCCTAACTTAGACCAAGTGTAAACCTTCAGTATTAATGTCAAATTGAAAAAAATGTGGTTCGAAGTGTATTGGTGGGTGGGAAACGTCAGTAGCCTCTGACTCCAATACACAGATTTATCTGTAACCTGAAAGTCATGAATTCAGGTCTTTTATCACTGGAGAACTGAAAAATATAATGAGTGGTATAACCTATTATTAAAGTGTTTTGATGCCTGTTGTTATACTCAGTGGCTGGTTGTATGTCAGAATATCATATACAGATATATTGTATCACAAAAATATTTCTTCCTAAATATTGTACATGGAAATATTACACTGTTGAGTGCAGCTTTTCTATTATTTAGTCAAGTGGGGATATATATGTCTAAAGTTTTTAGGTTGCAAAATGTATGCCGGGCGATATTCTGACAAACTATATTCTAGAACTAAAGCAAGAGAGTTTAAGAATTCACATCTTATGGAAATCAGTTTTGTCAATTGACATGCTAAAGGAGGGACGTATTATGAAATTATCAGAAACGTTTAGCAACTTTATTCTGTACAAATATATTGAATCCCCTTTCTGCATTAGTTTTAATACGATGCCTAATATTTCAACATAAATCATGATTTTAGCATTAACAGGAAGGCACCTGTTTATGTCTACAGCCAAAAATGTGCAGAAAATCATTATACATGCTTTGTTTCTGGGTTTCACCTGTCAGTTTATTTGTACCATTAGAGGGTTACCCAACATAAAAGCTGCAGCATTGCTCTGCCCCAAAGTAGAGTACATGAGGATACTGTGCAACCACCTGTCTAAAGTAAACTTAGAACTGCAATTGTGAAAATGAACTACATGTATGCATATCGCCTTTAAATTTTAAGTAGGAGAGGGTTCTAATTTATTGCATTTTCAGAGTCTGGTGAAGTTGGGGAACCATTGGTGGAGATAGGTGAAGATTCCAGTCTTTTCTGATTAACTGAGACATGCGTTCCTTCCAGCAGATGTTCCCTTAGTGGGAAATCCTCGAGCAGTACATGGTGGCGATCAGTTCCGATCACACTTATGAGGCCAGGCAGGGTAGCAGGGGACAATCTGGGCTAAGAAGGACAGTGTGCGGAGATGACAGGGTACAACACCAGGGGTATGGGCAGTGGCAGTGTGATGTGGCGGGGCATGGTACATGCTGAAACCTCAAAGGAACTTGAAAATTGCAGGTAGGGGCTCAGCCCTGGCTTCAGAGGCATTGTTGGTGATTGGCACCAAATTGTCAGCTTTATGAAGGGATGAAGGCTCACAGCAGGAGATGGGGTACGGTTTCCCAGTAGACGCCAGTCCATCGCTGCTTTTTCACACCTCTTTGTGGCTGGGGGAAAATGTCTAGCGACCACAGAAAGGCACTGAAGCCACCCTTATTGTAAAGCTCTGTGGCTTCACACTCGCAGTGCAAAGTTGGACTTGAAAGTTGGACATTTTTTCAACTTCACGCCCCCTATTTGTAAACATAGTCAGAGAAAAAGGTGAGACTGCAACTGTGATCCCTTCTATAAAACAGACCATGCACTACACATTGGTTCCATCTATCCTTTACCGTTGTGGAAAAAGCAAACATTAAGAGAATCAAATAACATGACAGTGGATATTCTGAGCACTCTTGACATTTACAGCCGCAAATGAAGCATAAAGGTCCAAAAAATTAAATAACATACATAGGCTAAACATATTCTGTTAGACCTGGCATCTTCGGCGTGGTTTCCTCTGACTTTTTGTCTCTGCCTCCTGTATTTTTTGACGCTGTGCTGGATTTCGTTTTTGCTGGTTTAGATGCTTTGGGCAATTTGCCACTGCTGACCAGTGTCAAAGTGCAAGTGCTCCCTAGGTAAATTGTTATTGTGATTGGTTATCCATGATTGGCAGATTTCTTTCATCAATAGGTCCCTAGTAAAGTGCACTGAGTGTGCCAGGGCTGGTGATTCAAATGCTACTAGTGGACCTGCAGCACTGATTGTGCCACCCACATGAGTAGCCCTAAAATGGTGTCTCAGGCCTGCCACCAGAGTGCCTGTACGCAGTTGCTAACTGCCATGCTGACCTGGCCAGTGTCCCCACTGGCCAGGCTTAACCCTTCCCTTTCTGTACGTGTTGGACACCCCTCTGGAAGGCCCAAGGTACCCCCCTGGGCGGGGTGCAGTTTCTGTGAAAGGTAGAGCATGTACTAGTGTGAGTGACAGGCTCTGATAGTAAAATACTGCCAATTTCGTTTTTCACTATTGAAAGGCCATCTTTCCCGTAGGACAGAATTGGGGATGGTGTTTTCCCCTGTGTACCTGCATATCTCCCCATAGGAGCATGATGGAAAATTGAATTCTGGCATCCCTGAACTCAGAATTTAATAACCCATCTTTTAGGAGGGATGGTTTTTAAATCCTGTGTTTGAAAACAGCACTTTTAGAAAGTGGCTGGTTTCTTGTCTAACCTTTCTGTGTGCCTCTGCCTGGTTGTGAATTGACTGTCTGGTTTGTGAGTGACAGGGGCTGAAGTGGCTCCAGGAGGCTGGGTGAGTCAGCAATAGGCTGAATAGCTCCATCTGCATCTTCAGTGGTGGGAGGGGATAGCACCTGGTCCTGAATAGGGCTGTGCCTGCCTTCCACAATGCTGGCTCTACCTCCTGCTGGGCGGCTGATGACCCTGCCCCTCTCTCTCAAAGGAAGAAGGTGTCCACTGGCAGGAGACACCCAGAACTGGTTTTGACCGGGCTCAGAGCCCTCCTGCACAAAGGAATCAAAGACGTTTTGGCGTATAACTACAGGACCCCAAAGCCCTGAACTTTAGATCATCCTAGAATCAAGAAGGAACCTCTGCCAAGGAGAAAAGCTGGAAGACTGAAGAGGAAGGAGTGACCTGCTGTGTGTTTGTAGCCTGACCTGCAGTTGCTATTCTGCCAAGAAGAGTTGAAGAACCTGCAAACCGGAATCCATACAAGGTATCGCATCGCTCCCCCTACAGACCGGATTCGACGCAACACGCCCGCTGCGTGCAGCGGGGTTGTCGCATCGCCTCCCCAGGGTCTCAGGAGTGACTCTTCACTTGTTTTCTGACACTGCAGCTGCTGTTGGGAACTTCTGTCTCATCTACAGGTACTTTGGGCCAAAAGTGATGCAACTGTGGATTATTTTGGTGCAGACACTTGAACTCTTTTGAAAGTCTTATTTTGGAACAGTGTATTTTGGATTTGTGTCATTTTGGTCTTGTGTAGTCTAGATAAAAATACTTTATTTTTCTAAACTGGTGTGGAGTCTATTTGTGGTGTTTTCACTGTGTTACTGTGATGGTTGGTACAAATACTTTACACATTGCCTTTGATAAGCCTGTCTGCTCGTGCCAAGTTACCAAGGGGGTGAGCAGGGGTTATCCAAAGAGTGTATCCCGCTTACCCTGACTTGAAGCAAGGGTCCCTATTTGGACATTGGTACCTACCTCTGCCAACTAGAGAGCCCCAGATCTAACATATTCTAATTTACAAATCTCTGAATTTCAACCCCTCTCCGAGTGACTAAATGAGTAAGTACTTTCAATAACCTCCCCTACAATTAGATTCTCCTCCAGAAACTAATATGCCTAGACTGTCTTTATGATGTGCAGACTTAAATTGCTGCTTTACTAGTTTAGGATAAATATGCAGGAAAAATGGATCAAGTCAGATCAAAGCAGAAGTTTCCTCATAATGCCAGTAGAAGCTCTGTATTGGGCTTAGTTTATTAGCTCATTTTCTACATTAAAGCATAACCACTCATAAATGCTCAGGGATGTAGAAATGTCCTCATACAGACATGGGGCAATGGCTGTTTTGGCCTCTGCCTTTCTTGCCGTGGCTCAGTAAAGCGAAACTCATACTCATGTTAATTTTTTATCTTCACCCATTTACTAAAGGTTGAAATGAGAAGTCAGGATTCCAAACGACCTTCATTTCTAGGTCTCTCTTCTGTAATACTTTCCCGCTTTACACATTGGTGGCAGGCAGTAGTCTTGTGCTTGTCTGACCTCGCCCCTTAATAGCAACAGTTGTGAGGGCAGCAGTATTTCTAGGTGTAAGACATGCCAGCTACTTAGCGATTAACTCAGGCCAGAGAGAATGCCGATCATGCAGCACTGATGAATTCAGATTGGTGAATACAGATTAGGTGATTTTCCATTACCATGGAGAAAAATCCATAAATACATTTCCTCATTACATAAACATCTCAGGTTCTAAGCAGAAACGTTTAGAACACTGAATATGTCTTATGAAATATATGTGTACTCATTACAGGCAACCTCACATAAGGGTGGGTGTGTACATCCTTAGGCATTTGTAGCAACAGCTAGACCCCATACAGACTCATACTTCCAGGCGAGGCATCATTTCCTGCCTGCACAGTTTTGGCATTACCTTAATCTAGGATTCTAGAGCCTTGGACAGCAGGATTGATGGGAATGGACAGCAGAACAGGCAGACAACACCCAGGTGGATACCTTAGGTGAAAGACCACAGAAATTCCATCACAAGACCTTCCACTCTTAGTGGTCCACCTCACAGCCTCACAAAATAATTGTGGCTCCAACATGCAGTACAACCTATGTAGGCATCCAGGACAACCAACATGCCTAAGGAGTTGATGATGTTACCATTAACATTCAGAACTAATGGGGGGGGGGTGAAAAACAAATCGAGCTGGAATGCAACATCAGGCCTAATGCTGTCCAGTCTTTGCCCTTGTCTCCTTCTGATCACAGTCATGAGCTACTTACAGTACTTATTTAAGGGTGGAAACAGGAGTCCTTATGTCCTCACAACTTGATCAGCCAGATCAGGACCAAGAAGGCATCTTCACAGATGGATTAGTGCTTATTTGTCAATGTGGTCTTTTTGTAACCCCTGGTACTATCCCACCCCTAGTGCTATCTCAAATAAATACCTCAGAAGTGTCTTGTTGTTCTACCATCCTGTGATACCTTCTCCCCTTGTTTTACCTTAATTGGGGGCATATTAGGGGCTCTGGGATTGCAGTACTATATCAACTCTCTTGAATCAGTCTTAAGATCCCTTCAGAGGTGCAGATGTGAGAACAGTGGCGTAGGAAGGAGGGTGCGGTGGGTGCGGGCCGCCCCAGGTGTCATCACTGAGGGGGTTGACAAAGTGGCAAAAATATGTGTTTTAAACACATATTTTTGCCATTTCGTCAAGCCAGGGGTGATAAGACATTTTCCGCACCAAGTACCACCTGACCTTGTTACGCCACTGAGGAAATTAGGAAACTTCATAACAAATAAATCTGTGTGACAAACATAAAGCATTAGCTTTACTACAGTGATCTAATGAGCAACTAGAGTGCTAACATTCAGAATTTATGGCAAATGTGTGACACATCTGAATGCCTTCTTGATGGAACCAAAGTAAAAAACTGAAAGTATTTCCTACTGAGCAGACTGCAGTAAATGAGGAAATTAGGAAACTTCATAACAAATAAATCTGTGTGACAAACATAAATTTAGCCTGAAACCGCAATATTATATAATACAAACATGTTTTCAATATATCATACATTTATAATGTAATTTTATGTAAGAATTGTAACATAATATGAACTGACATTTTAAATTTAATTTTGCATGCCTTGACAGTGATTTGCTTTTTTAATTGTGTTGCAGTTGTAGAATTAATGCCAAAGTAAGTATGTAAAATGATTACAATGTAAAACATCTGTACGTAAAAGTATTACATTATATCAGAATGTCATTGTGCCCATCTATTTAAAAAAATTGAGGGGAGTAGCTTTGATACTGCAGACCGTATAACACAGCTGTAAGTCTGTGACCTTCTCATAATGCCCCATTGAAGATGTGGAGACGAGGAATGTGAAAAGAGAGCTTTTTAAAAACTCTTCATCTTGTAACAAATTGGATAGAGGAAAAATACATGTAAGGATACTTCTTGCAACTTCTTCACCTTCTTGCATTGACTGCATCGTCTTCAGAAATGGTCATTTTTGCACTCCAAAATGGAAGGCTGGCTTCCAGATGCAAATGATACATCTTTGTTTCCATGTTTGCATTTCAATTGCACAGAGCACCTGGAATAGGCATTGTCATTGTCTGACCTCTTTCCGCACAGGATAAAGGCAAGGAGAAAAATGGCAATTGTAGATGTGTGAAATATAAAGAACCTCTTTTCCACATCCTTCTTCTCTCTGAAGGTTATACCTCACCTGCTAAATACTGATACCATCTGGTGCATTTTCTTTAAGAGTTCTGCACTTTGGAATGTGGATAAAGTGCTAATATTGCGTATATTCCGTCTTATGTGAAATTTTCAAATATTGTGGTTTTTTTGCGGCATTAATTCTACCAGATGTTACCTGAAAAAAGCCTGGGGTGTTGGAATGTCTGCAGCTCTTGGAATTCAGATTTGGGTTCAATCTCCACTTGAGCTTGAATCGGGATTCTTGCAGATCCTGGAACGAGGGCTGAAGTTATTTTTTAGGGAAATGACTTTGAATGTTTCTTTTCAAATGACCAGTGTAATTCAGTATTAACTATCTTCAAATGTGATATACACTATACTGCCATTAAGTGAATGTTTTTTACATGCACATTTAGCATTTCCAGGTTTATCGCTACATTTAACCTTAGTTTTGGCAGTATCATTGTTTTTGGTATTTTCGTAGCACGTTTTCCACACATTTTCTGCATGAACATTAATTCATTGTTGTGTAATGATTACTGCTATTTTTGCATCATTCCATAGCACTCAGATGAAAGACTGAATCTCTCCCAGTATTTTCTGCCATTTCCTTGCCTTATTTCCAGCTGATAATCCTGTAAAACAAAAGTTTCTGTGGAGGTTCTACCACTATTTTGAAGTTTTCAATATTGACCTGCACTTGCATCAACTACACAATGTAAAATACCAACCTATTTTCAAGGTACATAGATGTATAGACAAAAAGAGTTAAACTAAAATATTGTGGAGTTGATATATGTGCTGTTAGATATCCTAGATCTCAATGTGGTGAAATACAACTGTTTAGGTGTCCTTTACACTAACACTAATGGTAATAACGGGGATTTCTGCCCTATTTTCATCAACAGTACCACACCAGACATTTGTAATATGGTTACAGGGTAAGCTTTGGGGTGGGGAAGATGACAGATGCAATATGTGAAACGCTACTAAGCTTGAAAGTATTTTCTATTAGAGTGGAAGTGCCAGTATTGACAAGGAGAATGGATATGGAATGGATTTGTAAGCTAGGAAACTGGTCTCAAATCATCCAAAAGGGAATGAAGTGGATGCAACTAACAACACCTGTTTATTTTAAAATTATATATATATATATATATATATATAATTTTAAAATAAACAGGTGTTGTTAGTTGCATCCACATATATATATATATATATATATATATATATATATTCAGTGAAAAAACCATAGGTTTCACACATGTTATAGTTAGCTGGACATTTTACTCGTAAAAAACCAATGAAATTGCCCCGTTATAGTTAGTTCAGCTAACTATAACTCGCGCGCCCGCAATGCACTGCTGATGACGTCACATATTACATCACTCATGACATGGTCAGTGACATCACTCATGACATCACTGATGACATCTCAAATGACATCACTGATGACATCACTGATGACATCATCCTTGTGATAGAGTGGCAGACCTCCTCTCACCTTAATATAAGCTTTGATACACACATTCAAAAATAGAGACTAAAAATTTCAAAACAATGGACATACCAATACCAGTTACAACAACCTCTTCAGTAATTCTAAGATCCACATACACATCCACTCATTCACCAACAGTCCTATACAGTCACTCATACATGTACTCACTCATCATATGTACTCATACATCTATACATCCTGTTACACAATGCCACTCATCCATAGAGTTACTCACACACATAGTCACTCATGCTAATAAAGAATCAAACATACATTTACTTGCATATACAGTTATACACACACCACCACACTTACTTCTACGGAAACTTACACATACTTAGTCTTTTAAACAATCACTTATAGAAACACATACTTATTCATACAGGAACTCTTTCAATCTCTCACTTTCACATATACTCACATATATACACCAATAGTCACATATACTAGTTTAAAACGTATGTAGTTACTCCTGAAGACACTATTGAGACAGTCATTCACTCACTAACACACCCATACACACACTCATCCACCCATACAGTCCTGCACACATGCTGTGTTCAACACATACAAACAGTGAGTCACTCATTCATGCACCGATGCACTACGTAATACCCCCCACCGAACCATGCAGACACTCAGACTGATACTCAAAAAAACAACTAATAACCTAAATAGGCACCCATGTAGCTACTCACCAACCCATGCAGCCACTTATACACAAAGTGAGAGACTGATACAGATATTTACATATTTAAACATTATTCACTAAGCCATGTATTCACTATGATACACTTAATCAGTCAGTTACACAATCAATTTTTCAAAAACAAATCATCCATTTAGACACTTATATACCCATTTATTCTTCCATCGACCATGAGATATACATATATAAAACATATTTAATTTTCAGAATAACACACATTCACTAGATGATGTCATCAGTGATGTCATCAGTGATGTCATTTGAGATGTCATCAGTGATGTCATGAGTGATGTCACTGACCATGTCATGAGTGATGTAATATGTGACGTCATCAGCAGTGCATTGCGGGCGCGCGAGTTATAGTTAGCTGAACTAACTATAACGGGGCAATTTCATTGGTTTTTTACGAGTAAAATGTCCAGCTAACTATAACATGTGTGAAACCTATGGTTTTTTCACTGAATTTCTAAGGTTTTTTAAATGCTAATTCCTAACTATAACGTGTGTGAAACCTATGGTTTTTTCAGTGAATTTCTAAGGTTTTTTAAATGCTAATTCCTAACTATAACGTGTGTGAAACCCATGGTTTTTTCAGTGAATTTGCAAGGTTTTTTAAATGCTAATTCCTAACTATAACGTGTGTGAAACCCATGGTTTTTTCAGTGAATTTGCAAGGTTTTTTAAATGCTATTTTTTTTTTATATTCTTCATTTTTTTCAAACATATTTTTATTTTAATTTTCTTATCTTTTATAAAGACTATGCTTTAATTTTTAAAATCCTTAAATATTTTTTTTATATATATTTTTTTAAAATAAACATGTAAAATTTATTTCCAGATTTTTTTTTTTTATAGTACGCGTACCGTAAGCTCACGGTAAGCGTACGGTTTACGCAACGTCCGTAATCTATCTACGCTGCTTGCGTATAGTTACGCACTTTGCGTAGCCGCGCGTACTGCGCGCGGGACGCGTGCGCGCTTACGCAACACGCGCACGTTACGCGGAAGTGCCGGGAAATGACTGTTATGCGCATGTGCGCAAGCGCGTGTCTTTTTTACGCGCACGCGTACTTTTTGCCGTAAGCGCACCGTAAGCGTACCGTAAGCGTACGGTAGGTCATGTGATCTTGAAACACAACTTTTGATTGGTTGAAACTACTTTCAGTTCTAGAACTCTCCTACACCACACCCATTCCCCTCATTTCTGCTTGTGATCCCTTGGGAGAAGGAGCTGGTTTGTCTTTGGGATACGATGGCAGAACAGCAGAGCTCTTCTGAGAGTGAGGCTAGCACCAGCAGCACTGTCTTGAGGCAGAGAGCGAGGAAAGTAAAACCTTCTTATGTTTGGGATTATTTTACTTTTCCAGAAGGCCAGCAAAAGGTGAATGCACCCTTAGTTACTTGCAAGCTGTGTCAGCGTGTACTTTCTAGAGGTAATCCTAACAGGAAGTATTCCTTTGGGAATCACACCATGAAGAGACACCTCCAGGATGTACACAGAAGGACACATGGTCATCTTTTTGGAGGTAACTCTTCAGAAAGACGAGCCAGTACATCCACAGCAGCTCAGCCTGGACCATCACCTGCAGGGCTTACTCCTTCTTCTGCAGGTCAGGTGAGCCCTTCATCTGTGGGGGGAGAATCTCCTTTTGCTGGCCCTCTGGAAATGAACCTTCGATTTCGGAAGGTTGATATTCATTGCACATTTTGTAAAGGTCTAATTTGTCATAGGGAGACCAGTGTTTCCCTAGTGAACAACAAAATAGATCAGCACATTTGTAGCTTTGAATGATTTTCCCATGCTTCCTTTCCTCTGTCCCTGCATGAACACAACGGTTCTTTTAAGAGCCAACCTTATCTTCCATCTTTTTTTTACTTGTTTTTAAAAACTTTTTTTTTTTTTTTTTTTACCGTACGCGTACGGTAAGCGTACCTTTTTTTTATTTTTAAAAAAAAAACACTAAAAATCATTTATCACAGCCTCTGCTTCTTCCCCCAAAAATTCGCTCCCCCTTTCCATCTAATGCAACTGTGAAATCACCAGAGCAAGACGCAATAAATCTCTGCCTATAATTCTTCTATGCACACAGAGTCATGTTTTCACATTAGTGCCAAAACGAAATTTCTTTGCCAATTTGAAAGCACACTTACTGCTCTTTTTTTTTTGGGCCAAGTGAAAATCTCTTTTTACACTTTGAAATCACTTTTACAGACTGACACATTCTGAAACCACTATTTTTGATTTATTTAATTGCACGTGTCCAAGCTGTTTTTTTTTCAGACCACCACCGTGTGTATTCTCTGTGACTGCCTACACTCCAGCAGGGGCAACCAGCCTTAGTGATGCTGAATGTATTTGCATTACAGACTTAAACCTGAAAACCCCACTCGCTTCTAATTACTGTGCATGACTATACATGGCAAGCACATGGGTGTGTGCTAAACCTCTGCTTCTTCCCCCAAAAATTCGCTCCTCTTTTCCATCTACTGCAACTGTGAAATCACCAGAGCAAGACGCAATACATTTCTGCCTATAATTCTTCTATGCACACAGAGTCATGTTTTCACATTAGTGCCAAAACGAAATTTCTTTGCCAATTTGAAAGCACACTTACTGCTCTTTTTTTTTCGGGCCAAGTGAAAATCTCTTTTTACACTTTGAAATCACTTTTACAGACTGACACATTCTGAAACCTTTTTTTTAAATTTATTTAAATGCACATGTCCAAGCTGTTTTTTTTTCAGACCACCACCGTGTGTATTCTCTGTGACTGCCTACACTCCAGCAGGGGCAACCAGCCTTAGTGATGCTGAATGTATTTGCATTACAGACTTAAACCTGAAAACCCCACTCGCTTCTAATTACTGTGCATGACTATACATGGCAAGCACATGGGTGTGTGCTAAACCTCTGCTTCTTCCCCCAAAAATTCGCTCCTCTTTTCCATCTACTGCAACTGTGAAATCACCAGAGCAAGACGCAATACATTTCTGCCTATAATTCTTCTATGCACACACAGTCATGTTTTCACATTAGTGCCAAAACGAAATTTCTTTGCCAATTTGAAAGCACACTTACTGCTCTTTTTTTTTCGGGCCAAGTGAAAATCTCTTTTTACACTTTGAAATCACTTTTACAGACTGACACATTCTGAAACCTTTTTTTTAAAATTTATTTAAATGCACATGTCCAAGCTGTTTTTTTTTCAGACCACCACCGTGTGTATTCTCTGTGACTGCCTACACTCCAGCAGGGGCAACCAGCCTTAGTGATGCTGAATGTTTTTGCATTACAGACTTAAACCTGAAAACCCCACTCGCTTCTAATTACTGTGCATGACTATACATGGCAAGCACATGGGTGTGTGCTAAACCTCTGCTTCTTCCCCCAAAAATTCGCTCCTCTTTTCCATCTACTGCAACTGTGAAATCACCAGAGCAAGACGCAATACATTTCTGCCTATAATTCTTCTATGCACACAGAGTCATGTTTTCACATTAGTGCCAAAACGAAATTTCTTTGCCAATTTGAAAGCACACTTACTGCTCTTTTTTTTTCGGGCCAAGTGAAAATCTCTTTTTACACTTTGAAATCACTTTTACAGACTGACACATTCTGAAACCTTTTTTTTAAATTTATTTAAATGCACATGTCCAAGCTGTTTTTTTTTCAGACCACCACCGTGTGTATTCTCTGTGACTGCCTACACTCCAGCAGGGGCAACCAGCCTTAGTGATGCTGAATGTATTTGCATTACAGACTTAAACCTGAAAACCCCACTCGCTTCTAATTACTGTGCATGACTATACATGGCAAGCACATGGGTGTGTGCTAAACCTCTGCTTCTTCCCCCAAAAATTCGCTCCTCTTTTCCATCTACTGCAACTGTGAAATCACCAGAGCAAGACGCAATACATTTCTGCCTATAATTCTTCTATGCACACAGAGTCATGTTTTCACATTAGTGCCAAAACGAAATTTCTTTGCCAATTTGAAAGCACACTTACTGCTCTTTTTTTTTCGGGGGCAAGTGTATATCTCTTTTTTCAATTTGAAATCACTTTTACAGACTGACACATTCTGAAACCTTTTTTTTTAAATTTATTTAAATGCACATGTCCAAGCAGTTTTTTTTTCAGACCACCACCGTGTGCATTCTCTGTGACTGCCTACACTCCAGCAGGGGCAACCAGCCTTAGTGATGCTGAATGTATTTGCATTACAGACTTAAACCTGAAAACCCCACTCGCTTCTAATTACTGTGCATGACTATACATGGCAAGCACATGGGTGTGTGCTAAACCTCTGCTTCTTCCCCCAAAAATTCGCTCCTCTTTTCCATCTACTGCAACTGTGAAATCACCAGAGCAAGACGCAATACATTTCTGCCTATAATTCTTCTATGCACACAGAGTCATGTTTTCACATTAGTGCCAAAACGAAATTTCTTTGCCAATTTGAAAGCACACTTACTGCTCTTTTTTTTTCGGGCCAAGTGAAAATCTCTTTTTACACTTTGAAATCACTTTTACAGACTGACACATTCTGAAACCTTTTTTTTAAATTTATTTAAATGCACATGTCCAAGCTGTTTTTTTTTCAGACCACCACCGTGTGTATTCTCTGTGACTGCCTACACTCCAGCAGGGGCAACCAGCCTTAGTGATGCTGAATGTATTTGCATTACAGACTTAAACCTGAAAACCCCACTCGCTTCTAATTACTGTGCATGACTATACATGGCAAGCACATGGGTGTGTGCTAAACCTCTGCTTCTTCCCCCAAAAATTCGCTCCTCTTTTCCATCTACTGCAACTGTGAAATCACCAGAGCAAGACGCAATACATTTCTGCCTATAATTCTTCTATGCACACAGAGTCATGTTTTCACATTAGTCCCAAAACGAAATTTCTTTGCCAATTTGAAAGCACACTTACTGCTCTTTTTTTTTCGGGGGCAAGTGAAAATCTCTTTTTACACTTTGAAATCACTTTTACAGACTGACACATTCTGAAACCTTTTTTTTAAATTTATTTAAATGCACATGTCCAAGCTGTTTTTTTTTCAGACCACCACCGTGTGTATTCTCTGTGACTGCCTACACTCCAGCAGGGGCAACCAGCCTTAGTGATGCTGAATGTATTTGCATTACAGACTTAAACCTGAAAACCCCACTCGCTTCTAATTACTGTGCATGACTATACATGGCAAGCACATGGGTGTGTGCTAAGCCTCTGCTTCTTCCCCCAAAAATTCGCTCCTCTTTTCCATCTACTGCAACTGTGAAATCACCAGAGCAAGACGCAATACATTTCTGCCTATAATTCTTCTATGCACACAGAGTCATGTTTTCACATTAGTGCCAAAACGAAATTTCTTTGCCAATTTGAAAGCACACTTACTGCTCTTTTTTTTTCGGGCCAAGTGAAAATCTCTTTTACAGACTGACACATTATGAATCCACCATGTGTAACTACAACAAAAACAATTCCCATTTCTATTATTCATTTCTTAAGTTACCACATACATCCCCTCTCAAACTGTAAACTCACCTTTAAAATTAGTTAGTTGTGAAAGAAATGTGTCACTCAAACAGCAGATTATCAGAGCCAGGATCTCTGTTCTGTACACCTCTCTCCTCTCAGCAGAACCAGATAATGGCAAACTTTCCCTCTATTTTTCCACACATATACATGTAAGTTTCAAATCTCAGTGCTTCCCCCTTTTTTTCAAATGTAATGACACATTTCTATTGGTTGAAAACCAACCCTTTTCCAAAAGTACCCTGCCCCCAACTTGACTTCTGCCTAGTACCCTTCCCCCAACTTGACTTCTGCCTGCTACCATAGCAACAGCTCATGGAACACTGCTGTGTGCAGTTAGGTCAGAAGTTCGACACACAATGTTTCAATTCCACAGAGCAAGAGTGCTTGACTTTTCAAACCTAACTGCAAATCCATAGTACTGTTCTTTGGTTACACATTTTTTTGTACCAATACAAAACATGCTTCTATTAATTTTCACATACAGCCTAGTTTTTTTTCTAGAATGGTATGAAACAGCCAATCAGTTCTTTTTGTTTTGTAAAAAATATGTATGCCTCCATTTCCAAACTGTCTTTCTTTTCATATTGCCATTCTACTGAAAGACACCTCCTGAGTGCATCCAGTTCTCCTTTGAAGATGTTCACAGTGTGGATTGTAGGGCACAGCTATGTCTTCTGGAGTGAAAAGTTTGCAGAGAAAACAGATATGGTGAGAGACCTTGCTTTGCCAAATGTAGACATTAAATGGATTGGTCAGAGAGGGTTAAAGTGGCACCAATTGATGCCATTGGTGAAATCCTTCATGCAAATCCAACACCCTGACCTCATAATAGTGCACTGTGGTGGCAATGACCTAGGCACTTTGACTGGGGTAGGTCTGGAAATGCTTATGAAGGACACCTTTGCACAACTGTTTTCACTTTTCCCTAAAACTGCCTTTGTGTTTTCCAACATATGCCAAAGGCAAAAATGGAACTGGTCCAATCATTTCTGTCCACAGATTGACAAAGCAAGAAAGCACGTCAACAAATCTGTTTCTGCTTTCCTCCGTGACTATGGTATGGGTGCCATTTACCACAACAACTTGCGTTACGACATGCAAGACATTTATAGAGGAGATGGTGTGCACTTCAATGATGAAGGGAACAGAGTCTTCCTCTTGAACCTTAGACTCTGCATCGGTACTTACTTGTAGGTACCACTAAAAAAATGACTCCATAAACACAACAGCTCTTTTTAGAGCTCCCTAATTTCTAAACTCTTAAATCTGATTTTCATTTATTTATTTTTATTTTTTTTACCGTACGCTTACCGTGAGCTTACCGTACGCGTACCCCGTGATTTTTTTTAAAATCAATAAATGTTTTCTTTGTACTTTTCTGTCCTTCTTTGACCCCCTTACAATTGTTAGGGGGTCTGTAACTCTCCTCATTGCCCCCTTTCCTTGTTTTCACTCTTTTTTTTCAGAGTGAAATACACAAAATGGCGGCCGCCGCTTCCTGGTTTCGGCCGATTCGAATGTTTACTAAGATCTAAGAGCCAATCAGAATCGCGCTCGCGCACGCCACCGTACGCTTACCGTAAGCGTACGGTAAGCGTACCGTAAGCTGGCTCAGATATATATATTGATTTAAAGGCTATTTTCTCAAAATCAACTGAACTGATTTACACCAAACCTACAAAAGGCACTTCCTTGACCTACGGACTACCTCTCTGCCAAATTTCTAGTAATTCTGTTCAGCCGTTCGGGCTGTAGCTCGTTCTAAAGGTCCTATGGAAAAATGCATGGGAAAAACGCGTTTTGGGACCCCCCTTTTATCTCAGCCCCCGCTTGACGAATCCCCCCGAGACTTTCAGGGTAGGAGCGGAGCGTAGCGCCCCACCTATTTTGAGAAATTCGCGAGGATTCGTCGACCGGCGCCAAAGTTATTCAAAATAGAATGTTGAGGTTTTCCTATGGAAACGTGGTCCTAACTATAACTACCTACTGGCGACCGCCAGTAGGTAATATATATATATATATATATATATATATATATATGTATTATATTACCTAATGGCAGTCGCCAGTAGGTAGTTATAGTTAGGACCTATTTTCCATAGGAAATCCGCAACATTCTATTTGGAATAACGTTGGCATCGATTGATGAATCTTCGCAAAAGTTTCCAAACTTTTGGCCAGCTCCGGTCCGCTCCTATCCTGAAAATTTCATGGTGATTCATTAAGCGGGGGCCGAGAAAAAAGGGGGGTCCCAAAACGCGTTTTACCCATGCATTTTCCCATAGGACCTGTTGACGCAGCTACAGCCCGAAGTGCTGAACGGAATTACACCAAATTTGGCAAAGAGGTAGTCCTCAGTTCAGACTCGTTCCTTTTGCTTAAATGGTGTAAATCCGTTCAGTAGTTCCTGAGAAAATCAAAAGTAAAATGACATATATATCTGGGCGGAGCCTAACCACACATCTCATTGTGAGATCTGATTGTCTGTCAGCACTTCATCCAAGAAGTGTTGGCAGCCATCTTGGGACCAATATACATGATAGCACCTCATTAAAAAGCATTGCAGTTAATAGAAGGTTTTAAGACTTTAGTTACATTATAAATCATTTATTGATGGTACCATACTCATTTTAGGAATTGTGGTGTGTTCTAAGGTGATTTTACCATGTGAAAAAGCCTTCTGCTGTGATATCATGAATCATGTTTGAGAGAAAACTATTTTCTCATGCTTTTCCCACAGAGGTTTGGAAGGTGATCTATAAGCTAAACTGAGAGCATATTTTCTGTAAATTCACATTATCTTTCTCAGTCATGCGAGAATGAAGTCTGACATTCTCAGTAAAACATGTACATCCAAAAAGGGCAGAGACTGTCCGTTGATTCCTTTGTGTTCTACTGCAGCTTCCCAGAGTGTTCTAAAGAACAACTAGAGCGCTAACAGTCCTACTTATGACAAACGTATGGCACACCTGAAGCCATCTTGGTTGGAATAAAGTGGTAACTCTTAAAACATTTAATTTAAAAAGGAACAAAATGAGGGGGTTCATTTTGCCATAGAAAGTATGATTAGTGCTGCAGAAAGAAAAATTAGGGCACATTTTGAGTGACTTCTCAAATCCTCTTCTATTTCATAAAAATAATATAAGCAACTAGAGTGCTAACATTCTGAATTTATGGCAAATGTGTGACACATCTGAATGCCTTCTTGATGGAATCAAAGTAAAAAACTGAAAGTATTTCCTACTGAGGAGACTGTAGTAAATGAGGAAATTAGGAAACATCATAACAAATAAGTCTCCCAAAATGGCCACCAGAGACAAAAGAGCCCAAATGTAGCCCAAATATCACCCAGATGTAGCCCAAGTATAGCCCAATGACAGAATGTCCCAGAGTGTTCTAACGAACAACTAGAGCGCTAACAGTCTTACTTATGACAAAAGTATGGCACACCTGAAGCCATTTTGATTGGAATAAAGTGGTAACACTTAAAACATTTAATTTGCAAAGGAACAAAATGAGGGGGTTCATTTTGCCATAGAAATTATGATTAGTGCTGCAGAAAGCAAAATTAGGGCACATTTTGACTTCTCAAATCCTCTTCTATTTCATAAAAAAATTCTGACATGCAGACTGAAACATGCACTTTGAATACCAGCAGCAGACTTCCCTGGTGAGCAGTAGCTTTACTACAGTGATCTAATGAGCAACTAGAGTGCTAACATTCAGAATTTATGGCAAATGTGTGACACATCTGAATGCCTTCTTGACGGAACCAAAGTAAAAAACTGAAAGTATTTCCTACTGAGGAGACTGCAGTAAATGAGGAAATTAGGAAACTTCATAACAAATAAATCTCCCATGATGGCCACCAGAGACAAAAGAGCCCAAATGTAGCCCAAATATCACCCAGATGTAGCCCAAGTATAGCCCAATGACAGAATGTCCCAGAGTGTTCTAACGAACAACTAGAGCGCTAACAGTCTTACTTATGACAAAAGTATGGCACACCTGAAGCCATTTTGATTGGAATAAAGTGGTAACACATAAAACATTTAATTTACAAAGGAACAACATGAGGGGGTTCATTTTGCCATAGAAATTATGATTAGTGCTGCAGAAAGCAAAATTAGGGCACATTTTGACTTCTCAAATCCTCTTCTATTTCATAAAAAAATTCTGACATGCAGACTGAAACATGCACTTTGAATACCAGCAGCAGACTTCCCTGGTGAGCAGTAGCTTTACTACAGTGATCTAATGAGCAACTAGAGTGCTAACATTCAGAATTTATGGCAAATGTGTGACACATCTGAATGCCTTCTTGATGGAACCAAAGTAAAAAACTGAATGTATTTCCTACTGAGGAGACTGCAGTAAATGAGGAAATTAGGAAACTTCATAACAAATAAATCTCCCAAGATGGCCACCAGAGACAAAAGAGCCCAAATGCAGCACAAATATCACCCAGATGTAGCCCACATGTAGCCCAATGACAGAAGTGTGCAAAACACTTATTTTTTGTGTATTTGCAGTTTTATATAGTGCAGACTTGTCGGGTATTGGAGTGCTTCACATGAGCATTGGTTACATCACACAAGATCAAATTCATTTTGGTTGTAGACATGGGGAGATCAAGTGATTTGACCAGAATCACAGAATGTTGAGCTGAAGCAGAAACTCCAACCTGGTTCCCCAGTTGCAAAGTCTGCAGCTCTGGAAGTAACACCACACCCTCTCCCCTTGGATGCAACATTTAATCAAGTGGTCAACTCGATAAAAAAACATAAAGATTACAAATAATTTAAAAGTTCTTTGTCGCTATTTGAAAACTCAGAAAATATGTCCTCATTTTAGTTGTTTAGATCACTATCCATAATTTTGATGCAAATAAGACCCTCTCATATATGTAATTTCTAAAGGAAATACTCTAGGTATTACAGTTTTGATTACATCAAGATGACGTCAGGCGTTCCACACTTTTGTAATAAATATAGAATGTTAACAATCTAGTTGTTCATTGGGATACTGTTGAGAGGCAGAGGCCAGGGGCACGGACTCTGAAAATTGAAGGCAGGTAGGAGAGTGCAGAGGCAACAACTTTACCACACTGGGCAGGCAGGAAGGGCAGTGGCAGCACAACAGACTATGAAGGGCAGTGGAAAGGGGGGCAGGGGCAACAAACCAACAATACAGGACTGGCAAGAGAGGCTGTGGCAATATAATAGACCATTGTGGGCAGAAGGAAGAGGCAGTGGTAGTACAACCATACATGCCAACAGACCCGTTTCAGCCAGGAAACGTCCAATGTTTTTAAGCTCAAATGGGCTTTATTTGATCTGTCTCCTGTCTACAATCTCCTCTTTTTCAATGTAACTCAAAGGGGAAAATCAATACCCCAGTTTTTTTTCAAAATCTCCCTTTTACCAAGTTCAAAATGTTCGCAAGTATGGTACATTGGATCATGGTAGGCAGGAGGAGTTGGGGTAGGGACATGGACTCGGATAACAGACGACAGGAAGGACATGGAGAGGTGCACCAAACTGACCCTACACGGCAGGCATCAGGGTTTGCAGCAGCACAATACACCACACAGCGCATGCGGGACGGGAGTGCAGCACAACAATCCATAGAAAGCAATAGGGAGGGGACAGGACCATGCACATGGACAACAGAGAAAAGAGGGGAAAGAGGCAATGGTAGCTAGCTGACCATAATGGACAGACAGGAGAGAAAGCAGCAGCATAACAGACCATAAAGGGCAGGAGGGCATTACAATGGAACAGACAAGCCAGGAGGGAGGGAATAGGGGTCTGCAAATGGAAACAGAGGGCTGGGGGCAAGGAGGCAGGGCAGGAGCAGCAAGATGACCATGGAGGTCAGGCAGGATGGGCACTAGAAACAAGACACACCATGGAGAGCAACAATGAGACTATGATGGCATACACGCAGACAATGGAGGAAAGGTGGGAGGGGTCAGGGGCAGCTAGCTGACCACACAGAGAAGGTGGGAGGGGCCATGGCAGCACAGAAGACCATGCATGGCAAGCGGGAGGGTTAGTGGCAGCACAATGGCTATGATGGGCAAGAAGGAGGGTGCAGGGGCATGCACAAAGGACCATGGAGGATAAAAGGGAGGGTCAGGACCTGGGCACAGACAAGAGAGTTCAGGGGAAGGGGCCTCACAACAGACCGCGCGGGGCAGGCAGGAGTAGCAGTTGCAGCACAACAGTCCAGGGAGGGCAGAAGGGTGTGGCAGTAAAATGGACCATGGAGGACAGGAGGAAGGGGATAGGGGCATGGCATGTGGACAGGCAGGGTGGAGGTGGCAGGGACAGGTTACAGTCATCTGACAATGCTAGGCAGGTGGGAGGGGAGTGGCAGCTCAACAGAACACTCAGAGTTGATAGGAGTGGCAGGTCCATGGAACATGGTGGGCAAAAAGGATGGAGCAGGGGCATGCACAAAGACATCAGAGGGCAGGGGGAAGGAGAATAGGGGCAGCAAGCTAAGCACAGAGGCTAAGCAGGAGGTCAATGATGGGCCATAGAATTGGGCAATGGAGGGCAGGAGGAGTGGACTGGTACATCATGCTAAATGGAGGGCAGTGGCAGCACATCAGACCATGCATGGCAGGAGGGAGGAGGCTAATCCATGGATTCAGACAACAGAGGATAGGGAGGAGGTGGATGGGGCAGCAAGCTAACTGTTCAGAGAAGGTGGGTATTAGAAACTTTATTGTTTTTAAAATGTGTGTCTATGCCAACTACTTAAAATATGAACAAGTATGCAGAATAATCTCACTTTTATTCAGGAAGAAGAGGACGTTTGTGACTGTGACTCCGGGCTCACTTGGCAGAAACACCCCCTGACCCTCCACCCCCCATCGCAAAATGTAATGCCCGTGAAAAGGGTAGGTGGACGCAGTGTTATATAGAACATAGTCCTGAGAGCACGATTGAAAATGAAAACTAGATATAGTATATGGTATAAACTATGCACCAAAAAGTGTGATATAAGATGAACCAGGGCGTGAAATATAATATGCAATACATTGTGCGCAATGACAGATTCATTGGAGAGCGCGAGATAGCACAGGCACTAGCGCGTGCTATGCGATATGCGCCTTGAAGTGTAATATGCACAGGGCAGTGTTGTGTAACCTAACTAGTCTCTAAAGTTGTAATATAAAATATGTGCTGGGGAGTGTAACGTTGCATATGCACTGTGACAAAGATATGGATCCCAGATTGTAAAATGTATGGCATAGCGCTGTGCGTTTTAACATAGGCATTGAGGAAGGCACGTTAGATGGGCCAATATAACCCGTACGAAGGCAAGTGTGGCATGACATATTCACGGGGGGGTGTTACAGTGCACATGGGCTAGAGAGTGTCATAGCATACGCACTAGCTGGTGGAATACAACACAGAGGTGTGAGGCACTCGGCGGGCAAGGGTGGGTGTAACACAGCATTGGGCTCAGCCAGGAGCACGCTGTGACTCTCAAGTGAGGTTTGTCTCCTTTCCAGAGAGTAAAATAAAAAGTATTACACATCCGGCGGTGGATGTGTATTTTATTAACCGTGAGGGGGGTTTCTTGCATAGTTTGGTCACATTTTTGTTGAATCCCCTTTGAATGGCTTGGTGTGCGTGTATCTTAAATGTGCCCGTCAATAGCTACCCATGTTTGTTTAAATAAACGACAAGGGTGTCTACTTGGAGAGTACCCACCGGCGGGGGTGCCGGGATTAGGCACGGTAGGGCGTCAGACACGTCAGAGCTTCACTAGCGGTGTAAATACATTCCATGTGGATTCATTCTATGCATAGTCACCTTTTAATGAATATCATGCAAATCGTCATGGTGATAGGTACATACGGTTTGTCCAGCATGTCCTAGGTTTATCTATAAATATATATTTTTTTAAAATAATAAAAAACAAAGGCCGGCCCCGGGGAATGGGGTCCCCGGGGCCATAAGTGGCCTGAGGAGGGGGGCAACGCAGCCCCCTCCTAAAGAATAAAAAATAAAAAGGCCATGACCCGGGGGTTGGGGTCCCCGGGGCCGATTAAGGCCTTGGTAGGGCCAAATTATTTTTTTTCAACAAAAAAAATTAGGGTGCAGGCCCTGGGGGATGGGGTCCCCAGGGCCAATAAATTAGAAAAAGAAGGGGGGCCACACAGCCCTCCTTCTTAAAAAAATAAAATAAATAAAAGACCGGCATCGCACCAGAGGCCACGCCCCCTCCTTGCAGCACTCTGCAAATGCGCCCCCTGGCCAGTTGTAAGTTGGGGAATTAATTCCCCTTCAATACTGAGGGTCCCTGAGGGCCAACTAGCCCAACAGGTATCTCCAGTATGCGCCAGGGAGCTGTGTTGCAGACAGGTGTTCTGAGGCCACGCCCCTTTTTACACCTCTATGCAACGCAGCTCTGTGGCGCTTACTGGAGGTACCTAGTGGGCTAGTTTGACCCTAGGGACCCTTAGGATTCAAGGGGACTTCATTTCTCAACTTAGAACGGCCACAGGGCGCGTTTACACAGTGGTGAAGGGAGGGGACGGGGCCTGAGGTGACGTGTGCAAACACGCCCTGTGGTGCATTTTAAGTTGGGGAAATAATTCCCTTTTAATCCTGAGGGACCCTGGGGGCCAACTAGCCCACCAGGTGCTTCCAGTAAGCGCCACTGCTCTGCGTTGCAGAGAGGTGGTGCAGGTCGTGCCCCTTTTTACACCTCTCTGCAATGACGCTTACTGGACGTACCTAGTGGGCTATTTTGCCCCTAGGGATCCTCAGGATTCAAGGGGACTTAATCTCCCAACTTAAAAAACGGCCACAGGGCGTGTTTACACAGTGGGGAAGGGAGGGGACGAGGCCTGAGGTGACTATGGCGCGTTTTAAGTTGGGGAAATAATTCCCCTTCAATCCTGAGGGCCCCTGGGGCCTAACTAGCCCTCCAGGTGCTTCCAGTAAGCGCCACTGAGCTGCGTTGCAGAGAGGTGGTCCAGGCGTGCCACTTTTTCCACCTTTCTGCAATGCAGCTCTGTGGCGCTTACTGGAGGTACCTAGTGGGCTAGTTGGACCCTAGGGACCCTCAGGATTCAAATGAACTTAATCTCCCAACTAAAAACGGCCACAGGGCGTGTTTACACAGTGGGGAAGGAAGGGGACGGGGCCTGAGTTAACGTGTGCAAACAAGCCCTGTGGCGCGTTTTAAGTTAGGGAAATAATTCCCCTTCAATCCTGAGGGACCCTGGGGGCAACTAGCCCACCAGGTGCTTCCAGTAAGCGCCACTGCGCTGCGTTGCAGAGAGGTGGTCTAGGCCGTGCTCCTTTTCACATCTCTCTGCAACACAGCTCTGTGGCGCTTACTGGAGGTACCTAGTGGTCTAGTTGGACCCTAGGGACCCTCAGGATTCAAGGGGACTTAATCTCCCAACTTAAAACGGCCACAGGGCGTGTTTACACAGTGGAGAAGTGAGGGGATGGGGCCTGAGGTGACGTGTGCAAACACGCCCTGTGGCGCGTTTTAAGAGATAATTTTAATCCCCTGCCCTATTATATACTAGGGGCTTACAGTGGAGGTCATGCTGATCACAGGGGGATCCCAACGCATAGTGTTCCCCAGTGTATCAATCAATCAATCAAGGAATTTGTAGAGCGCGCTACTCACCCGTAAGGGTCTCAAGGCGCTGGGGGTGGGGCGGGTCCCTACTGCTCGAACAGCCAGGTCTTGAGTTGTTTCCTGAAGGCGAAATGGTCCTGGGTCAGCCGGAGGTGGGTGGGGAGGGAGTTCCATGTCTTGGCTGCCAGATAGGAGAAGGATCTTCCGCCGGCGGTGGCTTTGCGAATTCGTGGAATGGTGGCGAGGGCGAGGCTGGCAGAGCAGAGCTGGCGGGTTGGTGTGTAGAATGCAAGTCGGTTGTTGAGGTACCTGGGGCCTGCGTTGTGGAGAGCCTTGTGTGCGTGGGTGAGGAGTCGGAATGTGATTCTTTTGCTGATGGGGAGCCAGTGCAGATCTTTCAGATGGGCAGAGATGTGGCGGGACACAGCAATCAGGCAGGCGGAGCTGCAGCGGTGGAGATGTGACCTACCCGAGGGTCAAGGGTCACTGTCTCTGCCACACGGGGGTCGCCATAAGAGGGGAGGAGGGGTCAGCTGGGAGGCGGGAGGGTATGAGCCAATGGGAGCAGGGGGGCGGGGCCCCCCGGGAGGCAGCGGCGGGAAAGACGGGAGCGAGAAAAAAAGCAGTCACTCAGTCAAACACCAAAAGTCACTCGTTCATACAGGGTACAAAATGAAAGGGGGGCGGGCAGGTGCACTCACGCAGTCAAAATGGGGTTACAGAACGGGAAGGGGGGGCGGGCAGGCACACGGGGCACAGAGCCCGGTCGGCGAGCGCGCAATCGGGAGACGCGCTGAACTGGCGGGACACAGCAATCAGGCAGGCGGAGCTGCAGCGGTGGAGAAGTGACCTACCCGAGGGTCAAGGGTTACAAGTGTATGTAGGTGTTTTCACTGTATTCTGAGTGTCTTTTAACATAGCACTGGCTCTAGGACTGGTTAGACAGACTCAGTTACCACCAGTATCCGTCTGAAAAAGTTGAGGGTACAGGATGATTTTGCAACAAGGCTTCTTTCTGCTCTTCTGTTTGTTCTTTCTGCACGTTATCCTTCTTCCTGCACTTTACTTCGTCTTTGAGGACTTCTGTTGCTTCTTTCTGCATTTCTTTTTTTTCTTTCTGTGCGTTTTTTCTTCTTTCTTCACATGTCCTATCTCTGTAGGCATAGTTAGAAATTAGCATTTAAAAAACCTTTGAAATTCACTGAAAAAACCATAGGTTTCAGGCACGTTATAGTTAGGAATTAGCTTTTAAAAAACCTTAGAAATTCACTGAAAAAACCATAGGTTTCAGGGGCGTTATAGTTAGCTGGACTTTTCACTCATACAAAACCATTGAAATTCCCCCGTTATAGTTAGTTCAGCTAACTATAACTCGCGCGCCCGCAATGCACTGCTGATGACGTCACATATTACATCACTCATGACATGGTCAGTGACATCACTCATGACATCACTGATGAGATCTCAAATGACATCACTGATGACATCGTCCTTGTGATAGAGTGGCAGACCTCCTCTCCCCCTAATATAGCCTTTGATACACACATTCAAAAATAGAAACTAACATTTTCAAAACAATGGACATACCAATACCAGTTACAACAACCTATTCAGTAATTCTAAGATCCACATACACATCCACTCATTCACCAACAGTCCTATACAGTCACTCATACATGTACTCACTCATCATATGTACTCATACACCTATACATCCTGTTACACAACGCCACTCATCCATAGAGTTACTCACACACATAGTCACTCATGCTAATAAAGAATCAAACATCCATTTACTTGCATATACAGTTATACACACACCACCACACTTACTTCTACAGAAACTTACACAAACTTAGTATTTTAAACAATCACTTATAGAAACACATACTTATTCATACAGGAACTCTTTCAATCTCTCACTCTCGCATATACTCACTTATATACACCAATAGTCACATATACTAGTTTAAAACATATGTAGTTACTCATAAAGACACTATTGAGACAGTCATTCACTCACTAACACACCCATGCACACACTCATCCACCCATACAGTCCTGCACCCATGCTGTCTTCAACACATACAAACAGTGAGTCACTCATTCATGCGCCTATGCACTATGTAATCCCCCCACCGAACCATACAGACACTCAGACGCTCATACTGATACTCAAAAAAACAACTAATAACCTATATAGACACTCATGTAGCTGCTCACCAACCCATGCAGCCACTTATACACAAAGTGAGAGACTGATACAGATATTTACATATTTAAACATTACTCACTAAGCCATGTATTCACTAAGATACACTTAATCAGTCAGTTATACAATCAATTTTTCAAAAACAAATCATCCATTTAGAAACTTATATACCCATTTATTCTTCCATCGACCTTGAGATATACATATATAAAACATATGTAATTTTCAGAAAAATACACATTCACTGGATGATGTCATCAGTGATTTCATCAGTGATGTCATTTGAGATGTCATCAGTGATGTCATCAGTGATGTCACTGACCATGTCATGAGTTATGTAATATGTGACGTCATCAGCAGTGCATTGCGGGCGCGCGAGTTATAGTTAGCTGAACTAACAATAATGGGGGAATGTCAATGGTTTTGTACGAGTGAAAAGTCCAGCTAACTATAACGCCCCTGAAACCTATGGTTTTTTCAGTGAATATATATAGTCTTGGATATATATATATATATATATATATATATATATATATATATATATATATATATATATATATATATATATGAAAAAAGAGTTGCCACTTGCATTGGATTGCACTCAATGACAGGCCGGACTACTGTGAATTTTGACAGCGTCCTTTATTATCAGCAGGTCAGCATCTTATTAATCCCTTTTCAAACGCCCAACGCGTTTCGAAGCCACACTGCTTCTTGTTCACGGGCTGGCACTGAAGTGAGGCAGAGTTTTCGAATAGGAACACTCAGCTGTTTTAGCTTGCATTTTCCCGCCCCCTGGTGGGCTGGCTCAAGTGCGTAGCTCTGGTGCTAGAGGGAAAGGCATGCTGGAGCTTTGAGTTCCCATACGTTACTTTTCGCCCTCCAGTGGGTTCTGTCTCTCTTGCAAACCTTTTCAGTAGGGAAGAGAGCGGACCTCATTGCGCTGTTTAATGCTCGTCATTCCGCCGTATGAGGTTCCAGTATCTCAAGGCAGCTCACGATCACTTCATGACGGTGCAAATCCACGACCAGGGGCTGGCCGTATTACTTGAATATATATACTTTTATATATACATATATATAAAAACAACTGCTCAGCAGGTAGGGGCGCACTCAGGAGGCAAAGATTAGTCTTAGGCAATAACGAGCACCTCACCAACAGTGCTCGCCTAACGCGTTTCGGATAAAAAAAAGATCGATAATTTTAATTGGAAAGAGGATTATCTATTAGTTACCTTGGATGTATGCTCACTATACACCAGCGTCAAGCACCAAGATGGCCTGAGAGCGGCAGAGTTTTATTTGAGTACCAGGACAATTGAATATGCTGATCATACTAAAATGTTACTGAATATGCTATCCTTTTGTTTGGAAAACAACTTTTTTTTATTTAATGGTTGTGTTTTTCAGCAACTGCGAGGAGTAGCTATGGGCGCCAGTTTCTCCCCCAGCTATGCTTGTTTATTTATGGGCTGGTGGGAGGAGCTGGTGGTCAGGCGCGAATATCAGCATGTTTTTATTCAAAATGTGATGCGGTGGTTTCGTTACATCGATGATCTTTTTATCATATGGCAGGGTTCTAAAGACAGTGTGCTTAAATTTGTAGAGGAAATCAATTGCAATAATTTTAATCTTTCTTTTACATCAAATGTCAGCAATGAGACAGTGACATTTTTAGATGTACAGGTTTTAGTAAACAACAACATTTTAACTACTACCCTTTTTAGAAAACCTACGGCAGGCAACACACTCCTTCATGCAACTAGTGCGCATCCCCCACATCTTATTAAAAGCATCCCGTATGGGGAGATGCTCCGTATCCGACGTATATGTAGTGACCCTCAGGATATGGAAATAAAACAAAAAGAATGTATGACTAGGTTTTTAGATAGAGGGTATAGTTTGGAAGTAGTGGAAGCGGCCATGAAAAGATCCCAACTAAAACCAAGAGAGGAAATTTTGGAATACCGAAAAAAAGACAAAAATGAGGTTTTAAATACTGATAATAAACCAGTACGCCTCATTTTAACATATTCCAAACAGGAAAAGGAATTGAGGAATGTCATGAGGAAACATTGGCATTTTATACGTGAAGACCCAGTGATAGGGGGACTTATGCCACTCAATCCCTCTATCACCTTTCGCAAAGCAAAAAGTATGGGTAACATGCTAACTGGCAACAGCCAAGATACCTCCAACAAACAAATGTGGCTGCCTATTAGAAATGGTTTTTATAAATGCTCTATATGCAAGGCCTGCCAATTTGGTATAAATACCAAAACTTATTGCACGAAATTCCCCAATACGCAACGGGAAATTAAACAACATCTCACGTGCGAAACGGACTACTGTGTTTATGTCCTGGAATGTGACTGCACTTTAAAATATATTGGCAGCACAAAGTTGGCGGTACATAAACGCATCTTGCAGCATATTAGAGCCATTAACAATAAGGATCAAAATTACCCCGTGGCTAGGCACTTTGAAAAGGTACATAACAGCAACCCTAAATGCCTGAAGTATTTTGCCATCGAATCTGTACCACTGAGAAAACGAGGTGGCAATAGGGAGGCTACACTTCGCCGTTTGGAAACTCAATACATTTTAGAGTTTGATTCGAAATGGCCAGGTGGCCTCAATGCCACGGAGGATCTTTACACCTTTCTTTGAACTTTATACAGGCAAACACACTGATATTTCCTCACTCCTTAGCTCCATCACAAAGAACATAGGTAGAATGCATATTAGGACCCTATGTGCGAATTTTAATGATTGGTTTTTAGGATATTGTAGGGTAGTATTAATAATCTTATATACCCATCTCCTTTTATTGATCATTTTAATTGTGTCACTGGTTTTTATCTCTCATATGTATTTTCTGTATATTTTTTTGCCTTTCGTGACTTTGATGAATTTGATTGCAAAAAATGGATTTGTTTATGGGAAATTTTCTTCATCCTTTTTATATATTTATATAATAGGATGTAATTGTATCTTTTAAACTGTAGTCTCCATTAGTTGATTGCCTAGATGTGTTTTTTGCACTAGTTGGACTGGTCACTTTATGCTATTTAGTACTGTTGCATTAGGCACTTTATCTGACATTGTACATAGAGTCTGCCAAGCACTAGTAGCATTAGTTATTTTAGATTATCAAGTACTGTTGCACTATGCACCTTATTTGATTCTATATGATTGTTTGCCTCATTCTTGTTTTGATCAGCACTAGCCACTTTATGTCCTTCCATTAGTGTGGCATTTATGCACTTTAATACCTGTTGTTTGAATTTTCAGATGGACTATTGTGGTTACCCACTTTCTTTTTAAGTTGTCCCTTATTTTTGGTTTTTTATTTTAACACGGTGAGCACTTTATACAAATATCAATGTGACATATTATGACGTGATACAAAGAGACACATATGAAGTATTTTTCACTGATATTAATACATGTATTTAGGCTTTTATTTTGTCAGTTGCAATGCAATACAATTTATGAAATTGTGAAAATTGAATTCCCATTTCAAACGCATTGTTCTCATATAGTGTTTCCTGATGTCTATATGTTTTCTATGTCTATTGACAAAAAAGTAAAAAAACTTGTTGCACTTGCACTTTAAATACTGGGTCTGCACGGATGTGTGGTCAGGTGACCAAGGCTGCTGTGACGGCCGAAACGCGTCCTGACTTCCGTTATGGGGATTGCAAATAAATAAAACTGTTGGCACGATAAGAGGTCTGCGCTCGTGATTTCCCTCCAGGAAGTTTGTTTACGAGTGGTCAAGATATATATATATATATACATATAAATATATATATATATATATACATATATATATAAAAACAACTGCTCAGCAGGTAGGGGCGCACTCAGGAGGCAAAGATTAGTCTTAGGCAATAACGAGCACCTCACCAACAGTGCTCGCCTAACGCGTTTCGGATATAATCCTTAATCATAGGCTTGACTCAAATTGAATGGCCAACAGCACGTTTTATTTAAATACTCACCCTCCAATGGGCTCCTCACATGAGAATCCCAGTGCCTGCTGGGCAATGTAGTGTCCGTGGCTTACATCCTGCCACAATGGGCTTGAGTCCACTGAAGAAAATCAGCCCCCAAATGAGCCAGAAGTGTCTGTAATGCCTGCCATCGCTGACTTGTCTCCCCACAATAGACACATGACGTAATTTCAGTGTCCGTGGCCCCTATGACATCCAAGCGTGGTGCAGCCCCTCGCGCCCGGAGCCGGAGAGTATAACATCAAAAAACAACTGCTCAGCAGGTAGGGGCGAACTCAGGAGGCAAAAATTATTCTCAGGCAATAACGAGCACCTCAGCAACAGTGCTCGCCTGACGCGTTTCGGATATAATCCTTAATCATAGGCTTGAATCAAATTGCATGGCCAACAGCACGTTTTATTTAAATACTCGCCCTCCAATGGGCTCCTCACATGAGAATCCCAGTGCCTGCTGGGCAATGTAGTGTCCGTGGCTTACATCCTGCCACAATGGGATTGAGTCCACTGAAGAAAATCAGCCCCCAAATGAGCCAGAAGTGTCTGTAATGCCTGCCATCGCTGACTTGTCTCCCCACAATAGACACATGACGTAATTTCAGTGTCCGTGGCCCCTATGACATCCAAGGGTGGTATTTATATTTATGTGTGTGAAACAAGGGCCGACTCAGTATCAGGGTCCTGGTATCTGTATATTTTTCTAACACTGGGCCAGTGGAACTGTTTTTTATGATTTGTGTATATCAGCAGGGTCATACACATATTCACAGTCTTTTTGAATTGCAATCATTATAAACAAGAGAAAATAAATAAAGGCCTTCTATGTGCAACCAATTTTCAGGATTTGCTTCTTTCCTCATGAATTAACATAGAGGTGCAACACATAGCATTTCATAGTGATACTAGTGAAGACGGCACAGTGCATGAATAAGGGGCAGAATGTTCCTATGTACAACATAAAAACAACTCTTTGAGTAGGACCCTGGTCACAATATCAAATTATTTCAGATTATTTTCCAACAGAGGACAGGCCTTGGCTTCCATTATCTCCTGCTATGCATCGACAAGTCAAAGCGGGAGATGAAGACAAAGCAGGAGTTACTGGAAGCCCAGCCAGACCTCCAGTTGAAAATAGTCCTGAATGTGTTCCACGAGTAGATGATATATGAGTAGGCAATTGGTTGAACTGAGTAGTAATTTACATTGCATAATACTACACACACCAGAAGCATATTGATTGTGGATGTCTTACTAGTGAGATGGCTTGTCCTAATGAGACTCTAAGAGTAACCTTGTATTTGTAAAGTGCAAACTTATCCCCCCTTAGGGTCTCAAGGCGCTGGGGGCCATTGGAGAGATTGAGCTATTGCCCAGAGTCACATGATGCTGAGCTAAATTGTCTCTGGCGCTGGGGATCCAACGTGATCCCCGTGCTCTGGAGTCTGCCGCCCTAGCTGCTGCGCCACACCTCCCCCTTATGAGAGGGTTAAAGTGTTGTCTATATTCTTGGAGAATATATCTAGGGTAATAGTGAGTTTTGTTGACAAAACCTTGATTTCATATTCTGACATGGGGTTCTTCTTAAAGAGTTTTTTTTATCTTGGAAAAAGTCACATTCTGCACCTTGTTCATGCACTGCGCTGTCTGCCCTAGTATTACTATGGAAGGATATGTGTTGCACCTATATGTTAATTCATGATGAAAGAAGCAAACACAGAGAATTGATTACACTAAGAAGACTTTTATTAATTTTCTCTTGTTTATATTGATATACACACAGTCTCAAATAAAAGAGTCCAACTGAGCCAGTGTTTTACAAAACTATTTTAATTTCACAACACAAATAAAAATGCGATGGGAATAGAACCTTTCGAAGTAGGGGTTTTCCATGTTACCATCTAATTTTTTCCTGGCATGTTTCTTTTTCAATTGCAGACAGGTTCTCCTTTAATTCTTCTTTATCAAAGCCATAATAAACTATACCTAAACGAACTGAAATATAGACAATGAGGGAGCAGTGAATAGAAAGCAATAAATAATAAAACGTGTTCCGCAGATAGTATCAATAAGATGGAAATTTCTATTTTTTCCCTTAGGTTCTGCGTCATTTATCTAGTTTTCAAAAAAGAACATTTTCATGAACTTTTCCTAGTGACAGTATTAGAAAAGGGCATTATTTTGACAACCAACTACCCCAAGTCTGATAGTTCCTAGCTTGAAAGAATTAGGGCATTGAAAATGAGACTGAATATCATGTAGTGCTGATTAATAAGCAAGAAGTGAATTAAGTGTTAATGAGTAGATAGTGTAGTCAGAAGAAGCATTAATTATGCACGGGAAATTTTAAATCAAGTTACAGATCCAATTAATTATGTATGATATATGATTCATGCGCTTATGCAGTCCCGAGAGCCTCCTAATTTAAACTAAAAGGAGGCCGCTTTCTACGCCCTAATTTAGGACTGAAAAGATTCTTAGGACTTTCTTTTTCAAGGAGGATGGTTCATTAAATTCAGGTTTGATAAAAGTACTATAATGCTATTTATTTGATATGACACCTACTGTGCGATTACTATGCAAGGAAATAACATGGTTTGCTTTCTACTTCACAAACGTATTGTTTTTCTTTGTTATATTGGTACACAATTCTACGAATTTCAACAAGTGGGACAGTATTCAATCAAATATATGCATAGTAAAAACGAATCAATTAAATCTGGAGCACAAAATAAGGAGTTTGACCCACACTGAGTGTCATAATCACATTTTGAACAGGTGCAATCCCGAACCTGAAATGGCAGAGCACCTTGTCCACGTGCCCGCCAAATCTTTTCGAAGGGGTTGGCACCTGTCCGTCTAGACAAAGTTATTTAAGTTGTGGTGAGGCTGCTCCAAATAAAAAAGACCTACTAGGTGATGGCTAATTCTTAATACTTGGACCACCAATACAAACAGCAGGTCCCCACATTTCAGCAGCAGGACTTTCAGAATGCTGACTTGGAATATCACCTAAGAATGGCGTCAGAAATTATATATTCACTGTCTCATCCACCTATATACTTACCTTAGTGACTTAAGCTCCCACTGCAGAAATCTGTCTGTAAGCTACATGTCACTCTTGCCTTAACTGTGCATATTCTGTGAGCAATGAAAGCTGGCACTACTCTGCCCTTCTAGATCTCTTCTGCAAGAAATAGAAGATTGCATGTATTGTCTTTTGTGAGAGAGGAAATCTTGTTTTGCTATTGCCACATTGTCCTGATTCTGTGAGTAAGTAAAGCTTGCTCTGCCACTGTCTGATTTGTATCTGTTCTGTGATGGGAAAGGCATCTGTTGATGCTACCCTAGTTATACCTGTCCTTTGAAGTTAGAAAGCTTGCACAGTTTCTGCCCAATGTGTACCTGTCCTATGAAGAGTGGTGTGTCCAATGCTGTTACTCTATCTATAAAAATGAAAATGATATGTTGAATGACATGCATACATACCGAGGCCAGTCAGAAACGTTTGTTGGACCAAGGGAAAAACTAGTTCAGGGGCCCTGACCTAGAGACCCTGGTTTCAATCCCAGCTTCCAAGCTTGACCAAACTGTGTGATCCAGGGTAATTACTTTTCTTCCCTCTGCAACCTTTTCTGTGATCATCACATTTGAGAGAACCTTGAAATAATTCAGTTCAGGTTGTGCGTTGTACAAACACTTCTCTCATACATTGTTTAATTGACAATAATGTTGCTTTGTCTATTACAGCAAGCAATAAAGGCCATGTATAGGTGGCACAAGACAACTGACTTGCCTCTTGGCTCACTAATAAAATTATTGTCAGGGCAAAAGGGGAAAGGATGCGATACCCATCCAGGATCGGAACTGCACAAAGTCTATTCATTAAACCTGGTTTCAATCCTGTCTTTCAAGCTTGACCAAACAGTGTGACCGTAGGCAATTACTTTTCTTCCCAGTGCCTCCGTTTCAATGATCACCACACCTGAGAGCACCTTCAAATAACTCAGTAAGGATACACACCATACAACAGTCTCTCTTGTGTGAGGCGTAAAAGTGCTTTATGTTGCCCAATATATAAAAATAAAGGCTTATCTAGGAGAACTAAGACAACTGGCATGCTTCTTCAACCATTAAAAAAACTGTCATGTCAGCAAGGTTGTGGCCCACTTATTCTAATAAAGGCTACTCAGTGCAGAGATATAATCTAAGGTGCTACAGTGAAAAAATCCAAAATAAACTTTTTATCTAAAAGTTTGTACCTCAGATACAAATAAAGTGGCAGACAGTGACACTTGCAGTAAGGAGTAGGTTGAGGATGAGGTAAGAGCTGTTCTCCTCAGCCTCCATGGTGATGTTTTTCTGGACAGGATTCAACAAAGGCAGGGCTGCTCAGAATTATGGGACCCAGCCATCACTGCCTCACTACAACTTCCCTGAATTAGTACTGGTCGTGAGGCCGGAGATGCTTTGGTGTTGATCGCATGGTTCACATTTGTAAGGACTATGATCTTCCACTTTCCACACCTAGTCAACTGTGAGTGTGGCTCAGCAGCATAAACAAGGGATGTTTCATAGTGTAGGCTACGATTACAGTGACTTGTCCTGCAAAACTTGCTGAATGTTCTAATTTGAAGAGTACATTGGAAGGCCTCTTCAAGAAGTGGGGGCAGAGGAAATTTTCCCCATCGCACCCACCCCATGTTTGAGAGTGGATGCCCTATGAAGCATTAACTGTTTTGCAATATTTGATGTGAGATGCCTATATTTCTGTGGAAGACACCTGTTGATGGTAAAGAGAAATAAAGTACGTTGATCAGTCCTCCTATTTTGATGTCTCGCCTAGCGCAACGGGCATGCGCCGCTCTAGGAGAGGGCCTCTTAGAATCACTTCAGACTTCCAAGTGACTTCCATGGCCTAGGGGTCTTGGCAGCGAGCAGCGGCGCACTCAGGGAGGCTTCTGCATTCCTGTGCACGCCCCCACCATTTGTCTTGAGCGCATCGCGGCCAAGCTTCATAAACAAATGCTCCATGTTTGCACCCCCTCCCATCGAGCTCTCCCAAACAGCTGGTTCGGCTGCTTGTTGTAATTAGCAGCTTGTTTTTACTGCAATATGATCTGCCTTTCACTCTGACCTGATTTTCTGTCGGATTCTGCAGTATTTATTTTATGTTCATGCCGACTGGCGCGCTGACTGCAGAACCTTTCTCCTTTTGCCCTTGGCCGAGTCCCGCCCCCTGCCTATCTGCCATCACACTAGCGGATACTGCAACTCCAGCACCGGTTGCAAGATGGCGGCATTCTGGAGACAGCCCGGACTCAGGGACAGAGGGTGGGGTGTTCCCAACCAGAGATTGCTCTGAAATATTTGGGGATTTTAAATTGATGGGTGGTGTGCTCTGAGCATTTCCCTTTTGGCCCAGGTACAAGGGTCGTTGGAGGTTCTGTGGTAGCTTTTGGATTCAGAATAATCACAGTGTTCGCTACAGACATGCTGCTCTGGGAGCCTAGCGCAACGGGCATGCGCCGCTCTAGGAGAGGGCCTCTTAGAATCACTTCAGACTTCCAAGTGACTTCCATGGCCTAGGGGTCTTGGCAGCGAGCAGCGGCGCATGCAGGGAGGCTTCTGCATTCCTGTGCCCGCCCCCACCATTTGTCTTGAGCGCATCGCGGCCAAGCTTCATAAACAAATGCTCCATGTTTGCACCCCCTCCCATCGAGCTCTCCCACACAGCTGGTTCGGCTGCTTGTTGTAATTAGCAGCTTGTTTTTACTGCAATATGATCTGCCTTTCACTCTGACCTGTTTTTCTGTCGGATTCTGCAGTATTTATTTTATGTTCATGCCGACTGGCGCGCTGACTGCAGAACCTTTCTCCTTTTACCCTTGGCCGAGTCCCGCCCCCTGCCTGTCTGCCATCACACTAGCGGATACTGCAACTCCAGCACCGGTTGCAAGATGGTGGCATTCTGGAGACAGCCCGGACTCAGGGACAGAGGGTGGGGTGTTCCCGACCAGAGATTGCTCTGAAATATTTGGGGATTTTAAATTGATGGGTGGTGTGCTCTGAGCATTTCCCTTTTGGCCCAGGTACAAGGGTTGTTGGAGGTTCTGTGGTAGCTTTTGGATTCAGAATAATCACAGTGTTCGCTACAGACATGCTGCTCTGGGATACGTACTCAACAGGTTCAGTTGCCGTTTGATTTCCGGTGGACGTTTACTTAAATTCCCGGATTGAGTTACCCAGAAAGCAGCAGTTCGGGATTGAATCGCGAGTGGTGGTAAGGAGACCTAGTATACTTGCCACAGAAAGCTGTCTGGTTTCCAAGTAATATACGTTCTCAGTGGTGCACTTTTTATTGGTATTGTGTGACAGCTAGGCAGCCGCCTGCTACATAGTTTTACCGATTTATTAGAGTTGGCTTTGTGTCCCCTAAACGTTTTTTCTCTCTCCTCGTGGTGTTGGCTGTTTGGCATATCATTCATTCTCCTGTGGGTGCTTTTATTGCGAAAGTTCAATGGCTACTCTGCAGCTCAGCGATACACTGAATCCTCACACTTTAATTCAGTATCTCTCTGGCGGCCCTCTAGAGTTTGAACAGGCTGGGGTCGTACAGGGTCTGATGCACCCCACTCAAAACATTTTTTGAAGAAGTTGTCACCTTGTTGCAGGTCTACAGCAGGTTACTGCAGTTTTTCAATATGTTGAGAAGTAAATAATCAACACAAACAGAAGGTTTAAGTGACTGCAGCAGGATTTTCAGAGTGCTGCATGAAATATCTATGCCCACTCTGTAGCTAACACCTTGGCCCGTCTGCCCTTTATTACCCTAGACAGTCTGGAGCCAAAGCCAGGGTAAGGGGCTTAACTAACCAGAAACAGTTTAGGACTAGACAAAGAGAGGGACCCACCCTACACACTGACTGGAACTTAGTATAAAGGTGGCAGTCTCAAAGCCTCTCATCAGAACACTCCTGGATCTGTGGAAGATTCAGAAGAAGTCCTAGCTTGCTTTCTTAAGAAGGATGCTTGGACCTGCTTGCCTTGAACCTGAGATCCTCAGAAGTGACTTGAAGGGTCAGTTGGCTGACCGCCTGTTTGGGCTACAGTGACACAACAAGCTTCCAGAGGCCTTCATTGTAACTGCCCAGCTGACCAGCACCAACAGAACCTGCCTGTGGCCTACTGCTGGCCTTTACTGAAGGTGTCCACAAGGGCATGAGCCCTTGGCTGGCATCTGAGTGTACCCCTCCTGCTTCACAATGTTGCTATGGGTGACAATCCAGATGTTTGGGGCTCTTTGCAACCGTGAGTGGGCTCTTCACCTCAGTAACAACTGGTGTCTCGCAAACCAATGCAAAGTTCCAACGACATCTTGCTCTGTGTGCCAAACAGCCACTGCATGTGTTTCCCACTGCGATGCTCCTGGAGTAACCTGCTCCTCGCTCTGACAACTATCGCTTCGCAGCTAACTCAAAGCTCCAGCTGAGGCTCCTCCCATAGACGTGTATTGAAAAAAGGTAAGCTCTTCTCCAGGATGAACTTGGGCCCTATATCCAACCTGCGCTCCATCGTGGTCAGCCTGAACTTGTGACTTTGACCGGGTCTAGCACAGCCAAATAACAGCAGTGGGAGACCAAAGCTAGCTGCAATGGGTCATGGGGATTGTAACCAGACTTAAGACCTCATTTAGCATTTGGTTGGAAGCCTTCCATCCTGCCAGGGTGGCACAAATCACAACCTCCACCACAGCTTTTGGATTCAGAATAATCACAGTGTTCGCTACAGACATGCTGCTCTGGGATACGTACTCAACAGGTTCAGTTGCCGTTTGATTTCCGGTGGACGTTTACTTAAATTCCCGGATTGAGTTACCCAGAAAGCAGCAGTTCGGGATTGAATCGCGAGTGGTGGTAAGGAGACCTAGTATACTTGCCACAGAAAGCTGTCTGGTTTCCAAGTAATATACGTTCTCAGTGGTGCACTTTTTATTGGTATTGTGTGACAGCTAGGCAGCCGCCTGCTACATAGTTTTACCGATTTATTAGAGTTGGCTTTGTGTCCCCTAAACGTTTTTTCTCTCTCCTCGTGGTGTTGGCTGTTTGGCATATCATTCATTCTCCTGTGGGTGCTTTTATTGCGAAAGTTCAATGGCTACTCTGCAGCTCAGCGATACACTGAATCCTCACACTTTAATTCAGTATCTCTCTGGCGGCCCTCTAGAGTTTGAACAGGCTGGGGTCGTACAGGGTCTGATGCACCCCACTCAAAACATTTTTTGAAGAAGTTGTCACCTTGTTGCAGGTCTACAGCAGGTTACTGCAGTTTTTCAATATGTTGAGAAGTAAATAATCAACACAAACAGAAGGTTTAAGTGACTGCAGCAGGATTTTCAGAGTGCTGCATGAAATATCTATGCCCACTCTGTAGCTAACACCTTGGCCCGTCTGCCCTTTATTACCCTAGACAGTCTGGAGCCAAAGCCAGGGTAAGGGGCTTAACTAACCAGAAACAGTTTAGGACTAGACAAAGAGAGGGACCCACCCTACACACTGACTGGAACTTAGTATAAAGGTGGCAGTCTCAAAGCCTCTCATCAGAACACTCCTGGATCTGTGGAAGATTCAGAAGAAGTCCTAGCTTGCTTTCTTAAGAAGGATGCTTGGACCTGCTTGCCTTGAACCTGAGATCCTCAGAAGTGACTTGAAGGGTCAGTTGGCTGACCGCCTGTTTGGGCTACAGTGACACAACAAGCTTCCAGAGGCCTTCATTGTAACTGCCCAGCTGACCAGCACCAACAGAACCTGCCTGTGGCCTACTGCTGGCCTTTACTGAAGGTGTCCACAAGGGCATGAGCCCTTGGCTGGCATCTGAGTGTACCCCTCCTGCTTCACAATGTTGCTATGGGTGACAATCCAGATGTTTGGGGCTCTTTGCAACCGTGAGTGGGCTCTTCACCTCAGTAACAACTGGTGTCTCGCAAACCAATGCAAAGTTCCAACGACATCTTGCTCTGTGTGCCAAGCAGCCACTGCATGTGTTTCCCACTGCGATGCTCCTGGAGTAACCTGCTCCTCGCTCTGACAACTATCGCTTCGCAGCTAACTCAAAGCTCCAGCTGAGGCTCTTCCCATAGACGTGTATTGAAAAAAGGTAAGCTCTTCTCCAGGATGAACTTGGGCCCTGTATCCAACCTGCGCTCCATCGTGGTCAGCCTGAACTTGTGACTTTGACCGGGTCTAGCACAGCCAAATAACAGCAGTGGGAGACCGAAGCTAGCTGCAATGGGTCATGGGGATTGTAACCAGACTTAAGACCTCATTTAGCATTTGGTTGGAAGCCTTCCATCCTGCCAGGGTGGCACAAATCACAACCTCCACCACAGTGGCGGATGACTGCCCACCATATTTAGCGATCTCTGCAATCCTGGCAGAAACCACTGTGACTTCAGTGGTGCTGCCACGCCAGCTCCTCTAAAGGCACTATAACTCAGCAAACTTTTTTTTATTGATAAACAAACTCCCAAAGGAGGAGCTTCTTTAAAAAAATAAAAATAAATGACCCTTATGTGCTGGGAATTTTTCGTCCAGTGTACAGGGATTATTTTTCAGGAACACTGGGAAAAGCCTGGTGGTCCCAAACAGGAAAAAATTATGCTGTAAAATACACTCTAAATGGGATTGATGATTTGATGTCTATTAACAACGGAGATGTTGGACTTTGATAGATGGTTTCCACAGACAGAGCCAGCATAAGCTCAACTGGCAGGACCATTTGTGGAGGAAGTCCATCCCCCAAACTCTAAATAAGTGTTTTAGTTTTATTCTCTCACTTGTTACCATACCACTGTTTTGTGAAAAGGGCTCAAACCCTCCTTCAATCCCTTCCTCCCTCTCCCAGGCTGGTAATAAAACTATGTAGAGCAGGAAATGCCACTCAACAAAAAAGAAACATTCTCAGAATCAGCGGTGCTTCACAGCAAAAAATGTTTTCCTTCCCATGGAAATATTAGGGTGATGTTACAGGTCTGTTCTATGAAATTCTAGTCAAGCCAAATGCAGATAGGACTATCTGGTTTAAAGTATTTTATATGAAGATGAATACACCAAGATGTTAGGAAAACTGTATTAATATCATAGGTTAATTATGTTTCTCAAGGCTGAAACCTATGTATCAGGTGTGATCCAAATTTGTCACAGGTGTTAATTATATTTCATACTAAATAACATGTTTGTGGCCTGTGTGGATTTTAAACCGAGCCATAGGCTGCGCATAGTATGCTTTTTTTGAGGGTATAAGGAAATGAGACATTATCTTATGCAGTGACATTTTAATCTACCGGTACTTCTCTATAAGTGTAGGTGTAGGACTGTTATGTTTCACAGAGTCCAACACCTTTTCGAACACTGAAAGATGAACTTTGGTAAATAGCCACCCAAGATCAAATGCAGATCTTAATCAGTTAAGCTGCATGACCAAGGCCATGTTCACAAAGATCGAGCACAATGCACAGATAACTTTATGTAGGTAGACTGCATTCTACTCAACACCAAGAACATACAAGGCCACATCGAACATCACTCACTGGTCACTGGATTATCACAACCCAAACATGCACATTAGTTAATCTGTACCTTGGCACCATAGTTACAGTGCTAAAAGTGCACACTGAACTCAATCAATCAATCAGGGAATTGTAAGCGTGCTACTCACCTGTGAGGGTCTCAAGGTGCTGAGGGAGATTGGGGGGTCTGCAGATCTGTGTAGGCGAAGAGCCAGGTCTTGAGGGTCTTCCTGAAGGTGTTCAGGGAGGGGGCACGTCTGATGTCTGCCGGTAGCTCATTCCAGGTCTTGGCTGCAATGTGAGAGAAGGATCTTCCGCCTGCTCTGGATCTGTGGATGTGCGGGGTTTCGGCCAGTGCGAGATTGGAAGATCGGAGGTTTCTTTTGGGTACGTTGAAGTGGATTTGATGTACATAGACATCTACACACACACATACAAAATAATAAATGCAGTAGTCTAAACATTTTATAGAAAAAAAAGACCACTGAAAAGACCATATCAATTTCTACATCACAATACCCATTCTCCCTTCCATTTTTCATTCTTGACATCATATTTAATTGCAAAGAATTAACCGTAGTAAATACTTTTTTTCTTAATTCCTCTACACTCTATAGCAAATATTCAGTTGTATAAGATGTGTTGTGTGACTGAAAAGGAACATAAATTCCTTATTTCTGATATATTTTAGTTAAGTTCCTCAACGTTTTATATCTAGGAGTACGCATAATTTGCTTTCGTGTAATTATTGAAAATTTTGGGAAAATTGAGTGAAATTACACAAAAGTATGCGAAATGCAAATATGTCAATTAGCCATGTATTATAGTGCAAACGGTGTTCTTGCTATGAAATGAGTTCCTCCCATTTTGTCACATTAGATGTTTCACTTTTTGAATTGTCTAGAAGTGCTTGATTTGTGAAAGTATGAGTGCCGGTGCCCGAAAGTCTGTTCAGAAGATTGCGGGCAGTGCTATTAAATATTGAGGCACTCAGTACCAAGGCTGCATAGTTCTGAATCCCTCTCAGGCATCTTTATTCCACTGCCAGATATTCCATGCCTCTTTATCTGACTCCTGCAGGTTACTGCTGTCTCCCTGTATGTTCTTTTGTTCTATATTTCTCTACTTCAGCCTTTCCACTTTGTTTATCCTTGTCTTCCTCAGGGCAAATGTCTGATGCAGTAAAATTAGTTCGGTTTCCCAAGAATTGGTGCCTGTCCCCAGAAAAGAGTGCTGGTGGCCCCCACTGGCAACCACCAGCTCAAATTAAGCACTGCTTCCTGGTTTATGGACTTCTTCTGTGAGTCCCACTACCTGAGTCTCACCCACTGAAAGGCCCTGTTATAATGGATTGGGAGTGTTAATTGCCAGTGTCTGCCTTTTAAGATATGGACTGCTGCTGTGCAGCTAGAATATGAGGTTTCTGGGCTGATTGGACATGACCATATGAGTATGCACATGTGTATGGACTGAGCGTGTGACACTATTGTCTAACTCAGCCTGGTACCTTCACAAAGGTAGCTTGTTGCAGAAGGTGTCCTTCAGGGATTGGTGCTGCCCTGGGTGCACCTTATAATATGAGTTGGCATCAATAGTTTGTAAATGTAAATCTGCAGTTATTACAGAAAAGTGTGTGTGCTTCACTGTACTGTACGCTGTGGGCGAAATATGCTCCAAGCTTCAGTTTCGCCATAGTTAGGCCTAGAGACTCAGCTGACGATTAATATTATGGTATATCAGGATACCAAATTCAGATCGGATATTATTTTCCCTATATCTGCACTCTGTGTGGATTTTCAAGATTTTACATTTTTCTTTAACTTAGCCCCTAAAGAAACTTGGGTTTCTGAATCCCCTTGCTGGGCCAAGGTAATTACTGTGCTTGTCAGCTGAAGGATCAAACGCCTCCCCACACAGTAGGGCCATTATTCAGTAATTAGGCCTGCTCCATAGAAAGGAGAGGGTGGATCTGCATGTGCTAATCCGTTTTCATGCTGCATCTGGCCTGGGAAGGATGAAGCCCTCAGGCCGACCTTTGGAGCCTGTAGCAATCACAGTAGGGAATGTCCTTTGATGTTTTGAGGAAAGGGACCCGGCAGCTGTGAAAGTTTTGGGCAGAGCTTAGGCTCTCAGAGCAGGTCTTTCAATAAACCACTTGATAGCACTATTGTGGAAATTCCCAAATGCTGCACAGAAGATTTGGGGCAGGATTGGAGTGATGATATGTCACCCTAAGAATGGGCAGAGAGGCCTACCTTCTTGAACGTTCCACCTCTGCTTACAATCTCTGCATAAGCAAGAGAGTCTTTAGAACAGTCTGATGTGGGGAAAGCAATGCTGGAGGAATACCCAGTAGGAGGAAGAATGACACCTGACTGAACTGCAAAGATGAACTCATGGACTTTGATTTTAGTTGGCAACCAGGGACTCTGGTTTGTTACTCCAGACCCAGTGGAACTGGTCCCCTTTGCATTCTGGAGACAGTAGAGGGATGGACCTGCAGGAGGGTACTCTGGAGGGTTCCCCTGTATCCTCTATGGACTAGTCCTGCAGACGTGCGACCTCCAGAAGAAGGGGGCCCCTGACTCCTGCTGATACACAGATGCCTTGCAAGTGACTAAGAAACCACAAAACCTGGAGAGTGCAGGGAGGAAGGGCTGCTAGGGCTTTGGGGTGCTGCTAAAGAAGACCCAGGCAGCTTTAAAAGTGCCAGGTACCAGACAGGAGATAAGTCCTGTGTGAGAGGGCAGTAAAAATCAAGCTTCCTAAGAATTGCAAATGTAGATGCTAGGAGGGCATAAGAAAACACTCATGGAAGCTGGAGCATGGCATCAGAAGCATAATGCACATTTCCCAGTGCAGTGAATTGTTACAGGTATTAATGACAAGAGGAAACGTTTTTAAAAACAACATTTTTTACCTTGTAAATTGTAATTTGGTGAATCTGTTGTAGGGACCTCCTGTTGTCAGATATCTAGTGTCACGTTGTTTTAAAATACATTCACGCACGCACTGAGGGATCAGACGTTGCTTTAAAGTTTAAAAAGTGCTTACTCGCCCGGTCCGACCCATCAGCCAATCACGGGTGCGGAGGGCGGGACAGTAACAGGCCCACACAGGAAGGCGAGCGGTTAGCGCTCTAGCTTCCATTTATTCGAGGGCTATTTAGGCTGCGAGGAGGCTCCGAATTTTGCGGTAAGGGTATAGGTGGCAGCTAGTCCCGACCCCGCTTGGCGCCAGCTTTGCAGAGGAATTAATTAACTGTCTGATGTGTATCTTGTTTTGACAAGAGGAAACGTTTTTAAAAACAAAATTTTTTACCTTGTAAATTGTAATTTGGTGAATCTGTTGTAGGGACCTCCTGTGGTCAGATATCTAGTGTCACGTTGTTTTAAAATACATTCACGCACGCACTGAGGGATCAGACGTTGCTTTAAAGTTTAAAAAGTGCTTACTCGCCCGGTCCGACCCATCAGCCAATCACGGGTGCGGAGGGCGGGACAGTGACAGGCCCACACAGGAAGGCGAGCGGTTAGCGCTCTAGCTTCCATTTATTCGAGGGCTATTTAGCCACTCGTCGCCCCTAGCGCGCAGCGTGGGCGTGCAGCATGGCGCCTATTCCTGCGCCTAAGACGAGCCAAAGACTAGCCCGTCTGCGCCCATCCGCGACCGGATGGGGCCAGGGCCAGGGGGTTATGAGGAATTGCTTACACACCTCAGAGACCATGTCCGGTCACCGGATAACCTACAGCTCTCAGGTACTGAGAGATATGCGTAATCATCTCCCGAAGATATGTAATGTAGTCAGGGAACTAACGTTAGAAGGCCCATTCACCTGTCAGGTATGTCATACACATTTTGGAGCGGTATGTAACCAATTGAACGAACTAGATGGCTCACACTCTAAAGTGCAAAAAACTGTCCCGATGATTCACAAAATGGATAGTATCCCCCGGGGTAGTAAAAATCTGCTCTGTAATATTCGCTCATTAGCGAAGCATGCCACTCACGTATGGGACCTTATATCTACTGAGAAACCCGATCTCTGTTTCTTAACAGAAACATGGCTTAAGCCACATTCGGTTCCAGCTGTTACATTGGGTATCCCGGTGGGGTATAAAATAGTCAGGCTAGACCGTCCTAATAAAACAGGAGGGGGAGTGGCGATTGTTCATAAGGAGGAAGTGAACATCATTATCCTTGATGAAATATGTACACCCGAGATGGAAGTACTAATTTTTAAAATTAATTCAACACCCAGGGAACAGAGGAAGGGAGCTGTGGTATATCGTTCACCAGGCCCAAGTGGGAACTTCTCGGTTGCACTCATAGAGGCCTTAGTGCCATATGTACAAGAAAACCAGGACTTCCTATTGGTGGGGGATTTTAACGTACATAGTGAGTCCGAGACATGCACAGAGGCTAAAACTCTTCTATTGGATTTAGATTCCCTGGGACTTAAAAAGATTAACCATGGGCCCACTCATGAGGCAGGTCACACTTTGGATTTAGTTCTGTCGAACTCATCCTTCATTAAATGCATGACACCTACACAGGTAGAGTGGACAGATCATTTTATTTTAAAATTCTATACTGCTTCCAGGTATAAGCCATGAACACAGACCGCCTTAGCTAGTAAGAGGAGACCTTGGCATAAACTCACCATGGAAGCTTTTAGAGAGAAGTATAAAACCTTCCTGTTTGAGAATTCCACAGGGGACGTAGTAATTGCCCTTGACAGATTTGAGGAGACGGTGAGAGCAGTAATCAATGCCATTATCCCGGAGAAAGTACATAAACCGCGCATGGCGAATAAGCAAGAAGTTTGATTCTCTGAGGAATTAAGATCTTTGAAACAAAAAACCAGAACATTGGAAAAGTTATGGAGGCAGTCCCAAAGACCTCATGATAAAGAACAGCATAGAACTTCTCTTAAGATATATCACAAGGCCATTAGAACGGCCCGGAAAAATCATATTGCAGTGCAACTAACAGCGACTGGGAAAGACTCTAGAGTGTTGTATAATATTTTACAAACTTTTACCAAGCCAGTGGCCTGTGAGACTCCAGAGGTTACGTCCCAGGATCTCTGTGATGAGATCTCTCTATTTTTTATGAAGAAGATAGATGGGATCTATGACAGGATAATGGCTTCAAATATAAGTGCTGCAGGAGGAAACAATATCTCTCATGAGATCACACGACAGGTACAACCTATTCAGTGCCTTACAAGTTTTCCCCCTATTTCCTTAGAAGAGGTAGTCTTATTGATTACTCAAATTAAGAGTGGCAGCCCCTTAGACTCCATTCCTGCACGTATTATGCCCATGCTTGCAGACGTTCTAGGACCGCAAATTCAGAATCTGGTTAACATTTCTCTTAGTACAGGGAAGGTCCCCTTAGATTGGAAAAGGGCTTTGGTAAGATCGCTGAGGAAAAACACTGCAATCCCCTGGACGGAACTGTCTAATCTAAGACCTATTTCACTTCTCCCCTTTTTGGGTAAAATAATAGAGAAATTTGTAAACCGACACCTGTCAAACTATATCGAAACGACAGGTGGGTTAGACTCCTCCCAGTCAGGTTTTAGGCCAAGACACAGCACTGAGGCCACCTTGTTGTCTGTCGCAGACGATCTACACATGTTCCAGGATAAAGGCTACTCTGTTATCCTGGTCCTGTTGGATCTGTCCGCGGCGTTCGACACAGTGTCACACAACATCATGACCACCAGGCTAGTTAACATCGGCTTGGAAGACAAGGCTTTAGCCTGGTTGAGGAGCTTCCTAACAGACCGCTCTCAAAGGGTCACTTTAGGGATATATCGATCAGAGGAGAGGGAGATCTCTAAGGGGGTACCACAGGGCTCCTGTCTGAGCCCTACTCTTTTTAACATCAATGTGGCCCCCTAGCAGACATCATGAGATCCCATGGATTCATCCCAGTGTCATACGCAGATGACACCCAACTCCTCTTTCCTTTCAAAACCCTTACTGCCAAAGTTAGGAATGACTTTGCCCAGGGGATGAAAGCAGTGGCTCACTGGATGGCATCTAACTTCCTGCAATGCAATGTAGCAAAGACGGAAGTGATGCTGTTCGGGGAGGCCAAACTCCTGTGGACTCCTGACAGGTGGCTTCAAGACCTTGGCCCAGTCCCTGAACCTAGACAGGTTGTGTAAAATCTAGGGGTCCGATTGGACCAGGAGCTTTCCCTAAAACATCACGGCAACCAAGTGGTGGGCTCTTGTTTCCACATTATTGGTTTGCTGCGGAGAGTCTTCCCTTTGCTGCCAGATTCAACTAGAAAAACTTTGATACAGGCTCTAGTACTAAGTAGGCTGGATTATTGTAATGGACTATTGTTGGCAGCAAATGAAGGGGTCACTTCTAGACTACAGGTAGTCCAGAACACCGCTGCTCGCCTTGTCCTAAATCGGCCCCCTCGTACTCCTTCCAAACCCTTACTTAACAAGCTGCATTGGTAATCTATCAAACAGAGGGTGAAGTTTAAAATCTGCTGTGTTATACATAAATGCTTACATGGGAGAGGCCCTGTATATCTTTCCAACAAATTCTGCCCCTATGTACCCATGCGCTCTCTGAGATCCAGTGAGCAGGCTCTGTTATGTGTACCCAGAGTAAAAAAAGCAAGACAGGGAGACAGAGCCCTATCAGTTGCTGGTCCAACCCTATGGAATAGCCTCCCTACATCTTTGAGGCCATGTGACGATCATCTTCCTTTTAGGAGACAATTAAAAACCTTCCTATTTCAGAACTATTAAGATATACTGCTTGGATTTCCTCTTCTGCTGTAATATGGCCGTCTCAAGGCGCGGAGATACTCCTCCGGGAGTCGAGTCCAGCGCGGTACAAACCCATAAATAAATAAGTAAATAAATGACTTGCATTGTAGAGTGGTACCATCCTTAGTGATTTTAATGGTGTTGCACTGGGTTATTGTGACATATTTCTGCTTTAATGTAGTGACACGCTGGCAAAGCCTGTAGGCCTACCTTTTGATAACTAAACCCTCATATATTGTATCTAGTATATATTAGGGTATTGTGGTTTTAGGGTTAACGGCTTGCGAGGTCTGTGAACTGTTAGTAGCGAGTCACTATAGCTACTTCTACCTGCCATCATCTATATATTTATAAATGAGTGAGGAGTTTGTGCATAATATTTTACTCTCCCTTTTTGTAAGTAAAAGCAATGACAGGACAATGATATATTCTGTGTTGCTTGCTGTGTGCCTCGCTAAACCACCTCTCCTGAGTAGGCCTGAGAGTGCTGTACCTCGCTACCCTGAGAGAGTCAAGTGCTGCAAAAGGTTACTGGTTTCCCAATAGACAAAAGGTTGCAGACTTATACATCCTTCACAATCAATAACCTTCGAGGACTCTTTTCACACTAAAAATATAGTGCAGAAAAAACAAGTAGAGTGAATTGACGCCACTCACGTTCTGATCATTTGCATTGTTACTGCGCTATAATTTTGCTGCAAATGCAGCGTAATTATACAATGAGGCATATTAGCGTTATTTTGGGTACTTTGAATAGCAAGCATATTGAAATTTCGAAAATTACGCCAGTGTAATTGAAAATTAGCCATGGACTACTTATATCCTTCAATATCAGACAAAATGCATTGTACTGTGTTTTTTGCCTATTTCTGTCAAAATTCTCAAGATTGACCCTCCTTGCAATGCGAGTCACATTTCCTCCAGCAATTGTGACTTTCTCCTTGTCCCTTTGCTCCATGTCAAGAAGCGCACAGTGTTTAAAAAGCAGAGGACCACAGGAGCTGGGAATGACAGAGGGTGAGCGATACTGAATCCAATGGACTGTAATTGTAACTATGCACAGAGAGGGTGGGCTGAGAGAGGAAGAGAACTGAGGAGGGGGATTAGAACGGCTACGGTGGCAGAGGTGTCGCCTCCTTCCACTAATACGGCCGCTCACCAGTGCATGTACAGTTTTCCCAACCCCAACCCCAACCGTGCCAGGAAATTATTGATGAAAGTTCTGCAGCTGATACGGTGGGAGCACTTTCCTCAAACAATGGTGGCCTGCCTCGCATTATATTTTCTTGGTGGCCTGCTCACGATGGGGGCCTGCTCACTTTTCTTTTGTTCTGCAGAACAACCCTCCGCGGTGAAGGCTTTTTCTATAGAGTAAAATATCAATGGACGTAAAGCGCAGAGGGATGTATTCTTCTGCTTGGTGGGTGTTGATGTTCTTTCCTGCTGGCATTGTGGACCAGTGATGGAAAAATATGTGTCAGAAGGTTTGCACTTAGAAAGGATGGGACTCTCCATTCACTGGAACTAGGGGCTGCATGGTAGATGGACCGCTGGCCACAGGTGTCTGACATCATAGCTCTACGCCAGCCCGGGGACATGAGGGTTTGATGAAAACAGGGAAACTGCCAATCTACAGCGATTCTTCCGTTCCACCAAACTCTACATGACCCCAAAGTCCATGTGTTGATGTTTCCGTGTAGAACAGAAGTTGTTCTTGGTTGCCCTTGAGATATCTTTTCATGCAGTAGAAAAATACAAGACCAGTCCTTTAATTATTGTGCACATGCCAGAGAAGGCACATTGCTGAATCCCAACGAAAAGAATTGAAGGAAAAACGGCATGAAGGAACATATATTGTGCTTGGAACCACGTGCTCATACTGCATAATATTAACCAAGGTCAGGTGAAGGTCATTGCATCTGATGAATGAAACGCCGACGTTGCTAGCTGGAAGTTGAGCTCTTTAATGTTATTTTCTTCATGTCTTACAGATGATGCAGTAGCCAACGGAGTTGTTTCTATAGCTTTGCTACTCAAGTGTACATGCAGCGACACTACCTGCAAAGATGACATGACCTTAGCATCAGTGTTATGCAGCGTGTCGCCTCTGCCTCTTATGAGGTACACTGCCGAGTCTTGTGCCCTTGTAAGTGCAGCCTGAGGTGCATTAAGTTTCCTGGACTCACGTCCACGTCCCTTTCCTGCCTCCATTTCCTCTTCCCTGAACAGTCCGGGGCTGTCCGAACAGGGTGTCCGGGCATTCTGTTTCTCTTCCACTTTAAAAATAAATCCAATTCAATTTGAGAAAACAATCTTTTTTTTAAACTATTTTCTGCAGCCACTGGTCACTCTTGGGAAAAACTTCCCAGGTCAATTGTTCTAACTGGAAAGCAATTCGCAATAATGAATGTGCTTTGTATTTTTAATAGAGAATTTAGATAACTTGAGAATTAAGAATCTGTGCAGTTGTTGACATCATACAGGCAGGGATAGAAATTGCCTAGGGTATAGTTAAGAATAAAGACAGCGCCAAGAGCGATATCTCGCTGGTGTGGTAGGAGCTCTACTTTCAAAGTTAATGGTAGGGAACAATGGTTCTAGTTTATTTTTATCAGTAGCATTGTACTTAAGAGTTAAAACCTACCTTCTGATTCCTCTCATGATCACCCGTTGGTTTGAGCCAACTCATGCTGCGAGATTTAAATATGAGAATGGAATTGCATAGACTTCAAATCAGTGGTGTAGCACAGGGTGGGAGGGGTGGTCTGCACCCGGCGGCATGAGTTTTGGGGGCGACGGCCTCCCCCCACTCGTACCTGCGGCTGTGCGGTGCAGCTGTCGCGGGAATCGCCAGCACCCCCCCACCTACATGTGGCTGCTGGGCAGAAGACGTAAGGACTGCCATGGGTGGCACAATGGCTAGCTACGCCACTACTTCCAATGGCAGGTGAGACTTTCATTGAAAGTGGACTACGGGCCATCCTTACTGGGCTTTGTGCCCATACAGTTGTTTTGAGTGAATACTGAAAACCTATTTGTTTTTTGGTGATTAAGGACATTCTTTACTTGAAAGATGAACAAACGTTTTCATCTTGTTGCATAAAAATAAACTGGCATGTACAATCAGCTACAAACCATTACGCATGTGCATAAAGAGTTTAAATGATCATCAAAAGCAGTGAATAACAGATTGTTAGGTCTGGGGGTCTCTAGTTGGCAGAGGTAGGTATCACTGTCCAAATAGGGGCCCTTGCTTCTAGTCAGGGTAAGGGGGATACACTCTTTGGATAACCCCTGCTCACCTCCTTACTAGCTTGGCACGACCAGACAGGCTTATCAAAGGCAATGTGTAAAGTATTTGTACCAACACTCACAGCAACACAGTGAAAACACCACAAATGGACTCCACACCAGTTTAGAAAAATAAAGTATTTTTATCTAGACTACACAAGACCAAAACGACAAAAATTCAACACTGTTCCAAAATAGGACTTTAAAAAGGGTTCAAGGGTTTGCATCAAAATAATCCACAGTTGCGTCACTTTTGGCCCAAAGTACCTGTAGATGCGACAAAAGTTCCCAAACAGCAGCTGCAGCATCAGAAAACAAGCGATGCGTCACTCCTGGGACCCTGGGGAGGCGATACGACAACCCCGCTGGACGCGGCGGGCGGGTTGCGTCAAATCCGGTCTGTAGGGGGAGCGATGCGATACCTTGTATGGATCCCGGTTTGCAGGTTCTCCTGTGGGAAGCGTCTCGCACAGGTATGATGCGACGATCTTCGGGGTGGCGACGATCTTCGGTGCAGCGGCGATGCGCGGTGCAGCATTGATCCTCTTCAGTTGCGGTCCCTCGATGCGTCGACGATGATGCTCACAGCGATGGGTCTCTTTTCTCGCTGTTGATGATGCGTTCCGCAAGCCAGCGGTGAGCTGGTTCTCGCAGCGACGACAGGTTCTGTGACGATGTTCGTAGCGACAGGAATCTTCTTGCACCAAGGCAATTCGGTCCGCTAGCGAACGACGCGTCGGTTTTTGCAGCAGCAACAGGCGCTGCGACGATCTTCGTGATGACAGGAACCTTCTCGCACAGTCGCCGATGCGCTTCGCAAGCGAGCGATGCATGGCAATTGTAGATTTTCTTCTCTTCTTCTTTACTAGCTCCCCAAACAGCAGGAAACGACCTCCAGAGGCCCCACAACTGGATCAAGCGCTCTAGGCAGGTCAGAACTCACACTGCAGAGTTCAGGGGGGAAGCTGGGGGAGAAGTCCTTTTGTTCCTGGGACTTCTTAACAGGAGGCCAGCTCTCCTCAGGTCCTTGGAGATCTTGTTAATCATAGGACACAGCAACAGTCCTTCCCCTCTACTTGGCAGAATAGCAACTGCAGGTCAGCCCAAAAACACACAGCAGGTCAGTCCTTCCTCTTCAGTCTTCCAGCTTTTCTCCTTGGCAGAGGTTCCTTCTTGATTCCACGATGATCTAAAGTTCAGGGGTTTGGGGTCCTGTAGTTAAACCCCAAAAAGTCTTTGGTCCCTTTGTGCAGGAGGGCTCCGGGCCCGGTCAAAACCAGTTCTGGGTGTCTCCTCCCAGTGGACACCTTCTTCCTTTGAGAGAGAGGGGCAGGGTCGTCGGCCGCCCAGCAGGAGGTGGAGCCAGCATTGTGGAAGGCAGGCACAGCCCTATTCAGGCCCAGGTGCTATCCCCTCCCACCACTGAAGATGCAGATGGAGCTATTCAGCCTAGTGCTGACTCACCCAGCCTCCTGGAGCCACCCCAGCCCCTGTCACTTACAAACCAGACAGTCAATTCACAAACAGGTAGAGGCACACAGAAAGGTTAGACAAGGAAACAGCCACTTTATAAAAGTGCTGTTTTCAAACACTGGATTTGAAAACCATCCTTCCTAAAAGATGGGTAATTAAATTCTGAGTTCAGGGATACCAGACTTCAATTTTCCATCTTGCTCCTATGGGGAGATATGCAGGTAACAACAAGAAAACGTGGGAGAAGGTCCAAGGGAAAGATTTTAAAGACCAGCAGGTTGTGAATCCCCTTAACCGAATCACTGTAACACTGGACAACCTGGGTCTAGTGCTGAGTCAACAAAGATAAACAAAAGGCATATCCACTAATTCCGACATCTCTAGTTAGAGAAGAACCCTTTAGGGAACAGAACCCATCAATCACCGAGGAGTCAGTGTGTTGTCATCATCTGGGTCTGTCTCTCTTGACACACCACACCAGGTCTAGATGGAACGGCCTGGTCGCGGGTCAAGAGAGGTGGCATACAAGGGTTGTAATCAGATCTCCACCAGATATGACGAAAGAAGTAAATTCTCCTTCGCGTGAGAGGGGTTCAAAAAAGTGCAGCACTAAATCAAAAAAGTGTGAATAAAAATGGCTAGAGAAACTCAAAAGTGCTTTAATCGGTAGAGTACCTCTGCCAAAATTAAAAAGCAAAATGGCAATTTAGCATAAATACATCGTCATTATGCTCATTGTCCATAGTATTTGGTCGACATGTTTCTGCCCACTGGGATCTAAATAGTATCAAGGGCATTCATCAGGACCTCAATTTTGCTGCTACTATGAAAAAGTGAAAGTATAAAAGTATATTATATTACAGACATTCCTACCACCGGTTGAACTCCGTGGATGTCAAAACCGGGTACCTAGGAAAGTGGAAAAACATAGATAAGGAAATGCGAAGAGCTATCAATGTTAACATGACCAGCAGACAACAGTATAAATATACCGTCATACAAAACACAAATTAGTGTTGGTTACATCTAATAGTGTATTAGATTGCACTTACCCTACAATTATGGGTGATACCCTCACCTCAACCTGGTTTCTACTCAGGGAAGGGGGCCCCGCTCTGATAAAGGGGAGAAGAAAAAAGAAACAGGGCTGTTGAAAAACATGCCTAAATCTTTATGCTCCCCATCACAAATGACTAAAAAGTATAAAGTTTATCCATGTCTCTAAAATAGGTGGAGGCACAAAGGATGGCAGTGATGTCCTTATAAGGGTAAATTACCCCTGTCTTCTAATCAGAAAGAAAGGAAGGGGAAAGGCCCTAACAATTCATAGATAGATATAGTTAAAAAGCCATTGAAAAGACCCAGAGGGCTCTTGTGAAAAACGCTAGTGTTAAGGACTCTTGTGTTGTCCTAAAAAGATTCTGAGGCATTCCCAAAGTAAGAGCCAAGCTTACCTCTCCGTCGGTACCCCAGGACGGTCTATGAGTAAAGACCGGAGGTACCGACGCGAGCAGAGAGGGAGTGTTTTATAGTGTACTAAATTGTAAACAGGTGAATCTGTTACATCGGGGTGGCTTTGGTGAAGCCTGTAATGTTTGTAACAGCGTGAGGACCCCAATGCCGATAATAGGTACCGCGCATGCGTTGAAACGCGATGAAGATTGCAAACAGATGGGTCTGTTACAGCAGGTTGGCTTTAGTAAAGCGCGATGACGATTGCAAACAAATGGATCAGTTACATCAGGGTGGCTTTGGCAAAGCCTGTAATGTCCATAACAGCGTGAGGACCCAAGTGCCGCCAATGAGCACTACGCATGCGCCGAGATTACATTGAAGTGCGCGTGCGCTGCACTAGAGATGCTGGTCCACCACATCTCCGACATCGAGCACTGCGCATACACCAAAAGCGCGACAGAATGCGCATGTATTACATTAGAGACGCTGTTGTGATACATCTCTAATATTGTAGAGCGCCTGAACTAGACTCCCACACCAAGTAAAAATAAAGGGATTTCGGCAGTTACTAGTGCCAAAAGCGGCCAATGCATATAACCGCTACAGTCACTATGAAAATTATATTCACGAGGGAAGGTTGTAATTTCTAAAACATAACGTGAAGGCTTTAGAAAGGACATCATATTGATCAAACAACCTCTATAAACATGTGACCTGAGCCCCTCACTTAATCGTGTTTTAATCGATGAGCATGCGCTCATATCAATTTCGGCAAAGAGAGAGGTGGGGCTTTGTCAGACCCGTGGAAACAGAAAAATGAGGAACTATTATGACTGGGTTTGGCATGTTTGTCGCGATAACCTAATGGTTGGTTCAGTGTGTAAGTATAACAGGTTCAATGAAGGATTCACAGGTATAGTGAATTATGCATGTGTTGGAGACCCTCGAGTTGAACGTATCACAAACTATGTACACCATCTTCACAGATAAGGCAAATGAAAAAGGGGCCAAGTCTGACTAAACAGATTAGAAGGTGTTGACCAGGGTGAACTAAGTGAGAGACGTACTCCTTGATGTCCACATAGCTTAAAGCAAAAGCCAGGGAATATCGTCGTTGAGTCCTGTGGTATCTGAGTGTAGACGATAAACCCATCTCTGTTCTCTACAGAGGAGAAAGCGTTGGATGTCCATAATATGTTGGGGAATATAGGGTTGCTCAAGTATTACCCAACGAAGATCTGTTTCTCTATGGCCTGCCGAGATGAAATGATTAGTAAGTTTGGTGGCACTCTTTTTGCACCGAATGGTGCTCTTATGTTCTGCTATTCTCAGTTTAATTTTGCGAGATGTCATCCCCACATAGTTCATTTCGCAGGGACACTTAATGAGGTAAATGACCCTCTCACTGTTGCAGTTAGTGTGTTTATCAAGCCGCCAGGGTCTACTGGTCCCAATATCAACCTCAGTGGTATGTGATGTCTGGGGGCACACCGAACAGTTCCCACAGGGAAAGTGACCTTTGACTGGGGGTAGGCCCCACAGGGGCACCTCCGCAGATCTCTGGGATGCTCGAGGGCGTGTATGTATCAGCTGATCTTTGATATTCTGGCTCCTTTTATAGGCAAATAGAGGAGGAGGTAAGATCTTTCCTTCAATTTTGACCACCCTCCAGTTCTTGAGAATGCTCTTCTTTAGTGCGTTAGAATGGCTAGAGAAAGTGTTGACACATGTTATCCGGTTCTCCTCCGTGCTTGGATCGCAAATTCGTTTTTCCAGGAGAGCCTCCCTGTGATTGTTAAGAGCTCTCTTCATCGATGTCTTCACTGTTCTCTTGGGATATTGCCTATCCAGTAATTGAGCAGAAAGTTGATTGGCATGTTCGCAATACTTGGAAGTTGTTGAACAATTGCGTCGAATGCGGAGAAATTGCCCGAAGGGCAAATTTTCTCGCAGAGCTCTTGGATGGAAACTCTGAAAATGTAACAGGGAGTTCCGAGCCATCGGTTTCTTATATAGTTCAGTAATGAGTATGCCATCTTGAGAGCTGATCATAAGATCCAGGAATGGTAGGTTCTTTTTTGAAGTCACACAGGTAAACTTCAGAAAATCATTTTGAAGGTTTAGCCATGAGTGAAAATTCTCGATTGTGTCAATAGAGCCTCTCCAAATGACCAGAATGTCGTCTATGTACCGTTTCCAGGACAGGATATGGCCTAGAAACGGATTGGTGATAGACAAGACCTCAGCCTGCTCAAAGTGGTGAACATAGAGGTTGGCCAAGGAAGGGGCAAAAATACTCCCCATCGATGTTCCGGAGATCTGTAGGAACAACTGGTCCTCAAATTGAAAGAAATTCTCTTTCATAGCCAGCGTCGCGCAGAACATGATGAACTCAACTGGTGTTGTACTCCGCAGATCTTTCGTTTCAAGGAGTGTTTTAATGACAGATAGAGTCTCATCCTGTGGAATGCAGGTATACAATGACTCCACATCAAAACTCACGAGAAAGTCTTGTGTGGAGTCGAAAGGCATTCCATCAAGGATGCGCAGAAGATCCTTGGTATCCTCCACATATGTCGGCATTGTTTTCACAAGAGGTTTCAGGAAGAAATCTACAAAGGTAGACAAGGGTTCGAGGAGTGACCCTATCCCCGAGATTATAGGTCTACCTGGGGGGGGTAGCACTCCTTTATGTATTTTTGGTAATACATAAAAATAAGGAACTACTGGAAAGTTGGTTATCAAAAACAATGCCTCATGGTTAGTGATCCAGCCGTGCTCCAGAGCGTCATCTACTTTCTCCTTGATAATGGCCAAAAGCCTCTTGGTGGGATCCAGTTTGAGAGGCTTGTAAAAAGTGCCATTGGTAAGTTGTCTCTTGCACTCACTTCGGTATGCTGTTGTATCCATGATTACTGTGGCGCCCCCCTTATCTGCGGGTTTGATGGTGATTGACTTGTCTGATGACAAAGTCTGTAGGGCAAGACTTTCATTCTTAGACAGGTTCATGAATTGTTTTCTATCAAGTTGGAACAATGCTTCAGCATCCCTCAGGACAGCCCTCTCAAAGGTAAGTACTTCAGGAGGAATTAGATGTGTCGGGGGGTTGAAGGTGGACTTCGGACGTAAACCAGTATTGGTGGTGTTTTCTTCATCGACCTCTTGTGGTTTGTTGCCAAAGAAAGCACGTAGCCTCACCTTTCTGAAGAAGACAGCTAGTTCCTGCCGAGTTTGAAAAGAATCTCCTTTATATGTGGGAACGTAACCAAGACCTTTTTCTAGGACGGTAGTCTCATCCACAGTAAGCTGGCGGTCACTTAAATTAACAATCAGGCTGTCGTGTTGCTCGGGCCTGGTGCTGTTGGATCTCTCAGATTGCTCCGAGTCCGGGAGGATGGTGGGCTCCAATGGACAGTTGTTTGAGCGGGTCTTCTCTTGCCTCTGGAACGGCGTTGGCCTTGTCCTAAAAAAGGCTGTTGTTGGAAGTTGTCAGGATGTAATGGACCCGGGTACATTGGCTGTTGGAAATAAGGTTGTTGAAAATTGAACGGGCCTGGCGGCCACCATTGTGGCTGGGGGGGACCTCCAAAGAAATTGCCTCTCCTAGGTCCTCTTTTCCTCCAGTTTCGACGTCTTGAAGATTGGTGCATGCCTGGATCTGAGTCGGAGGAGTTTCCGTCACTCCCAGAAGTGGAGTAGTTCGAACCAGTCCTGCCACTCTGTTGGTTATAAGCGGGAGGAACATAGGAATCACTCGTGTAGGGATACACTTTAGTCATAGAGAATTTGGCCAGATCCTTCTTGAATTTGATAATTTTATTGGCCAGAATGTTGTCTCTAAACTCTTTGCTGGTTTTGTCAGTTTCTTTTGACAGTTTGTTATAAGTCGCCGTGACTAGTACTGATTTGATCTGAGACTCTAGGTGTTGTATCTCGACTAGGATGTTATCCGCAATCCTCTTGGCTGTTGTAATTATGAGGATTAGCCAATCCCGTGTGCACCTCCATGCCACCAAAGACCAATCCTTGAGGAATGTCTTGTCCTCTAGGAACAGTCTCGGTGCATTATTGACTATGAGGCCAGTGGGGGCACAGTCAGCCCGTAAGTACTCAGTCATAATAGCCCCATGTACCTGTGTCCGGGCATGTGAGCGTTTGAGAAAGAGGATTTTGCTCCAGTCATCATTATTGATAATAGTGGTATTAGTAGGTAAATCAATAATAGATGGTGTTTGGAGGATGTCTAATACTACTGCATCATCGAATGCGAGGCCCTGTCTCTCTGACATTGTTAGAAAAGATACAGAGTTTACTAAGAGTAAAACTCTAAAAAGAAAAGAAAAAGGTTTTAGAGAGCCATCATTGCCATCCACCTAGAGAAGACAGGACAAATATCATACATGAGAAGTCATGGAGCGTTCTGAATCCTCTCACAAGGGAATAGGAGGACTCTTTTAAAATCAGGACCTACGGCCAGAAAGCCGCTCAATACAGTAACAACAAGAAAACGTGGGAGAAGGTCCAAGGGAAAGATTTTAAAGACCAGCAGGTTGTGAATCCCCTTAACCGAATCACTGTAACACTGGACAACCTGGGTCTAGTGCTGAGTCAACAAAGATAAACAAAAGGCATATCCACTAATTCCGACATCTCTAGTTAGAGAAGAACCCTTTAGGGAACAGAACCCATCAATCACCGAGGAGTCAGTGTGTTGTCATCATCTGGGTCTGTCTCTCTTGACACACCACACCAGGTCTAGATGGAACGGCCTGGTCGCGGGTCAAGAGAGGTGGCATACAAGGGTTGTAATCAGATCTCCACCAGATATGACGAAAGAAGTAAATTCTCCTTCGCGTGAGAGGGGTTCAAAAAAGTGCAGCACTAAATCAAAAAAGTGTGAATAAAAATGGCTAGAGAAACTCAAAAGTGCTTTAATCGGTAGAGTACCTCTGCCAAAATTAAAAAGCAAAATGGCAATTTAGCATAAATACATCGTCATTATGCTCATTGTCCATAGTATTTGGTCGACATGTTTCTGCCCACTGGGATCTAAATAGTATCAAGGGCATTCATCAGGACCTCAATTTTGCTGCTACTATGAAAAAGTGAAAGTATAAAAGTATATTATATTACAGACATTCCTACCACCGGTTGAACTCCGTGGATGTCAAAACCGGGTACCTAGGAAAGTGGAAAAACATAGATAAGGAAATGCGAAGAGATATGCAGGTACACATGGGACACAGCATCCCCCATTCTGTCCTATGGGCAAGGTGGCCTTTCAATCGTGAAAAACGAAATTGGCAGTATTTCACTATAAGAGCATGTCACATCAACGAACCCAACGCAGCCAAACACAACTTTCAAGAAGGCATGGAAGCTGTCACCAAATGGATGAAAAGCAGCTGCCTACAATCTAACACCGACAAAACAGAAGTACTCATCATGGGCCCACACCCCGACGCCTGGAACGACACCTGGTGGCCCACCGCCCTTGGAAGCCCACTGACACCCACGGACCACGCACGCAATCTTGGAATCATCCTGGACTCCGAGCTCAAAATAGACCGCCAGATCAACTCCGTTGCATCCTCCTGCTTCCACACCCTCCGCCTCCTACGTAAGACCTTCAAATGGATCCCCCTTGAGCACAGAAAAACCGTCACTCACGACCTCGTCACCAGCAGACTCGACTACGGCAATGTCCTCTACGCCGGAAGAAACAAAATCCTCACCGTAAGCTACAAAACATCCAGAACGCCACCGCAAGACTGGTCCTCAACCTGCCAAGACACTGACACATCTCCCAGCACCTGAGCACAATCCACTGGCTCCCCATCGAGACTAGAATCACCTTAAGATCCTCACCCACGCACACAAATCCCTCCACAACACCGGACCAGCATACCTCAACAGCCGACTGAATTTCCACGCACCCCAAAGAACCCTGCGATCAGCCCAGCTCTCCTACACCTTGGATCCCCGCGCCAGAAAGACCAGTTCAGGAGGCCACTCCTTCTCCTTCCTCGCGGCCAGAGCCTGGAACGCCCTACCGCTCCACCTCAGACAGACAACATCACTCCCCATCTTCACGAGAAACCTCAAAACTTGGCTCTTTGACAGACCCTCACCTTGATGGACTGGAACATGCACCTCCCCTCCTCCCCAGCGCCTTGAAACCCTTACGGGTGAGTAGTCGCGCTTAACAAACACATGATTGATTGATTGACTGCATAGAGAGACTTTAATAAAAGTTTTTAGAAACATTCATATCCCCCCCCACAACAATGCCATTAATGAACTAAGAGGCAAATCAGTAGTCATGGAAACCCTAAATGTGGCCTAGATTCATATTATAGATGGAGCAACATTACAGTCTACTAAATTAATTATAAGAGGTGCTTGTAAAGAGTACATCCTGAAGTATTTAAAAGTGTTCTCATCTGTGACAATAAAGAAAAAGGATGCTTTGTGAAATAAAATATTTACCTAGGTTCACACAATTTGGACAAGCAGGAAATCTGGTATTAAGTCCAGTTTAGCTTATTCCCATGTTTAGATTGAATCTCCAGATGGGTATCTCTGTCTCTCTCTTGCTGTCCCGTTTACATCAAATGTCACTCTTTTATCTCTCAGTTTTTTCTTACAATGAGAAAAACTGATACAGAGATAGCAGACCCAACTCAGTGCCCCCAGAACTATCTAGCCAAGAATGCATATATTTGGGAGGTGACATACATCAAGGACCGCCCCCCCCAATACTACGCCCCTGCAAACTCAAAGGGCCTGATTTAGAGTTTGGCAGAGGGGCTACTCCATCACAAATGTGACGAATGTCCCGTCCACTGAATTACAAGTGCCTTTGGATATATTGTACTTGTAATACGGTGAATGGGGTATTCATCATATTTGTGATGGATTAACCCATCTGCCAAACTCTAAATCAGACCCAGAGTGTTAAAACATACCTGAGCCAATGCAGGATTCACAAAAAGTCAACTATCAATTGAGACCTCTGCAAACCGTCCATAGCCTACAAAGTCCATTTTGCATTTGGATCTGATTACCAATTATCCAGTATATGGAATAACAAATGGATTCGTAACAACACACCTCTACTCAAAGCAGGAGGAAAATTTAACAAATGTATTTTGCAACATCCAAAATAACAAAAATATGCATAAGTGTACAACAATAAAGTTTGCAGCATATACAGCACTTCTGCCGACAGGGAGGCCTCTGTAAAATATGTATTAAGTGCAGTCATTTCAGCTCTCCTCAGCCTATCCAGAGCCACTAAAATGAAGTAAATTCACACCAGTTTCTTCCCCCTATTACTTTGCCCAGATGCTTTCCCATTCGCTTCAATAACAGATGACACTTTGCACTTTCTTTTGTGCGGCCATTACTTTGTCTCCAAGAAAACCTGGCAACGTTTTTGACTCCTTGTTATTCGTTTCACTGTTCGAAGACAGTAATATTCCAATACTTACATTTTATAGTTTTGCAAACATTTCAGTTTGTTTTATTTCTATTTGATATTATGCCATTTTATTTTATAATATTTAAATAACACGGGGTTCTGAAATCCCTGTATAAACCCCGGTCACTAATTTCTATATAATCGGCTACTTGTGACCCATCAAATCACTGATTATTTTTTTTTTTTAAAAAGACATCAGAACTAGGCTATTATAAGGCTATTACAGTTGAGTTCTGACATCACAGTGCCTGCTGAGCAGGTCAGGTAATGGAACGTAATTGAAGCAGCTGTTTAGCAAGGGAATATTGCTTTTCTTTAGTCTGCTTTATTTTAATAACTTACAATGACAAGCAGAGAGTATATATTGTTTTGCACTCATTAGATAAAGAAAAGCTAGAATCTTTCTGCATGTTTCTACACATTCCAAGCACCTGCAGATTTTTTTAAACTGACTTGTATTGATCTGTTTCTAATACTTGTATGTAACAAATATCTAACAGGTTTTTGATGTGTTTAATTTTGCACTAGAGGTTTTATTTGTATCCTTTATGTGGCAAATAGACTCGCTCTTTTCTATGAAAGAGCTATGCACCAATATTTTATGTGGTTTGTGGGAAAGGTGATGGTGTGACCATGTATTATATGGAATAAAGTACCCCCTGGCATATTTTTTCTGTTTTTGTTTAAAAGTGAGTTTATTGAAAATCTAGTAACGCATACGATATCGAACAAAATAGTACATATTTTATGTAAAGAATAACAGTTAGCTAAACAATTTGTCTATGAAAAGAAAAACTATAAACAGTCTAAAATAAGAAATGTTTGGTTATACAAGCAGAAGAAAAATAAGTGCATTACAAATACAAATACAACTATATCAACATACTTTTTTTAAATTAAACTTTTACAAAAAACCAGATAATTCACAGCTTTGTACAGTGCAGTCGGTGTATGCATATATCGTCATATGACAACATGTATCAGTGGTAGGCATTACATATCAATTTTATCCTGGGTTACATGTACAATGGTTCTTGGGCACATTCTAAGTATGTGGAAAAATGATGAGTCTGTACATGGCAATCGTAATCTAAGTACATCAACACCTCATTCGCCAGTGTATACGTCTGTGTGGGGCACATTTAAACATTTAGCTTGTCAGTGGGTCGGTATATCTTATCTTACCCCTATGTCCTTATTACACCATGTCATCCTGCCCACCTGTTATGGATACTATAGCGTCTGATGTCGACAGAAGTTACGTTTCAGGGGGTCCCTTATATCCCTTGTTCTGAAGGTAGGTGGAAGTAGTTCTGCATACGTGCGTGATTGCTCTTGCCATAATATTAGATCCTGCAGCCAATCTTTAAATTTGGGGGGCCTTTCCCTTCCCTATTTGCAAGCAACTTGTTGTACTGCTATCAGAAATCCCAATGCTATGTATTTCTTATGTACTGTTTCAACTACGTCCGTGTAACCCAAAATGGCGGTGATCGGGGATATCTGGAGTGGTGAATCCTCCATCTGTGACATTGCTGCGAATACTTGTTGCCAATATTCAGGAATTACTGGGCACTCCCATGCCAGGTGTAGAAACCTGGCCCCGTCGCTCCCACGCCGCATACATCTGTCATTATCCTGTAGGGGAAACCTGTGCAGTTTGGCAGGGGTGTAGTACAGTCAATGTAGGAACTTATAATGAATCATTCTTAGCCTGCTTTTGTCTGTGATATTCTCTATCTGCTTGCAGCAATATTCCCATTGCTTATTCGACAATGTTGTGCCCAGTTCCTTCTCCCAATTTGAGCGTGATGGTATCTTAGATGGTTTGATTGCTATTTGTGTACTGTGGTAGATAAGCAAGGTCATGTGCTGGGGCTGTTCAGTTTGCAGTATCTCGTGTAGTGGTGGGAGAGCTTGTGGTTTGTGTGTGAATTATGGAGTGCCAGCCTGCACACTTTGTCTGAGTCTCACGAACATAAATAGCTCCATTGCTGTGAGCATACTCACAAAAGAACTGTTCCTTTGTCAGGAACCGTCCATCTACTTATAGATCCCCCCCATGTCCTTATCTGAACTTTATCTAAGGCTTTCATACATAATCTTTCATAGGTGACCTGTAGGTCCGGATGGAGCGCCAAGGGCAAGCGGGGAGATACAGCATCTGCTTGTCCAGCCTGGTGGCTATTTTCTTCCACTCAGAGATGGTGCAGCATTCCGTAGTGGGATCAGCATCTCACATTTTGGGGTGCATGGAAATGAGTCCTGATAAGGGGGTAGAATCCGTACATCCCATTTCAACTGCTAAATGTGGCTTGAATGGGGGTGGATGGAACCAATACGCTGCATAGTGTGCTTGTGCGCAATAATAATATAGTTCAAGATCGGGCACTTCAAACCCTCCTTGCGAAAATACTTCCCACTTTAGCCTTGCCTGTGTGCCTCTACATACCAATCAGATCATTTATGTTCTCAGAGCCGTAAAGTATGGTTTTCCTGGGTTATATAGGATATTTGTAAATAGGTAGAGCATTCTGGGCACTATTACCATTTTTATGAGCGAGATTTTTCGTGCCATGGACATTGGCATTGCTATCCAAGCGAGTAATGGCATCTGTTAAGGGTTTCTAGAGTTCTACCATAATTTGTACGCATTAGTTTGCTTTTGTCTCTAGTAACCTTAATTCCTAGGTATTTAATCTCCTCACTACACCATTCCAGGGGATAGTCTATTCAGAAAGGTGTAGCCTTGTCGGTGAGGGGGAATATGTTCGATTTACTCCAGTTAATATGTATTCCCGAGTATTCCCCAAACTTGGTAATTTCCCGTAGCAGTGGATTTAAGTTATCTTCTGGGTCTATAAGATATAGGGTTATATCATCCGAATAGAGTGATATAAGCAGATGTCTGGTAGGGTACGCTTGTGCCCACTCCTTATGGTGTTGTCGCAGTTTTCCCTTGAGCTGCTCTATTGCTAGAGCAAATAGTATCAGAGACAAAGGGCAACCATGCCTTGTTCCCCTTGTGATTGCAAACGGGGAGGAGTGGGTACCAATAAGGAGGACGGTTGCTAGAGGCTGACAATATAGGAGTTCTATCAATTTAAGGAAGCCTGGGGGCATTCCCATATGCCGAAGGGTTCCTGTGAGAGAATCCCATTCTACAGAATCAAACCCCTTGGTGGCATCGAGAAACACCGCCACCGCAGCTATGTCAGGGTCAATGTCCTGAAGGACCGAAAATAGTGTACAGAGGTTATGTGACGTTGGTCGTCCTGGTATATACCCGGACTGGTCGGGCAGTACTAATTTGTTCGTTAATAAATTTAACCTGTTAGAGAGGGTCTGGGCGAGGATTTTAGTGTCACAATTAATCAGCGAAAGTGGACGGTATGATACACAGTGCTCGGCTGGCTTGCCAGGCTTGAGCAAAGAGGTTATCATGTTCTCTCTCATGGTTAATGGGAGTATACCATCTTTGCTTGCCTTGTCAAACACTTTTTTTAAATGGGGACTAACTGTGTTACATAGGTTTTATAAAACTCAACTGGCATCCCATCAGACCCCGGAGCTCGTCCAGACTTTGTTTGCATGATGGCTGCAGTGATTTCATCCTCCTCAAGGTCTGCTGCTAGGAACTCTCTCTGGGAGTCTCCCAGCCAGCCCAGAGCGGTGTCTTCGAAATATAGTGGGAGATATAAGGGTCGTCTCCTCTGTGAGGTATATAGGGTTGTGTGAAGTAGTGAAGATATGTAGAAGATCAGCTGTATTTCTGTGGATAGCTCCCTCAGAGTCAGAAATTTTGGTTACATAAACCTAGGATATAATCTGCTATGGCTTTCCCTGGGCAGTCTCCCTCACCATAACTCCGCGCTTTGTGATATTTACTTCTGAATTTGCATTCTTGTTCCGCTGCGCATTTGTTCTCTATTAGTTTGTCCCATAGTGTGACCTTTGTGATTGCCTCTGCAGTGGGCTTACTCATTTCCTGTTCCTGGGCTTTTATCTCAGTATCCAATTTACTAAGCTGCGTGCTAATATGCCTTAATATGCCCCCACCTTTAGCAATGCACAACCCCCTCATGGCGACCTTAAATGCTTCCCACACTGTGGTGACTTTCGGCATCGATTCTAAGTTACGCTAAAAAAAGTCCTATATTTCCTGTCCAATTTCAGCTTTAAATACGGTGTCTACCAGTGCCGTTGAATTTAGTCACCATTTGTTATAGGGCGACTCGCATCCCGGGACGGATAACACCATTTTTACCGGGGAATGATCAGAATATGTCCTTGCTAGGTTTTCAGCCCGCTCAACCCAATTTCCCATTCCCCTTGTGATTATCCACAGGTCGAGTCTGGACCAAGTTGAATGCACCCCAGAATAGTGCGTGCCTCCTCTGACAGTAGGGTGTAGTTGTCTCCATGCATCTAGAAGATAGTTTTCTGCATTAATCCACGCCAACTGTCCTTGTGCTGCAGTATAATGTTGTGGTGACAGATGGGATCTGTCTAGTGATGGTGTCACAACTGTGTTGAAATCCCCCCCCCCCCAGAGGACAAATGTCGACCCCACTGTGAGTATTTTACCCCATAAAGTGGCAAAAAAGTGGGGATCATCCATGTTGGGGACATAACAGTTGGCAATTGTGACTGTATGGGACCACAAGCGGCCCCACACAAGGCAATATCAACCTTGCAGGTCAAGAAGGGAGCCTCCCGGTACAAATGGTGTATTCTTTTTAATAAGGATCGCTACTCCCCTGGCATATGTGGAGTAAGACGAGAAGCAGTGGTGCGGTGCCCAATGAGCAGCGAAGCTCTGTACTGTGGAAGGGTCTAGGTGAGTCTCCTGTAACAGAGCAATTTGGAGTTGATGCCTATCCAAATATCCCAAGATGTGCCTTCTTTTACGTGGGTTATTTAACCCTCGAACATTTCCAGGTCAAACCATGAAGTTTAGCTAGCGACCTTGAGCCGCAATTATCTAATGATCCAGATGAATTTAAGTCTGCCAGCATTGCAACGCTGTTCAAAGCTGTTAACATGCACTAAACTAACAATTTGACAGAAATATATGTGATGCTATGACTGATGTCCCTTCCTGTCCCCCTCCCACGCCAACATCCCCAACTGGTCGGGTATGCATTCCCTTCCCACCATTAACTTTGAATGAAAATGCAACAAATTACATCTCTTACTTGTGAACATATCTGACAGCATATTGCATAAAGGAAAAGTACATAGGGGGTTCTCCCGTAGAGGTGCTACTAGGGGGCCCACGCTGTCCCTCCTCTCCATTGTGTCCCAGTAGCTTTGGGACTGCCAACAAATGGAAGGGTGTGGGTGGTGTCCGGACCTGTTACTATGTCTCACAATTGCACACAGGGGTACACACTTTAGTAATAGAAAAGGGTACCTCATTAGTCATCTAAAGTTTTGAAATCAGCGGTATCTTCTGGACCGTGCCGATGAGAGCGCCCTGCCATGTCGGGCTCTCCATAATGTTTTGAGAGTCATTTTCGAGCGGGGACGATGTTGCTGATACTTCTCAGCGTTATTTTGTTTCGCACAGTCACTAGACCACCCTTTGTAGGGCGTTCAGTCCAATTTTGACAACGGCGAGGAAGATTGGGATCCGGACCTGCTGGAGTTCACCCTGGATGCTGCACAATGGTCCCTTTGAAAAAATCCTCCTCCTGCTGTGGATTGTGGAAGAAGCGCTGCTTTACTGATGGGTGACGCGAAGTCACGCTGGGTACAACATGGCGTGGTCGATTTGAGCTTGCTGAACTTTCCTTTTAACTGAAATGAACTTTCTTCTTGCTTCTTGCACTGTTAATGTGAAGTCCGGAAAAAACAAGAGGGTCTTTTTTTCTTGTGTTAGACGTAGCACCGTGTCCATATCACGGTAGTTAAGGAATCTGACTATGATAGGTCTTGGCTGTGCCCCAGTGGTCTGTGCACCCTTTCGATCACCAAGTGCTGTGAAAAAGCTTCGGTGCCGAACACTTCACATAGTAGACGTTCAATAAAGTCTTCCATGCGCCCTGCATTCATTGTTTCGGCTAGTCCGAGTATGCATACATTATTCTGGCGCAAGCGCGCTTCTAAGTCTTCATTTTTGGCTACGATCACCTTCAACAGGCGATCCATTTGGGAGATTTTTTCTTTATTACTCGTTGCGGCATCTTACAGATCAGAGATTCTATTTTCGGCCACAGTGATTCTATGGTTGTATTTTTCAATCTTGTGGGCTATAGTGTCCATACGGGCAGACATTGTGTCCATTTTGGACTCAATGGACGTGAGGCTGTTTTTCATGGTGAGAAGAAAGGATCTCCAATCATCTTCGTGGCTGTCAAAGGGGGCCTCAGCACCAGTTCGTTCTTCCGATTGTATGCAGGTGGTTCTTCGCGCCTCAAACGGTAGTTTTGACTGTTTACCGTCCGTTCTTCCCATCGTATCTTGTCTTATAGTCGGGGCATGGCGTGCTGTTCCACCCTTCGTGCTCGCTCTGTTGTTACTTTGTATGGTGGCAGGCTAGCACAAGATGAATGGGCAACGTTCTGCCAGGAGTTACCAGGTGAGGCTATTCCAGGCCCTTGGATCATGGAGGTCTGTCCGCTTTTGTTTAAAACCCCGGCAGCAGGAGCAAGGCAAGGGTACTTATGTAGGCACTAGTGCTTGCACTTCTAGCCAATCCACCAGTCACTAGTTTTATGGCTAGCTAAGGTCCCTGTAAAGCGGTTGAGCTCACTGGGGTTGTGGTACCGTGGCTCTGAGTTACATGATCATTCCGGAATCTTCTTTTTAACTAGGAATGTCTGTGGTACCCCAGGTTTTTATGAATTGAGTAGGAGGGCCGATTTTCCTTTCGCTCTGGGCGTCTGTGCCTTTCTTCTGGTCCCAATGTTCAGTCTTTACAATGCGCGCACCCACTGTTGTCCTCCTGGAATGCGCTCTGAAACCTCAGATATAGTGCTATCTTGCATCTAAGGGGCATAGAAGGGCCCAGTATTGTCTCACGGCTGGCGGTGCTAGTATACTCGGGCAGTCGGGCCCGATATCTCACCCGCTCCACTGTGTGTAAAATCTGGGGATGGCAGTCATTAGCTTCTATTACATTAATGTCGCTAATCGGCAGCTCTTGCAATGGCGGAGGTGGCGGGTCAGGTCCAAGGAACAGGTCTCTCACCTTGCAATCTTGGCTCAAATCCTATGCTGCGCGCTTTGGTCCTGCTTTCTGATACTCAGCCATTGCGAGGATGGGTGCTCATCCGGCCTCTGTGCATCCCTCCCGGTGATGTAGTGAGTGCAGTGACACTGTTATGGTCAGACCACCGGTACCTTCGGGAGTCTCTCCCAGGCCTGAAGTTGTGAGTGGGCGGCCGACATGGCCTATGCCTCGTGCGCTGCACCGGCCTCAATTAGCAGCTGTTCCTGCGGCGCCGCCTCGCTCGCGCTGCCCACTGTCTATGCCGTGGCCGCCCAGACCAGACCATTTCACCACATTAGAGGTCAGCTGATCATGAACCAGCCCGCACCTGCACCCCAGTGATTTTAACTACAGGATCCATACATGTAATATTCCAGCGGAAAACCCGGATTATTGCTCGTTATTTAGTCCTGGCAGCTCGAGCCTCACCTCTGTGAGGCCATCTTATTTGTGCACCCCCTAGCGCCCCCCTCAACTATATCAACATACTTGACAAGTCACATCAAAGTTCCATAACCTTATAAAGGAACTCAGACATTGGCCTCATTCTCCAATAAGGCTATGGAACTCCTTGTGACTTCCAATATCCTTATAGGGTATGACAGGGGGTACTTTATGCCTTATATATTATGTCATTGTCAATGCCAGTTTTGCATGTCTTAACATGTCTGATTTATCAAAGACTTTTGGCCGAAGAGTGTTTAATAACATTTAAAATGTGAATAAAACATTGTCCATACATCAGAATGGTATTTTCTTTAATCAACGATAAAACATGCCCCATTGCTATCCTGATGATAATAGAACCAGGGGTGTACCTCCCATTGGTGCAGCAGGTGCAGTGGCATTGAGGCCCACAGGCGTGAGCAGCCAACTGACCCCTGATTATTGCTGCATTTTATAAACCAACCAGCAACTAGGGAGCATATTTCCTTCTTTGCACTAGGGCCCATGGCACACTGTCACCGCTACTGAATAGAACACAACTAAAACACAGTGCCATATTTGTACGTTACTTGTTGTTTTTAAAGAGTGTAATAAGTAGCTCTATCTCATTATTGCATACATTTATAAAGGCAAGAATCTCTCTAGAAACTAAACATTTTTCTGTGTGGTATTTCATCAGCATAAGTCTCCTCATCATCTCTTTTGGTGAGGATGAACATAATCAATGGTGAGACCAATATTAGCAGAGCATGGGAACAGTTCTTGGCTGTCACCAGTTTGTATGGTTCTAAAGTTTGCTGTGTGTATTGCTTTTCTGCCACACTTTCTGTGCTACCCATTTGAGGCAGACGCAGTAAAGTCATCTGTGGCCAATTGGAAGAATACTATTCCCTTTGGGTCTTCAAATAAATAAATGACATGTTTGCTTGAAATCACATAAAAGCAAACATTTAGTTAAAGCTGTTTAGTACTTAACAATATCCAGCATCCACAATCTGAGAAATTAAATCTAATTTTACAGCTTTAAAACTCAGTAAGTGTATAGTCATTATCTTACAATGATATTTCATCTATTCTGAGTTTGCTGGTAATCATCTTGCTCCTTTATTTCACTTTTCCCATCACCCAATCCACTCATACTCCTCCTCCTCCCCATGTACCTAATGTTCCTATAAGTCTTTAGTAATTAGCTCCATTCCAATTCTTCCATTAAGTACCTCCTCTGTTTCCCTCAGCATTCACCATTCTCTACCCAAAGAAAACCATATCTCTATCTCAGATGTACATTCTAAGAGAAGATGTAAAGATTGGATATCATAACCTACCCACAGCTTTATTTTAAAGTAACAATTGTTTGCTTCTGTAAGCTGGCAGCATCACTGTACTGTATACCACTGAAATGCTCTATGCATCCACCAACAAGTTAATTGAGTGTAAGACTCCCCATCCAATTCTACTCAAGGTGCTTTTGCTCTGCCCTGTCTCTAGAGGGCCTAATGGGTAAATTCCTTCCATAGCTCACTACAGACTAATCACTTAGGGCCTCATGTAGGTAGCCAAATACCGGTCGGTAACGGCCGATTTTCGGTAATTATACCGTTACCGACCGGTATTTTGGCTTTTGGTATGTAGGGGGTGAATTTCTGTATTCGGAATTTACCGAATCGGTAAAATTACCGATTCGGTAATTTTACCGATTCGGTAAATTCCGAATACAGAAATCAGATGTAGGGGGACTGTGTGGGTGTTGTTTGGAGTCGGTATTTACCACCAACTAATAGTTGGTGGTAAATAAAGTATGGATGAGTAAAAGCATTTAAAAGCGCTTAGAAGTGTGCACATGTGGCAGACATACATGCCCTTAGGGCATGTATGTGTGCCACATGTGCACACATGGCCGAATCAGGGGTGCAACAGGGTGTCAATGTGACACCCTGCCACCCTTGCATGTGCTCCCCCATTACCGAATCGGTATTTACCGATTCGGTAATGAGGCATACCTTCCCCTCAATGGGAAGGTATGCCTCATTACCGAATCGGTAAATACCGATTCGGTAATTACCGACTCACTCCGATTCGGTAACATTTACCGAATTTTTACCTACATACACTTTACCGATTCTTAAATACCGAATCGGTATGATTCGGTATTTTAGAATCGGTAAAGTGTATGCCACCTACATGAGGCCCCTAATCATCTGACTATTGATCATCATCCGGTCCCTACGGATTTATAATCAGAGGGACCCTCAAGACTTCCTTAATTAAACGCATTGGGCTCTAGACAACCTCTTCCAGGCTCCTCTATCACGTTAAGCTACTGAGGCAAAAGCTCAGCTAAAGTTTGAATTTTTAGTCTTTTGATGGTAAAATTAACATTTTGTAATTCATTGTATTCTTTCAGACTCAGTTCTTATTGTAAGTGCTTATATCTTTTCCAGACCACTGTTTTGTAATGTTCTTCACTCATAAGTTTATTATGCTGCTTGCTAATGTCACAATCCGGACCACCATATCTCTGTTAAGCTCTCTGAAACCCTAGCGGGTCACGTTTACGCTATATTAACAACTGAATAAATAAATAAATACAGTGGAACTCACTATCCAATCCCATGTCATCCTCAGCCTTTTTACTGAGACTGCCAAAAGGACAAACACATTTCATTGGTGTCAATGGTAGATTATGCCATATGTTTTGACAACTGGATAAAGGCTATCAACAATCCTTCAAACAACAAAACAGGTATAAATTATGTTGACCATTTATTCAGAGTTATTCAAAGTTTTTTTTCTTGCTAGGTGTTTTGCACGATAGGTGTTATTGCAAACTGTTAAAATGGGGGTCTCTAGTTGGCAGAGGTAGGTACCTTTGTCCAAATAGGGGCCCTTGCTTCTAGTCAGGGTAAGAGGGATACACTCATAAAATAACCCCTGCTCACCCCCTTGGTAGCTTGGCACGAGCAGACAGGCTTATCTCAGAGGCAGTGTGTAAAGCATTTGTGAACACATACAGGACACTGGACAAATTCCCGCTCCTAGACTCCACCATACTGGATGGCATAATCCTTAAAGTCACCTCAGGATCCCCTAACGACCCAGCACCTCCTCAGACCCTCATTAGAGCCATTGACGTCATTCGTCCTGCTATTCTCGGTGTCCTTAATGCTTCCATTGTCTCGAACTCTGTTCCAGCCCCTTGGAAGTGTGCGATGGTGCGGGCCCTGTTGAAAAAGCCCACCTTAGATCAAAATAATCTAGCCAACTTCCGCCCTATCTCCCTACTCCCTTGGATGAGTAAACTACTTGAGAGGCACATTAACAACATTTTAGTAGACTATTTAGAATCTAACAATCTACTAAGTGCTTCCCAGACGGGCTTCCGCCCCCAGCACGGTACCGAAACCGCTCTTATAGCAGTAACAGAAGAGACAAGAGCCGTGCTGGACCAGGGAGGAAAAGCAGCCATCATTCTACTCGACCTCAGTGCCGCGTTCGACACTGTTAACCATGCCATTCTATTACATCGCTTGAAGGGCATAGGCGTGTCGGGCGCGGCCCTGGAATGGCTGACCTCCTTCCTGGATGAGCGTTTTTTCCAGGTATTTGAGGGCGAGATGGTCTCTTCTAAGCAACCACTCAGCTGTGGGGTTCCGCAGGGCTCGTCCCTGAGCCCCACCCTTTTTAATATCTATATGCAACCTCTAGCAAACATAGTTCAGCCCTTTGGTGTGCGTATTGTCACCTACGCAGACGACACCCAACTGGTGGTCTCCTTGGACCACACTGAGGGGTCGTCCAACACCTTAGGCCTATGCCTAGAGGCCGTTGCTGAGTGGATGCATTCTTCCTGTCTGAAACTTAATGGAGAGAAGACAGAGATCATGCTACTAGGCAACCCTCCATCCTCCACACTGGCTTCCATTTGGCCTACATGTCTTGGCTCTCCCCCCCTCCCCAAACCCCAGATAAAGAGCCTTGGTGTTTGGCTTGATAGTGCGCTAGATTTCTCGGTTCAAGCTAACAAAACTGCCTCCACTTGTGTAGGGCTAATGAAAATGCTCCGCAAAGTCCTTCCTCTACTTCCTTTTCAGGCCAGGAGAGTCATGATCCAGGCTCTGATCCTCTCCCGCCTTGATTACGGGAATGCTTTATACTTGGGTGCTCCCGCAACAGTGATCAATAGGCTCCAAGTTACCCAAAACTGTGCCTCCCGACTTTTGTTCAACATCCCCCGCTGGCAGTCAGCCAAGAAAGCTCTAAAGGAGCTGCACTGGCTCCCGATGGCTGCCAGAGCACAGTTTAAGGCCATGTGCATTGTGCACAAATCTTTTAATAGAACTGGCCCTGCCATTCTGTCTCCCTTTGTGGTGCCCTACGTCCCTTCCAGATCCCTCCGTTCCGGCTCACTGCACCTAGCAACTATAACAAAGGTCACTAAAGCTCGATGGGGTGGCCGTTCCTTCTCTCACACTGCTGCCAGACTCTGGAACTCCCTTCCCCAGGGCATGAGACAGATCAACAATCGGCTGGCATTTAGGAAAGCCCTAAAAACGCATTTGTTCGCCAAAATGTGTTAATGCATCTTGGAGCCGTCATAGGACTCTGCTTAAAGCGCGACGAGGCCTCCGGGCAGTTACGCGCTATATAAATATAATTTTTCATTTCATTTCATACAGTAATACAGTGAAAACACTACAAATGGACACCACACAAGTTTAGAAAAATAACTAATCTTTATCTAAACCAAAACAAGACCAAACGACAAAAATGCACAGTACAGGTATCAAGATATCCTCAAAAATAGGCTATTCACAAAAATAAAGCTTGTAGCAACAAATAACTCCACTTGGAGTTATAACAACATCGTGACCGGTGGAGATCCCAAACTACGACACCGACCACGAAGTGCGCAGCGTCAGGCCCGGAGTCAAGCAGACCCACAAAGAACAGTACCTTGGAATTGTTTAAAACAAAGACAATTCACGGCGTCAGGGAGGTGCGTCTTCGTAGGCGCTGAAGGAGCGTTGGCTCCTTACGACCCAAGGGGAGGTGCAGCCTCGGTTCCTTACAGCAGCGCAGGGGAGGCGAGACGACGGTTCCTTATTGTGTTGGGGAAATGATGTCACGATGGTGCCGAAACCACTGTTTCTTACAATGGCGCAATATCGATTGATTCGGGGATCACCCACGTCGAGGATCGGCTCCACTATGATGAAGTTGGCTTCGGAGTCGATGCGGCACGACAGCAGGCATCGGGCCTACGTCGCAAGTTGGAGCAGCGCTCACTGCTTCGGTGCAGGTGCGGCGTCGCTCGCCAGCGTCGGAGTTGCAATTTCCTCCTGTGGCAGCTGAAACACCAGTTGCAGATGCAGAGAGACAGAAGGGGTGAAGTCTTTGTGTTCCTGAGACTTCAGAACAGGAGGCAAGCTCAGTTTCAAGCCCTTGGAGATCTTTTCTTCAAGCAGGTGACAAAGCAAAGAGCAAAGTCCTTTTTCTCCTTTCCTTGGCAGCAAGTAGACACTGCAGGCCAACCCCAGCAAACAGCACAGGGGCAGTATTCCTCCTCAGCTTCTCTCACTCTTCTTCTTGGATGAGGTTTCCTCTTGATTTCCCAGAAGTGATTTAAAAGTCTGAGGTCTGGGCCTCTCTTTTTATACACCAAAATCCTTTGTCTCTGAAGGCAGAGAGTGTCTGTACCCAGCCAAAACCATTTCTGTGGGGCACTTTGCAAGTGCACAGCAACCTCCTTTGTCAGTGTGAGCCCTTGCTCCTGATACACCACAGGGGGTTGGAGCCATCATTGTGGAAGGCAGGCACAGCCCTATTCAGGTGAAGGTGCTACTCCTCCCACCACTCCAATTGCATACGAGGCCTATTCAGCCCAGCCCTGACTCATCAGACTTCTGGAGCCGCTGCCCTTCTCCAGCCCCTGTCATCCAAAAGCCAGACATGCAATACACAAACCTGGCAGAGGCACACTGGATTGTTAGGCAAGAAAATACCTACTTTCTAATCGTGGTATTTTCAAACACAGAATGTAAAAGTCACCCTCACTAAAAGATGCACCTTAACATTCTGAGTTCAGGCATCCTTAACTTTATTTTCCGATCCTGTCCCTAGGGTCAGTTATGTTTATAAGATGTTATAAACGAACTCCCCAGTCTGGCCTATGGGAACACATCAGGGCATGTCCTACCTTTCACAAACAATGCACCCTGCCCACAGGGGTACCTTGGGCCTACCTTAGGGGTGACTAATATGTAGAAAAGGGAAGGTTTAGGGACTGGCAAGTGTGTGCACTTGCCAAGTCGACATGGCAGTCCCAGACTGCACACAGGCTCTGCAATGGTAGGCCTGAGTCACAATTTACTGCTTCTGTGGATGGCACAATCAGTGCCGCAAGCCCACCAGCAGCATTTGATTTACAGGCCCTGGGCACACATAGTGAACTGTACTAGGGTCTGACAAGTAAATCAAATAGCCAATCATGGAAACACCAATCCATAACACAATTTACAAAAGAGAGCATATGCACTTTAGCACTGATCAGCAGTGGTAAAGTGCCCAGAGTCATAAAACCACCAACGACAGGTCAGAACAAATACAGGAAGAAGGCAAAACGTTCTGGGATGACCTTGCAAAAAGGGCCAAGTCCAACACAAATCAAATGAAATCCGAATTTGGATCTGAGGGGAATCTTGAAAGGGAAGTCAGGTTGTACCCTCCAACAGTATGCAAGCAACACCCATTTGTAAAGTGAGCACATAATCCATCTGGAGCATTTGCCTCCACTTCCTTCCTAGAAAATATCCTTCAATTCATGACTAACTGCCTACTCATGGTCACCAGTTGATAACTAAAATTTATTCTAATTTCATTAAAAAGCCAAGCCAAATTTGATCCAACTTGATTCATGTCTAGTGTCAATGGCACATTCATCTCTACTCTATATCCACAGACAAAATACCTTATGTTTGTTTCTTCTGGACTACCAAACCACAAAGTGGATGCTTGAATCTCGAAGACAATAAAATAAGCCAGATTCCATCTTCATATCTTTAAGAAAATAAACTATATTTGTACCCAGGTCCAATTTATTTCTAAAGATTTCCTTAATTAATTTTGAAAATTATCTTCTTGAAGGTTAATCACAGTTCATCTTTTCTTTTCTCAAAACAGTCATGCGTTTAGCATCACAGGTCTGTAGCATCACATGAATCCAGTTCTTAAGGGTTTCCACTGGCTATCCTAGGAAGTCAGAACACTCACCTGCCTCTCTTACAAAACTCTATTTCTCAGCCAACCTGCTTACCATCTCTGAAGGCTCCAGGGATGTCATGAGTGGGACACCCTACTTCAGACATTAACAGACTGCCTAACAGAACTTTCAGCTGCAGTTTTCCTCCAGCTGACCTTCAAATTCAACCCACTCTGCTATTGTCACATCTTAAAAACAATTTTCTTCGGCAACTTCGATGGAAACTGTCCCGGGCACTCTGAGCACCATTCTCTTTTTTGTCATTCTTTCTTACTCTGTAAGTTTCCATCCCCTGACTTCCCCCTGGTTCTTACCCTCCTTCTTTCTGCATCCTGTCTATACAAAATCCATTTCCCCAAAATACTTTGCTCTCCGTCTGCCTCCTTAACAGTTTACTATACCTGGTATCATTTGCAAGAAACTGGACTTGTGATCTCCTTCTACAGCTCATACAAATAAAGGAAAATAATACATGGTACTGATGTTTTTGAACTAACAAAGCAACAAAATTAGGTATCCCTACAGAATACCTGCAGGCTCTCTCCTCATCCCACTGGGTTAATTTATTCAATTAAAGAAATAACTGACATGTGGAATCGAATTCCGGTCAACCCTGCTTCCATTGCACGAATGAATCACCTTCTATCCTTAGTGTATGATTGTGTAACAAATCAGTAATCCATACATAAATCAATAAGTAAAACATTACAATAAATGAAAATTAAATAAATGGATCACTCAATAAATTAAATACAAACATGAATTAAAACAAATAAATGCATAAATGTTAAATAAATAGAATAAAATAATAGAATAGAATCTCAGGTGACTGCAAGATTTCGAGATGATTTCTATTGCTTTAATGAAAACCTCCGCCGTCTCAGACACGCGCCTCAGTTGAAGGTGTTCTCGTCACAGAGAACCTGTTCCTGTGAACACAGTCTGTTGCTCTCGAATTATTTTGCGCCACCCTCTGAAAGGACGGAAAGGATGCAGCAGGAGTTATGATGATGTGATGTGATACCCTGAAAAAAAACAATGTGCTCGTGCTGCGGCCGGAAGGAAACCCCAACAATGCTCCCACCTTTTTCCTGTGACTTTCCTTCAGTTCCTTCCCGCGGCAGAGATAACTGGCAGCTTAATAATGTGCTGGACTGGACTCGGAGTTAGCTGAAAATAAACGTGGGATTTTAGACACGTTATCTGGCTGAAATGTACCTCAGCAATGCTTATAAACAAAGAGCAAACGTGCTTCAGTGAGGAAGGAAACGCCTCCTCCTGCTTGATAAATCAGGTAACTTATCAAAACCACTCTGCTAGATGTATACGTTTCATACTTTTATATTTTAATGAATTATTCATGAGCAACTTCATCTTCAACAAAAGACAAAACACTTTTAAAAGGTATAACTGCATACATTCGTGCAATCCTCGTATAATTGAACAGGGGTTTAATCTATAAAATTGGAGAGGCCACAACAAAGTAAGCTCGTCTGAGGTGAGTCAATTGATTGATCTATGAGTGCCATTTCACATTTGCAGCTCGTAAAAGATACATTTGTACCCAATTTACTCACGAATATCATCACACTACTCTCCTGACTAATTACGCGGAAGTAAATCTACTCCCAGGGGCATGGAGTAGTTTACATGTGAACCCACACTTGTGAGTGTGTGAATACTTACGAACATTTCCAAGCATAGAGTCAGAGATTTACTTCTATCAGAGGCAGGAGTAAATTTCTGTAGAGGATGGGAACTGGAAGGGATCACCCCCAAATCAGGTGGTGTATACAGGAAGTGGCTTCTCCTAGGGGAAAAATGGAGTGAAATAATGGTAACATATTACTACAGTAAATCAAGGGAGGGATATAGAGCTGAGTGTAATGTCCAGCACCCACACTCCTAAATTATACTAGTTGTGTTAAAGGGGGATGCTATTCCTTCAGGAAAGATAGAAGGAAGAGAGGATGTGCAGCTGTTGGTCGGGGCTTGGGAGCTGATAGACTAGATCTAGAGATCTGAGTGATCAGCAGTGATTGCCCCCCACACCCAGGTGGGTGTAGTGCTTCATCATTGGGGCTGCTCCTGGTTAGGCCGGCAATGTCCAACGGGTGCCTCGAGGGGGCTCTTTATTGAAGATCTTCTAATTTTTGCCGTAATGATGAGTGTAAGTGAGGATGTAAGTGTAGTGTGGTGTAGTAAGTGATTTAAAATAGTCTAAGGGGGTACCAGGAGCTGCTTTAATAAGGTGGCATCCTTAACAGGAGTAAAAACACAGGAGTTGTCAGAGGAATTAAAGTTAGAGACACCAAACTCCAAATTTCCATATTTTCCCAATTGGAAATTACATTTATAAAATGTAATAAGGAAATTCCAATGTTAACCTATGGGAGAGATAGGCCTTGCAGTAGGGAAAAACGAATTTAAGAGTATTCCACTACAAGGTCATGTACAACTTAAAAGTGCATGTCTGGCATTTTAAATACTCTGCACCCAGCCCTTAGGGATATCTAGGGCCCAGTTTAGCAGTGACTTACATGTAAGAAAAGGGAAGGTTTAGGCCTGGCAAGTGGGTTAACTTGCCATGTCAACAAGACAGTTTAAAACTGCACACATAGGCTCTGCAATGGCAGGCCTGGGACATGTGTGAAGGGCTACTGCAGTGTGTGGAATAATCAGTGCTGCCGGCAAACTAGCTGCATTTAATTTACAGGCCCTGGGCGCATGTAGTGCACTTTACTAGGGACTTATAAGTAAATTAAATATGCCAATTATGGATAAGCCAATATTACCATGTGCAGAGCACATGCCCTTTAGCACTGGTTAGCGGTGGTAAAGTGCCCATAATCCTAGCGCCAACAAAATGTAGGTCAGGAAAAGGGAAAGACGAAGGCAAAACGTTTTGGGGGTGACCCTGCAGAAAGGTATTGCTATTTCAGTGCAAAACCCCCTTGTGCTGCTTTGCATTGCATCAAGAGGACACTACTGAGGCATTAATGAAGCAGATCAGCACAAATACCAATACCTTTTAATGCAAATCTCATTCTACTAAGTTGGAAAGGGTTTGCATTAGCAACTAACACCTCTTTGACGCAAGCAATAACAAGGGGAATTTTGATCATTTCTTTAAAAACATATATTGTACGTGTGCTGCAGAGCACGGCACACATCTAATGTATGGGATCATTTTAGGTTTGCTTGCGGTACATATCCTATGCAAGATGCATGGGTAAAACAAGATAAGTAGGATAAAGTCAGTCAGAGTTTGATGATTTTTCCATTTTAACTCTGAATTCCATGTATGGTTTTATTTCTATGAGATGATATTCTTTAGTTCGTTTAGTATTTGTTTTATAAAACATTTCATACAATTGAGAAAACAAAGGTCAGAAATATGCTCATATAGGTTTTTGCCTACCTTCTGAGTGGGCTTCCGATTTAATGAGAAGCCCACTGAATGACCATGTAAATCAATTTACGCATTAAACAATGTACGTTTCCATGTGCAAAAATTAAATACGAAAGTCCATTTCTACTATGTAATTTACTTTGAATACTGTTCACTAAGAAACATGTTTCCAGGTGTGGAAACCCCTGTCTATGCACCCTTTAATTTTTTGGGTTGATGCCTCCAACTGCTACCATAAAAAGTGATTTAATACTGTCAGTTAAATATTTACAGACAGTACTCCTCTATTCTTTTTATGACGAATATTTAGAAATACTTAGAAAATATTCTCATTCCCGAAAATATTGGGACTTGAACTTGTAATTTCATTTTAAGGCGAGTAAATACATAAGTCCTTTTTGCAAATGTGGGCTACTGCTTTTTTACTTGTAATCCACTTAATGGTTGCGTGCCAAAGGCAAGCCTGTCTGTGCCCGGTTGTGTCCGGCCAGGGGCCAGAAATCCTGGTTGTGCTTCACTAAGTAGTTCATTGTACTCTTCAGAACAGCTTCACATGTTAAAATTGAGTACTAATAGTAGATTTTGCCACTCTATTGACCCCACAAATGCATTTGTTCTTGTGATACATGCAGTTGTGACTTTGGGGTGGAACAGACGCATTTTCAGCTAGGTTCTCTGGAACCCATTTCCAGCAGGAATGAGATGTGGTTGTACGTTTCTGATTAACTGTTGATCACAGCAGAGACATATGATAGACGTATAGGCAAGCCTTTATTAGTATAATCCAGAGACTCTGTTTCTTACCGAGACTTGGCTTCATGATGAGTCCATTCCGAATGTAGTGCAGACTCTACCAACAGGATACATCCATAGCAACATGTGACCGGCTAGACAAAATGGTTGAGGAGGTTGCTATAATCTATAAGGAAACTTTGAGCAGCATTTTGTCTCCTCCCGCTATATCAGGCTGTGCGAGCCTCTCCTTTGCTATCAACTTCACCCCAACCTTCACCAATTTAGGGGTCTTGGCATACCGCCCGCCTGGCCCGGGTCACTCATTTCTCACAAGTTCTTCATGATATAGTGGCAGACTTGGCTTTACATAAGTCTAATTTTACACTTTTAGGAGACTATAATACACACTTTGGTGACCATAGTTATGAGAGTGCATGAAATTTACTTCAGGACCTATCAGCTATTCAACTTGCTCAGTTGGTGAAGGATCCGCCACTTAACAAAGGACATGTTCTCGACCCAATTTTTAGTAATTTGTCAAATATGTTGGTAAGAACTCCTACTCCGGTTTTATGGTTGGATCGCTCTCAGAGATTAGATCGTTGCTGGTCAGAATTGGAATATACCAATTAGGAAACCCCTTTTAAATTCTAAACCTGAATTAAAGGGCGAAATATCAGTGGTATTTCCAATTTTCAATGATTAGATTAAGTCCTCGCTGGATAGGCTTAAAGCAGTTAGATCTCATTAAAAAGGCCGCCGAGTGGTATGTGCCCCTGTTTAACATCCATCTACTGGAGCTTAATAAAGACAGAAAAAGGATGGAAAGCAAAAGGATGGAAAGGAAGAGGAGGAAAGCATATGCTGCAAGTATTAAACTAAACTATAAGAAAGCAGTGAAAAAATATCACTATGCAATATAGGAGCTCGCTCTACCTATTTTGCCACACAAATTGATAACACATCCAACTCAGTTTAGAAGTTTTTGTAGAATAGTCACATCTTTTATGAATCCTATAAACATGAGCATGACACCTCCTTCATCTGAATTCCACCGCAATGGGCTGGCCAAGTTCTTTTTAAATAAAGTCACTGATATTTATGCTACCTTTTCAGAAAATGCAGAACAATGTAAGATCTCTGCTCTATCTTGCTCTGTCAGCTCGAATAGTGACACTTCATCTGCCTTTTCTACTATTAGAAAAGAAGATGTGGAAAGACTTTAGAAGGTAGTTAAATCGGGCTCCCCCTGGGCCCTACACAACTCTTTGCACTCACTCAAGTGGAAATTGCAATCTACCTTGTCTTGTTAGATATATTCAACCTATCGTTCCAGAGTGGTATCGTGCTGCTTTTTTGGAAACATACAGTAGTGAAACCTTTAATAAAGAAGCCATCACTGGATCCGCAGTAACTGACAGCTACAAGCTGATATCGTTGCCGCCTGGGACAATTAAGGTGCTTGAAAAGTTTGTCAACCAACAGCTATTTTCATTTCTGGAAAAACACGATAGGCTCCATGTTAGACCTGGGGGTCTCTAGATGGCTGAGGCAGTTGCCTTAGTCCAAATAGGGACCCTTGCTTCTAGTCAGGGAAAGGAGTGACACCCTCTTTGATAACCCCTGCTCACCCCCTGGTAGCTTGGCACGAGCAGCCAGGCTAATCTTCAAGGAAATGTGTAAAGTATTTGCAACCACACTCCCAGTGACACAGTGATAACACCACAAATGGACACCACACTGATGTATGAAAATAGCAGTATCTTTATCAAGAAGAAAAATATGGTAAGACCAATCAATAAAAATCCAACATATGTGTATTCGTAATATTTCACTTTGCCGGTTATTAGGCCAACAAACACTTGTAGGTTTTTGCGGTATTAATGAGCAGTTCACGAAGTTCAAATGCAGTCGTAATGCAGTGTTATGCAGTTTGTAATGCAGTTTGTATCATCAGACTAATGCAGTTCATAATGCAAGAATAATGCAATCCTCAATGAACGTAATCAGGCAGTTCGTAATGCAAGAATAATGCATTCCTCAATGCACGTAATCAGGCAGTTCGTCATGCAAATATAACGCACTCCTTAATGCAAGTAATAAGGCAGTTCGTAATGCGAGAATAATTCAATGCTCAATGCACGTAATCCGGCAGTTCGTAATGCAGGAATAATACAATCCCTAATGCAAGTAATAAGGCATTTCATAATGCAGGAATAACACAATCCCTAATGCAAGTAATAAGGCAGTTCATGATGCAGGAATAATACCAGGCCAATAGATGCGATTGGCGCGGGCACCACTAGGCCCCAACCACAGACAACAGTCCTGAACCTCCGAGTGTGGTCCCGGTCCTCCCGAGCAGGTCCGGGCTGCTCGAGGACTCAGCACGTCTAATGCGATGCAGTGGGAGAGAAATGGGAGCACTCCTGTACTCCTCTTGCACGCCTCCCCAGGCCACACACGCTTGCCGCTCCCGACCGGAGTCCAGACCTTACCTGGGGGATGCGCTGCCTCACTCTCTCTCTCTCTGCCCGCTCGTCGGACGTCCTGCTGGGCGCTTCCGATGACAACACAGCTCCGATGCAAGGCTATGTTGTAGCCGGCCAGGTTACGGCTCTGCCTTCTCCGTTGCTGACGATCTTGGGCAGATTCCTCTTGCGAACAACGATCACGATTACCTCACGACTTCCTTAGCTTTACGAAATCCTTCAGCACGTTGCATTTCGGGCCGGCTTCGGCGATCTTGATTCGCAGCCTCCGTTCCATGACGGCTCGGGCCACAAACAGCTTCACAGCAGCTTGGACGATAATTCACGCTGCAGGGGCACTGCAGTCACGGGGCACTTTGAAACTAGAGCCATGGACCCCACGGCAGTCTCAGGCTGCACACGCACAAAGCGTCGCTGAGACTGAGTTGGGCTTCGGGTCACACAGTCCCGAGGCAATGCTTACGAAGATCTCAGGCTGCACAAAGCACACGCACACAGAGTCACTGAGACTCACTTGGACTCCGGGTGCATACGATCACGGAGCAGTTCTTACGAAGGTCTCAGGCTGCAAAAAGCACACACACAAAGCGTCGCTGAGAATCACTTGAGCTCTGGGTGCACATGATCACTGGGCAGTTCTTATGAAGGTCTCAGGCTGCACGAAGCACATGCACACAGCGTCACTAAGACTCACTCAGACTCCGGGTGCACACGATCATGGGGCAGTTCTTACAAAGGTCTCAGGCTGCAAAAAGCACATGCACAAAGTGCCGCTGAGACACACTTGGAAACTTTGATGTTCCTAAGTTTCCACAACAGGGAGCCAGCTCTCCTTGGGCCCTTGGAGACACGTTACTTCGGGACACAGCACACAGCAAAGTCCTTTCAAGCAGGGGGACACAGAGCACAGCAAAGTCCCTTAGCCTCTCCTTAGTTAAATCAGCAAACTGCAGGCCAGCCCCAGAACACACAGCAAGGGTTAGTCCTTCTCTTCAGTCTCTTCAGCTGTTCTTCCTTGGCAGAGGTTCCTCTTGATCAAGAAGTAGTTTCAATCCTTTACAGTCTTGAACAGTTCCATTCCAACGTTCAGGGGTTTCAGCTCTCCTAGTTATACCCCTAAATGTCTTTGTGTTCAGGGGGCACTGACCCCTGTCCAAACCAGTTCTGGGTATTTCCCTGCCAGTGACACCTTCTTCCTTTGATAGTGGGGGTCTGGATCCTCAATCACTCAGCAGGAGATGGAGCCATTGTTCTATGGCAGCAGCCAAGGCCTCTTTACCGCCAGGGGCTACTCTTCCCCCCTACACTCCAGATGCAGGTCAGCCTGTTGCTGTCTCACCTCCTCCCCTGGGTCAAGACAGTACCCAGAGCCTATCACACTCAAATCCAGACAGTCAATTCACAACCAGGCAGAGACACACAGAAATGTTAGAATACAAAAACCCAGACTCTTCTATAAGAGTGGTTTCTAAACACACAATGCAAAAACTACCTTCACAAAAAGATGTGTTATTAAATGTGAGTTCAGGCACACTAAACTTCACCTCTCCATCTTACGCCTATGGGACGATAGGCTGGAAACATATCACACAGCCTCCCCATTCTGTCCTATGGGCAAGATTGCCTTTCAACAGTGAAAAACAAAATGGAGAGTATTTCACTGTCAGGACATGGTACTCACGTCAGTACATGTCCTACCTTTCACATACACTGCACCCTGCCCATGGGGTACCTTGTGCCTACCATAGGGGTGTCTGATGTGCATAAAAAGGGAAGGGTAAGGCCTGGAAAGTGGGTGCACTTGTCAGGACAACAGAGCAGTTTAACAACTAGGGTTGGCTGGAGCTTTTAGGTCTATGATGAGCCTTTTTACTTAGAATCCCACCTTTTAAAGTATGGAGTACCTCAGGGCTCGTCCTTAAGCCCCACAATATTTAATTTGTATATTCGTCTTCTGGCCGAGAGCATGTAATAACATGGTATCTCAATAGTGTCATATGCGGAGGGCTCTCAGATTGTCATCTCTCTTACCTATGGAACAGGTGCTGCCTCCTTTCAGCTTAATTTCTGTTTGAATGATGTAGCAGAATGATTGTCAGATAGCTGTTTGAAGCTGAATGGGGATAAAACCGAGGAGCTGGTAGTTGGCAATGATTTTAAATATTGGTCCATGTTGCACTGGCCAGAACTACTAGGTAGTTTTCCTACCGCCAAAACAACAGTAAAAAGCTTGGGTGTATGGATAGACAACAAGGTTACCTTGGAGATACAAGTATGAAAGCTAGACACCAGCTGTTTTGGCATCCTAAGAATGCTTAGGAAAATCTTTGCGTTTTTGCCTCTGTCTTCGCGTAGACTTGTGGTCCAACCGTTAGTTATGTCACATTTGGACTATGGCAACTCTAGTAACAGCAGAAGTCCTCACTATATTGCATAAAATAGAGTCCACAGCCGAATTGCAAACTGCCAAAAAGTGACCAGCTATGGAGCTGATCTAATTTGAACTGAACTGAGCTGAGCGAGGGGGTTGAGGGGCCACTGCAGGCAAGCAGGCAAGGAGCGTTGGAGCGCCTCGGTGTCCCTCGTCTGTATCGACTGTATTGTGCAGGGAGTGCACCTGGACTCCTGGACTAGCAGGAAGCGTGGGACTTTGTGGGAGGAGTGGCAGCAGGTAAGTGCAGGAGTGCGAGAGCGCAGCCGCCATTAGCAGTGGCCGCTGAGTTTAGTGCCCAGGAAAGCCCACGGAAGCGGCCCAACTAGGTTGGGTGCGGCTTGCGGCTCCCCAGTGTGCCCTGCTCTCAGGCTTCTTCTCCCATGCTCCCTCCCATCTGCCCATTGCCGCAGCCACCACCACCGCGACAGCCATTGCCATCTGCCGCTTGCATGCCTTCCCTCTTTGGGTTAATTGGGCTAGTTGATTTCTGTCGGTCTTATCAATCTTTCCCAGTTTCCAGCTGCAAGTTTCATAGAGTATACCATTAGCGTACTATTAGCCAACAATTGGCTATTACAAACTAAAGTCCTCTCAGTATAGTCACAGCCACAGCCACAGTCATAAGCGCAACCGCTTGTGCTTGAGCTTGAGCATGACAGCTTTGGTAACTTTATATAGGTAATATAGTTAATAAAGATCCTTAAACCAAGCAGAGTGTGACCATGGGCTGAAGGTTCACCAGATTTCACAACAATCGACGGGAAGGGACAGCAAGATTTTAGAGCCAATAGAGGCTACGGGAAGGAGTTTATCGGGCTACCAGCGGTCAAGAAGTCACCAAGCTAAGGACTTTGTTTTTAGGGAGCAAGCATTAAGCACTAAGCATTAACACCTTCACTACTAGGCCTTCCCCCATCGTGCTAAGCCCTTTTTTGGCTATTTGGGGTAGTTTGCGCTTAGGCCCCTGTAACTTTTTGACCAGGTAAGGTATCCACGCCAAATTTGTGTCCTTTTTTTTCAACATCATCGGTATTCTAAAGGTACCCAGGGTTTGTGGATTCCCCTGGAGGGGACCCAGAAATTAGCCAAAATACAGCTAAAGTTTGGTTTATTTTGGAAAAATGGGAAAAAAGGGCACCAGATGAAAGCATCTGTTTTTTTCCCCTGCAAATGGTATAAAAAAAGGTGTTGTGGTGCTGAAATCACCATCTTCCCAGTTTTTAGGGAAAAGCAGACTTTTGTCTGAAAACCAACATTTATTTCACAGTTTTGGCATTTTTCTGGGACTTATTTTTGCTATTTTTTGTGCTTTCAACCTTCTTCCACTTAATGGTAGAAATGGGTATGAAAGCAATAATGGATCTTGGAAAGCTATACATTTTAGAAACAGAAATAAAATTCTGAATTTAGCAAGGGGTCATTTTTGTAGATCCTTCCAGGTTTCTTCATAGAAACTAACAGTTAAATATAGGAAACATTTTAAATTAGTTGAAAAAAACAGCCATTTATGTCAACGTTTTCACCTGTAACTTCTTCTAATTATGCCAGCTGTTTGAAAGCAATATACTGTTACATTTGCTGGACCTTTCTAGTTGTGGGGATATATAGGACTTGTAGGTTCACCAAGAACCCGACGAACGCAGAACCAATAACTGAGTAGCGTCTTGCAATGGTTTTTTATTATGTACCGTGTGTATAGCAATTATTTTGGAAAAAAGTATACATGGAAAAATTGGTATGAAAGACAGCTATGTGAAAACCACTACACAGCGTGAACCCTACAAGTATGGACGGACAACTCGCTGACAGAGTGGGAATCCCTCTTTGAGGGAGGCCAACTGCGACCCTACAAACAGTTAGTGGAAGAATACAACCTCTCCCTTGGCCAATTTCTGCTGCATCGATGACTTTTGGCTAGTAGTCGCCCCTTCTGGGACCCAGTCGCAGGAGAACTGCCGACACATCCAGTGATACACACCATACTGTATATGGGGGTGGGCAGACATCTCGTCACATGGCTAGATAAAGCCACTCGAGAACTGTTACTCAAGCCGCTGACCTCACTGTGGCAGATGAGGACGACCTCAAACGACCATTGCATGACAAGGAGTGGGCGCAAGCTCTAGAAACCCCCCAAAAAGTCTCCACAAATGCGCGGTTCAAAAACATACAATTCAACATCTTACACAGGGCATACTTAACGCCCGAGCAGTTAAAACGTTACTACCCAGATACGCAGTTTCTTTGACCCAGGTGCCAAACCCCTGCAGAGGACTTCCAACACATGTTCTGGAAATACCCTACATTGCAGCAATATTGGCATTACATACATGAAACACTCCGAGCAACCGCCAATATCCCTGGGATTAATACATGGGAAGCATGCACGCTAGGGGTGTTCCGTTGACGAAAAACTGACAAAGTACAGGTGCGTTTTACGTCCCTCCTATTACTCCTGGCACAGAGAGCCATAGCAATGCACTGGCGGGCTCCAGGGGGACCTCCAGTGGATGTTTGGATAGGAGCAGTCAAAAAGTGGGGCACTGCAGAAGAAGACGTGATCCGGGAGGAGGAAGCGAAGGGAACGCGCAAACACCACATATCTATGGAATGGGTGCAAATCCTATTCCAGTTCAGTCAGCAAACCCCGCGAGCAGAGCAGCGGAGACACCCCCACTCCCAAACAGCATCAGCCACGCCAGCAGCACTAGCTAGCAGAAGTAAGGAGTTGGAAGACTTACCTATCACCAACACCCTCCCACTCTCCACACCATAGGGCATAGCCCAAGAACTCGACAGAGGAATTAGCCGAAACCCCCCCTTTTTTTTCTCTTCCCCCCGCATCGACCACCGCCAGCCACCAGAGTGGCCCCACACACTGGCACAGAGGACCTACCTACCCCCCTCCCGTCTGCACACACACCCTTCCTCCCCCGCTGACCCCAAACCAGAACCCCAGTTCAGCGCCCAGGTTTCCAGTTCAGGATACAAACCAGTTGCTCCGATAATACCGACAGGGGACAGGGACCGTTGCCCACTCACTAGAACAGAATGCAAAACTCCCATAAGAATCATCGGTAGGCGTAGCCCTATAACCCAGCTGGTACACATCTCCCGGGACACATTAGTCTATTACAGATAACTTCAGGATATGTATAATACTGGGATGGTGCTGACAAGGCAGAAATGCATCGAAAGTCAATAGGTAATAACATTTGCTCTACAATTCTGTATTACCCTAAGTCTCCCGATAAAAATGGTACCTCACATGTGTGGGTAGGCCTTGTGCCCAAGACAGGAAACGCCTCTCACCAGGTTCTGTTACCCAGAATCCCTTGCAAACCTAAAGAATTGTAAAATAAAACACATTTTCCTCACATTTCTGGGTGGAAAGTTCTGGAATCTATGTGGATCCACAAAGTTCCACACACCCTGCGTTCCCCAAAGTCTTCTGAGAAAAATGGTACCTCACTTGTGTGGGTAGGCCTAGTGCCCGCAACAGGAAACGGCCCAAAACGCAACATGGACACACCACATTTTCACAGTGAAAAATGACCCTTTTTTGCAAAGTGCCTAGCTATAGTTTTTTAACCCTAGCTTTGCCGGCACCTAGGGAAACCTAGCAAACCTATACATTTTTGAAAACTAGACAGCCAGGGGAGTCCAGGATGGGGTGACTTGACTGGCTCTCACTAGGTTCTGTTACCCAGAATACCTTGCAAACATAACAAATTGTCTAAAAAAACTAATTTTCCTCACATTTCCGTAGTGGAAAGCTCTGGAAACTGCGTGTATCCACAAAATTCCATCCACCCTGCATTTCACAAAGTCTTCCGAAAAAAATGGTACCTCACTTGTGTGGGTAGGCCTAGTGCCAGCGAAAGGAAACGGCCCAAAACGCAAGATGGGCACACCATATTTTCACAGTGAAAAATGACCCTTTTTTTGCAAAGTACCTAGCTATAGTTTTTTAACCCTAGCTCTGCCGGCACCTAGGGAAACCTAGCAAACCTATAAATTTTTTAAAACTAGACAGCCAGGGGAATCCAGGATGGGGTGACTTGACTGGCTCTTACCAGGTTCTGTTACCCAGAATCCCTTGCAAATATAAGAAATTGTCCAAAAAAACACATTTTCCTCACATTTCCATGGTGGAAAGTTCTGGAATCTGTGTGGATCCACAACATTCCACCCACCCCGCATTCCCCAAAGTCTTCCGAGAAAAATGGTACCTCACTTGTGTGGGTAGACCTAGTGCCCGTGACAGGAAACAGCCCAAAACGCAAGGTGGACACACCACATTTTCACAGAGAAAAATATCCCTTTTTTTAAAAAGTGCCTAGCTGTAGTTTTTTAACCCTAGCTCTGCCGGCACCTAGGGAAACCTTGCAAACCTATACATTTTTTAAAACTAGACAGCCAGGGGAATCCAGGATGGGGTGACTTGACTGGCTCTTACCAGGTTCTGTTACCCAGAATCCCTTGCAAACATAAGAAATTGTCCCAAAAAAACAAATTTTCCTCACAATTCTGTGGTGGAAAGTTTTGAAATCTGTGTGGATCCACAAAATTCCACCCACACCGCGTTTCCCAAAGTCTTCCGAGAGAAATGGTACCTCACTTGTGTGGGTAGGCCTAGTGCCTGCGACAGGAAACGGCCCAAACCGCAAGGTGGACACACCACATTTTCACAGTGAAAAAAATTACCCTTTTTTTGCAAAGTGCCTAGCTGTAGTTTTTTAACCCTAGCTCTGCCGCCACCTAGGGAAACCTAGCAAACCTATATATTTTTGAAAACTAGACACACGGAGGATTCCAGGGAGGTATGGCTGCGTGGATCCCCAAAGTTTTCTTACCCAGAATCCCCTGCAAACCTCAAATTTAGCTGAAAAAATCACTTTTTTCACACATTATTGTGTGGGAAAATTGTGGCATCACCCGGCTGACACAAATTTCCTACCACCCAGTGTTTCCCCGGGTCTCCCGATAAAAATGGTTCCTCGCTCGTGTGGGAGACCCAAGTACCCGCAACAGGCAAGGGCCCAAAACGTATTGAGGCGACATCAAAATTGCCCATCACAAAACGACCTGGTTTTGCAAGGGGGGTCACCTGGGTTTTTGGCCCATGCTCGGCGGCCAGGTAGGGAAACCTACCAAACCCACACATTTCTGAAAACTAGACACCTGGAGAATTCCAGCCAGGGAGGTATGGCTTGTGTGGATCCCCCAATGTTTTCTTACCCAGAATCCCCTGCAAAACTCAAATGTAGCTGAAAAAATCACTTTTTCCACACATTTTTGTGTGGGAAAGTTGTGGCATCACTGGGCTGACACAAATTTCCTACCACCCAGTGTTCCCCCCGGGTCTACCAATAAAAATGGTGCCTCGCTCGTGTGGGAGGCCCAAGTACCCATGACAGGCAAGGGCCCAAAACTTATTGAGGCAGCATCAAAATTGCCTATCACAGAATGTTTACTATACAACCTTGGAAATGAATCAGCAGTCCAAACGGTAAACGTATTAAAACTTTCACTACGACTCTTGGTGGGAAGTAGCCCGGAATCAAGGACACTGAAACGCACCATAAACCAAAAATTGTGACAGCTTCGTAAAACCCCACAGAACTTGGTCATGCAGTCTACCCTCTGGAAAGCAAAGGCACTATTAAAAAGAAAGAAGTGGGGGAAAATAAGATCAAAGAATGACGAACTATGGGCAAAGTTACTCCACGATGCCAAACAAGAAAATGGCTTCAAGTTTTGGCAAACAATCCACAGATTAGAGCAGCCAAACCATCCAGGAATAAGCTCCAACATAACAGAGGCTGTTTGAGTAGATTACCTTTCTTCCCACTTTAATAACAAGGCACAAAAGGACGTAGAAGTGGACAAGGAAATGGGTAACGAGATAACGGATGGAGAAGACATCAATAGGGAAGAAGTGAAGAAAAACCCCACTCCTGAAGACCAACTTGGCGCTAACCTCAAACTGCGCAATCAACGGGGATGCCAACTGTCCGCAGACTTAGCCTTATCAGCCTCCATTACAGAGGAATGCTATGTCCCCACGGTAAAACAGATAAAGAGACAAATAGCCAGGGGCAGAGCCATAGGTGCCCCTGGCCCCAATGGCATTCCACCGATGTTGTTCAAACATGATGCAGACTTCTGTAGTAAGGCTTTACTACCGGTTTTTAAGGACATAAACTCTACAGCCATAATTCCAGAATCCTGGAAAGGATCAATCATCAGTCCAATTTTTAAGCGGGCCATAGGAACGATCCGAATAACTATCGACTAATCGCCCTTATCGACGTAGATGCAAAATACTACTCGGGAACAGTCCTGGACGAGCGAACATCTTGGGCATCAGAAAATGTTATCATTCGTACAAATCAAACCGGGTTCTGCAGTGGCCAAGGAACAACAACTAACATCCTGGCCTTAACCCTGTTGATGGATGCAGCTAAGGACGCAAAAATTCCCTTATTCCTTTGTTTTATTGACTCTACAGCCGCTAACTGTTAACTGAGCCAAACTCTGGCAAAAATTTGAAAGTTAGGGTCTACCAAAATCACTCCTAGATCACTCAAACAGTTGCACACAGATACTTGGATCAGGATTAAATTAGGCACAGGGACACATATTTCCAAACAAATTGCGACCTCTAAAGGCCTAAAGCAGGGGTGTGTCCTTGCGCCACTTCTTTTTAACCTTTTCCTAGCCGTTCTCCCAGGGTAGTTGGACAGCTGTACATCCCACGCTCCAAAAGTGGGAAACAAGATATTGTCAAATCTGTTATATTCAGATGACCTAGTGCTGATAAGCAGGACTCCCATCGGTCTTCAACATCTTTTGAATACGACAAGTAGCTTTTCACATCGGAATGCCCTACAAATAAATCTTAAGAAAACCAAAATTATGGCAATAAACTTCCATAAAAAGAAAAAATACACTTGGCACCTAGATGGGCATTGTTTGGATCAGGTTACGAGCTATAAATATTTGGGAATAATTCTAGACCATAAAAGTTCTTTTAAACCACAGCTAGAGTCCATGCGGAGAAAGAGAATAACGACTTACCTAGCAATTAAATCATTGAAGAAACAGCTTCCTGACCTCACGCTTGATCCCTTTCTACTTGTATTGCGAGCTAAACTGCAGCCGCCACTAACATACGGGAGCGAGGCTCTTAAAGGTAAAGCTGCGGCAGCCCTGGACATACTAATAGCCAACTCCTACAGAGTAATTTTCCATCTCCCAACATACTTCTCACTGGCACAAATATGGCTGGAATTTGGGTTCCAAAAACAATTGGGGGAAGGAAGGGGTGCGTATGTAAAAAGTTGGCATAAGATCCGCAGTGCGGAGGCAGGATCTCTAAATTCCCACCTCTAGAACGAGCTGTCTCGTCAAGGCAAATGTCCCGCCAAGGAATATCTGTTTGACTCCCTTAAGCTACTGGAACTGTCCGAGCTCTTGGCAATACCAAAAGATCATCTTTCTTTCAAAAAAATAGTGAAAAAGACAATGCACATGATATCTGTCTTAGAAGACAAGGCAGCGCTTGCTAAAAAGGCACGCGGCTGAATAGTGCTCAGTGATTATGAAAGGCTCAAACCGCAAACGTACTTGAGTACAGGAGTCAAAATAAGGATGAAGGAAAACTTCCTAAAGCTATGATTTAGGGATATTGCAATCAATCCCCATCGCCCGCCATGGGAAAGGAGAGGAGGCACGCAGCTCTGTCGTCTATGTGGAAGTGGGAAGGAGGATATTATTCACGTCATTTTGCATTTTCCCCAATCTAAAGGACATAAGATGCATCTTGTTACGTCCTTTTTTCAGGCATAATCACATTCGGTCCTGTAGGCGTACAGTAAAGCTGCGCTTCAACCCTGCTAAGGTTCAGCTAAACTGTCGGCTAACAAAACTCTTTGAGACGGTAACTAAGAGAGTCAAAAACTTGTCGTATACAGATGTAAAGACTAAAAATGAGGTAGCTCAAGGGCCACCTGAAGCAAACTGCTAAAAGAAAGTAATAGTACTTCACAGTTGCACCAGCACATTAAACTAAATTTGTCGATGAATTCAAAACAATGTACTTTATTATGTTAAGTAAATAATAGCACGTTATAGATGCACCAGCACTTTCAAATAATGCTGCCCATCAGTTCAAAACAATGCTCCTTACTATGCCATATCAGGACGCCTGGTTAGCCAAGGGAAGTCAAAAGTAACTAATAGCACTCGATAGACACACCAGCACTTTCAAATAATGTTGCACATTAGTTCAAACAACGCACTTTACTATGTTTCATCAGAATGTCTAGTTAATTAAGGGAAGTTATTGACAGTCTAGCTTTCCTAAATGCACAAGGATTTTAGATCTATTGTTTTCCATAATGGCCATTTGTATAAATTGAGAATACTTTTATTTTAAAACTGTTTTTATGTTATATTATCTGTGTATAAAAAACGTTATTACTATGTATCTGCAAAGATTTTAATTAATCAAGCATAATAAATATTACCTTACCTTATCATACCCTGACGAACGTAGAGTTAGGTCAGTGCATTGGGCATTAGTGCAAGCAAGGAAAATAGCCCGAATGCATTTGGGGCACAAAAATACACCAATCAGGGTTCAGTGGGCACCTCAGGCGTCTTGGCCCCTGTGCCAAAGCAGCTGCCGCACCATTGCTAGCACTGCCCCCGACTTAGGCAGAGAAACGTACAGAAGCATGCAGACAGAATGACATGCATTAGCACGCAGATACAGTCAGACGTGTAGATGAAGACGTGTGCATCTAGATACAGAGATGGTCACACACACGCATGCCCCGCTGACCCGCTGGTGCAACAGAGCACTGTTGAATGTGCGTGCTCTTGCAGTGCACCTTGCTGCTGTGTTAATGATTTTGTAAACCCGACACAATATAAATCAAAACCATGCTTATCAATCAAACCATCAATCAAGGACCATTCACTGTCACCCCCTAGGGGCATCTGGGCGCTGTAAACTTTGCAAAAGGGTCATAATATGGAAAACTGTGTGGCAATGGGAACATATTCCTGCTGCCGCTCATGGTTGTAAACCCCTGCTAGCTATTCCACCTCAACATCGCCACCACTGAACGCTCACATTCCCTTAGGGTGTAACTGCCCCCCCTGCTTTGAAGAATGGATGGAGCGCAGGGGCTGCAGCAACTCTCCCCTGCTTGTAACAGCTAGGGCAGACCAGCGTGGTGGGTTGGAAAACCGGGAAGCTCATTTCCGGCAGCCTGGTGCGCCTCTCTTCTGGAGCTGGACTCCCAGCTGCAAACACAATGGTACTGAGAGGCGGCGCATCACCTCATCAGACTTGAGAGGAGTCAGGAGACGTCACCTGCCTTCAAGAAGAATAACGTTTCCTGACCTCAAACAGCTTTGCAGGCAAGGTTTAACTTTGCACACTCTACTCAGTGGCCGCTGGTAATTGAACAAGTAGTGGGGTGGAAGGCCATACCCAGAATTGCACTTTGCAGGCGAGCATAGCGGACAAACCCGTTGCCTCATCTTCCCAGGGACAATTGTGCTGGGGAGAGGGGGTGGTGGGGGGGGGGGGGGGGGGGGGAGGGGGGGATAACACACTAGTCCATTTTTAAACAACTCATCAATTTTCATTTGACCTTGAGAGGATGAAAAGCTGAGTGAAGCAGCAGACTTCGAACCATGGGGCCAATTCCACCCTCTGAACTACACGCTCCCATCCACCCACTCATACACACTCTCATTCACCGACTCACTCAGTCTTATTCACCCACTCACTACAATCCCAATCATTCACCTAATTTACATTCAGCCACCAACCCACCCACTGTTGTACTTTTGGTTAATAAAATAAGTTATTGAAGACAGCAAATTGCACTTCAGTCAACTCATGGGGTTTTAATATGTTTCCGTCTACCCACAATATCCTTCCCACATTCACCCATTCCTTATTTGCTCACTCACTTATTATTATTCACCTACCCACCCACATTCAACAATTCATTCACTTTTACCCACCTACCATCATTCACCTACTAACTCATATTCACTCATCCGCATCAAGCTTCCTCCTGCCATTCACCCAATTCATATAACCAGTCATCACATTACACATCCACTCAGGCAACTCCCACAATCAATGACTTCCCCATTCACTCAAACGCACCACACATCACCCATTGAGTAGCCAGCAGTTTCGCTAATCAAAAGTCGCACTCAGTGGCTATGTTAATACTTGTTTTATTCTCCCTACTAATTACATCTAGATATCCCATTGTCACAATTAGCATGTATAATCTGCAGGGAAGATAAAACCAGCATATGCAGTCATAAAAATAAAGAGATGCTGCAGAGAAGTCAGGCCAGCAGTTAGCCACTGAAAGGAAAGGACAGCAGACTGAATAGATTTTTACTTTTTTTCTCCCAGCTTACTTTAGTTGTTTCTTGAGGCAGCATGCTGTTCTGGTGATCTTGCTGGAAAAGGTGACGTCAGGTCACATTCATCTCCTTGGCAGAATTCTAGGTTCAAGTATCTGCTGAGTAGGACTGAGCTCTTTCTTTACCATGGATTTTAAGCTGTGATGTACACTAAATAAAACTTGACCTGACACCACAGACCGGCGAAATATAGTTGTCTATGGAGACATTTTTGCATTCTTCCTAAGTCCATCCTTTCCCATCTGGTCACAGAGTGAGTGCCATGCACCCTTGACAGTGTCTGCTTTATGTGCAAGACTCTTTTCACTGAAGTAGACATAAAGACACAGGAACATTCATGCTACACATTTAAAGATGACATTTAAAAATAGTCTAAAAGTCTAAGTAAGAAACTGAATGGTAATGTAGAACTGTTGCTAACCTGTAAACTAAAACCGTCATTGCGGCTGCACAGAAGCTCTGAAAATCCAGCAGGAAAGATTTCGGAGTTTGCACTTTTACTTTAATACCCTTTCCTCTCCATCTCCCAATCTATTGCAATGTGAATGTTGTAGTTAATTAGCCTCTGAAAGGAACTCGGACATCACAGCAGAGATTTACTGACAGTCTGTGCCAGGTTTGCATTACTTTTGTGATGCAAACCCAACAGTGCTAGGTTGGAATTTACTATTCAACGTAAATCAGCATTTGCATTGCCTTGATTCCCAAAGTAACACAAAGTTGTGCAACGTGCTGCTTTGCATCACACTTTGTCAAAGGGGTCTTCCATGGGTGGTGCATGGTTGGTTCCAATGGAACCACCCTAGTGTTTTGATGCGAATCCCTATCTACAAAAACTCAAAGACAGGGATTTGCACCAAGTTCCTACCCATTTCCGAGGCAGGCTCAACAAGGAAAAAGAAATCCCTTTCTTCTCATCTCTCCTACTTTGCCTGCGTGCTGCATTGTACAGCACATATAGAAAGCAGTAAGAGTGTTAAAGGATCCCTTCCAGTACAAAAACTATTTCTAATGCACTATTGCTCAAGGGTGTGTGCATTTGCTCATGACAGCCATAAGTGTGCAAGTGCACAGTGAAAGGAATACTGTGCCACATCTTAGTAGATATGGTGCTGTTCTGCTCTCTCCCTGTCACGCAAAACAGAGTAGAAGCTTTAGTCCATGTGCTGTGTTGTGTTACTTTTTAGGTTGAGCCCTGAGCCAGCGCCAAGCGCTGCTCTGGGGTTGATCTGGGGTAGTTCAGTACGGGAGAGAAGCCCCGCCCACTACCCAACATATTTTTCATTGGCTTGTGTGTTTGTTCTCTAAATGCTGTCTTCTAATTCATTATGAGGCTTGTTCGCCCCACCTCAGTACAGCCATGTCGTCATCTGTACTCTCCCATAGCTATTGGCCCCTTTACTTGGTTGTTACACCGGCGGGTGCTATTTTCTTTATTGCGTTTCTCCTAGTTAGGCACAATGACGTGTGCGCCGTGTGCGCTTTCACTTTGTTGCAAGCTTCCCGCCAGATGTCTCGGCATCCGGGTATGACTGAAAAGACCCTAAGGAGTCCGCGTCCGCGAGAAGAGACCATAGTCTAAGCTTAGGGTAGAAGAAAGGAGTTGATGCTCTTGAAGAAAGGAGGGAAAGTGCAAGAGTGGTCTTGGAAGGTCCCCAGAAGGGAAAGCATGTGTGTTAATGCTGTTTACCGGATGTGCTTGCTCACGTGCTCTCCAAATGGGTCGCAGCGCACAAGCTCCCTCTAGTGCGTGTGCATCATTGAAAAGTGAGCACTGGTGCTTGGTCTTTTCCCTGCACTGTGGGATTATCGGGGGAATGTGGGGCGCTTGCTGGGCGGATAATGCAGGAAGCGCAGGCATGACAACGCTGATTCAGGGCCCTCATCCTGACATTGGACCAGGCCCTCCCACACCATGTGCCTCCTTTCTTGTTTACAGGTGGTGACAACTGCCGTCAGCACAGCTCCGTAAAACAGCTCAGCCCAATGCAGCTGGTGCGCAGCTCTGAAACTGTTCCCTCTGCCATTGTCCTCTACGAGGCCCCACCCCTCCCACCGAGCCCCGCACCCTCATGTGCAGCCCGGCCCCCTCCCACACTCGTTTACTGGCATCTCCCTCCGAGCACACAGGCCCCCTGGCGCTGGAAAGTCCTGGCTGCCTGCGCATGTGGTGCGGTGGGGGCTGCTTACCCGTTTCACACGTGGAGAAGGGCACTTCCCTTGGTGACCCCACCCTAGAGCTGTACTACTGACCAACAGCCACTGATCTAAGAGGCGGCTAACCACTTGCCTCGGGGCAGCCCCCTCAGTCACAGCTGGAGAGCTTTAGGCTCCTCCACCTCTCACAGTCTGCACGTCGCGCCAATTCTGTATTTCACTGTCCTCTGAGCCCTCCTCTATTCCTCACTCTTAACTATTTCCAAAGAGTTCAGTAAAGCGGGACGGTGCTCCTTGAAAGTTACAAAAAAAGTTTTAAAAAAAAATATATATATATATAATTGCGGCGGGTAGAACAGTGAGACTGAGGCGCACCATATGCACCTTATAAAAATAGGTCTACAAAACATTACAGTTGTGAAAACACTGCAAATATTTCTGTAAATAAACCTCTACTAAAATAACTAGTGTATTGTCGCCAGCGTGGAACAGGCTGATCTTCAATAAAAGAAGCTCGGGTGGTCTGTGGTTTGGTTTCCATGAATAAGGCGGTCCTGCTCTGTGGAAACCTGTACGTGCTCTGAAACTCCGCATGTCCACCAGCCACTGTACCTGGTCGCTTCACTACTCTTTGTGGAAGCCTGTTTTTTCCTATCCCACCCAGTGCTGGGCTGGTACTCTCCGGTAAGGCGTACCGCCACTTTTTTATTTTGAGAGGGAGAGTACCAGCACTTCTCAAGAGAACCTCAATAGTTTTAATTGGAGAGTACCGCCACTTCTCAGAAACAAGCAGTTACTTTGGTTGAGAGTACCCTCACTTCTATTTTTCCATTTCAAGCACTGATCCCACCTCTTACTCCAACATTAGCTCTCCCTTGTATTCCTTCTTCAGGGACCCGGGACAGTACTGCCTTCCCACTGGAGTAGAATGAGGCAGAAACTACTGCTTGATAATTTACAAGCTTTTTGTTGCTACGGCCCTGCTGTCAGCACGGGAGCCCTTCCACTGGCTACAGGAGCAGACGTTGCAAGGTAGGACACGCTGGGATTGGGTGCAGAGATAACACATTTCCACAGTCCCATTATTGCCTGTGAAATGCACAAACCCGTCTAGCGGTGTATTTTCAGGAGGCTAGTTGCACCCCAAAGATTTCAGCCTATATTTGCATTGGTTTATTATTTGTGAAAGGGCTGTGCTACCGCTGATGACAACGTGTGCTTTCTGCCATCACCTGCTGCACGTGTTGGCATTTCTGCCTGTCCTGCATGTCACCCTGGGCACCATGGAGGAAGAGCTTGTATCGCGGGTGTCGTGGCACGGATCCCAGGGTGGCACGCCGCCACCCGAGCTCATGAAAACGGTATATTGGCTCGACGCCTTCGGGAAGCAGCTGACCTTAAAGCTGGAGCCAGACCGCAGCTTCTTGGCTCCCGACTTTACTCTGCAGTAGGGTGACCAACTGGCATGGGTGCAAATTCAGGACGGTAAGTTAAAAAATTCAGGACAGAGAGTGAAAATTCAGGACAAAAATTCAGGACAGAAGGTCAAAATTCAGGACAAAACTTTGTGATAAAAGGCACGTTTTACAGACACACCAGAGGAAGTTGCGCAATACTATAATAGTAAGTAAATAGACAACCACTGCTTGCTACTTACTGGCATTTTTTCCCTGTATCTTCTAAGTACCTGCATGACCCTCGCTGCCCTGTCTGTTTGTTGCCCTTTGTTTCCCCCCCGCCGCCGCTGCGGCTGTCATTCCCGCGCGGGCACCGAGTGGGGGAAACTACATCTCCCAGAAGCCCCGCTGCCCACGCCCACACCAACGCGCCTGGTGGTGCATAAAGTTGTGAGAGCTCTACGGAGGAGTGGGTGACTGCTTGCTACTTACTGGCATTTTTTCCCTGGATCTTGGAAGTACCTGCACGACCCTCGCTGCCCTGACTGTTTGTTGCCCTTTGTTTCCCCCCGCCGCCGCTGCTGCTGTCATTTCCGCGCGGCCGCCGAGTGGGGGAAACTACATCTCCCAGAAGCCCCGCTGCCCACGCCCACACCAACGTGCCTGGTGGCGCATAAAGTTGTGAGAGCTCTACGGAGGAGCGGGTGACTGCTTGCTACTTACTGGCATTTTTTCCCTGGGTCTTGGAAGTACCTGCACGACCCTCGCTGCCCTGACTGTTTGTTGCCCTTTGTTTTCCCCCGCCGCCGCTGCTGCTGTCATTCCCGCGCGGCCGCCGAGTGGGGGAAACTACATCTCCCAGAAGCCCCGCTGCCCACGCCCACACCAACGCGCCTGGTGGCGCATAAAGTTGTGTGCGCCCTCCCGCGTCGCGGGACGCGCACGGGCGGCGCCGGGCTAAGACCGGGCAAAGGGCGGGCCGTCTATGGCCGTCCGGGGCTGGCTAAGGCTGGGCTGGGCTACCCCCCTTGGCTCCAGTATTCTTTGGACAGTGAAGGAAGATCATACATAGTTTGCGTATTGGGTGTCGTTACCTTGGGACATTTGGTTATTTGTGCATGCTAATCCAGCTGTAACACACAATATGATCACCAGGTTACAAACTGGTAGATCATCGCTGGCGGGTGGGTTTGTGCAAGGGACCCTGGACCAGTTCATCGCAAGGGCCGCTTCAGTTTTAGAACACGAAATTGCGCTCACTGAGCGGCGCTTGTCTGCCGAGCTGTCAAATAAACGTTCCTCACTGGGACACTTCCAGTTAGCGACTACACCACCTAATCATGCTATTACTACAGAACGAACAAGCGAGATAGGTATTCCCCCACAGTTACAAGATTTAACAGAGCCAATAATTAGTAGCAGGGAAATAAACCCCATAGATACCAGTATAGGCTCTCAAATTGACATCTCCAATGAGGAACATACACCAGGGACACTTAATAAGCCTCCTAACAAGAAGGCTACTGCAAAAATACCTGGCCCGGTTTCCCCAATAAAAAGGAAACGTGGTAGGAAAAATTCAAAAGGAAGTCGAGTTAAAACATCTAAATTACTCTCAAACCCTAATAAAACCACAGGTCCTACAGACAGTAAATCTGCCCAAGACCATCTAACTGCTCAGTTTCAACAAGACCTAATGAGCAATATAGAACAATTGGTTAGATCCTTACTGTTACCTCTCATCGAAAGAGTAAAAAGAATGGCGGAGCTATTGGGGTCCATTCAAGATACCGGCATTACCAATATAAACTTACTTAAGGAACTGTCAGCAAATAGGCCTAATTTAACTCACCCCGCCCCGACGATAGTGCCAAATTTATTTAAATCCGCACAGTGTACAGCTCTGTCACCTTCTGCACATGATAGCACTTTAGCTAAACAGCCTACGATCCTAAATTCGAAGTCCACATTATTCAGGGAAGTAGGTGATAGAGGGCAAGGTAATAAGCAGCAGGGGATTGAGCAAGGACACAACACTAGGAGTCCCAATCCGGCTAAACATCTTAAAGGCCCAGTTCACCACATAGGTCTTCCTCCGGAGGCAGTACCTTATGTCATTGTACTCACAGGGGTTCCAGAGTTAACAGAGGGGAAATTTGAAGGTCACCAGAACCTTAAAAATAAGGTAGTGCACTGGTTACGAGCGAATAGACCGTTACCCCCCAATATAGACGGAGAAATCCTTCATGTTAGGCTACTGGGATGGGTGGGCCAAAGACCCAAGGATCTACATGGGGACATCATTATTATTAATTTTAAGGAATTTAGGGTGACCAATTACTTAAGAGATTGGTATTCTGAGGGCCACGAGAGTGGTATATCCACCCGAGACCTAAGTTATTTTTACCCGAGGGCCCTAGTAGGAAATCCTCTGAGACCAAGACATCAGACGGCCAGGCCTACGGTGGCGCCCATGTTAAACTTCGCTACCTCTAATCGCTACGCCTCCCTTTCTGGCTTGGAGGGGGTGGATTGACTCTCAACCAAGACCATAGAGTATGTGAGGGAAAATAATAGACCTGCAAGTACTGGTGACGATAGGATATATAGGGAAGATTGTCAAACTGAAACCAACCCCAGAGAGGGCCAACTTGATACCCCTGCGAAGTCGACCTATAAGGGCCAATTGATTATTTCCTGGAACTTAGCGGGACTTAAAGATAAGGTGGCCCACCCAGAATGGCTGGAGATTGTAAATAAACACAACATTCTGTGTTTTCAGGAAACCTGGATGGTCCACGAGATCCATTTATTGGGATATCAAACTTTCAACACTCCTGCCGTTGTTAGTACTCACGGCAGAAATAAAGGGGGCTTATGCACTTATATATCCAATGCATCAGGGACTACAGTGAGGAAGTTTATTTCGGCAGAATGCTACCAGAGCTTATTGGTTAACTGGTCGTGCTTAAAGAATATGGCCATTATAAATTTGTATAACAACGCCCATGCATTACATTGGGAAGAGTTAATAACTAGCCTCAGCAGAGTATTAAGAGAGCTAGAAAAAAACGGAGATGGGGATCTGGCCCTTTTATGGGTGGGCGACTTTAATTGCCTTCTCTGCACCAGTTATGTTACCGGTACTTGTCATCTAGCCGAGGATAGGGAAGATATAACAACTCATTTCGGTCACACTAGGTTGGGGGATTTGCTAAACTCCTTGATATGTGAGTTTGATTTGTGTTATATTAATGAAAGTTGCTCACCAGCGGCGGAATTCAAACCAACATATAATGGGTGAGGGGCAAACTCTACAATTGATTTTGCCCTTCTATCCTCCAGATATCGATCATTAGTCTTGTCGTGGGAGACACTTGATGCGGCTTTTAGTGATCACTATCCCCTTTCTTTTTGCTTGGCAAAAAAGGTATTAGAACCAACTCTCGAGGTGATTTATAACACCTCGATAAACTTGGCTAGCACTAATGGCTATAGCATTAACTGGGCTAAAGTGGACCCAATGGTCTTTATGCATAAACTGGTTACTAAAGTTTTTGATCAGTTCCAAATTTGTCTCTCTCAGCCTGAAAACAATCAGCAAGTCCTTGATGCCTTCGGGGTAATAACATCCGAAATCAAAATATTGTTGACCAGAGAACATAAATCCCGTACACAGAAAGTGAAGAGCTGGTTTGATAAAGACTGCTCCAAGGCGCATCAAAATTTGAAAGCGGCCCTGCACGAAATTCCTAGATCTCCGTTACTTATAAAACAAACTCGGAAACAGTATAGGGCTGCATTAGTCAGAAGGAAAAAAGTGTTAAAAAATGAAATCTGGCAGAACCTCCACGGGGCTTGTTTACAAAAAGACAATGTAGCCTTCTGGAGGGCTGTTAATGCCCCTTTCTTGTCAGACAGAGAAACCGATATCATCGATATAGCTATATCTGGGGATACATGGGTTAAGCACTTTACTAACTTGTACAAAAACCCTAATGCCCCCGAGACCGATAACATTGTAGATAAATGGGAATGCTTAAAGTCATTCCCACTGGGGTTTGTTTTCGAACATGTGGAGGTCATCAAGGCAATCAAGGATAGTGCACCCGGTAAAGCACCGGGACCTGACGGTGTCCCGATTGACCTATATAAATTCGAATTATCTTTATGGTCGCCCCTATTAACAAATGTTCTAAATTGTGCAAATGCGTCTGGCTTTATCTCCACATGGCCAGAAGCGGTGGTCGTACCTATCTTCAAAAAAGGGGACAGGAATAACCCCGTTTGTTATCGACCAATATCCCTTCTGGATGCCTTAATGAAGGTCGCGGGCAGGATTATTCTCAACAGGCTTCAGATCTGGGCAGAGGATAAAAACATCATCTCAAACCTTCAATATGGATTTCGTAGTGGTAAGGGCACGATAGAACAGGGCCTAAATTTAGCGCTGCTCACGGCAAAGTATACCCAAGCAAAGAAAGAAAGCCTATTCATTACATTTGTGGATTTAAGTTAAGCTTTCAACTGCATTGATCACTCCACGTTATGGACGACGCTTAGTGATATGGGCGTGGACCAGCAGATCCTTCTATTCATAAGAGAATTGTATAGGGAAGCGGGGGCCAGGGTGCGTTATGAAATGGGGGGGCTTGTTCTGACAAATTTAATATTAAGAGAGGGGTACGACAAGGGTGTATATTAGCACCCTTTCTTTTCACCCTATGTATTAACAGCGTGGGTCAACATCTTAGTGATTTCCAGTTTGATTACCCAGCTGTCGGGGGAACCCCCATCCCCATCCTTTTGTACGCGGATGACGCTGCAATAATGTCACATAATATTATTAGTCTACAAAGGGCGGTGGTTGAATTCTCAGCTTATATGAAGACCCGTGGGCTATCAATTAACGTTTCTAAAACATATTCCATGACATGCAGTAACTCACAGAAACACAGCAAGGCAATTTTTCTGGGGAAAGATAAGATCAAAATCAAGGTAAGTTTCTGCTATCTAGGAGTAATTTTTGACTGTAGGGGGAGATGGAAAAAGGCTGTGTTTGCTAGAAAACTGGCGCGTTGATTAATTTCTCCAGGAAATTAGGTGGGCGTCCAGTTAAGGAACTTATCCAGATTTATAAAGCTAAATGTATTCCTGCTGGCACCTACGGTGCGGGGATTTGGGGGATTGCCAATGTGGATCAAATACAACGAGCTGAAAACGTTTTTTTTTCGTTACTTACTGGCAGCACCCAAGTCTATGTCCATTTATTTTAGTCACAGAGAATTGGGGACACCGTTTGTAGAGGATACGATTAAATCATTACCATTGCTTTTATGGCACAAAATGTGGGTAACCCCAGAAACAGCTCTAAATAGAGACGTTGTTTTAGACTGCTAATCGTTAGATGGAGTTGCAAATATTAAGTGGCTACATTATGTTAAAACTTTGGCATCAGACATAGGGCACATAGAATATTTTGAAAATCCAACGTGCACTTAAAAAATTGATTTTGGATTTCTTACTCCATAAAAGGTGGCTTGTGGAAAAAAAACAAATGTACAATTACTGAATACCAGTCATCTATTTCTCATCTAGGCATACAACCATATTTATCGCTGGAAGCTAGTTCCTACGCGAGAATGTTGTTGACTAGGTTTCGGGCAGACACTTTTTTTCGTCTGATAACTTATCCGAATTGTAATGATTGGTTAAAACCTTTAGCGAAGTGTCCTTGCGATGACTCATCGGACCAATCTAATATTCACTCTATTCTGTTTTGCAAATATTACGCGATTCCCAGGAGAAGGTTTTTGAAGCCGATCCTTGCAAATTGGGGAATCAGGAGTTGCAGGGCAGCTTATTATAAATTGAAGCAGCTAGAAACAGTATTTGTGGTAAAAGCTGTCTCCTCTTATTTGAGATCATTAATTGTCATGAGGAACACTATGGGAACGGGGTAACTCAGGTTAAGATGCATTTTATTTATTTTGTTTTATTCCTCCTCACTTTTTTCATTAAACTATGGAAATTTTTCTTTTTAAAGCCATGTAAATAATTTGATTAATTTGGTTCAATCATTTAGCTTAAGGAAATTTAGAGGGATAGAGATGCGTATCACTCCATTTGCCTTACTCCAACTCCGGGGCCAGACGAGAAAATGTCATTATTTTTTTTAAAACTGTGTAAATACGTGGCGATTGCTTTTTATCAAAAAAATAATATATACTTAATGTTTTTACTTATTTATCAAATGTATTTTGTAATTTGTGCTTTTATGATTTTGCAACAAAAGTCGAATAAAGCTAACTTAATTGGATTGATTGATTGATTGATTGGACAACCACTTAAGTACAAGTCAAAATTAATTTATATGAGGTTGAGAAAATCGTGCATTTCATGTTTATTTGGTATGCGTGCAGCTTTGAGCAACTGTGCAGGTCTTTTTGTGGTATTTCATATGATAATTTACATTCCGTCATCCATTAATTCTTTCATCCATCATTCAGTCTTTCACCATTCATTCTGTCCTTCCATCTGTATGCCCATCCATATCCAAACCTTTTCAATCATTTGCAAACCTATCCATTATCGATCCTTCCAACCATCATTTCACTCATCCATCCCTTCATCCACCCTTTCACTCATCCATTCATCATCCATCCATCCACCCTTTCACCGAATCCATCCTTTCACTCATCCATCCACTCTTCCACCCATTCATCCAATCACTCATCCATCTGACCATTTACCCTTTCACCCAAGCCATACTTTCACTCATCCATCCAGTCTTCCACCCATACATCCATTCACTCATCCATCCAACCATTTACCCTTTTACCCATCGAGCCATCCTTTCACTTACTCATCCATCCGCCCAGTGACTCATCTGTCCACCCTTTCACTCATCCATCCATCCAGCTCTCCACCATCCCTTTCACTCATTATGCATCGTTTCACTCATCCATCTTTACATTCTTCTTTTCACTCATTCATGCACCCATTCACCCATCCATTCTGCCAATCATTCATCCATGCTTTCACTCATCCATCCATCCTCCCTTTCAATCAGCATGCCCCTTTCACTTAGCCACCCATCCCTTCAGCCACACTTTAACCACCCATCCACCCACCCATCCAGTTGCAGACAGAAGAGGCTCATCAAGAACTTCACCCTCGCTGTAGTTCCTAAAGCAAGGGGTGGGGGAGTATCACTATGGCATAGGCAATCTGAAAACTTGGAAGTCATGAGTCATGCATGATGCAAAGTGCCAGGATGTGAGGTGACTGTGACATGGTGTTGTTTCCAGGGCTTTACGTGGGATACAAAAAACTGGGGGTCTCTCCAGGGGGTGTGTCTGATTTAATTAAGTGCTTGGCTTAAAACACGTAAGCTAAAAATATGTGCTGAGCATAGTGCGCCGCCCGACTGGTATTTTGCTATTTCTGTCATTGCATCCAGTAACATTAGACCTTCAGCAAGCCATGAGTATTGGCTTTGTCAATGGATGTTAGTTGCATGAAATCAATAAAAAAGCAGCAACTATGGCTTTGTTGTAAATAATATTAACAATGCTTCTGCTCCTAAATGATGAGACTGTGAAAGAGCTATAATATCTTCTTCTTAACTTTTTTATTTTGTACACTGTAATTGTGGTACTTCTCTTTGACATATTCTTTTTGTTTGCCTGCTTGGTGTAACTTTTCCTTCTGCTGCAATAGTGTTTTGGAAGAAAGCCTGGTAAAGAAAAGGGTCTGGGTAACGGTAATCCTGCAGTTTGTGTGCTGTGGTCCCCTTCAGTGCAATAGGGACACATTTGAAACAAGAGCTAATCCCAATTCCTCATTTTGGAGGTCAAAACTTAATGAAGTGCAACATGTCACCCGAAAAATGTTGTACCCCGTGTCACTGGTGTTGACTAAATGCTCAGCTCACAACACCTAGATTTGTGTGAGAATCAAAATGGGGTTTCAAGTTATGAAATTTCAAGTCAGTCTTGTACATCTGTAGGCTATCTGGACTAGTGTTCAATGTCACGCTCCATACCACCGCCTTAGAGGATTCTTAAATTTAAATGTCTTCCATCTAACCATAAGGGAGTGCACTACCCCAGAGGGAGACTGGAGGAGGCCCCCACATGCTTTCACAGCCCAGACTGGCCCATTGCCATTCTGTATGCAACAATCAGACACTTACAGAATGACAATGGGCGGGGCGGGGCTGCTCTTGTGCTTCACAGATGAGTGCGAGGCGCCCCATCAAGGGGTTGAGGCCTCTCACAGGGTACACTTCTGTTTCCTGCAAGGCCCAAAATTACGGACAAAAGGCGTCCGTAAAAAGGATCCTCACGGACAACGGACGTGAGGTCCAATTTACGGATGGTCTGTGAAATTTACAGACGGTTGGTCACCCTACTCTGCAGTACGTGGGCAGCCCTTCGGGGGAGGAAGCCGGACAAGCAGAGGACCTGGCCAGCTGCTTCTACTCTGGCACTGTGAATGGAGAACCCTCGTCCATCGCGGCACTGAGCCTCTGTGGGGGCCCCCCAAGGGGACTTCTACCTGCAGGGCAAAGAGTTCTTTGGCCAGCACAGCAACCACTCCCTGGCTGTGGAGGATGTCCCTGGACCAGCAGCCCCCACCATGCTGCACCTTATCTGCAGGAGGGTGCCTGAACGCATGGGCAGGCAAGCACTGCCCAATGGGCTCAAAAGGCTTTAGCCCCCGGTGGTGTGTCAGCCTGGGCTGAGACAGCTTCCCGGGCACACACACAGCCGCACCCGAGTACTTCACAGGTCTTTAAAAGGCCATTTGCTTGTTAACAAGGCTTTGTTATTTTTTCACCCCTTCTTAGAGCCACTGCATCTCCACTCTGCTATTGTTGGAAGAATTTGCCCCCCCCCGAACTTTTTTCTTAGCCCCCTCCTAAATTTGGCTCTAGTTGTGCCTCTGTCCTGTCCGGTCTCTTATCCTCCACTCACTTGGGTAACAAACATCTGTCAATCAGAGCCAGGAAACCCCATGTGTGATTGTGTGCTTTACAAATGATTCTTATGTCTGTGCGGCATTGTAGGTCACTCGCAGCACTAAGAAGCCGCAAGACGTGGGTAGAAAGAGCTGCAGGACGAAACTTACTGTTGACTCGGTTTTCTCTGGCTTCCTCACACAGGCGTGTGCATGGTCCGTGTGAGCCCTTGCACACACCGATGCACGCACTGAATTTAAACAATTGGTTAAAGTGCACCTGTGCTTCTTGGCACTTCAAGACGAGATAGAGGTAGACGCAGAAGCAGTCATGTACAGAACACACACAGCACACATTCCACCCAGCATGCACGGAAACACAGAACCCACGCCCTCAGGGCACAGGACCTGGCAGACAGAGTGGACACCCAGCCAGGGGCGTAGCTTCCGTTGGTGCAGAAGGTGCAGTTACAATGGGGCCTAGCTGCCTGAGGGGCCACTGACCCTTGACTATCTCTGTATTTAACAGTTCAAACAGCATCTAAGGGGCCCATTTTCTGCCTTGCAGTAGGACCCACGCACAGCGTCCAGCCGCGCACACTGTAAAGTCACAGAAACCAACCTCTCCTTCATCTCTTTCCTGCACACATCTCTTTTCTCTCTCTTCCTTTCTTTGGTCTCTATTCTTTTTCGCGCTTTCTTTCTTTTCCATTTTCTCGTTCTCTCCCTTCCGAGTCTGTGTTTACATTATTATTTCATTCTTTCTTTCCTCTCACCCCGCTTTAACCCCCTCTGCCCCCAAGGGTTCTTCTGGACGGGTAATGTAGGGGAGGGAGACACATACTGCAAAGTGGAAGAATAAAGTATTTTAGGATGCAGACCATGGGAGGTGAGCAGTCTTCAGTAGTGAGTCATCTTATGCTTTGTATCTGTCATTACTTGAAGATTGGATTTGGTCTTTGCCACTGAATGCACACCCCAGCAGTCCAACTATACCTTTGCTTGGGCTATCTGTGCTTAACAAATCCCTACTTTTTTCCCGCTGCCCTGGGCTAAAAAGCGCAGAATCAATTCATATAGACCTGAATGTTACTAGTGTCAGGCCGGACCCATCAGTGGTGAGAAAAATATTGTGATCCGACAAGGACTCGCTTGTGGTTGGTTTCGCACATCGACCTTTATCTAGGTTATCACTGCTCTTCAGCCCTTTTTTCTCCTGTACGGGCGATCTGCCCTTATCTGACACTCACCCTTGAGAAAATGGTCTCTGCCCATTTTGCCTGTATGTCTTCATGGATGGCTTTCCACATCTGGCCTTTAATGCCTCATTGGGGAATTCCACAGCAGAGTTTGATAGGGTTGGTACAGTTTTCGAGTAATTTTTGTCAGGCTCCCGAGTGGTTCACTTTCGATGGTTCAGCAACCCTGAAACCATGAGAAACATATATCCCATACAACTCTCAGGGGTCGGAGGCCATACTAATGGCAGGTATGTCCTGCACAAATGATGATAAACTTGCATAGCATAAAGGTGGTATGAAAGAGCCTGCTCTCACAGTCCCAGGATTGTGTTCTGATTCCCTGAGTCTTGCTGGGGTTGCTTTCAACTGACCGAGGGCCTTCTTCACATCTTTCAGTCTTTGTGCGGAGAAAAGGACAAACCGTACTTTATGCGGCATTTACATTTCATCAACCTGACTAAATGTGGATTCATGGAATCTACTCCCTGTAATTATACATTAGGCAGAAAACAAACTTTAGTTTGCCTTGAACAACGTTGGTAGAGAATTCAAATTGGTACTCATAAGCATCCATTTAACGTATAGTAACTTGCTTTTACAAAGCTTGATATCCTGGTTTTTGGCAGTTATGTCATCAACAGGTGCTACTATGAACCAATCCAGTGGTAGGTGTTTTATTGATCTCTGAATGATAGAAGCCTCAGTCAGGCCTACGGGATTAGAGCCGGGACATTTAGGCTGCCCACAGATATCAGGAATAACAGCTTACCTTTATGATCAATCAATATCTTCAAGGCATAAGACCTACTATTAATGGGGAGAAAGAAGAGCGTGCCCAACACCAGTGCTATCCTTTAAGTGTGGAAAGGAGCTTGCAAGTCATGCCCACGGTACAGATGAAACAGCGATTGGATTCAATATCTCAAATATCTCAACCTCTTACCATCAAAGATGCCATTTTTTTAAATAGTGGTTCTCCATTGCTTTTATGTCGGAGAATTATTACAAACTCATTTGACTTTGATAATCACAAACTTTTGACCAATATAATTTAGTTTTGCCATTTGTATGGCAGCTGCAATTGAGTTATGTATTGCCTATCGCCCCACAGGGTTGTCTTCAGGGCACTTCAGAAGCGTGTGGGTCCAATATAAGGCTCAAATGATGCAAACACTCTTAGTGATTTGAAATCTAGGGTAATCAAAGAATTGTACCAAACACCTAGCAATATTTTGGAATTTATTATGGGCAACATGCAATAATTGAACAACATTTTGTATAATATGCTTGTACATTCCATGCTGCCTTGATGTACATGTAATAAGTGTCAAAGTCCACTGAAATTCTGGGTTTCCCTGCAAAGGCTCCTGTGATCATTAATCCTTTGTATAGTTGTTGCAAAGATGCTATTGGTTTCAATCTTAATTATTGGGATGCCTTTTTAAAATGTAACTTTGGGTAAAAAAGAAATAGCAAACCACTTTGGTGGTTTACGAAAACTGCTTGAAACGTTTGGCTCATTTTAATCACGCAGCTGGTAAAGATGCCCAAGTCGTTTAGCACCCGAAGTATCTCATAAGGTAGTGGTTATTAATAATAAAAGAGTCGACGTGTTTTATGGCATCGTCTTCATACAGATATTGAAGAGAGGTGTCGTAGAACTTTGCAATGCTATGGCAAGATTTGACTTACTGCAGCAGTAGGTTAATCAGTATGTGTCCTTTGAGCAGGATGAAGGTAGATGTGATTAGGTCGAGTCTGGGCAGCGCATGCGCTGATCTGCTAAGCATGCTGTATTCAAGTATGGACTTGAAGCCCTGCCCACTCTCCGCACTTACTTGTCATTGGCTTGTGTCATTGTCCTTTATAAATGCTGGCATCTGATTCGTTAATAGACTTGTTAGTCCCTCCTTAGTACCGGCTTGTCTTCATTTGTAACCTCACATGAGGATTGGCCCTTCACTTCGGTTGTTACACGGTACATCTTATTTATTCTGTAAGCACTACTTTCTTTAATGAGTTTCTCCTACTGCAGGCACAACATGCTTTCCTGCAACATTCAGTGCGCTATGCCTGCTTTAACTTTCCAAGCAGCCCGGGACAATGATGGACGTTTCTTTGAAATGCAATAGGTCTCGCATTTGCAATAGTTTGAGCTATTAGCATTGTAAATGACAATGTATTTTATTTATGTTTTAATTATCTAAACAGATAAATAAAAGGCATTGTCAGTTACAATGCCAGTAGCTTAAACTCTCTCAAATGCGAGACCTATTGCATTCCAAATGCTTGTTTTAGAAGTCTGCGCCCAAGTGTGACTATTCATTACTAATTGCAATGGCCCCCAGGTGAGCACTGTAAGTCGAACCTTAGGGGCAGAGCACGGTTACTATGGTTTTGGAATCTGAAAGCACAGTCTTTTCTAGGAGTTTCTGATTCTAAATCGTGCCTTTCTTGATAAGCTGTTAAGGCCAATTTGAGCTGAACGTGAAAGCCCTTAGAAATTGCTACCGTTAGCGAGCGCTTATGTTAAGCTTATTTAAGGATGCTGAGAGTTCATGAGAATGTCTGGGACATGATTCCATTTAAGGGGTATTTACTTTGATGAAACAAGATCAGAAAACTAAACAGGGAGATGAGCAAACCAGGCTCCTGACGCTTTCATGGCAGTTTAGATACATCAGGCGCTTGTTGCCCACAGTCACTTCGAAGCTATTGGCCATGTGGACCAGTAGAATCAATGACAGGATGTCGGAATTTCATCAAACATTCATCAGCCACCCCCTCCATCCTTTCCGGCTTTAATGAAATTTGCTCCAGAAATGTTTATAAATGTGAATGTAATATTTGGCGCTGAGGGTGAATGCATCGTCGCCAAAATGTAGAATTTACCAAAGACTTCTAGTGAAGGAAACTCGTCTGTTTGAAAAACAATGACCCCTGTCGATCAACTGAAATCTAGTATTCATCAAAAGGCACACACACGTGCATGCGCACACGCACACGCACTCACGCACGCAGACACAAACGAGGCACAGAACAGCCAAGGTAATGGGGTGAGAAGACGCAGGGATAAAAGCTTGTGCCACATACAGGGAGAGTACAGCCTGAACATATGGGGAAAAACTACACACGAGCGAGAAACACATACCCAACACCTGAATACACTAGGGAAAGAAACCTGCCATGCTGCACTGGAAAGATAAGGATGACCAGGTGAAACGAGTGAATATATATTCTCAAATGATATCAGAGCAGAAAAGAGATTATAGGGAAAAAGTTATTTAATCTATTCTCTCGAAACCCCCTGACTGTTGTTAAGTGTACCCAGTTTATCCAGCAGTGGAAGCAGGGCAGAATACAATAAAAGTAAAACAAAGCAAACCTTAATAAAGCAAATTTAATAAAATGCAATCACAGAATAAGATAATAAAACTAACAAAACCCACATGCTTCTGAAAAATATCACTCTAAGAGAGAACAGCTCAGAAAAGACCGACACTTTTAACAGTTTTGCAGAGCGGAGGGAACCTGAGGCAGGTCGGCTGGGGACAGGCAGTGCAGGTGCTGCAGTGAAAAGCGTTGATTTTCTTATGGATTCCTAAACCTGAAAACTTCAACTGTAAAACACTGGTGAGGCCTTCCAATGGGATGCCAACACGTCCACTAGAACACGAGGCCCAGCAGAAATGGGAGAAGCGGGGGAGGGGAGGAGCGCGTTGTAGCTGGATTCAGTTTCTATCTGCATCATTTGCAGAGCTGTGGGCAGAGGTGCGCCCTCAGACTCTTACCTCAACCTGTATACAATTACACCCAATGCTCACACAACTACTGGCTTAATTCAACCTCACAATATAACCTCACCCCCAACCACTTCCCAAACCTCACCCCCACTTCAGTATCAATCTCACCTCAACTATGTCGCAGCTTAACCTCAACTTGAACTTCACCTCAACTTCGCTTCACCTGACCATACCCATCACTTTAATCTTTCAATGTCTCATTGCAGTGTATTAGGGGTTTTGTTGCCCCTTTTGCATGTCTGCATTGCATTGGTTTCCTTATTTCTTGCCTCTCTGTTTTAATATGCCACATTTTTGTTGGTGATATCATGACATTTTCAAACAGTAACTTTAAAGGTATTCTCCCACCTACTAGCTGCTCACGCATATGAGCGCTGTAGCCGACATCTCCGGAACTGGAGATACCACTCTCAATGAGGCCTACAGAACAAGGCACAGCACGCTTGGTAGGAAGAAGCCAAGTCTTGATGTACAGGAACCAAGAGATGGGCACAGTCCTGCCCAGTGAGAGAATTGTGAATTGCTAGCTGGCATCATGTGCCTTTGGGTTTGAACCTCTGTCTTGCTCCTTGTGGCATACCCGCTCATCTCAAGGTGTCAGTATCCTTTGGGCACATCACTTCTTTGGAAGGGATTCTATGCGGTTCGATTTAGAGGAGAGTCTTACAGAGTAATTGGAAGTGTTAACTCTTCCTCTGTATTCTTGGTCAGCTTTACTTCTTTATAATTCTTCTGAAATATAGACATATAAAAGAGGTGCTAAGGCCTACTTATTTGTGAATGCCATTAAAAAAGAGTCTGTTTTAAACTGTAATAGTGTAAAATCATCATTGTCATCATCATCATCAAAAGGTCGCGGTTGTTATATAGCTGATATTCTACTGTCTGCACTGCGACAGCACCATAGATTAAACTCACGCAGCATGACTAAACCAACAAGATATGACCTTCGTAACTGAGAACATCACGGGATACATGACCTCCAGAGCAGGTTACAATACTGTCAGAAACTATATTATTAATTTGTAAGAGGATGATGCCATCCACTTAATAAACACAATCTAGTTAGATGAAAAGACAGTTCTGAGAGAGTCTCTGCTCATCCCCTGGTAGCTTTGGCACAAGGAGCAGGCAACCCCCAGAGGAGTGTGTGTTAAGTTCAAGCACTAAAAAACTGTTTTAAAGAACACAACCCAATACAAGTCCCAAAATAATTTAAGAACTAAGAAAAAATAAAAAGAGCAAATGGACACAATGATCATTAAAATAGGATAAGCAAAACCAGATATGTGAATTACTAAATTTTACAGTGAAACAGTGCTTAGTAAAAGTAAAGCGCCTTAGAGTTTGACCACAACTTAGATGTGATTTCATGCAAACCACAAGGAAGCAGAAACTGGAAACACCAAGCTTGTCATATCAATAAAAGTTTTCACTTTTACATTTAGTTTTAGTCTGTGCAATTGAGTTCAAAATCATCCAGGGTTGTATATCTTGGTCTCAAGCTCCTGCTGGAGCCGTTAGTTTTGCAGCTAAAAGCTCTGAGCATGTCAAAGTTTGAAATTGTGGCAGCAGAGGGTGATTCATCAATCAGCTATAGTTGCCGCTGCACACTGGTCCAAGGTTTTACCTTCAGACTTCATAAATTGTTCTGGAAGTCAGAATTCTCCAATGTGGTAAGGCTGAATGCTGTAGCAAAGCAGGCCTCCAGGGAGCTAAATATCTTTACTGTGAAGTCGCCCTGAACCTGTTCTCACCACTGGAAAAAGCTCCAGTAGTGGTGAATGTGGTTTTCTTCCCTGTTTGTTCAGCAACCTTCCTGGGCAAACCTCACTTCCTTGTTACAGTTCTCCATAGGTGGAAAAAATTACAGAGTTACACTTTTCTCCAACTGCTGGAAAATATCCTTCTGGTCAGTCCTGCAACCCTTAGTTCCGCAAGATAAGCTCCAGGCCACATAGCCTCTCTTCAGCCAGGTCTCCTGCCAGGTCCATTCCTCTATGTTCAGCAGAGCTTTTCTTGGAGTCAGGTATTCTTCTGCTTTTTGTGTCCACAAACCATGCAGGAAGCACTTGATGCTTGGGAAGCAGCTCCAGTCCTTGGGTGCCAGCAGAAGTCCTTGAGTCCTTCAATAAGTCCTCTTCTTCCAGCAGGAGTAAAAAGCCATCTTTCTTCCATCATTACTTTTTCTTCTTGTGCAATCTTCTCAGGTCTAGGAATGTTCTGAGGAGGTGCTAGTTGAACTGTCAGAAGTATCCTTTGCATTAGCTACTGATTAGAGAAATTCTGCCACCAAAATGTAACTATTTTCTCACAGTACCCTGAACTTCTTTTGAATTGCTTTCTCATTTCCTTACTGTTAAATTACCCAGGAGCCCTCTTTCAATAAGGCAGAAGCTTTTTGCCACGAGTCAGACCTGTCGTTAGCATCTTTGCCTCTAATTAGATGAGTTCTCCTCCCACCGGACAGGGTCTGAACTGCCTTATTACCCCAGTGTGACAAGAATCTGGGTAACCAGGAGGATCTTTGCAATGAACAGGTAAAGCCCTTCTCCAAACCAAAGAGGAAGTGCTAAGGTTGTCCTTTTTTCCAGCTGTTCCTATCAATTATCAGATAGCTAATCCCTGCTACGTTGTCAGCAGTTAACAAAACCCTTTTCTTCCTGGGCTCAGAGGCTGGCTTTTTTTTCAATTTACCCACCCAATGATGTGTATTCCAGCTATGGAGGTTTGAGGAGTAGCAGAACTAGTTTTAAGCTGGCTCTGTCTCATGCAGCCTAAAGTAAATTTTTATAAAGTTACTTGCGACTCAAGTTATCAAAAATTTGATTTCCTCATTAAATTTTGGATGACTTTTCCTAAGTTGAGATATACAATTAAATATCTTAATCACACCTAAGCCTGTTCTTTTTAAATATACAGTGTACTACTTTTTACATAAAAGACACCAGGCTTTGTGGGCTTACAGGGTACATTTTAGACGTGGCTTTTGAATATATAAAAATAGGTTGCCAACATGGTGTTCCTTGCAGAAATATATTTTTGTCATATATATTGGTGGAGAAAATCCACACTGCAGGCAGGATATGACATTTAACCTTTCATGCCATAAGTGCATATATCTCTAAGCAGACGGGACATCGCTGAAGCTGCAACAATATGTGTAACGGGCGCTGATCCTGTGATTTATTGCCTGATGTTTGGTTCACTGTACTCACTTCTCCCCTATACCGAATTTATCTCTAGGAGCTTCCTTTCTGATCCTGCTACCATATATTTTGTTATTGCTTTGACTAAGGATGTGCCATTAAGCAGGTTAAGTAATTGGTCGATATAGAAGGAAAAAGTATGTACTTGTAATATTGCAATGAAGCGTTCATGAAACAGTTCACACTTCAGGTGCCTAGCTCAAGGAAGGTGCAAAATTGGGGTTTTATATAGGAACACAGAGGCAGCCCTTCGATTCCTTGGGGACAAGTTTTTTTTTTGCACTGATGAATTCCTAAAGAAGTTGGAGAATCAAATAGCCACAGTAACCAATTGAGTATCTATTTCTGTAAACCACTAATTTAAGATGTTTTTTTAAACAATACAAAAAGTAGTAGATCAGGCATCCATGCAGGCTAATAATGCCATGTCCCAGAAATGCCTCAGATTTAATTTTTCCCCATTTGGTTCAGTGGATCTAAAGTAAACATCCACCAGTACAAATTCTGGCTTGAAGGTTTGCGGCCGACTGGTAAATACTGTTATTGTTTTAAATATGAAAATAAAATATCAAAACAGGATAGGAGCAGTACACCGATATGTTTGGTGAGAAAGAAATCATAAAACTTCCTTATATTTTTCTTCCAATTGAAATTGTTCTTTGTGAAACCATGATTGATGGCTGTGTGAAACAGGGTCCTGTATATGTGAAAACACAGAATATTACTCAACCCATTACCTAGGAATTAAATAGTTGTCGACTTGAGCGGCATATTCTTTGAAGAAATGTCTGCATCTCTGTACAATTATGCGTCCGCCTAGACACCCAGCACATCTCGCCCTCCATGCACACATTTCTTTTTTGTCATGTCATTTGAAGTTAGATTCAGCATTATGTCAGCATTCTCACAACACGAATATCAAAAGGAAATAGGTCTGGACTTGACACGACTGTCTGTTGTTTTTATTTATTTATATTTTGTTTGCAAACATAAGCAATAGACATTAGGACTAAAAAATGGTCAGAGTTCTACCGTCTAAAGGTGCCATGTTTGTTTGCAAAATAAGTAAGTAACAAGCATTGGCAAAACCAGTAGGTCTGGCGTTGGCCACCAGACATTTGGAAAATCTTGTTCTTTTCTGCCATGGTTTTTGGATAACAACCATTAACAATCAAAAACATTGGTTAAAGCCAGAAATACATTTTAGTCTCGAAAAAGCACGCATCACCATTGTAGGTCCAGCACTGAAAGGAACTACTTTGAGGGTGGATGTGCTTTTGGTGAAAAGGTCTAGTGAAGTCAGCCAATCGCTGAAGTTAGCAGATCAATGACCCATGATGCATGCTAGAGTTGATGAATGACACAATAACAGACTATTGGACGATGTCTGACTGAAAACCCCCTATAACTTCTATAGTAAGCACATAAGTATAGCAAAATCAAAACGTCTTGGCTAATGCTAGATCTAAAAAAGAAGCCCACCAATATGGCATTACCTGCCAGCATCGTACCTTACCTAATGCTTTTTTGTAATGTTTTGTCAATCTTTATTACAAACAGAGTGGGTTGAATAGATAGATAAATAGAAATCCTTGCAAAGAGAGATATATATAGAGGGTTGCTCCGATAGATGGATAACGTTAAATAGATAGACAGGCAGAGAGACTGATGGGCGGTCGGTCAGGCAGGAAGGCAGGCAGGCAGACAGATGATAGATAGATAGATAGATAGATAGATAGATAGATAGATAGATAGATAGATAGATAGATAGATAGATAGATAGATAGATAGATAGATAGATAGATAGATAGATAGATAGATAGATAGATAGATAGATTGATATGCAAAGAGAGAGATTGAGTTGCAAAGATAGATCGCTAGATACAGAGATCGAAAAAATGGGTTGCAAATACAGGCAGACAGAAATACAGATAGATAGATAGATAGATAGATAGATAGATAGATAGATAGATAGATAGATAGATAGATAGATAGATAGTTAGATAGTTAGATAGATAGATAGAGAGAGAGAGAGAGAGAGAGAGAGAGAGAGAGAGAGAGAGAGATCCCAAAATTGAAATGAATGGCACAACTTTAATTAGTAATATAATGGTCAAATGTCTCGTACGTACAACGTACAAGAGAACTGAAAGCAAAGTAGAAAGCCATACAAGCAGGAGATAAAGACTAAATTGTTTTACAAGTATGACTGCACTCCTCAATTGAAATACATAACAGCATGACATACAAGAGTGCAGTTATAAATGCACACCCTTGCATACATTCGAGAAAGAGGATAACTTCATAAAAATAGTTTCAAATGGACACAATCTGGTATGCAGAAAAATAGCAGAAGTCAGATAAACAAGGGCCATTCCAGTCAAATTTACAGCTGCATTAGCAAGAGACAGGAATCGATAAAGCTTGAATATACCCTGTGCTCATATCAAAAGCAGCTGGTTGAACACATTTTGCTATTACTTCATTTATTTATTTATTTTATTTAAGTGGTTTTATATAGTGCTGGCATGACCCGACGGTATCGGAGCGCTTTACATTAGATACAGTGCAGAGAATCACATAAAACAATAACAGTGCAGGTCGATGGCGGGGAGTTCTGGTTCAATGTCTTGGGGACAAGGAGTCGAAGCAATGAGAGGTGTCTGCTTCCCCGCTCCGACTGCTCCTATCGGTTCCCTAGAGAGCGGTCGAGGAACAGGATTTTGAGTTGACTTTTGAATTTTACAAAAGAGGGAATCGTTCTGATGTGAGGGGGAATAGAGTTTCAGATTTTAGGCGCCCTCCCGGCGAGGGATCGTGCCTCAGTTTTTTGTTTTCGAGTTTTTAGTGGGATGAGTAGGAGGGAGTTTGAGCGTCTGAGGTTCCTGGCCTGACCAGCTTTTTTAGTTTGGCCGCCAAATATTCGGGTTTGCCGGTGCTTCATGATCTAAACTAGAAGGCAACACTAAAGTAATAATCAAGAAAAAAATTGAAACACTACCAGTGAAGGGAACTACGTTGTGTGCAAATGTGCTCCTTGGGGAAAGAGCAAACTGCAGTCACTCAAAGGGAAGTCAGCCAATGACTGATTGTAGGACTTGGCCCTTTTTGGCTGAAGTTCCCTAAACGTTTTGCTTTCCCCTTAGACCTTTTTTCTGACATGGTGTTGCCAACTTAGATGCTTTGGACACTTTGCCACTGCTAAACAGTGTCAAAGTGCAAGTGCTCCCTGTATAAAGTGTAATGGTAATTGGTTTGTCCATGATTGGTATGTTTGCCTTACTAGTAAAGTCCCTAGTAAAGTGCACTATGTGTGCCAGGGCTGGTAATGCAAATGCTACCAGTGGGCCTGCAGCACTAATTGTGCCTTCCACACAAGTAAACTTAAAAAGGGAACTCATGCCTGCCATTGCAGGGCCTGCGCGCAGTTTGTTAAACTGCCATGTTGTTCTGACAAGTGCACCCGCTTGCCAGACTTTACCCTTCCCTTTCTATGCACATCAGACACCCCTATGGTAGGTCCAGGGTACCCCCTGGGCAGGGTGCAGTGCATGTGAAAGGCGGGACATGTACTAAGGTGTGTACCATGTCCTGGCAGTGAAATAATCTCCATTTAGTTTTCCACTGATGAAAGGCCATCTTGCCCATAGAATAGAATGAGAAGGCTGTTTAATATGTTTTCCAGCCTGTTGGACTTGGCCCTTTTTGCAGGGTCATCCCTAAACTTTTTGCCTTCCTCCAGTATTTTTTCTGACCTGGTGTTGGCTGTTTTATGACTCTGGGCACCTTACCACTGCTGACCAGTGCTAAGGTGCATATGCTCTCCCTATGGTAAAATGTATACATTCATTGATATTCATGATTGGTTTATTGGATTTACTGTCAGTCCCCAGTAAAGTGCACCAGGAGGGCCAGGGCTTGTGAATGCCAATGCTGCTAGTGGGCCTGCAGCGCTGGTTGCGCCACCCACCGAAGCGGCCTTGTAAAATGTGTCTAGGGTCTGCCACTGCAGACCCTGCGTGCAGTCTGGTACTGTCGCGCTGACTGCGCAATTGCCCCACTTGCCAGTCCCTAAACCTTCCCTTAACTACATATTAGCCACCCCTCTGGTAGGCCCAAGGGCAGGGTGCATTGTAGGCATAAGGTAGGACATGCCCTGATGTGTGTGGCATGTCCTAGTAGTGAATTACAGCCATTTTCGTTTTTCACTATTGAAGGCTACCTGCTCTCCATAGGCCAGTATGGGCTGCTGGAGTCACTACACGCTGTGACCCCAGTGGACTCAGAGAGCATGGTAGAAAGTCAAGTTTAGTATGCCTGAGCTCAGAATAATAAAATACTTCTTGTAGTCAAGTTTATTTTAATATCCTGGGTTTGTAAATACTACTTTTAGAAAGTTAGTATTTACTGACCTGGCCATTTCAGTCCGCCTCTGCTGTGTGTGTGTGTTCTGCCTAGCAACAGTAAGGAGCAGGGTTGGGGAATCCCCAGAGACAGGCTGGCTGCCAGGTGGTGGGTAGAGAGATTACACCAGGATGGGTGGGAGGAGTACACCTTGACTCTTGAATAGACCTGTGCTCTGCCACCACAAAGCCGGCTCCGCCCCCTGTGGAGCGGCTGATGTCTCTGCCCTGCTGCTGAAAGGAAAGAGCAGAGTCACCATAACAAAGTGCTCCAGAACTGGACTGAGCCAGGCCCAGGCCCCCTGGCGCTAAAGAACAAAAGAATCACTGTATAAAAGTAGGAGCCTGGCTCCTAAGAAATCAGAATCCTGTTTTACCACAAAGAACCTCTGCCCGACTAGTCGGAGAAGAAGACGCTGGAAGGACTGGCCTGCTGCTTGCCTTGCTGAGAAAGGAGAGGAAGAGACTTGCTGAAAAGACTTTGCTGCTTTGTGCTTTAAACATTCTCCAAGGGCTTGATCTGAGCTTGCCCCCTGAACTGAACCCCAGGACCAGTGGGTTCTTTGTGCCTTTGCTCTTCCTGAAACTCGAGCCGTGTGTGCATCCCGCTTGAGGAAGACTGCACCCCTCATCGCCCCTCCTAGGGCCGTGACACTCGGGAACTTGCCTGCCTTTGCCCCCGTGAGAGCCTCGCTCCGACCGGAGTCGCTCTCTGCCCCCGGGCTAGGCTGCCTGCGCCTCTGCCACCGCCTGCTACTGGAGCACGCTGAAGCGCTATCGCACCTCCCGCCGGAATTCCTATCCGACGATCGTGATCCCCGCCGGGTCCCCAGCTGCACGGACCGTGCCCTGTGACCCCACTTCGCGATCTCGGTCTGGGATCAGGCCACGCCGCCCCCGCTGTGGAGACCCCCGCACCGCCGTGCTGAGGGTCGTGGGCCGCGCCTGCCTGAATACACGCACCCGCTCAAGAGGATCCAAAGGTACTCCCCCTCCCATCACCGGAGTCGCACTGACCCGTGCCGGCTCCCCCAGAGACTGCAACGTTCCTCAGCATTCCAGTACTGGGCTCGGGGCCTGCAACGCCTTCTTTCCCCGTCTTTAAGAGCCGCGGCAGGGTCCAGGTTGATCGTTGACAGGAGGGAGAGAGATACGCGAAGAAGCGCACCAAAGGGCTGAGACTGCCCCAAACCCCCCTGTAAGTGACTGGAATCCCGAGTAAGCCTTGCTAAAAAGACTGAAGAGTATAACCTTTTAAACTACAAACAAAGAACATTTGCCTGCTTTACAATCTGGTGGCATAGAGAAAACGTTATTGGTCTTGTGATAAGTATACTGACATATATACCTATTTTTACATAAAGAGCGTATTTTTACATATCCAAGCCTGGTGTCCATTTCTGGGGGGGATTGATGTATTTACTGTGTGTGTGGTTACAAATGCTTAACTGACTATCGCCTGGAGAATAGCCTTGGCTGCTCACGCCACGCACCTAGAGGGTGAGCAAGGGTCATTCAAAAGGGGTTATCCTGCGCCCTGACGTAGAGGAGAGGGTTCCTGCTTGACACAAGGGCAACCTTGCGCCAACCAGAGACCCCCAAGTCTAACACAGCCTATCTTCCCAAAGGCTTAAGATGGGGAGGTGAAGTTTAGTAAGCCTGAACTCACAATGTAATAACACATCTTTTTATGAAGGTGGTTTTTGCATTGTGTTTTTATAAGCCACTCTTTTAGAAGTGGCTGGGTTTTTGTGCTCTAACATTTCTGTGTGTCTCTGCCTGGTTGTGGATTGACTGTCTGGATTTGAAATCGATAGGATCTGGGGAATGTCTTGACCCAGGGGAGGAGGTGAGACAGCAACAGGCTGACCTGCATCTTGAGTGTAGGTAGAGGAGTAGCCCTTAGAGGTGAAAAGGCCTGGGCTGCTGCCATAAAACAATTGTCCCATCTCCTGCGGAGTGATTGAGAATCCAGACCCCTACTAATCAAAGGAAGAAGGTGTCACTGGCAGGGAGGCACCCAGAACTGGCTTGAACAGGGGTCAGTGCCCCCCTGAACACAAAGACGTCAAAGCCATTGAGGGGTATAAATATGAGAGCTGAAGCCCCTGAACTTTGAAGAATGACTTGATCAAGATTGAACAAGACTGGAGCTACTTTGTGGTCAAGAGGAACCTTTGCCAAGGAAGAAACAGCTGAAGAGACTGAAGGAAATGACTGACCCTTGCTGTGTGTCCTGGGGCTAACCTGCAGTTTGCTGTTTTAACCAAGGAAAGGCTAAAGGGACTTTGCTGTGTGTTGTGTCCCCCTGCTCGAAAGGACTTTGCTGTGCTGTGTCCTGAAGTAACTTATCCCCAAGGGCCCGAGGTGAGCTGGCTCCCTGTTGCGGAAACTCAGGAACACAAATGTTTCCAGGATAGTCTCAGCGGTGCTGTGTGCGTGTGCTTGTTGCAGCCTGAGACCCTCGTAAGGTGTGCCCTGTGATTGTGGGCACCTGGAGTCCAAGCAAGGATCAGCGACTTTGTGTGAGTGTGCTTTTTGCAGCCTGAACCCTTTGTGAGGATTGTCCAGTTATCGTGTGCACCGTAATCCAAGTGAGTCTCATCAACGCTGTGTGCGTGTGCTTTGTGCAGCTGGAGACCTTCGTGAGGATTGCCTTGTTATCGTGCACACCCGGAGTACAAGTGAGTCTCATCGACGCTGTGTGCGTGTGCTTTGTGCAGCGTGAACCTTAGTGAGGATTGCCTTGTTAACGTGCAGCCGGAGTTGAAGTGAGTCTCAGCGACGCTGTGCGCGTGTTCTTTGTGCAGCCTGAGACCTTCGTGTGGAGTGCCCGGCGATCGTGCACCCGAAGCTCAAGGAAGTCTCAGTGACGCTGTGTGCGTGTGCCCTGTGGCAGCCTGAGATCTTCACAGCAGTAGTGGCCTGGACCGGCAGCCCCGGAGGAGTTGAGCCGCCGTCCGAGCCCGCCGTTACCCATTCACAAAGATTGCATCGGAGGCCCAAGTCGCTGGACGAGGAGAGGAGAGTGGGTTCGGGCCCCCCAGGTGACGTGTGTCAACTTGTGGGGTGGGGTGCAGGCTTGGATGGAGATGCTCTCGGCCTCTCTCTCGATCCGGCAGCGCAAGCCTCTGCTTCGGCTCGTATCGTGGCCTGTATTGCCAAGGGAGTGGCTGTAGCGGGGCCGGAGTGCGGAGCTGCACTTTTTGTTACAACATACCCGTGCTGGGGGCAATTGTTGACAGAGGCTGACTGCGAGTCAGAAGGAGTGGCGGAGAGACTGCCTAAGGCACCGTGATTGGTGCCGGAGTGTATTACGCATTATCTTATTTCTGCATAACGGAGTACTGGATTGTCGTATTACACATTGTATCATTTCTGCATAACGGAGTACCTGATTAGAGTATTACGCATTGCATTACTCCTGCATTAATGAACTACCTGATTAGTGTATTACGCATTGCATTATTCTTACATCGCAAAGTACCTGATTGCTGAGCTACGCATTGCATTATTCTTACATTGCAATGTGCCTTATTGCTGCATTACGCATAGCATTATTTTTACATTGCAAATTGCCTGATTGTTTTATTATGCATTGCATTTTTGTTACATTGCAAAAGTGCCTGATTCTAGCATTACTAACTGCATAACATGGTATTAGGATTACAGTGGAATGTTTAGAAGCGCTTATAAATTTCGCCAGAACTGACAAGGGCTGGCTGGCCTAACAACCGGCCAGGAGAAATAGTATACATACTCATATGTTGGATTTATATTGTGGTCTTATCGTATTTCTTTTTATATAAAATTTATACTTGTTTTTATAAAACTCATGTGGAGCCTATTTGTGGTGTAATCATTGGGTTGCTGTGAGCGTGGTTGCAAATACTTTACACATTTGCCTTGAAGATAAGCCTGGTTGCTCGTGCCAAGCTACCAAGGGGGTGAGCGGGGGCTATCTCAGGTGTCCTTCCTTTCCCTGATGTGGAAACGAGGGTCCCTATTTGGCCTAAGGTACCTACCTCAGCCAACCAGGGATCCCGGGCTGCCCCAATTTGCCCCATGCTGTGTGCTGAAGTGGGTGGTAGCAGAATGTGAATACAATAAAAACAGACCAATGGATAAAATGAGCTGGCCAAAAGACCCTTTGATTAAGAATATTATATTACACATATTTTGTTAGTAAAATCAAAAGATATTGGCTAAGAAAAGAAATTGCCCTACGAGCCTTGGCACTAAAGTGAACTAATTTTTTGGTTGTGCAAGAGCAATGTTGTCAAACGAACCTTTGGTCTGCTCAAGGCCAGGTTCCGCTGTCTCGACATTTCAGGCAGGAGATTGCTGTACTCACCTCCAATGGTGTGCAAGATCATACTTGTCTGTGCCATCCATCACAATATATGTGTGCGGGCAAATGTCCGGTGGGCTGGAGACCAGCAACACCTGGATCCAATGGAGGAGGAAGAGGAGAAGGAGGATGGTGGAGGCATCCAAAATTCAGTGGTTGACAGTAGGTGACACACACACATTGCACAGCAGTTCTTCAGCTGATTCACATGTACTGTGATGGAGCTATAACTACTGATCATAAATGTTCGACCTGCAAATAAATGTATGAATCTAATCTTGGTCTTTGCATTTATTTCACAGTCCCAGTTGACATCTACACACCCACACCACGTCAACTAGAAGTAGGCCTCAAAAGCTGAAAATCATATCATCAGACCTGTTGACCAACATGGGCTCATGCCACACATTTATCAATGGCACATCTACAGAAATGCAATGTGAAACTGTGGACTGCACCATGAACACAAGTAGTCACACATATGTGCACTGTTAACATACATATGTGACACATCCCAAGTCTTCAAGCTTGACTGCCCAAATAATGTCTGCCAATGAGTTTGAGTAGGAAACTTGATCCCCGGGAGTGTTTACCTGCATTGTAACAATCTATACACTGTACCACACACAAAGGGGTAGTTGCATCAATGAAAACAAACTCATTGCCTATTTCACTAGTGAAGCATCAGTCAAAAACAACGCTTTAGTCCAAAAGGTGACACTTTAGTCTGAAAGGTGACGCTCAAATAGGAAAGGTGACCCTTTAGTCAGAAAGGTGACGCTCAAGTAGGAAAGGTGACCCTTTAGGAAAGGAGACGCTTGAGTAGTAAAGGTGACGCTTGAGTGGGAAAGGTGACGCTTGAGTAGGAAAGGTAACACTTTATACGTAAAGGTGACACTCAAGTAGCAAAGGTGATCCTTTAGGAAACAAGACTCTTGAGTAGTAAAGGTGACACTTGAGGAGGAAAGTTGACGCTTTAGTCAGAAAGGTGACACTCAAGTAGGAAAGGTGACCCTTTAGGAAATGAGATGCTTGAGTACTAAAGGTGACGGTTGAGTGGGAAAGGTGATGCTTGAGTAGGAAAGGTGATACTTTAGATATACAGGTGACGCTCAAGTAGCAAAGGTGATCCTTTAGGAAACAAGAGGTTTTGAGTAGTAAAAGTGACACTTGAGCAGGAAAGGTGGCGCTTTAGTTGGAAAGGTGACGCTCAAGTAGGAAATGGGACCCTTTAGGAAATGAGATTCTTGAGTAGTAAAGGTGATGTTTGAGTAGTAAAGGTGATGCTTGAGTAGGGAAGGTGATGCTATAATCGGAAAGGAGCCACGTTAGTAGAAAACATGCAGTTTTAGTAGGAAAGTGACGCTCTAGTAAGAAACATGAAAATCTAGTAGGAAAAGTGATGCTCTAGTAGAAAACGTGAAGCTCTAGTAGGAAAAGTGATGCTCTAGCCAGAAGATGTCTTTAATCCAAGCAGGAAATTATGCAATGGCTCAACCATGCTGCAAACCAGGAAGTGTGAAGTTCCTTTTACTTTCGCTTGCAATTTTTTGTCTGTGTTAGCTGGCGGATGTGTTTGGTGTGAACTCCTGTGATTTGCTGTGTGATTTGGTCTGGCTGGTGTCTCTGCTGTCCCTGTTCTGTATGTTTACTGTCATTTGCGAATTTAAATTGTATTTTGCAAAGTTTTGTCCACTGTATTGCTGGGTGTCCGTCCATTTAGGGGTTAGTATTTTCATGGAAAGGGGCAGTGTTTATTTTTGTTGGTTTTTGGGTAGCTAGTGTGGGTAGGGAGATGTTTGGCAGGGCCATATCGAAGAGCCTATCAGAGGAGGAGTTTTGAGTCCTGCTGTGGCTGCTGGTTCTGTAACTGCCACAAACGTCTTGCTATGGAGGAAGGGTAAGCAGTCGAAGAAGATGTAGAGGTGAGAGATGGGAGCAGTCGAAGAAGATATCACATGAGGCGGATTTTCAAGTCCAGCGGCGCATCCACCAACTTAAGCATTGTTAGCCGATGTTGGTAGCGAGGAAGCAGATTGTCTTGATCACTTGGAGATTCAACTTGGTGGGTCTACCAGTAAGTCCCTTTATGCCATGAGCTCGTAGGTGTGTGGCTTTTGCACACATCTTCAAAAGGTTTTTCTTTTGGAAGGCCCAGATATGTATATGGGTTAGTATAGCATGATACGGGCTAACTCAGTTCAATGAACAGAATATGCAACAGGGACCTGTTCATAGCGGCATCACAATAGCAAAAACATACCATGCTTTGAAGGAAAGGCCCATAAGTGCAGTGGGACCCATCCGGCACTGTGCAGGAAGTACTGTCATCCTGCCTGCTAGATCGTTACTGACTCCAAACTGTGGGGGCCGCCTGGCATGTATTATTGAAGGGGAATGCACTCACATGTCATCAGGGCATAAGTTGCACAGGGTATTTGGTTTGCCCCCATGATGGGCACACATACGTATATATTAATTGGTAATAAATCCTGAATAAACCTGTAAAGGCCTTGAATGATCATTGTCCATTCACAGTGCACTGGTCAAATGTAAGGAGCATGGTGAGGAAGACAAAGAAGCATGCATGCTGCTTGATGTGTGTAGCATTGTAAAGGACACATATTGACATTAGAGGCCCCAGAATTTTCATACTATGCAGAGTATGGTCAGTCAAATTGGTCTGTTCACGTAACCATCAAAGCCAGGCACTGGTGCAATCCAACTTTGCCTAATGCTAAAAGTCCAACATACCAACACTACCAGGTATTTGTGAAGTCAATGCACTGTGCTTCATATGTACACAGTGTACATGTTCAGCATTCAGAGAGCAATGTACCATCTTTTTGTCATATAGCTGGACCAAACTCATATACCCTTTGGAGGGGTGGCAGGCATCAGAGATGCCAATTCTACCAATGAGTGTCAACTGATTGTTACTGTTCTCTGTAAGGATGGTGTGTGTTTCCATCAATTGGGTGCAGTGAGATATGTAAGAGGTATCATCAGTCAGTCAAAATAAGACTTACCTTACATGTCGAATCACAACAGAAGGATGACAAAGTTGCATGTGTAAATGTGAGGGCCAAATTGCTATGTGAAATTAAATCCAATTTATGCAGGCTTACATGATGGATGTCTCTGAATCTGTCATGCGAATGTTGTGCAAGTTATGCAGTGTATGCTCATGGCACATGAACCATCACCTACCCCTAAACCAAATGATTATCATTAGTTCAAATGTCTCTCTCGCACATAACATGGACAGAAAGTAACAATATGTTACCCGGAATATGTGATAGAAATGTTGCATGCGATAGGTTGTGATTTTCCTGACACAGTTTGGTTTCCCAAGTCCACATTTGCACAGGACACAGGTGTGGTTGGGGTTTAACACATATTCCAGACAACCAACTGTCAATAATACTCTAATGTTGGCATGTGCAGAGTGAACAGCTTTACAATTTATTTTGACCTATTGTGTGTTCACATCATACCATGCACGTGCCTACAGAATATGTTCCTCCACCCTATCAAAATTGATAACATCAAAATGTTTGATTGGCATGTAACACATTAGTGCCATGCAAACAGAAAATTGTTCTGGCATCCATACATGTATCAGTCATTCACTGTCTAGCCAAGGTTTGAACTCCAATGGACTTGGGTGACCATGTGAGCAGGCTTTTCACCTAGTGTAAATGCTGCGTATGTATGTGTGATGTGCCATAGTTAAAATGTACTATTCATGCAAACAAAACCAGTGGGCAAGCTAAATATCCCCATCTGTTGCAGTGAGTGTGTCAGTCCATTGTCCAGACCAATTACATACTTGGCTTCACCCCTTAACTTGCATTTGTCATAGTTTCTGTGATATGATTTTTCATTGATTTGATTTGGGGATTTGTATAGCGCACGATTGCCCAAGGGCGTCTAGGCGCTCAGCGGAGGGGGAAGCCGGAAATGATGCATTAGTTTGAGAACAGCCATGTCTTTAAGTGTTTTCTGAAACCGAGCAGTGATGGGCAGCTTTTGATATTTAGTGGGAGCAAGTTCCATAACCTCTCAGTGCCCAGTACAAAGCTTCTTCCTCCCCAGCTGGCTTTCTTAAATCTGGGTGCCTGGAGGAGTTTGCTCTGTGCTGACCGTAGTTGCCTTGATGGATGGTACCAGGTAAGGTGCTGTTTTAGGAAAATTGGTCTATTTCCGTGTATAGCATTATATGCTATGCAGAGGGCCTTAAAGTCTATCCTTTTCTAAATAGGAAGCCAGTGGAGTTTTTCTAAACCCTCAGAGACAGATTGAAATCTGGGGATGTCCAGCAGCAGCCTGGCGGCAGCATTCTGTGCTCGCTGAAGTTTAATCATGTGTTGTTTCTGAAGGCCTCGATAAAGTGCATTACAGTAGTCCATTTTACCCCAAAGTTAGGACTATCACTAACGTCTTTACAGCTTCAGGGGGATGAAGGAGCGCACTTTACAAATTACTTTCAGGATGAGGAACACTGATGAGACGACTTTGTTGACCTGTTGCTGGAAGGTCAGATAACACGCAGGTTCCTTACTTTCTGGACTGGAGCAGGGGCAACACCCATACTGGGGGGCCACCAGTTTCGTGACCAATAGGAGTACCTCAGTTTTTGAGCCATTAAGCTTCAAACAGTGAGTTCCCATCCAGTTATTGATGTGGGACACACACTGGTTAAAACGCTCGGCTGTCCCCTATGGATTGCTCGAGATAGACACCACAATTTGGGTGTCACCAGCGTAGGATAGAATCGTGAAGCCAAATTGCCTGATGATCTTGGCCAACGGGGTCACGTAAAGGTTAAACAGGGTGGGGCTTAGCGAGGAGCCCTGTGGCACCCCGCAAGGCAAGGATAGTCCCCTATCTGAACGTATTGGTGTCTGTTGTTCAGAAAGGATTTGAGCAGTGTCTGGGCAGAGTTCTTGACTCCCAGTTCTTGGAGCCTCCCAATTAAAATATCATGGTTCACGGTGTCAAAGGCCGCCGACAGGTCCAACAGGATCAAGGCGGCCTTGGCACCCGTGTCCAGTATGGCCCGAATCTCCTCTGCCGCCATGATCAAGGCAGCTTCCGTGCCATGACCTTGTCGGAAACAATACTGAGAGGAGTCCAGTATGTTTGCCGATGAGATAAAGGTCGTTAGTTGGGAGTTTATATGTCATCCAGCATTGTGGGCACCTGTGCAGCCCACAGAGCACTGCAGAATGGTAAAACGTTAGATGGGGTGATAGGAGCAATTGACAAAAAAGCATGGTGGTATAAAGGATGTTGTTACAAACCTCTATGTGCACATCGATTTTAAGGGATGAACTTCAATCTGCCTGTCTGATGCACATTGCTAGTATATGCGTGCACATGGCAATGTATGGTCAATTTTGCATGTGGCATTGTGAAAATGTCATACTACTGAAGATTTGCTGAGGCACAATACATGCACTTGATACACATGACTCATTTCACACAGGTGAATAGCCATAGATTTTACCCTCTTGCATGTTGCATGACAATCCACAGAGAGTACCTAGATGGACCATGTGTACAATTCCATGTGTGCACAACATCATTGTTCAGAATATGTCTTTATATGCACATGTGTATATGTTCATAGAGCCAAACACTGCCATTTTCTGTACCTACAAGTAACCCTGGGCGTAGTTCGCGAAGTAGCACTACGCGAAGCTACGCAAAGTGCACTGCGTAGTACCCTGTTCGCACTGTGCAAGATGTCGTTTTCAATGATTGCACAGTGCGGACAAGCAACCGGCACTGTACAATCATTGAAAACTGCATCTTGCACAGTGCGAGCTGTAGTTTTCTGCCGCTCAAGTAGATTTATACTCGAGCGGCAGCTTTCTCAACGCGGACTGGTAGTTTCTCATTGCGAGCGGTCACGAGCATACGCGACCACTCGCAATGAGAAACCTGACCTCCTCGCGTTGAGAATCTCGCCGGGCGGTTTATTTTCCACGCTCGCGATCGCCAACTTGATGTTGCTGATCGCGAACGAGGAAAAAGTCTCGCCGGGATGTAATTTTGCTTGCTCGCGGTCGCCAACTTGACATTGAGGACCGCGAGCAAGCAAAAAATGATCGCTGCACTACGCAACACTACGCTACGCGTGTTCGCACTGCGCTACGTCAATTCGCGTAGTGCGAAGTAGCGCAAACTTCGCAAACTACGCGAGCGTAGCATAGTGCTTTGCCCAGGCTTACCTACAAGGCCAAGACTTGAGTACTTACGCATTTTAATTTAAAGAGGAAGTACATGCTTCTCATGACGGTTTGTCATGATCCGTTCCATAGATATCATTTTTTGGCAAGAGATGGCACTTTTGCTGATAATTGTAATTCATGCATGTAATAGATGACAAATAGGACAACTTCAGCTTGGTCTGATACATATGTCCTCCATCTCCAACTAACAACATGACCCCTGATCAGGTAAAATCCTATTGGACCCGCTTGGAGAGGTACAGACACCTACGGCACATTGCCAAGGCCTACAGTGGGTCTGTATGAACTATCGAGGCCACAGGAACCTTGAAGTTGGCACCTCAGGGATAGAAAGCCCTGGATAGGGCCAGCACCAGGCCACAAGTGAAGGACTCCTAAGGTGGTGATCCGGGGCAGTTCCGGGACCCTCGTTAGTCACACCAGCAGTGGCATCACAGGCAGTCGCCAGCACATCAGCACATCCAATTGAGTTTGAGATGTACTTGCTGAAGGCAAACGCAAAGACAAATTTGAGGCTGGCTGGCCTCCAATTGCAGGTGTCAACACTTATGCAAATGGTCGCTCTTGCAACAAACTGTGAACTATGTAGAACAGCAAATTCAGGCCCTTCCCCCAACTTTAGGCCCTCCCCCTGTTCATATTGATTGTTATTATTGTTAAGACTTTTAGCATAGGTTAGGATAGAATTTAACATAGTCATAGCTTGGGTTCGTTCAAGTGTTTTTATAGCTTTTAACATGTATCTGTTTTTTAGTGGGGAAATGGGTGGGTGGGGGTTAATGTTTAGTGTGTGTTATAAAAAACTTTCAAAAATATATATTTGTTTAGGTTTAAAGTTTAGGTAGTTTGTGTATAGGTGTATTTCATGTTTGTCACATGTACAAATCTGTATTAACTGGGCTAAAGGGTTGATGTTAAATCTGTCTGTTGTGTGTAGAGTAGGATAAGTTAAGGTTAGGTAGGTAAGGTTAGTTTTAACTTGGGATAGTGTAGGTAAGTTACCATAGGTCAGTTTAGGCATAGTTTAGATTGGAATAGGTAGTGTAAATTATAGATTTTTAGATTATAAGATTTTTATGCTGTGTTAAATACATATTCTTTTGCATTTTCACAACTGCTTACTTATTAACTGCGTTTCAGTTGTCACATCTGCTTAGGTTGGTTTAGGTTGGGTTAAGCACATGCTGTAGAATTTGCTGCCAATGTTTGAATACATGTTACTTGGTGGAGCACCTAAGGAATAGATCATGTAAAGTTTTCAATGGAAAGGAAGTTAAATTGATACTGATGAAGAAACTTTTACCATTGTAATGGAGCTTCTAAGTCACTAGATGACATCCTTGCTGGTCAGAATATATGAAAACTGTCTTGCGGTTCTGTCGGTCCTCTATTACCTCTGCCTAATTCCGCTTGCAACTGATATACGGTAAAGTGCTCTGATACCCCCTGTGACCATGTTCGCAACATAGACTTTATCCCTATACTTCCTTTCTCTAGGAAGTAAAAACGTTATGGATGAAGAAACGTTTGTCTGGACTCTTTGCTTCCAATGCCCCCTAGGGTTCCGTGCTTGATGAGACTGTTAAGATTGTTGTTACTGTGTTTGGTTGCTCTGTTTTTTACCCCTTGTATCCTTTCTGACTTATATACTTTAAAGTGCTCCGATACCCCCGGTGGTCATGTTCGTGCTACAGAAAACATTTAAAATAAAATAAGTCACTTAAGGGATTTTCAAACGTGATTGTGCGCTGTAAGTCACACTTGCTGTGAATGAACAGACAGCCCAAAACAGGTATTAACCTACAGTTGCACTGTGTGTGTACGTGATTCTGCATGCTGTGTATGGATGATCAAGTAAAACCATTTTGACTAATCTAGGATGTGTTTAGTGCACACACTGATGACAGCCACTTACACTCTCTCCTAGGTACAATTGTTGCCACATCACTGTTGTTTGACGGTTAGTATGCATGAAAGTATCCCACCCCATGGCAGAAATTACATTCAGTCTTACCACTGACTGATTGCTAATTGTAGCACTTCATGCATGTGACCTTGGGAAACTACTTGCTAGTGTGGGTGCACATAGGGATCACATAGATTATTTTCTATGGCTTGTGCAGATTTACCCCTGGGTCAATGAAACACAATTTCCTTTAGATATTAGGCAGTGTCTTTAGGGTCAGCACATCAACCATGGTCTACTTAATCCAGTCATGACCAGAAATAAAACATACTGGTTCCGGTAAGTGTTTTTTTGGACACAGGAATCAAAGCGCAAGGAGCAAGGGGCAGTCCTTGGGGCAACAACCCCAACATAGTTTGTGAGCCATTGGATGTCCATACAAGGTCCATGTGGATACATGTCATGGGACATGTGGCATAGAGGAGAGTTCCAGTGAGGAGAAGGACCAAATTGCGATTAGGGAAGATAGGCCACACAGACAGTCAACAAATGAGTGAGATCAACAGGTGGGAAAACAAAGGGAGGACAATATCAGTTGCGAAGTACACTGGAATAGCCATGAGCACATGTACATAGGAAAACTGGCCATGAGGCACAGACAAATGCTACCGCTCAGTTTTGCGGTGGGTAGAGGGGAAGTCCACATCTTCATCCTCTGATGTGTGTGGTGCCTCCCGTGAGGGGGATGTTGTTGTTGCTGGTGCCAACGGAGGCACAAACACATTAGAGGCTAAAGATGTGGAACCCTGTTCCCAGCAGCATTTCTCTGCACCAACAAATAAGTCAGCACAGCACTAAGAAGGGTCTGCGGTTTTGCCAGCACAGGGAGAACGTCACAGTGTAAGGCACTCATTGTTGCTATGTAGGAGTCCTGCTTCTGCTCCAAGGACTCCAGAATGTTGCAGATGCCCGAGCTGGTTGGCAACCTCACTGGTGTCACTTCAGCAGAGCAGTTGTTTGTGCTTCTGCCTCATGACACCAGAAATGTCAGCCAGGGACTGTTCCAAGCCATGGAGTGGAGGCTAGGGGCCTCTTATGGCCTCAGGGATATCCTTATTGGAACTATGCACCTACAGACTTGCTCTTGGGTGCCCGCCACAGTATCCATCCCCACCCATAACGCATCTACCAGCTCCTGCTGTATTACTACTGCGCAATGTTGGAATTCAACTTGGGAGTCCTTGGAGTCCAGGCCTCGGGGTGGGCTGGCTGGTGGTGTTTGTTGGGTGATAGGCAGATCCTCTGGAGATGGTGTAAAGCTGTTGGCCCTTCTTGCGACCAGAGATAGTGTCTGAATGGAGTACAGGATTTCTTGAAGGGTATCTTCGTTGAGGGTTGGCAGACTGTCATTGTCAGCAGGAACCTCATCCTGGACAAGCAGCTGGCCAGGAGTTGTTGGTACATCCTCTGTAATTGAATAGATATATGTTGTTGTTAATCTTTGTTAGATGGTGACATGAATAATCTGGTTGACATTCAGACTTCCTAGTAATTCTTGTGAGGTCAACATTGATGCCTAGGACATCTGTTCCTCATAAGTTTAGAGGGCAAGTGGCAGTGCATCTTCCTTTCAGATGGCAGTATCTCTGCATTGTTCACACAACCACTGTGTGACAGGGCTGACCTGTTGTGTCATGACACATGTTCCAGCACAGTTGCACAGCTCTCTGGCCCTGCCATTCCTACACGTGTGATATGAGGTACAGTCCACCTTTGCGATTAGCTTTTTTTCATGATTCCAATACTGATTGTGTATTGATGGCTTGACACCACAACTGTGCACATTTCACATAGTCCCCAGGATGCCTGCATGCACTGTGACCAGTACTCAGCCCGCAGCTCCTGTGAAGGTGAAGTGGGTTTGCTCATGATCCTGCTGTCTGCCTTTCACACAGTATACCACGGCACTCTGCCTTGCTGTGCTATCTTGCATGTTCATTGTGCTTTTATGTGACCTCAGGTTCTTTTTTTTCACACATTTCCTGCACACCTCTATCAAACTTCCAACCTTGCTACCCTGCAGGAATGTGTGAGGTTAGGTACTTACTATGGATTTCCTATTTGTGTATACTCATGTATTTCATTGCACACACAGTTAGTTCCATATTTGTGAACAATAGGCACTGTGTAGCAACTCTGAGGGGATGGACCCAGTCAAATTAGGTAGATTGCTTACACTGACCCTCAGCTTATTTCATCATTGGCAGAGTAGGCTATCATTTGCAGATTTTCACACACAGGCCCCCTCACTTGTAAGTGTATATGCCTCCTCGAGCATTTTGGATGGATTTTGGGACAGGCACTCAACATACTGCGACACACAGATGGAAGCCAGATAATATATTGACTTACATGTGCATAAGACACCAACAATTTACAAGACCATATCCAATGGACTGACATGGCTGAGTGTTTTTTGAGTGCTATAGGATGAGCTGTAGCCCACATGGTAGTAGTACTGGACTTGGTGACATGTACCTACCCAGGTTTACCACAGAACTGGGCCCATCCACCTCGGCCTCCAACCACCACTGACTCCTGCCCTTTCTGGTGGCAGACTAGTTAATCCTTTGCCTTCAGACTCCCCCATCCCACATGCTATGTCTTCACCCAGGGGAACATTACATGTAGGATGTGGTTCCACAATGATCTCTTCTCTATCTTCCCTTCCCAGCTGTTACACACGTGTGAGACTGTCACACACAGCTGTGCATTTGTCTTGGTCTGGCTACCTTGCAGTACACATATCCCTTAGCTCCTCCTTGCAATGCTATGTCTTCCCATTCAAACACAGTGGCAGTTCAACGTGGTCAGGCAGCGCCTACAATGCTCTGCACAAGCAGTGGCCCACCTTGGCTACACATCATCTTTTGTTTCAACACACATGGTCCTCTGGTCTGCATCATTTGTATTTACCCCATATCCAGTCCGATTTAGTTTGGCAGGTCCCTACCATGGAAGCTGACACCTGTGTACTTTCATCCAGCATGTTGTGACAAGCTGAGTGAAATGTAGTTGCAAACAGTTTACTTTGCATGTGACTCTTGGCATGTTCCTATGTGTTCTTCCTTCACATGCCCCACACATGACCCCCCTCTCAGGTGTGCAGTTTCTCTTCTGACAAGCCTATTCCATTCCATTTCCTAATAGTCATATTTGTTTGCATTTGCTGACATTAGAAGCAGTGGCCTCATGGTGCAAGGTGGATTGCATTGTAACAGTCAGGTTTGGCAGGGTTAATGTATCCATGCATGATGTGCTGTTCCATTCCATATTTTTTGCTTTACATTGTAGGACTTGTAGTTCTGGTGAGTTGTGTTATACTGTCCAGTATAAGTGCCTGTAAACAAAAGTGTACCTGGACTGGTGCTGCGCTTCACACATGCAAGGTACAAATGTGAGGGAGCTGGATTGAGCTGTGCCACATGTAACTGGGCAGCGTGACTTACACATATGTAATGTTTAAAGGTACATGACTCAGATTCCTGCTCTTTGCCCTGCACACTGCACAGTAGAGCGCTGGTAGCTAGCTCGCAACACTGCACAGCATGAATTTCTTGCCCACATTGCCCCTTGTAGCCACATACCCATAGGTTTTTTTGTTCCTAGTGGGCTGCACTATCTTGTCCTGAAATTCCTGCCACCAATTTCTCTGGAAAGACTGCTGCCAACCACTCCTCCAAGTCATTGGGCTCCTCCTGTGGTGCCGGGCTTCTACCTCCAGTCTGCATGGCTGCCTTCAGGTTGCTGCTCAGTTTCTCCTTCGAACTGGTTTATAGTCATGCCTGTATTTTTTGCAGTCAGTGGCTGTCCTCTTTGCTTGTCCCACGCTGTTGATCTTGGCCACTATGGTCTGCCAAATGGCCTCCTTCTTTCCTAATGGCAGCTTTGAGGTGACAAATAGCCGATGTTGGTGCTCTGTCACCTCAGTGATCAAGATTTCATTCTCCTCCTCACTGAAGTTGCACTTCCTCTTCCTCTACCCCTGGGAGTCTGTCTGGACATCCTGGCTGGTGCTGGGGTTGTTAGGGTTGTTATCCTGTCTGCTGATCAGTTCTCCTCTCTCCAAGGCTGCCTTTTGTGAAGTGTTCTAATAGTTTTGTTCCCAAAGCATCATTTTATACATTATTCTGATGCTTAGTGCACTGAAAAGGGATGCTAGGATATTTAGTGTCACTTTACATGCAGCTAACCAGCCTTGCGTCAGTTTTGCCCCCGATGTGTCAGTTTCTGCTGACATCCACAGCAGCATCAATCTTTTTTAACACAGCCTGATCCTTATGCCATGGTGCGCCATACTGTAAATATTGTGCATCCATGGCATTTAAAAAGGATGTCGCAAATCGCAAGTCATTTCAATGCATCGCTGACGCAGTCATGCTTCAGTTCTTGTAAATGAGGCCCTTGGATCACAGCGGGCAGTTTAAAATAGTGGGCCCCCAAAATATAGATCAATAAAACTAATATAGCAGATGTGATAGATATAAGGTTTTTACTGTTACTGACAACTTAAATAAATACAAATACAGGTAGGAGCAAAGATTGAAAATGTTTTCGTAATTGTTTGCCAGTTTCCTAGATGCTGACATTTGTTACAGTATAGATAGGCTGTCCACATTGTTGACAAAAAGAGAAGCGCCCATGGCATCAGCTAGTAGACTCAGCGGGTCAGTCATTTACCAGCTGAGGAGCCTAATAAAGCAAATAACAGGATTACACTGACGCAATGGTAGCAGTGATGAGCCCTTTTTCATGAACCAAGTGCCGTAGTGAACGAGTCAGTGAGGAGCCACATATGTCCCAGACAGCATGATGTGCAGGCCAGCGGAAAAGCCTGTACGGGTGAGCGGGGAGGGGAACAACAGGCTATTGTATCATTCTTCTAGAAGGAATTGAGCTACTGTGCTATGAACGACAATGGCGTTGATATTTTTGCATGCTGTGCATTGTTAGAACAGGTGCCTAATTTTTAGGCTGTTTTTCAGCTTACTCTTTTATTGTCTAACAGTTAAGAAATGATTTGATTACAGCAGTAGTAACATCAAATTGTTATTGTGCCTTTTTGTGGTTCTTGTCCACAGAGGCATAGCAAGAGCGCATCATGCTGTCTGGGACATATGTGGCTCCTCACTGACTCGTTCACTACGGCACTCTGTACATTAGGAACTCCTGCCACCCCGGCAGCGATGTCCGCATTGTGTTATTTTCCCAGCCATGTGGACACATTTGTCTATCCATGCCCTAACCTCAGACAGGCAAGGTCTCCTTAACCAAGTGCGCTAGTCTGCCTTATAGTCCGTTCGAGCAGTACCGTACACTTGATACTCGTCATCTTTCCTGCTATAACGATAATTTTTCTGTACATTAGGAACTCCTGCCACCTCGGCAGTGATGTCCGAATTGTGTCATTTCCCCAGCCATGTTGACACATTTGTCTATCTTTGCCCTACCTCAGACAGGCAAGGTCTCCTTGACCAAGTGCGCGAGTCTGCCTTAGGGTCCCTTCGAGCAGCACCGTACACGTGATACTCTTCATCTACCCTTTTGGGACCGGGTAATTCCTCCAGGCCCCGATGCACACTCCACGTGTGCTCTGTGTTGGTTTGTTTAGTGCTCCCAGCGGTACCTGCCATTAAAGTTTTGTACAAACCCTTTTTTTTTTTCCTCCTTCGTTGTTACGCGTTGCCAAGTGCAACGAACAACCTCTTCTTTCTCACCGTTGCTCCGATTGGATCTCTCTTGACCAATCAGCATAGGTACAAGAGCTTTCTACCCAATCAGGTAGAAGCTCTCTTAGAGAGCCTGACCAGGGACGCACCGAGTGGCCTTTATATACACACCGCCGGCCCCGGATCACTACCATCCGGACCCGGCAGCAAGAGGCTGTGTAGGCTTTTCACGGGTGCAGAGCAGCAAGGGCGTAAGTACCATTACCCGCTCCTCGCCCAACAAGGTAAGCGAGCCTTCGCTTTCTCCTCCGTTCGTGACACTCACACGAACTCCGTTTTCTTTTCATTTCTCCCTGATGCAGGGTGTGCCAATTTGCTCCCACCCCCCTCCCGGGATCCATGAGGCATTTAACGGACTGGCCTCTCTGTAAGATTCATTCCCTTATTAGTGCATACTGAGCATCGCGGGCAGTTGAATCAGTCCCTAGCCCTATTTCTCCGCATTTGAGTGTCACCGTTACATTTCACGTGCGTTCCGAGATTTGACTATTAGTCACTTTTGACAGGAGAACGTTCTGTTATCCTACACCGATATTTGATTATACCTAGGTGCACAGCTTCTCACATTTTGGCACCTGAGGTAGATCTAGAGGCACTCATTTGTCCTTCGAGCACAACAGTTCGTAACCCCTGAATTGTAGAGCACGATTTTGTGACAAACATTGATATCTCTTTTTATGTTTTATCTTTCTGTTTGTTTGTCTCTTTGTATCGTCAGAGTAAACTCGTTCCTCTCCCCATAATTAATTACATTATCTGGCGGAGTTTACACTATTTAGTGTTTTTTTGATTTTCACATATCAGCCCACGGTAGGGTGGACCTTAGTGCGTTCACACCACCGGGGCGCCGCACATCCCACTCTGGTCCTGAAGAATGCCCGATTAACACTCTTAGAGGCAGAAACATGTTGACCGCCACGGAGTGAACCAGGTCTTTTATTTTTTTGACCCTCACTCCTTTTTACTCCTTTCCAATTAAGCAAAATCATTAAAGTTCCTTTTTGACTCAATTGGATATTTTAAATTCACTTTCCCCACACAACAAACCCCGCTCCGCAGTAACCTGGCGTCGCAGCACACTGGGATGACATTCGGTCGTCCCAGTGGAAGCCCAATGATGAAGCATGTCACCAACCAGGTTGGCGAGTGAGGGCTTTTTATACCCACCGGGTATTGTTCCATAGTGGCCCACTCTCTTTCCATGAACATAACGGTTCATAGAGAATCTGTGGCTCTGTGCTCTTCTGATTAATGTATTGCATTAACTACAGTGCCCCTTGTTATTATTACTGTACACTGGCTTTGTTGATTCTGGGCACCATTGATAGCCACAACCGAGCTAGACTAACTGCCCTGATTATAACCTATGACCTCCAGGCAGACTCTATTGCCCTCTCCCATTCTACTATGGACAAAAACCCTCCAACGTGCATAATTGTTCCTCGAGCTTCCACCAAGTACTTTAAATGGGAAAAAAGAAGGGCGGGTACTCACCAGTTGAATCTGGGGATAAGGATGGAGCTGGGCTGGAGGCGGGGCTAGTGTCCTGCTAGCAGGGAGGTATATCGGACTAGTGCTGAGTGATACTATGTCTGAGGAGCATGATGTTGTCCCTTCGTGCTGTACGATATCACTCCCATACTGTGTCACAATAAAATGCACAATCAATTTCATTTCTCTTCTTTCTTTTAAAATATATAAAAGAAAATATCATAAAAGGCAGAAGTATGGAAAAAATCTAATTCTATGATTTAAAATTGAGTCTAGGCAGGATTCTTGTACAAATATACTTAATCAATTTTATAGGCCAAGCTATCATGCATAGTAAATGACTTTCTTATGGTGGTAGCACGAGTAATAAAAATTGAGACAGCATGACAGATGTTATCTGACTCGAGATTACACAAAAATGTATAGGCTTCCTTATAAAATAAGAACCTATCTGATAAAAACAGTAGTTGCATAAAAAGTTACAGAAGAGGATAAAATGCAATAGATTGGGTAGTTTCCGATCACACGGGCACTTTGACAAGTCTTTAAGCCACACATCTCTTTTTGGGAATGCAACAAGTTAATTTAAAGTGCCCCTTCGGAATCTAATAAGTAAAATCTCTTCTTTGCATCAGTGATCTCTATAAGATAAGTAGGCAAAACCTTGAATAATGGCCCTTCCAGATATCAAGATACTGTTTGTTTTTCCATCTCTTTGCTCTCTCTCCCTGAATCACGTTTGTTGGTAAAAATCAGTTTGGGCTCTTTTTCACTGTACTGTGAAACACCAGCGGGACATTCTATAGAAGCATTTTCATCAATTTCTTGAACTAGTCTGATAATTTATGCCAACTAGGGTATCTTGCCATAGTGGCATAGTGCAAGGCAAGCATTAATTAAATCCCTTGTATATTTAGTACCAGCCTTCCTCCAAATGTTGTGCCACCCTCCTAAGGCACATTGATCTAAGGTGTCATCAAGAAAAGATATACCCAATTTTCTGTGGGTAATATAGGGTGGTGCAGAATGAGGGACTGCCAAAAGTCTACTCAGAAAAGAGTTTTCCTGTTTTTGCAGAATCTAGTGCACCGCCAGACACCATCCTAATGGATGTCCCATATGTAGCAATGGGGATGCACTTACTCGTGTAACCCGATTGGTTTATTGCCAATTTTAGTAGCAAGTCTGAATATTGCCTCTATTGTCCTTTTACATTTAAGGTTAGCTAACTCTATATGAGGTTCCCAGAGGCTATAGTTTGAAAACGACACACCAAGATAAGAGAAGTTACGAACCTCTTCCCAATTATGGCCCCTCACATAATGAGATTTTTTCTTCACCTTCCCCCTCCCACACACCATAACACCATAACAAAGGATTTCCCTAGATTTAGTTTTAAATCCTTTTGTTCTATATAGGTAACAAATCTATTGATCAGCAGTTGGAGTCCATTTGTGGTTTGAAATAGAAATACCGCATAATCGGCATAGAGGAGTACAGGGTTAGGACGTAAACCTACTCTGAGCGCGTCTATGGCTGTTTCTTGTAACTTCCTATCAACCCAGGTTATTTAGAGGGAAAAGAGGAGGGGGGCTGAAACACAGCCTTGTCTTATACGTTGGCTCACTTTAAACTTGGGTCACATTCTCCCTCTATCCCAAATCTCACATGAGCGGTTACTGGGGTATAGATCTGTGAGAGGAATGAGAGTATATCCACTGTGGCACCCATTTCAACCAGGGTCTTACACAATTTGGTGTGATTAATGCAATCAAAAGTCCTACTTAGGTCAGTAAAGTAGAGCTGTAAACATTCTTTCTTTGCTGCAATATATTTGGAAATTAAAAGATGAAGGTTAATAACCAATTCAAACTCTTGGTGCCTCTCGAGAACACAAAGACATCCCACTACCCAAAGATGTCGCTGCATGGAAATTCCTAAGAGCTTCCGTGTTACTAGAACAAAAAACACTGTGTCGCGGCACTCTAAATGTCCATAATCTAGTCTTTAATAGTCAACAAAACAGTCTTAGCACTATTTTTGAGACTGCCCACAGCCAAGTAAAGCTTTCAATAAATAATTTCTTAAATCGTTTGCAAAAATGTTAAAATTGTAATTATCTGGTGATGGTACTTCACATGACAGTCAAAGATCATGTTTCATAAAGCATAGTAACACAAATACTGTCTGAGTCAATAATAGACGTAATCCCGATGTTTCCTTGATGTTTTGAGAGATGAAGGCAGCCGACACGTGTTTCGCTATGCACTGTAACTTTTACAAGGCTTAAGACACTGGGTCCTTCCACTACTCTGAGTAAAGAGTCGTATCAGTTAGAAGTATGTCAAACTATGCAAAAAATCCTTAAAACACTAAGTCCTTCCGCTACTCTAAGTAGAGAGTATTGGCCATTAAAATTGCGTAAACATGCAAAAGAATCCTTATTTGAGAAATGTTAGTAGAAAAGGTAGTGTTCCAAATTTCCAACCAAGTCCTTGTTCAGTAGTCCCCCCCCCGCATATATCCAGACCAATACGGACTTTCATGTAGACTAATCTGCTACGTGTCCGAGTTGCTCCCGTTGCTATGTAGACAAGAAAGTTTTTTCAAAATTAGAGTATTTGAATAAACTAGAAAATACCCTAGAGAAGGGCCAGGGTTGAGAAGGGAACCTGATATCGTGTAAAATCGCTGAATGATGTATTCGATGAAAAATAGTCCAAAAGTTCCATAATGCCCGAAGACTTTGTATCAAGGAAAAGAGTGCGTCCGGGCTATGATATGCCCCTGGCCATCTGTGTTGCCGCCAAGCGTTCCTGCCTCCCATCTGGTCCATGGTAGAAATAAAGTATCGACTTTGCAGATGAGTCTAAAAGCGATATTGGGCTGAAGCACTTAGCTGTCCCCTGTCGCCATTTTAATAAAATAGGGACTATTATGGAGTCAGTCCAGGTGGATGGAATAGACCATTTTGCCGCAGCATTAAAAACCTGCACCAAGATTGGTGCCCACATTGCTGGACAAGATTTGAAGGCATCTACAGGGACCCCGTCAGGGTTCGGGGCTTTCCTGTCAGATGACTTTTCGAAAGCAATTTCCCACAAAAGAATTACTACAGTTAATATGTGTCTATGGACACCAAATACTAGTATTGACCATGGAGTTCCTTCACTGAATACTAAGGATACATAGTAATTCTTGCAAAAGACACAGAGGCGTGTTTATTCTCAACGTGCAAAAGGTTTTCATAATTAAAAAGACACATTAATTGGCTTTGTAAGTGATCAAAATGAGCCGCTAGACTACTACTACTAATTGAGAAAGGATGACTAGTCACTGATTTTATATTATGTCACTTCATGTGTTATCTTATTGAAACCTTGGTACAAAGTTTAAAGAAAGCCATTCTTCACTGCATGTAAACCGAACATAACACATTTTAGGGCTTCCACAGCAATTTGCTAAAACATGATGACACAATGCATCAATGCCTAGTTAAAAAATAAAAATGAAATGTTACATCAACAATTATGTGGCGTTTTCCACATAATTATAGATTTGCTAAACTTGACACATAATCCTTTATCTGCTATATAATTTTTGAGCCAACTGTTTAAGCCTGGTGAGAGTATTGGCTGGTTGTGGACAGTGTGATACATGTCAGCTCAGTTAGACCAGCTGGGAAAGTTCCAAGAACTTCATTGAATAAAAAGGGAGAGAGGTGAAGCCTGCCCATTAATAATTTCCATTGCTTGCCATCAGGTAAAATGTCTCCTCATTTCATCCTAGTAATGCTCTTTTGTTTGAAAACATCTCATTACATTCTGTTCCAGCAGAATACACTGCAAGGCTTTCCTCGACACACACTACCACACACACAACCACACACACAACCGCACATACAACCACACACACACACAACCACACACAACCACACATACAACCACACACACACACACACACACAACCACACACAACCACACAACCACATACACACAACCACACACACACACAACCACACACACACAACCACACACACACACAACCACACCCAACCACACAACCACACACACACAAAACCACACACACAACCACACACTCACACAACCACACAACCACACACACAACCACAAACACAACACACACACACAACCACATACACACACACAATCACACCCAACCACCCAACCACACACACACAACCACACACACAACCACAAACACACACAACCACACACACAACCACAACCACAAGCACATCCACACACACAACCACACACAACCACACACACAACCACATACAACTACACACACAACCACACACAAAACCACACACACAACCACACACTCAACCACACATACAACCACACACAACCACACACACATAAACACACACAACCACACACACACAACCACACACACACTCAACCACACACACACACAACCACACACACTCACAACCACACACACATACACACACAACCACACACACAACCACACACAGCCACACACACAACCCCACACACAATCACATACACACATCCACACACCCACACAACCACACACACACAACCACACACACACACAACCACACACACAACCACAACCACGCACACAACCACACACACACAACCAACTACAACCAACCACACACACAACCACAACCACACAACCACAACCACACACACAACCACACCCAAAACCACATACAACCACTCCCAGCCACACCCACAACCACACACACACACACAACCACACACACAACCACAACCACACACACAACCACAACCACACACACAAAGGGAGGAGACAACTGCAGCAGGACCTTCGGCTTGATCAGGACAGCAGAACCACCGGAAAAACAACCCCTCTGCACGACCTGGGCACAAGAAGTTGTCACTGGAGACATCGTGATCCTATGAACAATAGTGTCATCAATGATCTAATCCAAACTGTAAACTGTGACAAATAACATCCCTATATATTACAGTACCACAAAAACAGCAACAAACATTGGCATAGCCAATAGGTCTCGCCTTTGGGAACTTGTAAGTGTTTTGCCATGCAACAGTTGTTGTGGCACCAAGGATATTATGCGGCATAACTAAATACTTATAAGGTCCCAAAAGCGAGACCTATTGGCTATGCCAATGCTTGTTCTATGTCCATTTGACTTAGATTTTCTTATGGGGATGTTGTCAGTACTCTGTATGAGTTTGAATTGGGTTTTCTTAAACAAGTGTAGTTAGGGCTAAGTTTTATGATTCTGTATTTTTGTAATAGACACTGCATGGCATTTCATGCATTTCCTTCTGTACTGCATTTTTCTATAACTCTGTAATGCATCTATTTCTAACCTATTTTTGATCTAGAACTCTGTTATTGGAATTTCTTCATTTATTTAATTAAACTTTGTTGAAATGTAAAAAGAAAAAAAAGTATATCTTTGGATTGCTTATTGGATTTTTGTTCTTTAGTGTCTTTTTCAATGCATTTTGCTCTATTATATAAATTAGAGTGGAATTTTGATTGTGTGTTGTGTTTTTGACTTTGTCACTATTTTGGTGCTTCTGAAATGCTTCATATGTTTTTTTCTAACATAAACCTGCCTGCTCTGTGTTATAGCTAACAGAGGTTGAGCTCATGTTTAAATTTGGGAAACCTTTATTTGGACTTGACAGGTCAGTGCTTTATTATTTGTGGTGGACTACCAACCACCCAAATTAATAATTCACTTTCTTTCATCCCCTGTATCGATCTGCATGAATATTGATATGCCAGACTTTAACTGTCTATGGTAAGCGAATTCCCAATTTGATGCAAATCCATCTTTGAAACCAAAAGTTATAGGCAAATAAAAAAAATCCTTTTCAATGGAAGTGCGTCTCATCTTTTATTACACAGTTGCGACTGCCACTATTTAATTTCTATTTATATATTCACTGAAAAAACATAGGTTTCAGGGACGTTATAGTTAGTTGGACATTTCACTCCTACAAAACCATAGAAATTTCGCCGTTATAGTTAGTTCACCTAACTATAACTCGTGCCCCTGCAATGCACTGCTGATGATGTCATATATTACATCATTCATGACATGGACAGTGACATGGTCAGTGACATCACTGATGACATCTCAAATGACATCACGGATGACATCACTGATGACATCATCCAGTGAATGTTGGTTTCTATAAAGTTTAAATATGTATTATATGTATGCCAAGGTGTATTGAAGAATGAGTGGGTGTATAAGTGTCTGGATGGAGGATTTAGTAGCTGCGTTATTACATGTGTTTTATTGAATGCATGGGTTAGTGACTAAACTGTGTGAATGTCTGTATCAGTCTGTCTGCTGTTGTATAAGCTGCTCCATGGGTTGGTTAGTAGCTACATGAGTGTCTATATGGGTCATTTATTGGTTGCCATTGTATTTGTATGGGTGCCTGAGTGTGTGTGTAAGTGTGTGGGAGGTGCATACTTGTTTGAGTGATTGATTCACTGGCTTTATGGGTTCAAGAGTGCATTTGGATACAGCTGTATGGGTGGGTCAGTGTGTTTATGGGTGTGTTACTGAGCGAATGGATGTCTCAGTGGTACATGTCCAAGTAACTGCATATGTAAAAGGAAGTATATGTGAGAGTTGGAGTATATACATGACTATACATGAGAGTCAGTGATTGTGAGAGCGGCTGTATAGATGAGTGTGTACTTGTGTCAGTGATTGTATCAGACAGTAATTATGCGTTTGTTTCTGTTTGAATAAGTGATCTGTTGTGTGTATAACTCTACAGGTCAGTAAATGGAGGTGTGATTGATTCTTTGCATGACTGACTAGGTGTGTGAGTAACTCTGGATGAGTGCTGGTGTGTGAGTGTCTGTGTAGGTGTATGAGTGTACATGATAGTGTTGTATTAATGAGTGACTGCATGTATGAGTGATTGTTTGGGTGAATGAGTAGAAATGTGTGTAGTCCTAATAACCAGTGAGTAGATATGTAGTAAGTGGTATTAGTGTGTCTATGGTTTCAAAAATGGTATTCTGTATTTTGGACTAGGTGTATCAAAGGTTATATTAGGGTGTGAGGAGGTGCATCAGAATATCACATGGATGATGTCATCAGTGATGTAATCAGTGATGTAATATGAGATGTCATCAGCAGTGCATTGTGGGGGCGTGAGTTATAGTTAGGTGAACTAACTATAACGGTGAAATTTCTATGGTTTTTTAGGAGTGAAATGTCCAACTAACTATAACGTCCCTGAAGCCTGTGGTTTTTTCAGTGAATTTCTAAGGTTTTGTAAATGCTAATGTCTAACTATAACAGGCCTGAAACCTATGGTTTTTTCAGTGAATTTCAAAGGTTTTTTAAATGCTAATTTCTTACTATAACATCCCTGAAACCTATGGTTTTTTCAGTGAATATATATATATATATATATAAATATAATGTAATACTTACAGGGTGTGTGTGCAGAGTGTGAGGAGGGGGCAGGAAGGAGTGGGGCGGCTGCCGTGGTCTCTGCTAGTTTAAATTCCAGGTCAATTGGCATATTTACAAATTTGTTCAAGTCACCAGTAAAGAGTTAAAAATACAAAAGGATAAGTATTTAATTTTCACAAATAGAGGGGAGAAATGTCATATTTAGCTACTTTGCTTCTTCCAACCCATTCCCAGATGTAAAACGACTAGCTCAGGGTTTAGTTGAAAATGAATATTGCTTCACATTTCACCATTTCACATCGTGGTTCCCTTTTCCTCACACCAAACAGCTGGAAAGGGTGCTCGTAGAGGGCTGTTTGGAGATGGTCCTCCCACACTCTGGAAAACTACAAAATCACGTCAGTCAGTGTGCTGGTACGTAAGCAACACTTCGAATTGTCACTCCTTTCAACATGGTATCCAAGGAAGGTGTTTCGGAACAGGTCCTTCTCTGCTCCCCTGCCTCCCGGTGTGGAGGCCACATTGTGTTCGGAATGGCGTCGTGCGGGTGGAGGAAGTAATCAGCTACCACACACAAATACAAAAAGATCAGAAGTGACGTTTTGTTCCGCGTTTGAACAAAACATTCCTGGTGCTCCTGCTCAGCCCGATTGAGTTGAAAATGGCGTTTTCAAGTAGAAACACGTCCTTTCATTCATCTGGCGTTGAGCTCGGCTGAGGGGCCACCCGGGGCAGAAGTTTCCCCCCGGGAGAGAGGTTGCTTTCACAGTACTTAGTCATTCAACTAAAAACTCCCTCCTCGAGATTTGCTTGGTGTTGGGACCGGTGGTGGCTGCGAGCATTTGTGCTTTGGGCACGGTTGTGGTGTGTGTGGGGCGGTCTCTGTTTACATTTAGAGCTGAGCATAGTTATATAACCAACAACCACCTATAACCGTCTCACGGGGTTCACACGTTGGAAACCCCCGGCTGAAATGTGCAGGGCCTGAGGCTCTGCAGATACATATTTTGGCACCTGTAAGAAGTGGTGGACGGACGTGGTGGGAGAGGGGGAGGTGGTCAAGGGGTGAGGCTAGAGGGTGGAGGATTTCTCGCTACGGGCTTTTCATCAGCTGCAACTTTGTGCTAATAAAATGTGTTTTCATATTACAGCTATAGACCTGCTCTCGCACGCTTGTCCACACGCCACAAGCCTGTACTGTACTTCCTAAGACACATCTGCAAGGATCATACCCCCTTTTTGCTATGTACAACGGAATCTAACAATTCCACAGTTGCTGCTTCACTCAGTTTGCACTGAGGCCAGCAACTTAAACCTGACTTTTGCCAGAATATTTCTAATTTGCTTATTTTTATTTTTTTATTTTTGGCTTTTTGCACCGTCTTCATAAACGTGTCCCTACTTCGAATGAGAAAAGACTCCTCTTTTATAAAAAGTCGACAAAAACACCGACATCGCTGGATACAGAAGAAAATGGAATACTGTATTTGATTTAGAAAGTTCATATTTATAAACACGCAAGTTAAGGAAACAATGGCCAGTGCCCGAGGGAGCTTAGCGGGGGCCATAAGCTGCTATCAGATTCTCAGCATAGCCTTTGCATAAAATAACTACAGCTGGCTCCTAAGCTCTCAGGAGCCTGGGGGTTCCTGGGCCCCCGGGGGCGGACAGTCAGGTTTGTCTGGGAACGGTAAGTGCAGGAGAGAGCGATGAGTGGGCATAGTGAAAGAGGTGGAGGGCTGAGACAAATAAAGAGAGAAGGGGTGAGAGTAGGAGGAAGGGATAGAAAGACGAGAGATGGAGAGAGAGGAAAAGATAGTGAGAGAAATAGAAGAGAGACGAGAGAGAAAATAGCTGCTCACAGACCGAGAAACAGAACGAGAGGGGAGAGGCATTGTGTGGAGATATAGAGAGAGAAATAAAAAAGAGACTGAGAGAGGGGGTAGCGACAGCGAGAGAAAACATGGGAAAGGTGACAAAAGAAAGACAAAAGTGATATATTAGGAAAGAAATGCGAGATGAAAGGACAGAGCGTAACAGAACGAGCTCGCAAGAGAGGGAGATGTAGAGAGCGGGAGACCGTGAGGCAAATGGAGGAGAGTGAAACAGAGTGGGAGATATGAAAGAGAGGGCAGAGGGAAGACACGAGCGGGGGAAGGAAGGCTACGTGGAAATAATGGAGATAGTACAGAGATAAAGTGAGAGGGTGAATGAGAAGGACAATGAAAGATAAGGGAGCGGAAATGTGTGAAACACTGACAGAGAGGATTGGAGAAAGGAAGAAAAAGAAAGTGGGGGGAAAAGGGAGCAAAAAGAGATGAAGGTGAGACACAAGAGAGGCTGAGAAACAGAAAAAATAATTTAGAAATGCAGCAAGTGTAACAGAAATAGATGATACACTAAGTAGGACATTTTGAGTGAATGAAAAAAAAAGTACGAAAGTGGGACTGAGACAAAGAGAGGAATGGAGCGGTAAATTAGAGACTGACAGCGAGGTATGAGAGTGAGAGAGGAGAGTGAATGGGTGAAGCTAGGAGAGAGAAATGAAAGTGTGAGAGAAAAGGCAAGGAAACATGGCAAGGACAGGAGTGAAAGAGGGAAGCGAAGGTAAACAAGAGGCGTCTTCAGATCCATTTACAAGCATTTCTACACATGTATTACAAGCTGGGAAAATGACCGCAATCATTTCAGATATACATAATTCATTTAAAATTTGAAATAAAAATAAAAATCTGTCATAAACTTTTCTTTTTCCACATTGACCAGTACCCACACAGGCAGTGACAGAAGTGTAGATAAAAGGTACTTACGAAGAAAATGATTATCTGCTGAACAAAAATAAAAAACAAACTGAGGATTATATCTTGGCTGACCATCACTTGGACTTAGCAGAGAAGAAAGGGAACCCAACAAAAAAGGCGACACTAGGTGTCTGACTTCCCTCTCTGAGGAGTTTCTGGTTCACGTTCGGAACGGAGTTGGGCCGAGTGTGTTTCCCAGATATCAAGTTTGAATCATCATGCAAGCAGGTCAGCGTCCGCCGTTGGCGGCGCAGGCGCGGGGTCATGTCCGTGAAGAGTGCAAGTTGTCACGTGCCCCCTTCAGTGTGCCCAAGTTCAGGTCCATTGCGGCTCTCCGAGTGCATGTCCATGATGCCTCGGTGGAGTCTGTCTGTCTGTCTGGGCCGGGCCCTGATCATACCTCGCACTCAGACTCATCGCTAGAGGTGACCGAGAGGATGGACATGCCTGTGTCCACTCGCTGGACACGCTGGTGGTGGGGCTGGCAGCCGCCATGGAGGGGGACTCGGCCGAGCTGTGCGTAGGGCAGTCGGGGTCTGCCTGGGAGTGCAGGCCGCTCTGTCCTATCGCCTGGTGCTGGAGCCTGGAGCTGGCAATGTTCGAGAGGGGGAGAAACAACATGGGCAAGGTCAGATTGTTTGTAGGCAAGAGAAACTCAACACAGCAAACAAATCACTGAACACAACACAGAGATGACTACCACCACCTCACAGCGTAAACATAGTGCAGCGGGAAAACAACAACAATGTCCAGTTACTGCTCCAGTCATCACCCAAAGCAAAGCAGTTCCAACCAAGAGTCTCTCAACACACCCTGGAGTTACCACCACCATCTTCACACTCCAAAGAAAGGCACGGCAACACCACTTTGAACAGACATCCTCCACACGCACTCTAGGCCGGAGGTCATCAGGACACATTCAAAGCTCGGCAACACAAACAACCGCAACCATCCCCGACTACGAATCTCAAACATACTCTACCAGTGGCCACGACTGCCACAAAGCACACTAAAAGACGACACCGCAACGACACTACCATACACCCACCAATGTACCGTGGCCAAAACACACACATCAAAACAAAAAAAGGCAACTCAACCAAGGAAGGATCTCACAATAAATGCTAACAGGTATTATCGCAGTCACAAACACACCACGCACGGCAAATCACTTACAGTGTCTCCCACACACTAAAAATCACCATTGCTGCCACTAAGAAAAAAAAGAAATGAACGTGGAAACGTGCACTTTCGTGATGCACCCTGGCCCAGAGGTCACCAGCACATACAGCAAACACATCAAAACAAAGCACTGCAACAACTCCAACTGAGCTTTTATGGACTCCACACAACAAACAAAACACGTTCGGCAATATCTTCAAATGAGAGTTTCCCAGCACATTCTAAAAGATGCCATCCCACACCAAAAAGGTATCCCAACAACTCCCCTGGCGGAGAACGGCCCCAAATCTTCAATCACAGCTCCTGTACATCATTTACCACCAGCAACACACACATCAAATAATGAGGAACTGCAGTGCCTGATGCCACGGTTATCACACACAGTTTACCAGCTGCCGGCACTGTCCCAACAGACACCAAAGATGGCTCAAGTACTGCCCAGAGAGGGTCGCTGTGCAAAACCAACTTGACTCAAACATCCCCAACAGAGCAGTGCAACGTGTACCCGCTCAAGGCTGTTATGGAGGAGAGACACCACGTCACCCAGGGGTTGTGATTCAGTGGCCCATTTCGACACTGTTTGTCCCAAATGGAAATGGTGCAGCGGTGCACCAATATATGTGTGTGTCTGTGTGTGTCTGTCTGTGTGTGCGAATTTTGGATGTTTGGCACACATTTCCACAATAACTTAGGGCCATCTGTGCAAACACATTTCCCCATTGATACAGAATGGTACAACCCATCATAGATAGGGCCCTTACTTCTGCACTCAGCTGCACTTGCAAGAAGGCCAATTTTAAAGGGGAGCGGTTCTCATAACTGTGAGCCCACCGCTACCTCAGGCAATGCCAAAGAAGAGCCAGTGAGCTGGCATTACGGTCAGATGAGGCAGCATCATCATTCGAAGTCCCGCTACCACCAGAAATCAGGGTGAGCAGCCTGAACTCTGTAACAACCTCCACAAGACACCACAGCCCCCATCTGACACAGAGAATGACCACCCTTCACCACTTGTCGTAACACTGGGGGAGATGCAAGCTGCCCTCGCAGCCAGCAGTAAGGGGGTAAGGTGGCACAGCGCGGCCTGAAAGAGAGCGACTGTGCCCAAAGAGAGAAAAAAGAGAAGCTTGGAGGCACCACCAGAGGCCCTTAAGGTGACACTCTCAGCAGCCACGAGTGCCCGTGTGACTTAACGCTGCTCTATCCCTTCCGCAGCATGTCATAGGCTGACTGAGATGACCCTGGACAGTACCTCTGCACTCAGCGGCACCGGCTTCTCAAGGGAGACTGACTGACTGCCTGCTGCCCCCGGGGTCCTGCACACCTTGTCAAGGGAGGCTGGCTGCCTTGCCTCCCCGGAGCCCTGCACCCCTGAAGGGAGGCTGCCTGCTGCCTCCCCCGGAGCCCCGCACCCCTCCTCAGGGGAGGCAGGCTAAACTTTCTCTCAACAGGTCTGTAGAGCGGTGAGCCCCCGGCGCGGGCATAAGCGGGCTTGTGTACATGCCATAACTACAAGAGTACCCCCGTGTCTGCTTACAGATGGGATAACTGCGCCCACCAGGTGGATGCTGTTTTGTCATCTCACACCGAGCATGTACACGCAGCAAACAACCAGCATGCAAACGGTAAAGCTGCAGGATGCTTGAATCAAAGCACAAACAAGCATCAAAGCTACCACAACAATCATGCAAGGAACCTGAAAATATGCACCCCGTTTTTGCAGGTTTTTCAAAACAGTTACACTCAAACCCAGGCAAACATTGCCTTATTTATGCACACGATTAAGTCAACGGTTATGTTTACAAATCGAAGACCAGAGCATTGATATTGAGGGAAATTAACTTACTAAAATAATGAGCAATGTATGTTTCAATTACACTCTACAAGAAACAACACTGAACATACACGTAATTCAACTAGTAACACAGGTGTAAAGTCCGCAACAGACCTCCCACCCTGCCCCACGTACTTCCTACAGACCGTCTCTGGATTTCGGAAAGGAATGCCATTTAGGCTGAAAGAAATAAAAGTCCTTATTTGAAGAAAGTGACCCATTTTCCGCTTTCTTTTTTGGAGCAAGAAGTGCCTTGGGCTTTGCATAAGAGCTCACTTATACATGCACATATGTGTAGATGCATATTCAAAATATTTACAAATATACGTGCATTTATAAACTCAATAGCAGGCATACAGTTTGTGACAATGCCCCCGGGCCTCAATTAAATGAAGCTCGGGAGCCCGCGCTTCATTTTTTTTTACAATTTCTGCGGGATTCGTGACCCCAGTGCAAATTTCGCCTAATTTAAAAAAAAAGTTTTGGGGGGCCCTGGGTGTCCTTGTGGGACCCCCTGAGCAGGCCTAGGGGGTCAGGGTGTTTCTACTCCGCCCCCTTTTCTTTTTTTTCACCTTTGTTTCCCTGTTTTCTTGTGACTCGGTTCTACTGAGTCACAAGATGGCTGCCAATACTTCCTGGTTTGGAGTGTTGACAGCCAATCACAGTGAAGCTCATGCTCGGGAGGGGTCGCGACTCCACCGCGTCCCTCTATATCAAAACTTTCATTTTGGAATTTCTCAGCAACTACTGAACGGATTTACAAAATTTTAAAAAAGGATGCTTTCTGAACCAAGCACTACCTTTTCGCCAAATTTGGTGTAATTCCGTTCAGCAGTTCGGGCTGTAGCCTTGGCAAAAGTTTCCTATGGGAAATTGATTTTCCGAACTCTATTTTTTGAAGTTCTCAGGAAGTACTGAACAATTTACACCATTTAAATAAAGGTCTCTTTCTGAACCAAGGGCTACCTTTTTGCCAAATTTGGTGTAATTCCATTCAGCAGTTCGGGCTGTAGCTGTGTCTAAAGTTTCCTATGGAAATTAACGTGGCGAAAACACGTTTTGGGACCCCCCATTTTTCTCGTCCTCCACTTGGCGAATCACCCCAAAACTTTCCAGACTGGAGTTGACCAGAGCGGGCCACTAGTTTTGAACATTTCGCAAAGATTCATCAACCAGCGCCAAAGTTATTGGGAAAAGAAAAAACGCTTTACCTATGGAAACTAGGTCCTAACTATAACTACCTACTGGAGACCGCCAGTAGGTAATATATAACTATTCATATCTGTATATCAATATCTATCTATATAGAGCGCCAAAAACATACACACAAACACATACATGTATATTTATACATATACATGTATTTATACATATACATTTATACATTATACATATATATATATATATATATAAAACTAATAAACCTAAGTTACAGGGACATTATAGTTAGGTTCAGATTTTACACACAAAAAGCCATAGAAATTCAGCAGTTATTGTCATAGTTGTCTCAAGAAACTATAACTTCTGCCCTTAGGTAACTATAACTCACACACGTCCCCACCATCAACAGTTTTGAAATTTAATTAATCATTTTATTGCAAATGTTGCAGTGATATTCTCAATGATGTGATAGAAGATATCATCATGACTGATATAATATGTGGCATAATTAGCATGCTGAAGGCCGCGTGCAGCGGGCGGTTGGACACAGGGCCTGGCTTCAGGCAAGACCCTGTGGCCAACCCCCTGATGTGCACGAGCTTTGCGGCAGGGCAGGGCTAAGGCCCTGTAGCGAAACCCCCCGCATGCAGCCAACCCCATGCTGTGCATGGACTTTGGCCATGCCCAAAGGGGAGTTTGCCACAAGGCCTGTTCTTCTGCCAGGCCTTGTGGCCAACCCCACAGAGGCTGTCAACCCACAGGAGGGGGGCACAGAGCATCTTTCCTCTTGCTTTCACTTATTGACATGTCAAAGGCATGTGCTCTTTATGATCACAACTTCAGTAAATGTGCTAGTTAATGAATTAATGGTCTTTGTGGTTTAGACTAGCACATTATAAATCTCTATAAATAAATAAAATATATAAATGAATAATGTCCTTCATTAATGCAGTTGTCTTACCACCAATCTGAATCCGCAGATGAAGACACTTTACTATTGGCTCCTTTATAAAGTGAAACGATGCATTATCATTTAATAACATTCAACTTGATGCGTCCATTTTAGAAGCCGTCAACTAGTGTGGGAAATGACGTAATGGAAATGACATTTGAAAGAGGTCAAGGGCATTCGCTTATTTATTGAACTTTATTGCTCTCAATTATTGCGGACTGGCTTCAGTGATAATGCCTCCTAAGCTGGTTGATATGTGCAGAATAAGCCTGAGTTTCGACCCTTACTTGCATTTTTAATTTTTTCTTGCAGCTCAGTATTTTATGATAACAGTTATGTAAGGATTAAAATGAATCTCTATTAGAAATGGAGCTAGAAATATATGTATTTTCAATTTTAATTCTGAAAACCATGTAAGGCATTTGACTTTTCAGTCCAGACATGAGTGATGGTCCAGTGCTCCAGTTAATGGTATTGATTGAATGAATGTCTGTTTCCACATGTCTGCGCCTCCTTCAGCTGAAAAGGAATTACTGCAGATAAGAAAACCTCTTCCCAAAACCCCCTTCTTCGGATTGCAGGAGGAGGCACGTCATAGAGGAAAGTCAATATTGCTGGTACATGTGCTAATATTTATAAAGTTATCTGAGAGGAGCAGAATATGCTGAATGCGGGATTTATTGGAAGTGACAGTTTGAAGCATCATAGTATTGTGGTGTGATAGTTCCTAATTGTTGATAGTGACGGTGCCGCCCACAGGAGTAAGCAAACAACACAGTTATACAGTTATTGGTCTATATGTTCGTACCAGAAGCAGAAAGGGTACCGCACAAGGTATGGGCCTAAAGGGATGAAGGGGTCCACCCAGGAAAGTTAAAGAAGCGATCCAAGGAAAACAACAGACACCACTGTAGTAGTGGTAAAATATCCAGTGGGTGTGGTTGCAGCAAATGGAACAAGGTAAAAAGGTATCAATCAGAAAGTCTATGGAAAGAATGTAGTTGCATTGCAGAAAGAAGGAAATATTCAGGGTAAAGGTTCTGGGCCTTAGCCCTCCCTGTACTTACATGGCACAAAAAAGAAAGACACCCCATTAAGGTATATTTAAACCCTCTACTCTTCACCTGGGTACAAGTGTCGGCCTCTATTTCCCAGGAGTTGCGGGCGGATGGAGGTTTGTAAATTAAAAAAAAAAAATAACACTTAATTTCAGGCTGGCCACCCGGTTGGCCACTGCCTCTCAGTCTGCTCGCCGCCACCTCTCGCTTCCAGAAGCAGGAACCAAGAAGCATCCAGGCTCCTGACTCCCCTAGCCAATCACAACGCTGCGCTGCAGCGTTGTGATTGGTCTGAGCGCCGTGGTTTGGTGCTCAGATGGGGAATGGGGGCATGGACATGTTCAGCACCCAGGCTGTAATGCAGCCTGGGTGCAGAACATAAAATGTACGCATGACTGTTATTGTCGGCCGTTGAGGGCCAGCCAAACATTTATGCGCACTTTCGAGTGGAGCAACCACTCGTCCTGGCCCCTGCTCTGGCAGTCCAGCCCCGCCCTACACAACCACATCAGGAAACAGAAAATTTCAATGATAAAAATGCTGGTTATTATTATTTTAGTTTTCCTTTCTACTGCTCGCAGAGCAGTGGGGCCACACTCCTCCACATTAGGGGAGAAGCCGCAACTGCTGGGTACATGCCTTGGATTGCTTTCAAGAAGAGGTTTGAGTTACAAGGAGGCAGTATGGGAGAAATTGTCAGCCAATAAGATGAGTAAAGTGCAGTTCCGAAAAGGGCAGTTACATGATCAAAGTTGGGAGGAGACGTAGAAAGGGCCAATCACTCAAGCAAAATTTTGTGGAAGAAAAATTACATTTTTGTTCGTTGCCAATTATCAGTTTTAACTTAAACATTAATACAGTGATATTGCTAAAATCCCTTTGTGTGGCACTGAAAGCAAGCCATGTGCTAGCTCAGAGATGGCCCCAGGAAAACACAGACCGGACACAGATCACAAGGTAATCTCTTTTCTGTTGACTTTGTCCAATGAGGAATAGTGGCCGCAGGAAGAGGACTGTTTTCATCCAGTGGGAGGAGGTGCAGGTGTAGAAAGGGCTAATCATTTGACCTGGGAGCCAAATGGGACCGGGCCACACCTGGGATTCTGGAGAGAAGGCAAGAAGGAGAAAGCATAAAAACAAGAGTCTAGAAGGGAAAACACAACATAAATGACCAAATAGAGTACAATTTTACATACTGCAAGCACAGACCTACTTTTAACTTCTTCCTAAGTTTCTTCCATGAATGTCTCGCCCCTTTAGAGCTCCAAATAAAGCTATTTATTCTAGATTGGAGCCTGATCAAAAATGTTTTTTACTAAGGTTCAATAGGATATTATCAAAGTAATTTTGAGGTTAATCAACATTTCCACCAGGTTAATTCTTCCCTAAATCATTAATGGCAGGTTTTTCCATCTTACCAGACAACGAAAAATGTCATTCCTGACCTTTTGAATATTGTTTACTGGTACATCTTCCACCTTATGTGTGACATTTATGCCTACATACCTAATTTCCTGTTTTATTTTAGTATCCATTTTCCTGTCATTAATTCTGACTTACCATTCACCTGGCAAGATACTGCCAAATGTATTTATTATTTGATTAATTTTAGTTAGTGACTATTCAGGATTGGCAGTATATATTAATAGGTCATCTGCACCCATCACCACTTTATTACATGACAGCAGTGGTGGCGGGCACGGATCGGGAGTCGTGTGCGGGGGGTTGAGTGTGTAGAAAAATGAAAATGAAAATAAACTTACCTCTCCACAATGCCTCTCCTTTGTCACATCTCTGCGATCGGAACAGAAGTAGGAAGCAGTGAAGCACACAGGCTTCCCTAGCCAATTACGATGCTGCTGATAGCACTGTCGTTATTGGTCTGAGCGTTGTCGTTCTGCACTCAGACGAGGACTATGAGCCTGTTCATGTTCTCCACCCAGGCTGTAATACATGACAGCTGGCCAAACTGTAATGCGCACTTACAGTGTGCCCACCCTGCAAAACTGCCTCATCAGAGAAAAACAAAGTAACAATAACATCAAGTTATTATCATTTTATTTTTATTTTTTTTCCACTGCTGAAAAGCAGTGGGAGAGTGCTCCTCCGTCTTAGCGTAGGAGCTGCCACTGCATAGCAGGCGTATTCTCGCGACTGCTCGTGTTGAGGAACTGTCCATTTGTGCTGAGAAACCTGCCGCTCAAGTAAAAATCTACTCGAGCGCCAGAAAGGAAGCAGCGCCTGCTAGCGCTGTGCATGGTGCCGTTCGCAATGATTGCACAGTGCAGACAAGCACCTGGCACTGAAAATCACTGCGAACAGCATTTATCCAATGCACTCTGCTACTTGCAGAGCTCTGCATAGTGCAGCAGAGTTTTTGTTGCACTTCGCAGAGTTTTACTTAGCAGAACTCCATCAACTCCGCCCAGCCCTAACTTCTTCCTTAAAGCTATCTTTCAAGAGCAGCTTAGGAGCCATAGTCTACCTAATGCTCGTCTGTTGAGCAGGAGTGATGATTGCAAGCCTGACTGACGCATGATCCAAAATATAGTTGTGCTACGAGAGATGATAAAATAGTCTAACCAAGACGGATGTCCATTTTTATAAGCATGACATGTATACCCTCTTTTCTCACCCATTAACTCCCTCCAGATATCTCATACTCCTAGAATATGCATCATGTGCTAAACCTATTTCCGCACTTTAGGGGTGATTATTAATGGTCTATGGGTCGATCTGGCTAATTTGATATCCAGTAGTGTATTAAAGTCACCTCCTACATCGTAATATCCATTGTAGATAAGGAGATGGGTGACTAAAGCTGTTTGCCCTCAGCCAAACCAACACTCTAACCGCATAAACTACTCTAGCAAACAACTAAAAGATATATCTGATATCTCAATGGACAAACAGAAATGTCCCCTTCTTAACCTGGCAACCTTATTTACCCAAAATCACACACATTGCCCAAATTGTCCTTTCTCTCTGAACGCTACACAAAAGCACCCAACCACCATGGACCCCCTGCCCCCCATCAATCACACAATAATTAACTCAACACTTATAAACGCGCGCTCTTTACCCAAACATAATTTTGAACTACTAAATCTTCTAGAAAACTACAAACTCGATCTCCTTTTCATAACAGAAACATGGGGAGATCTATCCTCAGGACCAGACTTCTCCACAGTAACCCCTGATGGCTTCTGTATCAGCAGATTCGACAGATCCACAAAATGGGTGGTGGGCTGGCACTTGTTTATCGTGAACACTACTCAATAAGGACAGAGTTAATCACTATCAAAACCTGTGAAGCTTTTTCCTTCACAATATTACTCACACACGCTTACTCCTTTAAAGGCATCCTCCTTTACCACCACACCTTATAAATACAGAAAAAAGTAAGTACTATCTTAATCAAATCGAAACATCACAAAACTCCACCAAACAGTTGTTCCAGGTCGTAAACAGACTGTCAAACCCTAAACCCAACCCTCCCATAACCCACACTCAAACACTCTGTGACTCTTTAGCCACATTCTTTCAAGAAAAAGTCAGCCACATATATACCAACTTTGCAGCTCACTTCTCCACCAACAACCTTACCACTGCTCCCACCGATAATACCAACACACCTATCTCCACTCAACCGGGCCCCACCAAGGACAGCACCGTCCCCACCCTGTTGGAATTCACTCACGTCACGCCAGACCAAATCATAGATCTCATTTCTTCCATCAAATCTGGATCTCCCAACGACTCATGCCCCCCACCATTTTAAAACTGATACCCGAGATCATTGCCCCAGTACTAGCCAACATCTGCAATTCAATGTTCACCACAGGAACATACCCATCCATTTGGGAAAAAAACTGTTGTTCAACTACTTTTAAAGAAACATAACCTCGACCACACAGAAACTAAAACTATAGACTTATCGCCTGCCTCCCTTTCCCCACCAAAGTCTTTGAAAAAGTAATAAATACTCAGTTGTCACACTTTATCAATGAAAATAACCTCTTAGACGACAGGCAATTTGGCTTCAGGAAGGGCCACGGCACCAAAACAGCCCTTATCAAGGCCTCAGACGAGATCAGAATGATCCTCGATCGGGTAGGAGCTGCAGCTTTAGTGCTGCTGGACATCTCAGCAGCATTTGACACAGTCGATCATACCACACTCATTGACCATGTCTCGGCCATAGGTATTAAAAATGAAGCCAAAGCCCTCCTTACCTCCTTCCTCTCTAATCGTTCCCAATCAGTAGCGCTAGGCGACTTCAAATCCCCATCCTTTACCCTCCCTTGCGATGTTCCACAGGGATCCTCGCTGAGTCCGACTTTATTCAACATATATGTGTCCGACTTGGCGAGCGTCATCAAGTCTCACGGCATGCGACTGACCACATACGCCGATGACACACAGCTAGTACTAGAGACCCACAATGATGGAGAAAAAGTAGCAGCAAACTTACAAAATGGACTGCTCGCAATAAGTACATGGATGGCAAATAATTGCCTTAAGCTGAACTCCGAGAAAACGGAGGTGAGGATCTTTGGCAACTTCTCTCCCAGCTGGTCTCCACTCTGCTGGCCAGCAGAGTTGGGCCCAGCTCCATCCCCCGTAACAAAAGTCAGAAACCTAGGTATAATCTTTGGCGACAAACTATCATTCCTACAACACGCCAACAACGTTGTCTCTTCGGCCTTCTACACCATTAAAATGATAAAGAAATTTCTACCCTACCTTCCATCAAGTGCCGGCAGAACTCTCATGAGCACACTAGTCATGTCCAGGGTAGACTATTGTAATGGCCTATTCCTTAACACCCCAAAAAAAGTTATAAACAAACTACAAATGGTGCAAAATGCAGCGGCAAGGATCCTGACTAACACCCCCAAATTAAAACCCACATCCAATCTAATACGTAAGCTTCACTGGCTGCCCATCAGAAGCCGTGCAAAGTTCAAGGCCCTATGTATCGCCTATAAGGCAGTAAAAAACACAGGACTGGAATTTCTAAAACAAACGCTAAGCCCTTACAAGCCAATCAGACCCCTACGCTCCTCCACAGCAAACCTGATAAATGTCCCCAGAACAAAAAAATCATCTTGGGGCAACAGAAGATTCACAGTCGCCACCGCCAGACTCTGGAACAGACTCCCCCTTTACATCAAGACGGCCCCCTCTCTCCTTGCATTCCATAAACAACTGAAAACATGGTTGATCAACCAATAACAGACCAGCACCCATTCTGTCCCATCATCAACCGTCCGTAGCGCCGAGACACCCAAGGGTATTTGTGCGCTTAACAAATTGCATAAATAAATAAATAGGCCCTGTCTCATCCTGATTAGGGCCATAATAAGCTGTGCAGATATAAATATCCCTGCAATATCTTAATTTAATAATTACCCACCTGCTGGATTGGTCAATATACAAATACAAAATGTCCATATTGGGGGACTGTCTAACTAATATTGTGGCCTCTTTTGACACACCAACCGCATCTGTGCTTACTATCTTTTGGATCCATTTCTCCTTCTTGCTGTTAACTGCCCATGGGACAAATACATCTCCTGAAATATTATAAAGTCAGCATTAGCCTCTTTGATATGCTCTACCATCTTCTGCTGTTTAAGCCTATTCCTTAATCCATTAACATTCCAACAGCAGGACAAGTTGATTACTTTATCCGATCATCATTCTGACTGCTACAACTGACATCAGAGGACAGCATTTTTCTCCCCCCACCTATGCTATACATATGTGCACCCCTTCCAACTCCACAAACCACCCTTGGGGACCCTCCAACATCTTCTTGGCTCTTGTACCATACCCGTTTGTACCTCTGGCAACGATACCTATTCTTGCATTGCCTACACAGGGCTGGACAAACTGAATCTGGAATATTACACTACAGATTAGCATAGCATATCATCTGCACCGAAACAAGCTGCCCTTTCCCTACATTTAGCCTCCTAGCTGATAAATGTGTTCTAAGATAAACGTATCTGCCTCATCTGTGCTCATGAAATTGTATATTCTGTTCTACCACATAACTCCTAGACTGGTAGAGTACTTCAACTGAACTTTAGCCCTCATTAACTGCAGCTCCAGAATACGCTTCCCCAACTCCCATTGCATCTTTTCGGTTGCTCTACATATATCTGAGTGCATAAAAAAGTGTACTCCACAAAACATCAGAGAACTCATTTGAAGTGCCATTTCCACGATTAGTTATTTGACTGCTTACGTCCGAAAACAAATAAGAGTCTTTCTCAGTCTCTTTTGGTTTGGATTTAGTTTGAATGGGTCTCTATGTACCCTTTAGATCTCACTGTTTTGATGTATTGTTTGAGAGTCTTTAAGGACAGTCTCCTGTAATAGTGTGATAACAAATTGCCTCATATCATTGCCCTCAAGGCCCCCTAGCACACTAACCTAACGTAGGTTATTCTGTCTGGAGTGATTTTTCAGTCTCTCCAGGTCCTCCATCATTTCTTTATCCTGCTGTTCTAACTGCACTATGGCTAGTGAGTTCCCCACTATAAAAACCTTAGTTTGCTGTAGCTGTCCTTCTATCTCAGCCATCCTTTTACCAAGTTCCTATACCCTCTGCTCAAGTATGGAACAAGTCTCCTGCATTCCTTTCTGTTTGTTCTCTAAGGTGCGAAAGCTATCTCTAATTTCCTTCATGAGGTTTGCTAACATCTCCCCAACCCCTTCCGGTGAGAAATTACTGTACAAAAATCAGACCCTGGAACTGGGTAGTTGAGTCGACGTTTTAGTCGCAACATTGTCGACAGGGTTCCCCACTCCTTCAGTACCCTCTACAGCCTCATCTTTAGTACTTTCTAAAACCTTAACTCTGATTCTTAGTAATCTAGGAGTTTTGAGTGACCCCAGCTGGGGAGAGCCACCATGTATTAAATATGTTGCATGCAGTACCTGAAATAGTGCTAACATAGGTATGCTGTTTCCTTGTGTAGCCCACATCTGCTGATGTGAAGCGCTACTTGGTTTCTGTGTGTCAGAAACAATTAGAGGATTTGGGGCTGGTAGCTCCTGCCCTATCTCACTGTGCCTTTCAGCCACACCGATATTATTTATAGTCTTAAAGTTGGATCTGAGATAGCAGGACTCCAACTGTCCCTCTAGTCTCTCCTGAAAGAGAACTGGCGTTATAGCTCTTCTTGCCTTCTTCAGCAGCCTCAGAGGTCATGGGAGGAGCCCGTTTAGAATGTGCTTCTTTCAGTCTCATATCACATGATTCTCCTCTCCTGCCTACCGGGCGTTTGAAATTATTAGTATGTGATCTTAAGCTGTATGTATGTGGTATTGTTATCTTTGTTTTACCTTTATTTTTTGCTATAAAAGTTCCTGTATTGAGTCCAGGTCTTCTTGGAAATTCAACTTTTTCCAACCTCTCTCCCCCATTGCCCTGCTCTTGACCTTGGACTCAAGCTTTTCATTCTTCTTCCTCCTATCACTATCTTGAAAGACAAACCTGGTACTGCTGTTACCACAGTTCCAATCTTGGCGTGATACACCGCTACCCATTGGAGACCCAGTGAGAAGAGAACCTGCTACGAATTGTGCCACAATCACTGCCACCTCGGATGAAATGTAATCCTTGCTTCCTCTTGGGACACTCCAGCTTGTGCCTTCCCTTCTCTCCAGGCCACACCCCAAGGACCTGCAGTGTTACCTGCCCACACCTCAGAAGCCGCCTGTGCCACTCCAACCACCCAACGCCAGCACCACACCTCAGCCGCCAGACATCCACTTCACCCTACCTGGGTCTGATAATTCAGGTGACTAAAAGGGCAGCAGAGAAGAGAAAGCAATGGTGGAGATCTACAGAGAAGAGGTAAGTCCCTTGAAACTAGTCCCAAGTCCACCTCTTTATCATTAGTCTCAGTTGAGCACAGAGCAGAGAGGTGCCTGCTCACTCAGCCTAATGAACAGCATGTCCACGCCATCTTGGCCCCTATAGGGAGACTGTCTTTGTTGACATTTGCAGGAAACTGTTCTATTGGTTGGGCAGGCTTGGTAAATGTTGTACTAATCTAAGTATTACCGTAACTCACACAGGATTAGATTATGCCGTTGATGTACTCTATTCTTAGTTATGGCTTAAATCCTAGCCCAATCTTTTTGACAGCAGAGAAGATGGAGGTAATAGACTATTGTGCTGCACTTATCTATTTTTAGGCCTCAGACGATCTCTGCATGAACATCCATCTTAAGGTACCTAAAAGAAGCGGATACTTGTCATGAGAAGTTACCCTGCATGACCGATTATCACAATGGCTCACTTTACAAGGTACAAGAGAGTTGTGAAAGTCTCTAAGTATTGAATCGATGAATAGGGGTGGACAGAACTTGCGGAGTGATATAAAAACTCAGCTAAATTTCACATTGTTCCGCCCAACTAAATGTGTTGAGCGCAAACTGCTCTCCTCTTCCTCGCGATGTCCGCCCCCCTGCAATTCCGTGTTGCTACATTCGTCTTGCGCTTTTACGCATTAATGACATACGCCCTCTGTTAAAGCTGTGCGTGTAAGGTTGTCAGAATCTGAGGCTTGCAGAAAGAACATTCTAAAATAAGGAAACAGTATGTGGTTCGTGCCTTCTCCCTGCTAAAAAACACACAGCCCCTACCGATGAGCAATTTAACAACACAAAAAAGAAAGAGTCTTTTGTGCATTTAGGGCGCTATCAGCCGTACTACATTTCACATTCCCAAACATACCACCATAGGACAACCTTCTAGTGTTACATACCTCCCGGTAGCACCTGCCATACTGCAACATCTTCCTTTGTCGGTTGGTCTCTCCACACTGCGGACTTGCTTCCCGCACAGCAATGGCACCAGTAGCCAGTCTGTTACACCAAATATATTCGAAGAGCTACAGCACTGTCCCAAGACGCAGAGCCCCCTGCTCTTTAACCCTGGTCACAAGTCACCCCACCAATGCCACGTCTGGTTTCCATGGCAGCAGAGGGGCCGACATCCTGTCCTCAAACATGGGGCTTCATTTTCCAGGTGCCCCTGAGCCAGGTCATGTAACAATTTGTGTTGTGATCACGTGGCCCAGTGCTAGCTGCAACACATCAGAAATTGTCTCATAACTGTGCCAATCTGCAGGTGTATCCTGTTCATTATTTAGTGCATGTGTCGTTCCAACATGGTCACTGGTTACAGCAATTGATTTTTTGAGTTCTCATAACAAGTCAGATTGATCTATGTAGGAAAAGTGGTTATTGATTGGCCCGCCACTCTAGGCAACAAGCAAGAGGTAAGGGATCTCGACTTCCTGATTGACCATTCCTGTCAAGAATAAACCCTCCACTAGCCTGTGCTGATCCTAGAGCTACAATGAGTGGACATGGGAGTATGTGGGAACCCAAGGAGATGAGCGATCAACTGCTTTTGCAAGTAATACAAGAGCTGTGTGCAAGAAAAGAGCTGTGTGTGTGTATAGAAGGAACCCCGTTCTTCCTAGGTGATATTGAGTCACACTCAACCTATGTGGACACGTACCTCCGGGGATGGAGTATTATATGCCTGCATGTTCAAACACTGCTCGCATGAACTGATATTAAATTCTATGAGCATACCCGGTGTGACAACCGAGTGAGGACGGAGCTGTCTTGGGTTGTAAAACTTGTAATGCGCAAAGACCTATCTGTGGCCTGGGGCCTTTGAAGCCACTTTTGGTCGTTTGTGTATCGATCCGGCTCCCAAAAAAAGTAAACAGTTGGTTTATGGGAGCCGCTGTGGCCACACCCCTTTTGTACCAACCTTACACTCCACTGGTACCGACATTATTACGCTCGCATGTCAGCCTGTGAAATTCCACCTCTGGGAAAGGCTAAAGAAAAGCCTTGGCTTCCATGGGAGCTCTCCAGGTAGGGGTGGGGATTGTTTAACTCTGCTACGTGGCAGATGGCATAGTTTTTGTCAAAACTCCGCTGACAGAGCAGAGTTTCCCACCCACCTGTATCGATAAACAGACTAATGAGAAGTCTGATCTCTAACTGGGAGGCATTCTAAAAACAGCATGTGTTAGACCTGGTATCAATGGCATGGTTTTCCCTCTAACTTTTTGTCTTCAGACCTCCTAATTTTGTTGACTTTGTTTTTGCTGGCCTTAGAACTCTGCACACTTTACCACTGCTGACCTGTGCTAAAGTGCTTGTGCTCTCTCCTTGAAATATGTTAGATTGCTTTATACACAATTGCCATATTTAATTTACCAATAAGTCCCTAGTAAAGTGGCACTACCGCTGACCTGGCCCTGCAAATTAAATCCTTCTAGCGGCCCTGCAGCACTGATTGTGCCACCCTCCTAAGTAGCACTTTAAACATGTCTCCGGCCTGCCCTTGCAGCCTGTGTGAGCAGTTTTAAACTGCCATTTCGATCTGGCAAAATAAATCTTTTGGGAGGCCCAAGCCATCTTTTATAATACATATAAGTCACCCCAAGGGTAATCCCTGGATAGACCAGAGGGCAGAGTGCAATGTATTTAAAAAGTGGGATATGTACTTTTAAGGTTTACGTGTCCTAGTAGTGAATAACTCTTACATTTATTTATTTATTTATTTATTATCTGTTCAATATGATTTTTTTAACAGCAGACGAGTTGGTTGAGAACTTGGACACAAAAACCTCCCTTGTCTGTGGAGTTTTTTATTTTTTATCTAGTAGTGAGGATCTAAAAACATCACTTAGTCTTGCTACTGATTCTTCCACTGTATCACTAGGGTATCCCCGTGACAGAAACTGTTGTTTAGTTTCCTCAAGGGTTGCTTGCAATTGTGCTGGATCGGAGGTAATGCGCTTTATCCTGGAGAACTGTGAAAATGGAAGATGTCTTTTTAAAGATCCTGGATGGAAGCTACTGTACAGTAATGTATTATTACGATCAGTGGATTTTTAAAAAAGTTTAGTGACTATCTTGTTGAACTTCATTTCAATATTTACATCCAAATATGAAATAGACTGTTTGTCAAGTGTGTATGTGAATTGTATCCTGGGATTACGTTCATTGAGTGAGCTTAGTTGATGCTCAAGGGTTTGTCTGTTTCCATGCCACATGATGAAAATGTCATCTATATACCGGTGGTATATGATGAGATGATCCGTCCAAGCGGTATCATTCAGAAGATTTTCTTGTTCAAACTTCATCATGAAAATACTTGCGTAGCTGGGAACCCCTGCAAAACCCATGGATGTGCCAGTTGTCTGAAGAACATATCTATCATTCCACCTGAAGTAACTGTTGTATAGGCAAAAATGTAACAATTCAAGAAGGAAAACTTTATTGGCTGGTATATCCTCTTGTTGAAGCAGAGCCCATTCTATGGCTTCAATCCCTTCAGCATGAGGAATCGAAGTGTATAAGGATACTACATCCACTGTTGATAGCCATATTTCATCATCCAAAGGTAAACAGAGGTCATCAAGCAATTTCAAGAAATGTGTCGTGTCTTGTACATAAGTGGATCCTGCTTGTACAAATGGTTGCAGAAACTTATCGAGATAGTACCCTAGTGGTTCATGAATGGAGTTACACCCTGAAACAATAGGGCGGAGTGGAGGATTTTGCAAGCATTTATTGATTTTTGGAAGTGCGTATATGAATGGTCTACGCGGATACTTCATATATAAGAAGTCAAAAGTTTTGGAAGTGATCCAACCCATGTCTCTGGCGTGCGTGAGTGTTTGTTGAAATTCTGCGGTAGGATCCTGATGAAGTGGCAAATATGTGGACTCATCAGACAACATCTCGTTGACTTTGAATTCATAAAAACTCAGATCCATTACAACCAAAGCACCCCCCTTGTCTGCTGGAAGATATATCAGAGATTTGTTGGTTCTCAAACTTTTAAGCGCACTCCTGTCCTTAGGTGACAAGTTATGATGTTTTCTGGACGGAGTGTGTAAATGAGAAAGTTCATGTTTCACTAGCATCTCAAAAGAATCAAGAACCTTATGAGAAATAGGGGAGACAAAAGTGCTTTTAGGTTTAAACTCCATGTAATCACTCTCAAGAGGCCTAGTCTCTGTGTAACTCTGAGTGGAGAAGAAATACCATAGTCTTAGTTTCCTCATAAATTTATACAGTTCTATTTCCATGTGAAATGGTGTAGTGTGATGTGTTGGAACAAAAGATGTTCCTTTGTTCAATACTGCAATCTGTGACTGTGATAAAGTGGTGGAAGAAATATTTACCACTAGTGCTTCTTGTGTCTCCTGCTTGAGCTGGTTTGTTTTTTGCTGTCCGCTACCTCTACGGGTTTTGGAATGGCTGACTCGAGTGTGGTTTGGTCTGCTGGTGGATTGTTGGCGGCTGGGCTTGTCTCTAAAAAAGAGACCTTGGTGCTTAAGCTGGATGAGGTTGCTGTGGCTCCTAAGTACACAACAGAAGGCACGGGAGGTCTTGTCAGACGAGTGTCACTAACTGAAGCCACACTCTCTTCAGATGATGCATTACCAGGATTGGAATATGACCGCTTCTGTGCATATACTTCCGCCCAGGAGTAAACCTCATCTAACTTGTAATCAATGGTGTCTCGCCTAACCTTGCGCACCTTACATTCATGAATCTCCTTAGCGTAAGAATCCAATTTTTTATTAATAGCCTCCAGGGAGCTTGACCAATCCTCACCTGTCATGCGGGCTTTTAGAGAGTCTTGAAGTTCTAAAATTTCTTGCTCTAGACCAGCTAAAACACTCGAGAGTTCCTCAACAATCAATAATATAAGATCTAATGAACACCTATTTAATATGGAGAACCATTTGTCCATGAATTTCTTTTTCAGTTTAAACATCATGGGTTTGAGTGGTAGTCTCAGCCCCCTCGGAATCCCGCATTACCTCAGATCCAGCACAATTGCAAGCAACCCTTGAGGAAACTAAACAACAGTTTCTGTCACGGGATACCCTAGTGATACAGTGGAAGAATCAGTATTAAGACTGAGTGATGTTTCTAGATCCTCACTACTAGATTAAAAATCAAAAACTCCACAGACAAGGGAGGTTTTTGTGTCCAAGTTCTCAACCAACTCGCCTGCTGTTAAAAAAATCATATTGAACAGATGGGATATTTTACAGACAGAACCTGATTTCGGGAATCTTTTCAAAGATCCTCCGCTTTTCGCTTACAAACGTTCTAACAATGTTAGAGAACTTTTGAAGAAGCGAGATTCCCTAGATATCCAGACACCTAAGGGCATGACAAAATGTCATAACTGCTCACATTGCAATAACGCCATAACTGGTACGTCTATAGCTCATCCCTGGTCGGGCAAGCAGATCAAGTTTCATTTCACAGCCAACTGTAAAACACAAAACGTTATATACGCAATACGATGCCCTTGTGGCTTGTATTACGTTGGGAAAACAGAAAGATCTTTACGGACCCGAATCACAGAGCACAAGAGCAGGATTCGGACCAGGACAGTGAGTTCACCACTAGCAAGTCATTGGTGTGAAGCTCACCACACCATAGCTCAACTCAGATTCAGTGTGATAGAAGTTGTACAGTCACACAAAGATCGAGACATGTCCAGGTACATCACACAGAGGGAAACATTTTGGATACGTTTCTTAGATACCATGAGCCCGAGGGGCTTAAATGATAACATTGAGTTAGCTTGCTTCTTATAGTATCTGTTTGTGATAGCTGACACACAAATTAGAACTTAGCCTGAGGAGACAGTATTGCTAGCTATGTGTAGACTTAGGACGGCACATTTTATTTATTTTTTTCATTCTATTATTTTTTTCACTTTATTCTATTGACCAGGTACACCCACAGTTTACAGTGGTTTAGGATGTTATGAGCAACAGACTGGTTCCGTATGTCTAGTATTCAGAGTCAGCATGCTAGATTGAACAAACTTTCAACAACACTTTAATGACAAAGATGTATACTTTGTTGTTTTATGATTAATGATGCATTCATTTATTTACATATTTAGCATTTTTACATATCATGACAGTCTTGAAATTATATGTTATGACATCAGCAACGAGCATATGTTTTGTGTACAATGGATGCTATTGATACATATTGTCATCCTTTACCATTTCGGTAGTGTGCAGTTGTATTCATATGAACAACAATACATAATCATTGTACAGCTCGCAGTTATATTGATGCTTATATTTCTCCAGTGTTACATTATGCTCTCTTTTCCTTTCTCTTTTCTTTCCGCAAATGGCACACTAACATCAATAACATTATTGACTAACATTGAACTCATCTTCGCTCTCTTACGGCATAATAAACCTTTCCAACATGGCCGCCTGTCATGGTAGCACCTAGTATAGTCCTTCATTTAGGTTCATGACACCAAAGGGAGTACGTATAAGCTAGTTACGGTTGTTTCCATTCTTCAACCGTTACTTTACATGGGGCGTCCATCTCCATTTATTTGGATCATTACACGCTGTGATATCCAGCTCACAACAGGTAACCCAGCACACATGGCAATTTTTAACACTAACATTCGCCACCCCTCATTCACTTTATCATACTGATTGCGTGTTTTTTCCAGTTAGGTCCTTGAAGATAACTGATGGTTTCCGGTTACCTTGAGGTTACAATCAGTGCATTCAGCTTAATATTATCGTTTTCTTTCTTATGAGGACATCGCAAACAGCACATGCTATTATTGAGTAAGCTGCAGATTTTCGGCGCTCACACGTCTGGTGAGTGTCTTGTTACGATCAATCAGCTCTTTCATTATGACAGATATGCTTGGAGGCTTATTGCAATATTAGGCGCTTATCATCCACCTTGTCGTTTATTTCACAGACTTTTTGACTAGTCGTGACAGATATCAACCGAGATTGGAATTCTTTTAGAGTACGAGGATTTATTTTAAGGTAGAGTAGGCTTGGGCACAATACTCACCATGTAAGGTGATTGGCACTTCTAACACACAGGGAGGTTTGATCACTATGTTTTACCGTCCATCGCACAACGCAAGCGTCTTTTCTCCTCACGCTCATTCCTTGGCTAACTATGACCGCACATTTCATTTATTTTGTCCTATCTCGCAGTATTTCTAACCCCTTTTGTGGCACAGAGTCCTTCCATATTAACCTTGTTCTTTCAGCTCATCTTCTTGAGTATATTTCTGTTCGATTATATATACAACACAGTAAATGGATTTAATTTTGCTTGTAGACATCCTCTGAGGAAGGGTGATGTATGCACCCGAAATGCATTAGGAATAACCTTTGAGTCCCGCCGTACTGTTCCATTCATTGTTTGAATTCTCTTGCCACGTCTTTGGAATTTGGATCTCCAAGAACAGTGTGATTAAACAACACAGTAGCAAGAAGAAGACTTATTTTACATGGTTTCATTTAATTGGACTGTTTTGAGTACATTGTAAACTGTATATTATATTTGGTTTACTGTTTTAGGAAGTGTCTCCAATAATGTATAATAAGACACAACAAGTCGACTACACTCAGTTTTGAGTAATACTGGTAGTGCGGCCCCTGTCTAGAACATTTAGTTCTGGTCTCTATTTCATTTTGAATTGGTGGCAGGGTGGAACCACCACAGGGGATGCACACCAAATTAGAACACACCCAGTATAATTTGGTTTAGTAGTAAGCAAGAGTTTATATTGAGTGCACGCCAGCTGTTTCAATTTACTTTGAGAAAGTTGTCATTTTCTTGCTCTAGTCATTTGGTGCCTCTGGATCACGACTGGATGTAGTTCACAGTTGGACTTTTTGTATTCCTCCTAGACAGCCACACATAATGGAGAGCTTAGGTGTGATTGTATAGGCCATCACTGGCAGGATGGGAGGGAGAAGATGGGTCCAGCCCCACTTAGTCTTGAATAGGCTGTGTCCTGCTTCTACACAAAGGGCTGCATACCCCTTGTAGTTAGTCTGGAGCCAGGGCAGGGGAGGCAGGAAACCTGTTTACCTCAAAGGGAAACCTCTAGAAGCTTCTCCCACTCCAAAGGAGGTACCAAGTATCAATATTGGACTTCAGACACCAACTCTTCAGTACACTTCTGGGCCTGTGTATACTCTGCCAGAAAGAAGGACTGCTGTAATGCTGAAAGAACTGCCACTTTGCTGGGCTGCTGTCTTGAAGACTGCTGCCTTCCTGTGCTGCCATGCTCCCCTCTTGCCTGGGAGTGAAGGATTAGACCTGTGTCTCTTGAACCCAGAACCCAAAGTGACTCCAAGGGGTTGTTGGCTGGCCTCCTGATCTGAAGCCTCAGGAACATAACAGGCTTCCAATAACCTTGCACCTGGACTCTGCCATCTGTGAGTCTACCCTGCCAAGTGGTGCCACCCCAGTCCTGGATCCATGAAAGTGGGCTTTAGTTGCACCACCAACCTGTGTATCCAGTGGAGCCAATATATCTCCTCTGCTTCGAGGCGCAATCCCGAGCAGAACGACTCATTGCCACTGCTGCTTGGATTGGACCTGTAACAATTACCCATCACACTACGGCAGCCTCTTCAGAACCAACACTGTGTGACGCATCCTCAGGCACAAGCCCTTGCATCCGCCGTTGACTGCAGTGTAACGACAGACTCCATATCGCAGCCTCACAGCTCCTTCGAACCAGCGCATTGCCCCGATTGTGCACCTCATCCTTGATGCTAGACTTCGCATTGCAGGCCCCCTTAATGGAATCCTCAATGATGGCTGAAGACCTCACATTGCAGCCGCACGGCATCTCAGAACTGACGAATCGCCTTGGCTAGGCAACACATCTTCGACGCGGATCCCCGCAACTCTCCGCAAACTAGGATTTAAGATATTGTGTTCAGCGGGCATCACTGGGTCTCTGCAGATGACCTGTGCTCCATCGCAGTCAGCCTGAACTTGTGACTTTGCCTGGTCTGGTGCAGCCTGATTTCCACAGTTGGCGCTTTGTGCTTTGTGACTCTATTGTCACTAAAATCTTTAAAATTGACTACATCTGTTTTACTGATTGGATTTTTGTTGTTCTGGTCTTGTTGTATTTATTAAAACAAGTTCCACTTTTCTAACTTGGTTTGGGATCCATTTTGTATGGCATTTTTACTTTATTACTATTTGAAGTGTTGCACAAATACTTTACACATTGCCTCTGAATTAAGTCTGACTGCTCTGTGCCAAGCTGCTAGAGGTTTGAGCAAAGGTTAATTTAGGGTTGGCTTGTGCCATGCTCTGACAAAGATTGTGGTTGCTGCTTGACCAGGGCTCACACCGCAGTCAACAAAAAACCCAATTTCCTACAGCATGTTAAATAGTTTTTCAGTAGTAGAGAATCAAGCCCTTTGCGTGGTGTGAAGTGGCACCATGGACTGCACTAATAAAGACACATTTCCATAGACTACTCATCGGAAGTTACATTCCAGAAAACATACGCACTTTAGAAATCCTCTATAAATTATTAGTCAAGTAGGACTGTTAACCTACATAAAAGTGGAAGTGACATTGGGTTACTAAACAATAGCTGCTTGAAAATATAAACAAGGTGCAATTCAAATAGCAAGCAACATCGATCGTAACCATTGAAATATTATGTGGGTGTTTCTCCAGCAGCAGACAAGCTTTCTTCCTCTGGAGGGCTTAAATTGGTAAAGCACAAGAAAAAACAGAACCATGAAACAGAATACATTTTTTTCTATTCATGAATGGAAGAAAAACACAGAATGAATGAAATATGCATGTTGTGGAACTTTTAAAAGCCACACTTCTTTTAACTGTTAAGGCAACCAGGCTAAGGCCCAGTAAATTAGTTTTTGGCCTACTTATGTTAACTTAAACATTTTTTTTTATTAATTCGAAATTCACTGTTTCATGCGAATTGAGTCAGCACTGTTTATCTTGTTTTATCCTGATAAACAGGCTCAGCCAAGTGGGAATGTCTGACTCTATCAGTGGTGGCCAGTGCAGGTAAGCATGGTGAGGCAGTGGGGCACAACCATCCGACTCGGCCATGCGGCGAGCACAAGATAAGTGGTTAAATTTTACCTATTGTGTCATTTGTCCCTTCCTACCTGCGCTTACCTGCATCGGCCGCCACTGGGCTTTGTTGCTGCATCATGCCTTTTTTGACACATGACTCGCAGATGGAGACCTCACCACCACTTTGCTCAGGGAGATTTGCACTCAGGTTGGAGTTCTGCAAGGTTCTTACTCTTTAATGTGTTATTGCACCTTGTGGACCGCACACAGCTGATTTTATGACTGAATCAAGATGCCCAGCACACCACCTACATGAATGTCTAGCTGCCATTCAGCAATGGAGGAGCCATACTTACATTAAATGAAAACCAACAAAACTCCTACTGGTGGGTAACCAGAAACATCTCTGGCAATATGCTGTTTGACCTCCATTGTTTAGGGACCTCTCAATATTTATACTAAAATATCTGTGACAAAATTAATATTATTATCATGTAAGAAATATTTGCCCACAGTAGTAGTGTGTATATAAAAAAAATAATTCTTCTTAACAGCGGTGTTGGTTTCAAGCGTCAGTGCCGACATTAACTAACGCCATATAATCCTGGCTCTTGCATTCTGACATTAATGTCAAAGCAGACACACTTGGTCTTTTTGTTATGTCAACCCTACTCTCCACAATTTCAAACTTTGCAATAAAATGCACGATAATTTAACTTTTTTTTTTTTTCTTTTTTTTATTGAAGTCCAAAAGCAAATTACCTTTACACATCTGGTACATGAAAAAATAAAAATATCAACAAGAAATTCAAAACACATTGCATATACAAGAAGTAAAATACATCCAGATTTAAGAAAGGATCACTAAAACCAGGGCTCAACCGCCAATAAATCCCCCAAGGATATGTCCATGTACATAAAACTAGACCCAATCCTACCTCCAAACTCACTGGTTCTTGAGACACCGATTTATATAAGGATGATAATAATGATGGATCCCAAAACTTTTTAGTCAAAATAGGAAGGCCATATTTTAGTGAATTTTTTGAGACCCCCTATTCTCATAGCGTATATGCGTTCGCTTCGCTTAACCGCCCGCATCTTATTGACCCATTCCATTAGTAAGGGGACTAAATCTGTTCGCCATTTCTGTAATAAAAGGGATCTAGCTACTGCCATTGCGATATATACCAGTTTGACCATCTGGTCTGGGAGTAGAAGATCTGGGTCATAACCAATAAGGACCAGTTTATTATAACTTAAACATTGTAAATCACATTCAATTGCAAGAAAACCAAAGACATCTTCCCAAAATTTTTGAATTTTTGAGCACTGTAACATAGTATGAGTCCAGTTAGCTGCCGGGTGACTTATACATCTGAAACAATGAGCTGAATAATTAGGGCACATTTTCTGCAAAACAGAAGGTGTGTGATATACTAGCCATTTACTGAAAAAAAGCATCCTACGCCAATTTGCACCTCTAAGTGTGTTAAAATGTAATCTATTAATCGTCATCCAAGCATTCATAGAAATTTCAACATCCTCCAGATCAGACCATTTTTTGATTGCTTTCTGTACAAGATCCAAACTCTTCACCGAGGTTAAGCATTGTTTCCATTCACCAGGTTTCCTGTCGGATGCTACTAATAGTAAATCATTGACTAACTGGCTTGACCTATTCAATTGGGAAATATCTAAATCTGAGAAGAATTTGTATAACATGTTATAAGATCCCAATAGAATAAAATCATTCGGAGCTCGTTGTAACATTTCATGCTTAGATTACCATTGACCATTTTGCAGAAAATCACCTACTTGGCGGAATCCTATCATAGCCCATTTTAACGTAAGTTTAGTAGAGGATGCGATCCCTACTAAGGGGAATATCCTAGCCAAAAGAATACCTGAGTTAATGGCCGTGATAGAATATCTCTTAAACAGTGCTTGTCGTTTTTTGAATACCCAATGGAGGCACTTGTACCTAACCAGTTTAGGGGATTTAAAAATTGCAAGCGGTGATTGAATCTGATTTTCTTTAAGCATAAGATCCATAAAACTATTGATAAAAAAATGTACTTGTGGAAGAGGCTTAAATCTCGATAAATATTGTGCAAAATATGCATAATAGTAATCCTTGAGATTTGGAAGCGCTAGTCCTCCTTGTTCCTTCTTCTCGTATAAGGTGCTTAGTGCAATGCGTGAAGATTTCTTTGCCCATAGAAAAGTGGTAAACATTGACTCTATTTTAGTAAAAAACAAACTTGATAAAGTACATGGAATAGTCGAGAATAAAAAATTAAAAAGAGGTAAGACTGACATTTTAATAAGTGCAACTCTTCCTAAAATAGATATGGGAAGAAAGCTCCAGCGCAATAGCAGAGCTTGAGTTTTCCGAATTAATGGCACATAATTCAAGTGGTACAAGTCGGAGACTAAATTCGAAAAATACACCCGAGGTATCTTTTCGGGTTAGGATTAATACAAAATCGAATATCTATGTATAGATCACTGGTCACCCCACCACATTGAATAATTTCAGTTTTATTTTTGTTAATGCGATATCCCCCTAATGTCTCAAAAGCCTCAAACAATTGAAAAACTCTAGTTTGGATTTCCATTTCTGGCTTAATCAGAAGCATTATGTCGTCAGCATAAAGCTTCAGTTTTGACATTGATGGAATTGGGGGACAAATTACTGGACAGTTCCTTATTGCAGCCGCCAAGGGCTCAATAAAAAATCCAAAAAGAACTGGCGACAAGGGGCATCCCTGTCGCGTGCCACATTTCACTTTAACCTAACCAGCTATTAAGGTGTTAATAATTATATTGGCTTCCGCATTGCCATATAGTCACCGGATCAGGGACAAGATTTTACTGGGGATGCCGAAATGGTCTAAGATCATAAATAAAGTCTCCCATACCACTAAATCAAAAGCCTTTTCGGCATCTAATAACATCACCAAGGCAGGTATTTTATGTATCTCGAAATAATCAAGAGCTTCCGCAAGATAGTGCGTATTGGTGGCTAATTGTCTCCCTGCGATGAAACCATTTTGGTCGCTATGTATCAAATTCACGGCATGTTTATTAAATCGAAGTGACAGAAGCTTGGTCAAAATCTTGTAGTCCGAGTTAAGTAATGTTATTGGCCTATAGGAATTTGGATCCTCAATATTTTTCCCTTTCTTTGGAAAACTCACTATATTCCCCTGACGGACGGATTCTGGCACCTCGCCACGTTCTAACATAGAATTTAATAATTGGAGAAAAAACTCTGCAAATGAACTTAAAAAAACCTTATAAAATTCGGGTGGAAGTCCATCCGGGCCACAGGCCTTTCCATTTGGCAGATTTTTAATTACACCTTCTAGCTCGTCCATCGTAAAGGGTCCTTCCATACAGAGATTTTCAGTCTCAGAGAGTTTTGGTAGATCATTCTCGAGTAGATATTTTTTTAGAGAACTCATATCTACATTTTGCTCGAAGCTATAAATAGAGTCATAATGTTGAACCATTATTTCAGCTATTTTAGCTGGGTCTTCGGAACATGTACCTGATAAAGGGCATTTTAATCTTTTAATCAGATTGGAAGCGGCTTGTTCCTTAGCCTGCCACGCTAGGAACCTGCCAGTAAAATTACTCTGCTCGTAGATTTTTTGATTAGATTTCTGGAACAACACCTCACTTTGAGCATAGTAGTTGGAGCTAAGTTCATATTTCGCCTGGACCAAAAGGTCTTGATTTGTCGGGGAAGGATTATTCAGAACAGAAGCATATAAAGTTTGAACTTTATTTTCCAGATCTTTTTTTTACCTTTTTAGCTTTTTTTATGTGGTCGGCCTCTTTCCCGATAGCTAAGCCCCGAAAAAAGGCCTTAAAAAAAAGATAATTTAACATTCTTGATGTAAGTAATTTAATCTGCATGCTATAGTCATCTCGCCAGGCTCATGTTTTCTAAACAATTCATACTAAAAATAGAAATATACACATTACAATATCTTTAAAGGAATAAGATACACTCACATTCATTAAAAAAAGTATTTACATGACAGTAACCTCTCAATCAACTGCATTATAATTTCATTAATTTTAGGTCAACAGACACACTCATATCAACTCAACAAAATAGTAAAACACCTTTTAAACACAGATATGACATAATTAATAACTAGTTCTGATTAAAATAGAACATTTAGAAGCTCCATTAGAATGATATTCATGCTCTGAGACCACAGATTGCCCTTTACTTAAACCACATCATTATATAAGCGCCTTTAACATTTTCGGTTTTGAATTAGTAGAATATATCCAGCAATTGACACAACAAAATCCAACTGGTTCATTGCAAATACAGTGCAGAGTACTTCACTACGAGATCTAACTCCATGCCTTAAAGAGGCATTTGCAATGCAACCAGTCTCGCCTTTGGGACATTATATGTATTTAGCTATGCAGAACATTCGCCTGTGTGTTGAATCATCTACTGTTCTGTAACATGGAGGGAAAGTAAGCACCATACTGCGGAACACGCCAGGTATGGGAACACATGGAGAGAAATACTGCCTATCAGTGGGAAATTGTATTGTCCAAAGCTCTGTTTTTAACATAAAACCAACCCCGTCATATCACTGAAAATACAAGATTTGAACAAAAGTATTATTGTGTACGGGTGCTCGGTGAATACAAGTTTCTATGGCCTGGAATCTAGGGAATGCTAAAGTGGTTCTGGTATTTTTCTGACCTCTGCTGGTCGTTTTCTATCAAGAAAGTTAAATAGAGGCAGTTGCCAGAAAAATAAAAAAAGAAAGTCCCTGAGCAGAAAGCTAAGTAGACAGTTAATTAGAGGCAGTTGAACAAGCAGAAAGCAATTCTGGTATTTTACCGACACCTACTAGACGTTTTCTATCAAGACAGTTAAATAGAGGCAGTTGAACAGAAAAAATCCATAAGCAAAGGCGGAAGCAGACAAGTCTAGAGCTGATCTCCAGATCCCACAAAGTACATACAACAGATCTTCCAGACAGCACAAGCGCTGTCTAGACTCGACCTAAAAAGGGAGCGTAAGATCTTTTTCCTTTCACTTCGAAAGAGGGCTCAATCTAAAAACAAATGGACAACAGAATACTTCCTTTTTAATGAGCAGAAACAGTAGCCGTTGTTACTCAAAATTTAGTTTTTCTAACCAGCTATTCTCCAGCCAGGGTCAATACTTTGTCGAAGATGAAGAGCAGTGCATCTCACCCAGCTTTTCCGGGACCTGGGGCGAGATCGGGAAAGAGAACTCTGTTCATAAAAAGTCCAGAGTATGGGCCACTGAGGTTTTGGAAGCTAAATAGTGTCTGTCAGCGATTTCAAAGATGATGTCTTTTTCCTTAAGGGGCCTCTTCAGGGTATCTCCCTGAAAGTATTTTCAGACAAGGCAATATCCCCCCCCCCCCCATTTCTCCACTGAAAATAAGAATGTTCTCGATAACTTTAGTCATGGACTGCCCAATGTCTTGCATCATTTCACAAGAAAGCTTGTCATGAATACTACATAGTAAAAATACATACAAGTATATACATGCATGCAGGAGCTTTTAGTTAGCCATCTATTCAAGTCTAATTCACATTTGATTCACTTTGAAATAGCATAGAGTATGCTGCAATGGTTCAGCCCTCTTCATCCATTAACTGTCTTCAGGTGCGAGTGACAGCTTTTTTTATATCACTTATGCACAACTGCCTGAAAAGGAGCGCATTTCAGTGCCGGACCTACTGTATCCCTGGGCTGCTCGGCCACACGTTTTTTTTGTTTTTCTTAATATTTCTGTCAATGTTTTTTGCACTTTGTGTTTGTTGATAAAAATAAATAATTTAAAAAATGCTTGCTTGCCAAAACTTTTACTTTAGGCCTCACCCTATAAAAATTTCGGGCCAGATGTACGACCATATCATTTTGCGACTCGCAAATTGCGACAAATTGCGAGTCGCAATTTGCGAGTCGCAAAATGCTATGTACAGCATTGTCTGAGACACTGTTTGCGATTCCCAATGGGGTTGCAAATTACTTGCCTCATGAATATTGATGAGACTGTCACAAATTGCGCCCCCATTGATAATAGCTGGCACTCCCATCGATGGTGGCCTGCTGGGGACAGCAGACCACCATGTCTGGCACAGCTTTTAAATAAAGCAGTTTTTTTTAAATTCAGCCAGTTTTCCATAAAGGAAAACAGGCTGCATTTAACAAATAAAAAGGAAACTTTTAAGTTTCATTTTTTTAAAAGGGGCAGGCAGTGGTCACTGCAACCACTGCCTGCCCTTAAAAAATAATTGCTCATGCATTCCCAAAGGGGAAAGTTCCCCTGGGGACTCCTTCCTGTTTACGAATGCCTTACAGCCCTTCTGAGAAGGGTGGGAAACTACCAGTGTTTTGCGACCGCAATTGCGGTCGCAAAACATTCTTACATTGGTTTTGGAGTCGCTGTTAAGAAGGGATGCCCTTAAAACGCCCCTTCCTGATAGTGAGTCGCTAACCCCATTTTGCGAGTCGCTAATTGATTTTGCGACTCAAAAAATTGGATTGGTACATGGGCCACACTTTTTTGCGGTCGCAAACGGCCTAAAACCCCTTTGCGACTGCAAAAAAACGGTTATACATCTGGCCATTCAAGAGGTGTTTTCTTGCAGTAAGACCCTTGTCATATTGAGGCTATAATCCAGTTTTCTGGAAAGAAAAGACAGTCTAGGATTCTGAAATTGTCCCGTTCACTCTTTTATACGGGCTTTTTCCTGCCACTGTTGCTACTTATCTGATGTTTGTGTTGATTCTGAGTTTTCGAATTGCTGGTGTCAACATCCCCTTTCTTAATTAGTTCTATGTATGCTCACTGCTCTTATTTCAAGTTCAGTGAGATAGTTCTTCTGTCCCTACTCTTTTTTCCTTTGACTCTGCCCCGCATAGTGGGCGATCTGTACTCCTGTTTGTTGCTGGGGATTTAGAACATACCAGCATGAGAACTGTTTACTCAGGAAATATTGCCTTTTTGCCGAATGTACTTGGGAAGTAAACTCAAAGAACTGCAAAAGTGAGTCAAAGCCCCTGAAATGTATGCCCCTGGCTAATGGACTTTCCGACTTGTGTTGACTAGTAACAACTGTACCTGAACTAAACCCGCTGGTGGTCCCTTCCTGCAGGAGTGTATCAGGTAAGTGTTTGCCCTGAGGTCCTGGGAGGCTTAGAAGGGACCAAGAGGAGCTGTTACAGAAAGTCTGAAATGTTGAGACTTAGAAAATGTTGGTCTGCCAAGACTTCCAGATCTTACACAGAACCTTGCTGCAAGGGTACCAATTTCGAGAGGATTTTTTTAATGCAGCTTCCGGTTTATCCCACCGGGTAATTTTGATCTCCAAAAAAGAGACTAAGTCTGGAGGTAGAAATCTTGACTGCGTGAAGGCACAAAAAGTATCTGACTGACCAAATGACGTCAGGGGATTCATAATCTGAATTTTCCAGCTCTGAACTTTTACTGCCAAAACCAACGGCTTCAGTGTGACTTCCACCAATGAATATCATACTTTGAGTGCACTTCATCCGATAGAGAATTTTACCCTACTCCACTGGTGGATTCCAACTTTCATTTCAGAGATTAAATGAAATGGCAAAATCTTTTTTACGAGGACTGACCTCCACTACATCATGGTCAGCCTGAAATTGCACTTAAGTCCCAGTCTCACTGTGGCTTCTAATTGGCACTTTGCTGTTTCTAGGTGCTTTTGTCCCTAAAACTTTGCAAATTCATATTTCTCGTTGCCCTTATGGAACCTTAATCATTTTTGGGTAATTTTTCTAATTTAAATGTTTTCAATTTCTAGAAATTGGATGTTGGATTTTTTGTTGTATAAACTTTTTGATTGGTATGGTGCTGCTAAACAGGCCTGGGCGGAGCTTGCAGAGTCTTACTCCGCGGAATTACATGGAGTTACTGAGAAACTCAGTGTGATTCCGTGGAGTGCCGTGAGCGGGTGGAGTAAGAGAAGAACTTCATGGTTATGGTCCCTGGCACAATGCATGAGGTCTCCACTTTTCAGACACTCGCCAATACACAGTGAAAGAGAATAAGCAGAGCTTGCTTTCCCTAAACAGCAGCCCACTGTGAGCTCCTGCTTTTACCTCTGAGTGCAGTTAAGCACAACCTTACCTGCATCCAATGCTCCTCTGTGCTGCCTCCGGTTCAGCGTCCAACACTATCCTGGCCGTCCATCTATTTGGTGGTGGCTGCACCGCCGGTCTGTGTGCTGCTGCTGCCTGCCATGTAGCTGAACTCTGTCTGTGGCGTACCTCCAGCTGCAGCTCCGCCCCGCCCCCGGCTCTTAGCGTTCCGCCCATGGCTGTGAGAAGGGAAGATGAAAACAAATGGTACGCCTGCACAGAAGTTAACCTTCGTGCCACCAGCCAACCATAGGGCAGGGTGCAGTCTTCAGGGGTCACTCCACCAGTAAGAATTTGGCACTGGCAGGCCTGTTTCAGCCAATCTGCAGCAACAGCGTAGTCTCAGGGCACTCTCTGTCATTTGTTGGCAAAGAGTGTCCTGAGACTACACTGTTTCTGCGGATTGGCTGAAAGAGGCCTGCCAAATTCTTACTAGTGGAGTGACCCTGGAAGACTATGCGCAGATGGAGCTCGGCTATAGGGCAGCAGCAGCACACAGACTGGCGGTGCTGCCACCACCGAATAGGCTGCCTCAGGAGTAACTCTGATGTGGTAAATTCCTCATCTTTCGCAGTCTTCTTGTTAAAGAACAAAATAATATTACAGTGGAACTAAAAAAATGAATGTCTCTTATCTAAAAGGTTAGGAATTCAGAAGCTGTTTAAAACATTGAAGTGTGGAGCATACTAGCAATTGGCAATAATTTTACTGCTGCCTTGTAAAATAGTCACACCTTGTTGATCCATGTTTGATGGGTTAAGATGTACTTATTTAAATAGTTTTTGAAGACTTGCATCGAGCTTGTTTCAGCTTTCTGGAGATTTTACAACCTGATGTGATATTAGACCACTCTCTTTCTTAATGACAAGGCCTTATGGTTTCTAAATAATAGTGCTAATTTAGGAGTGAGCGTGGTGAGCAGCAGCACGCCAGAAGACTCCACTCCACCATTGGATGGCAGAGTTTTTTGCTGAACTACGCGCTCCAAATGGAGCGCGGAGTTGCAAAACTCTGTGAACTCCACCTGTGGAGCGAAGTTTATCGGTAACCCCTACTGCTAAATACTTTACATACTCTTACTTAAATTCCACCTGTAAGCTCTGTGCCACAGAGGGCTAGAAGGGATGTGCCCAGGTGTATTTATTAAACTTGTTTATTGGACTTGAGAAGATTTTAGACTTATTACTTGGCAAGGACTAACTCTCTCCCCAACTAATAACCCATTACAGAAATAATCTACTCATAAATGACATATAAAACCTTGGAACTTGAGATTGCAGTATGTGAGTGTGTCTTGAAAAAGAGCCTATTTTGTAGAACTGAAGTCTGCAGTCTTGTATTTGTGTGAAAATCCTTGGCTCTAGGGCAGAGTTTTAAGTTGAAGTTACCTAAGGCACATCTGTTTTCTGGAGCACTACTTTGCGGCAGAGACAAACAATCACTGCACTCTTTGATTGTGAACAATTTTGACTATAAGACGTTCTTCGGAAGTTAATTTTCTTTGTTACGGCAGCTCATTTTTTTAAACAGTTTCTCAACAGTATAGTGAAAATTCACATAACTGTGAAGGAATTGTACTAGTAATGAAATGTAATAACAATAGTAATAATAATAATGACAATAATAATAATATTAATAATAATAATTGTTACTTCTATAGAATTTGGAAAAAGTGCCTTGCATGCAAGGTTTTATGTGCAATTTTTTTTTTATCAAATTGAAGTCTTCCATTCATTGGACAAGGATAAAAAAAACTGAGACGATTTCTTTGATCTACAGATCGTGCGCATATCTCAGCAGCCAGCTCTCAACTAGCTGAGCTATCCTATTAGAATAAGGCACTGTTTGTCATTTATCACTTTGAGTTACGTCACTGTTTATAATTTTGAGCTACGTCACTGAACTGAAAGGCAGGCTTGCCAGAACGAGTGAGATATCGTTGCTGTGTAGAAAGTTAGTAAACTGCTACCGATTTCGTGTCGTAATAATGAACATCGAACCATCCGAGAGCGCCCATAGGCACGCAAGCTTCATCATGTAACGTGACAAATTGAAACAGATTTGTGATTGGCTATCTTTGAATCCAAAATGCACGAGACAACAATAGTGGATTTTTGGTTAATTGATTATGCGCCTACTGTCACTGAGGGGCAGGTAATGTTTAGTGGATTGAAGACGAAGGTTTTATTTGTTTTCCTGTGTTGTTTTATAGTGCGCTGGAAGCTTGCAGCATCGCCGACCTAATAAAACATTCTGATGAACAAGAACATTCATTCTGTAAATAAACACTTAGCGTGTTTGTGGCGATGCAGCGCGAGCACTAGAAATTCCATTGCATGCGAGCGCCACTTGCATAACAATGCACCTTTCTGGCGCCTCATGAATATTCATATTCCCATCTCAGCGCTCTGCGTAGATAGCCTGCTCTGTGGAGGCGATGCTTGGCAAGCGAGCCCTATAGCATCGCAGAAAGGTGCGCAGTCATCTGCTTGTTTGTTCCAAGCCTTTCAAAACAATAAAGGTCTTTTTTCCATCCAAACAGTCCCCGAAAGTTGCAGAAATCAACCGAGGTTCCGCGTTTTATTTAAAATTAAAAAATATAGTAATAATGGCTTTACGTTGTTCAGTGATAATGAAACGATGCCGCCCGCCTTTGGCAGTCAAGGCTTCTGAAGTGCCAGCGAGCCCAGCCGGAAGTTCCCTGACAGCACCCGCATTACCCCAGGAGCTCATTTTGTAAGTTGCGCATTTTATGATAAGCGCGTGCTCAATAACAGGACGGATATTTCTGCAACATTATACAGCATTTGCACTCTCAACTGAATACTTCCTAAAGTTGTAGACTTTGTTCCCGCGAGGCCAGTACTTGGAGAAGAAATATGTACTGCAAATCTTAAGATGTTTGTGTTTAGCAGTTTTGCAAATTAGTATATATATATATATATATATATATATATATATATATATATATACACCATCACAGGAAACCCATTTGAAGTAGAGCCACACAAAGGGTAAATTTCGCTCACTTTTAATGGAAGACAGCCTGCCAGCAGGACCCAACAAGGACAGCAAAGTTCAATACATCTGCGCCAGACGCGTTTCAGGGGTAAACCTTTCTTCAGTGGCGTTTCTTGCTGAATGACTGGAAATGTAGCTGAGAGCACGGCTTTTGATTTCGATCACCTGTCCCAGTGGGCGTGCCTTTTCTCACGGCCTTGTGGGTGATTTCAATTACCTGCCCCAGTGGGCGTGCCTTTTCTCACGGCCTTATGGGTGATGTAGTGCTCTATAATGATCCCCAGTGGGTGCACTCTCTCAGTCTCTATTGCAACTTGTTAAACAAATGTCCAGGGCGGGACCTGCCCCGCTTTGTGGCTGACAACCGGAGCGTCAAACTGGCTCCCTCCCTGCAAGGGCTCCAGCTCACCTTCGTTCTCACTGTAGACGCGCCTTCCTGGTGCTGTCGAAAGACCCGCGATACGCGGTGGGCTCCTCTTCGCGACCGGGTAAGGGCCGCCTTTTACATACACCATCACAGGAAACCCATTTGAAGTAGAGCCACACGAAGGGTAAATTTCGCTCACTTTTAATGGAAGACAGCCTGCCAGCAGGACCCAACAAGGACAGCAAAGTTCAATAAATCTGCGCCAGACGCGTTTCAGGGGTAAACCTTTCTTCAGTGGCGTTTCTTGCTGAATGACTGGAAATGTAGCTGAGAGCACGGCTTTTGATTTCGATCACCTGTCCCAGTGGGCGTGCCTTTTCTCACGGCCTTGTGGGTGATTTCAATTACCTGCCCCAGTGGGCGTGCCTTTTCTCACGGCCTTATGTGTTTAATAAAATGTTGTCTATCTCTCTTTCTCTCGGTCTATTAGCTGGCTTCACTGCGAGTGACAGTATTCTGCTCTTTTACAAGGAGCATATTGGCACGCAAAGTAGTTTTGTTCAGTGCCCGGAACTGCAGTGGCAATGTGTGCTTTTTGAAACAAAAACAATTTTTGCTTTTTGCAATTGTTAGAATGGTGAGGACCCTGCAGCTCCCACACTGTTAAGGTTTTACAAAAATCATGTCAAAACAAGTCGCGCATTGACAAAACCCAAAGCCTTACCACCAATTTCAGACCTACTGGCTTTGCCGATGCTTTTTTTTTTTTGTTTCCCATAATCGTATTTAAACGGGTTACACTGATTTCCCATTATGAATATTTTTGGGAACTACAAGCATACATCAACATGTTACTAAATGATGCTGCAAATATATGGCACCTAAAATCTTACAGTAGTTTAGTAAAATGTTTTTTTTCCTACTTGCAATTTTTTATGGACTTTTTATTTTGAAAGTAAAGAATCATCACTATTGCTTTCAGGCTGCTTCCAATATTTGCATCAAATCAGAGAGCATTCTGGGAGCATTATAAATAGCCTCATTTTACTACACTTTGAAAACTTGTGTACACGTTTATACTGGAACCCCAGTCAGAAGTGCAGGCTGGGCTTACAACATTTACTTTTAGTGCTCACCCTAATAATAACGGCTTTGCATTAATGAACCATAAATACAAGCTTGAACAGCATTAACACATGGGCACACATATTACCCTAACTGTAGACAATGCCCTTCCTTGATCCATAATGTGGTACTGCAAACTGGCAGCCAAAGGTTTTGTGCTGCAGGGGGTTGGGCCTACTTGACCCAAGGACAAAATATACATGAAAACGTGTTGCCCTTGACCCCAAACAGTATGTCCCGGGTGTCGGGCTATAGGAATTCCACATCCTGCTGTATTGCTGCCTGTATGGGCCCTCAAGCTATATTTATCAATACACACATAGCAAACATTTTATACCCTCTGTGATATAGCTGAAAGCTGAGTTCCTTTGTGTCTATCGACAGACTCTGGCAATCTAATATATATCCTGATAGTCTGCTGCTGATGCTTTGTCAGTGGCCCTCTACCGAAATATAGGCCGAGCTGCAAGCCTGTGCTCCTAATGATAGAGAAAGACTTTAACTCCTAGTAAGGCCTACAGCATAAGGGCTACAAAGCTACTAGAACATTGCATCCACTGAGGATGCAAAATTCTAAATTAAACACGAAGACAGAAAGACTAACATTGGAATATGGGACCAGAATGCATATATCAGCAATTATTGGCCCTCTGCCATTCCGTAGTCTTCAATGCATCTCCCAGAGTTCCAGAATTCTGATTCATTTCATTGGTCTTATTGTTCAGCATGCAAATGTTTTTACGAGCCTACAGTGTTTGCGCTGCAGGATGTTCTATGGAATGTATTTTACCGGCTCTAGAGCATTGCTACAGGACTTGTCTGCTTCCGTATTTTTTACTTTCTGGTTAGGGACTTGTTTTTTCTTTTAAACAGCTGCTCTTCACATGTGCGAACACTTGTTTTAAAATGTTGCCAGATGGAGTCATTTATAAGCTCAAATGCTGTTCCAGTCACGTTGAGTCCCATCTTTCCCCACTCCCTCACCGCTTTCATTTTCACCATTGCGTCTTGTTTCCTGCTTGCCCTTTGCAGTCTCTCCCTACCCCTACACCGCGCACCCAGCACTCACTGCAAGATCGCTGCTTGTATTTTAAGTGAATTGCCCAAAATCAAGGTCACCGCTTTCATTTTCACCATTGCGTCTTGTTTCCTGCTCATGGCAGCCTGCTCGCCCTGTGCCGTCTCCACCCATCCCTCTCCCCCACCCCCCACAACCACTCTGAGATTGCTGTTTGTATTTTAAGTGATTTGCCTAAAATCATAGGATGTTGAGCCAATGCTCAGACTCGAACTCTGTGTCGGCAGCTCTGACCGAAAAACCTTTACAGCACTGTTGATGCTGTTCCATTGCTTTTTCAAAAATGTTGCTCGAATGACTCACTTATAAGCTCAAATACTGTTCCAGTCACATTACGTGGTGTCTCTCCCCACCCCCTCACTGCTTTCATTTCACCTTCGGATCTTGTTTCCTGCTCACCCTGTGCCGTCTCTCCCAACTCCTTCACCGGCACCCACCACCCCTCCGAGATGGCTGCTTGTATTTTAAGTGATTTGCCCAAATTCACTGGACCACCACTTTCATTTTCACCATTGCGTCTTATTTCCTGCTAGTGGCAGCCTGCTCACCCTGTGCCATCTCTCCCTACCCCTTAACCACACCAACCCTCCGAGGTAGCTGCTTGTATTTTAAGTGATTTACCCCAAATCACAGGACACCATTTGCTCATCAGCGATTCAGCACCCTGAAGGCTCCCGGGCCGCACAATATGATGCCTTATAAGGTTCCAAAGGCGTGACCTATTGCATTGCAAATTCTTGTCTAGTTGGTTTCTGCTACTCTCTGGCTCTTCAAAAGCATGCAGTGCTCAGGAACGAATGCAACTCGTTCCAAAAAGAGCTCTTAATCATGTAAACTCCTTGAAACACCCCACTTCTCTGCACCAGCCATACTCCCAAGCTTGAAAGACCATCTGGACTTCATATTATCACTCTATGTACTGCTGAAACAGTATATTGGTTGATATCCACTGATGACATCTAGCGCTTTCATGAAGGATTCCGATAAACATCCTCTGTCGAATGTTGTACAGCGCTCAGGCAGCTGCATTTGGTCTGATCTATTTTTTTATTAAAATTGTTACACAAAAATGACTGAATAAAAATATTCTTGCACTGTTCAGACTCACTACCCGAAAAGGAAAAACCAGAAAGTAGTTTTCAAAATGTTCACAATATGAATGATAAATGTGTAGCATGTGCCTACATCTTTGGTCAATAGAAAATGTATTACGAAATCATCTATTGCCAGCAAGCAAAGAGTTAAACCAGATTTGCCTTGCTACCAGTTTAGCAGCCCTCTATTTATTTTTCTATTCATTATGGTTTTTTTTTATTATGGCTTTCTCTAGACTGGGAGTTGAAATTACTCCCTGTCAAGAAAGTAACCTGACATTTGGCTTTACTGCAAATCATAATCTCTATGTTAAATTTGTATCTTATTTTAATCATGACACATTTTTTCTGGTGTCAGGGAACTTAAAGAATTCAAAATCCATTAAACATGCAGGACAGAAAGGGCCTTCGACTTTAACAGAATGCAAAATGATAGCCTGTCACTTGTTTTTCATAGGCAAATTGAAAAGAGAGCAAGTGCCGCAGCAGTAATAGCAACACAGATGTGGTATGCTTTAAAAACAGCACAGCAGGTTGCAAAGAGTAGATGTTTCATCAAGGTATCGTGCGGGAAATAGAATAAAAACGTGCTGTAAAATGAAACTTGAGGAGTAGCTACTTTTTATGCACGTCTTACAGTTGACCATATTTTGTTTGCAAATATTATGCCTTGTAGGGCCGGGGCGGCTCCTCCCATATGAGAGGGGAGCGCCGCACCATTACTTAAAGGCAGAAAATGAAAAATAAAATGTTAATAAAACATTTTATGGTCATTTTACTTTTCCATTGACTTGGCAGAGTTTGCTGAATTCTGCTGAGTCTGGGGCGGGCCAGTTCGCAGCGTCACCAACAGGGGGAGGAGGAGTAGTGGCACTAAAAGTGCGCATGTCAGTTTGGCCGGCCGTCCACAGACGGTCAATCCGACATGCTCACTTTGATATCGCCAGGCTATTCTTGGAGATATCTGCATGTCTCAGGAGCTCAAGCTCCAGTCCCTGCTGGAGCGTGACTCCGGCCTGCTCCACCCAATCCAAGCACTTCTCTCATGCTGGGAGTAATAGCATGAGAGAAGCGCTGGAATTGCGTGGTGAGCTGGGAGCCTGGGCTCATAGGAACTGCAGTGCCAGGAGCAGAGGAGCAGCAAGGCGCGAGCGGGAGCAGAAGGTTAGTGTATATTTATTTATTTTTTCACCGTGCTGCCCCTTCACCGCCCCCGCACTGCCCCACCATGTAGGATGGGCAGCAGTCTCGACTGTGTAGTGCGAATATTAACATGAGGCACTTTACAAAAATCAGTGCATTTTATGGAGTTCCTTCATTTGCATGTTACCAAATACAGCATATTGTGAGAATATTTTGATTTCACACCGTGCTTAATGCTGAGGTTTTGGCGTTTCGAAGTGCTGTGAAGGGCAGATGTCCAGATCATGTTACCTAATTGAAAGGTACTCTTTTTGCATACCTCAGAAGGAGGGACGAATTACACATGACCTGCCGATCGCACCAGATCTTTACACTGAATGCTCAACCCACTTTTGAATCTGAAAGCTGCTCAAGAGCTCCTGAGCATACATGTCTTGCAGCTCAAGGACAGAGGTTCAATCAGCACTGCTGATGTTACCCCACTCCCGCCTCCTATAGCAACCTGTACTTTACAGCTATCGTGGTGCTATTAGTCTGCTCTCTCATTCTTCCACCTATTAAAATGTTTTTAAGTAAACAGTTGCATATTCTCTTGGGCATAGCTTAAAACGATGCTCTCTGCTGGCAGGGGTGTTGTGAAGGGGGGGGGGGGGGGTTAGAGGGGGAATCGCTTTGTCCCAAGAGCAGTGACAACACAAAAATTCCATGTCATGATTTCTGAAGGTACTTTAGTGTCTAGCGGTGGCGGCTGGTGGAATTTATAAGAGGACAGGCGTAAAGCCAATTAATGAACTTTGGTTTGTGAGCAAGCTGGATGTTACCTAAGAGGGTTTTGGGGGGTGGGGGAGAGGGGGGGAGGGGTAGCCTTCTCCCCCTCAGAACATTCATAAGCATTTGTGTAAAATTGTGCATTTCATAGCACAATTTCTGTAATAAATGAACCAAAAACACAGTTCAGGTATTTTAAAGGAAAACTCATAAAATATTTGCCTCGGAGCAAGAGAGAGAAATGCAGGATAGGTAGAAAAGTGAAGAGAGGGGAGGACTGTAAAACAGTGACAGAGGGAGACAACAGGGATTAAAAAGAACCTGCATGACTCAGATAAATCCACAAGAAGCTTAGGGCGGAACAAGGCGAGGCATGAGGTGCATGCCATAGTATTCGACATCATCCACATTCGTTAGCACCTATGGGGAGCTCCTAAAAAAACACATTGTAGCTTATCACTGCCATATCATAATGAGTGGTATAAACATCATGCTAACGTTTTCTAATTAATTTGCTTGTTTTATTACTACTGATGTAGCATACATTTAATAAACATTTACACATTTTCCAATGATAAACGTTTTCTTTTCACAGAAATCTAGACAGGTGTCAAAGCAGCCTGAAGGTACTTGACACCACAGTGGTGAGATGCATTCCCTTTTTCGTGGTACATGCTGCATCTTCTATTTCATTGTTTTCTACATAAAGAAGTTTACTTTAGTTGCTGTATATGACTGACTGTATTCTAATGTAATTGCATTTATATAGCGTTTGCTATGCCTGATGAGGCGTTCGAGCACTGTACGCAGGCCAGCACGCTGGGGTGTACTGCACACAGTGTTATTCTTTTACACCACTGTGCCACCCTGTCAATCATAAAACATAATCTGTGTGTCCCTGGGCATTGTGTACATTATCAGATCATATCTAGGGTAGGCACGGTGTGTGATATAAAATGTAATCCAAGCCCTACGCGTGGGGCGGTCCGCCCCGGGCGGTCCGCCCCCGCTCTTTCGACCGCCACGGGCGGCAAACAGCCTAGCTACGCCACTGTGTGCAGATCTCTTCAGCACCAAGGCTGTGACTGCCTGCATTGTCTACACTGCGGAATGATCATTAATATTCTGTTGTGTGATGTCCTGAGAAGTGTGCGCTATTTGGGACACATTCAGTGTCGTCCCCTCTTTTATGGTGCGGAGTAGCCTGTGTCCGGAGTGAGGACCCTCTGTGAACCCTACTTGTGGCGATTCTGGCATTAACATGCCGCGTGCAGGAGACTCCCCTGATCAAAGGAGATGTGCAGCTGAGGAGTGGCCTGACAAGGCACAGCACCGGAGACTCCCCGTGGAGTCAGGAGAAGCGCTATATGACGTTGAGGCGCAGAATCGCACATGAACATTCACGGTGGCAGAGACTCCATGAATGTCGTTCTGAGGACCACTGAGGAGCACTCTTGGATGTCTGACACGACTGAGACATGTCGCTGGCTCAGCTCGCAGTTCTGTTGGAGCCGGGCTTTCATAGGAGGCGATGGGGTCTAGTGGCTCCTGCTGCCACCCACTAACATGGGGAACCGGGTTTGAATCCCTGTCTTAGATCCACATCCTGTGCATCCTGCAAGTCTCCCTGTGCACAAAAAATACTAAGTGTAAGAAGTGTGTGTCTGTTGTGGGGAGCTGTCATGGTCTTGAGCAAGGTTTGCACTATGTAGAACTGACATAAATAAAATGTGGATTCTGCCCATCACCCATGCTGCCCTGGACACATCCTGCAAGAGTTAAGAACAAAGCATTAACCTTTGGTATCAGAAAGAAGTACCACTCTAATGGCTGAACTGCAGGGTGTGAAACCAGAACATCTAGGATCAATCCCAGCTTCTGACCTTGAAAACTCTTTGTTCCGAGGTAACCCAGTCTTCTTTCTGCAAATTAACACACATGAGAGCCCCTTCAAATACAAGTTCAGGCGGTGCACTGTACAAAACCTCTAGTATTTATTTGTTAATACTTATGATGCTGCTCAATCTATAGTAGGAATCTATGCCACATATAAGGTATACATGACAGCTGATTTGTATTTCAGGGTCAGATGTATGACCGTTTTTAGGGGCCCCAAACGGAAAATCAGGCCGTTGGAGACTGCTAAAAAGGGTTGTAGCATGAACAAACCTTATTTTGTGAGCCGTTAACCTATTACGGACTCGCAAAATAAGGTTTGCGAGTCACTAATAGGAAGGGGCGTGCCAAGTGCTTCTCTTCCTAATAGCGAGTCACAGGGGGATGTGCCATTGTTTTGCGGTCACAAAACAATTGCAGTTACCACCAATTTCAAATTGGTGGTAAGCCAGTCTCAAAAGGGAATGGGTCCCCAGAGCACCCCTTCCCCTCTGTGTTTGGCAGTGAAAATATTTTTTAAGATCAGGCAGAGGTACTATGGACCACTGCCTGCCCTTCAAAAATGAAAAGAAAACATTTAATTTCTTTCTTTTCAACGCATCCCTTTTTTCTTTAAGGAAAATGTACTGCATTTGAAAACAACTGTTGCTTTAGTTAAAATACAAACACAAATTTGGTGGTATGCTGCCCCAGCAAGCCACCATTCCAGTGTTATTGCCCATTCTCAATGGGTCGTAAATTGCTACCTGCCTCATGAATATTGATGAGGCAGGTTGTTGGAAGTGGCCCTTTTTGCAGGGTAATCCCTGACCTTTTTGCCTTTTTCCTACTCTTTTTTCTGACATGGTGTTGTTGGTTTTAGGACTCTGGGCACTTTAGCACTGCTGTCCAAAGTAAAGTGGGTGTGTTCTCTGTGCTAAAGGTGGATAGGTGTGGTGCAGCGGCCAGGGCAGCTGACTTCGGAGCACAGAGTTCACGGTCCAATCCCTGGCTCCGGTGGCAGCTCAGCACCATGTGACTCTGGGCAATAGCTCACTTAATTTCCACGACGGCCCCCAGCACCTTGAGACCTGTAAGGGTGAGTAGTTTGTGCTTCACAATTATGGATTTACATGTTAAGATTGGTCTACACCTGTTTAGCGTATTTAATTCATTTATCAGTCCCTTGTAAAGTGGCATCTCAGACCCCTCTTTTACTGCATGTCAGTCACCCCTAAGGGAGGCCCTAGCTAGCCCTTTGGGCAGGGTGCATTGTAGGTAATAGGTAGGACATGTACCTTAAGTATGTGACATGTCCTGGTAGTGACAAACAGCCATTTTGGTTTCTCACTGCTGTGAGGCTGCCCTCTTAGAGGAATGCATTGGGGATTCTCCGATAAGTGTTTCAGTGGTAATTCCTAATATGAGAGGAACAGCGTGGTCAAGTTTAGTATGTTTGGAATAGTAATACTAAATGCTGCACAATGGTGTGCGCAGATTTATTATCACTTTTAGAAATTGGCATTTCTGTGTGCCATGTGTCTGCCCGCCTGATGTGTATTGCATGTCTGGCTCTGGAGTGACAGAGGGTGGTGAGGTGTTTGGCTCCAGGGAGGGCAGGGTGGGTCATCGCTAGGCTGAATAGGAGATCTGCATTTGGAGTAGTGGGAGGAGTAGTCCCCTGACCCTCAATAGGTCTGTGCTTGCCTAGGTAAATGCTGGCTCCGCCCCCTGTGGTGTGTCTGATGACTGAGCCCCATCTGACAAAGTAGGGCGGAAGCCTAGTAAACAGAGTGCTTCAACACCCCTCAGGACCGGTTCAGACTGTTTCCCCCAAACCCTGTGCCAGGGCAGACAAGGAGAAATGCTGTATAAATAAAGGGGCTGTGACCCCATGAAGGGGTGATTCCTTGTGCTACTTGGGGATACTTGCTGCTGCTGGGCCCCAGGAGGAACCGCCATGAGGGACTGCCTCCCTGCTGGAGGGTCCTGTGAGCTGGGCTGCCTGGGCCCAGCCTTTTGCCCTGGAACTTGGGGGTCCTAGCGCCTCATGAGCGCTGCCTCTGCTTCCCAGCTGCTCCAAGACGAGAGGAGCGCTGTTGTCCTGCAGCGCTGTGCTGCGAGGTATGCAGAGGGAATCCTAGCGCGGGGACTCCCCCGTGCTGCTGGGTAGCGAATCAGGAGCCTACCCCGCATTCTGCAACAGAGCGGGAGCCCCCCCCGCACTGCCGATGCTTGGTGGAGCGGGAGCCCACCCCGCATTTGTGTTTATTTAAAGGCGGGAGCCTACCACGCACTTTGATCCGGAGAAGAGAAGCGTGACCCGGAAGCCAGGCAAGCTGCCTGGTTGGAAGCGGGGCCAGGAAGGGAGCAGGAGCCTACCCCGCATTGCCCACGTTGCAGAAATGTTGGGTGCCAGAACCCTGTGCGCTGATCAGAGTGTGTGACGAGCACTCCACGGTTGCCCTGCAGAGTCTGGCTGGGCCCGGGGAGAAGGGCTCCAGCTTTGTTCGGTCTGCGGACCTGAAGTCAGGCAGTGGAAGGCCTGACGCTGGGCCGGGCTCTGCTCAGAAGACATAGAGCCCCGCGAGGAGAAGAGGCCAGCGGTCACCAAGTGGAACTGGTGCCTCGCGGGCTCCAAGCCGAAGTCCTGCGGATCTAGGAAGATTCCTGAGATGCCCCGGTGAGTGTAGGCTTTAAGTGTGGAGCATCGTTGGTGCTCTCAGAGCACAGTAGTGCCAGTGCAAAGCAGATTTCGCACTGCTGACCCACCTGTTGGAAGGCAGCTGCACCATGGGGGCAATTTTGTCTTTAGAGTCCCGGAGTGGGGGCTCAGGAGGCACTGCAGTGCCAAAACTAATGCTGCACAGCTGCACCGCAAGAGCGCGGGCAGCTGCCTGGAGTGGGGTACTTTGTTTCGGAGTCCCTGTGGGGCTTAAGGGGCACAGTTGTGCCGACCTAATTTTCTCAGCTGCACCACGAGAGCCCGGGCAGCTGCAGCAATGGGGCATGTTAATTTGGTGGTAATGAGGAAGGGGTTAGTTGCACCCCTTTGCCCCCAGTGCGCTACGCACATTGCTTTTGCTGCCAAGGCAGGCAGAGGGCCATGGAAGGTCCTATAATTGCACCCTGACATTTGGGACAAAGGGCATTTGGGCCCCAGAGGAAGGCCAGTTGGTCTGGGATCATGGTTGGTACCTGTGTGTACTAGGAGGGCGCAAGGCCCTAAACGATTGCATAATGTGTTTATGCTGAGGGTGATGTATGCACCTGGGCAGTGCTACTACGGTGCACTCCTAAATATGATTTATGCTTATGATGTTTATGCATAATGTGTTTTATGCCTATTGAGATGCAGACATAATGCGTTTATGTTGCTTGTGATAATGCTAAGTACGGTATTTATACCAGTAGTTGCTGGTTGCCTTATATTTGCTACTTGTGCTTTGTGATGGTTCTTACAGTGACCCGATTGGCCCTGTCATGTATATAATCCCCTGTGAATTTCTACCTGGTGCCAGTTGGCACAGTGTTTATTTTGTGATTATGATTCTAATGTGTTTATGATAATACAAAGGCCATTTTTTCAATAACCTTGTGTGGAGTCTCTTTTGTGGTGTGCCTAGTGTGTTGCTGCTGTGTGTGTGTGTTGCACAAACGCTTTACACATTGCCTCTGGGATAAGCCTGACTGCTCATGCCAAGCTACCAAGGGGGTGAGCAGGGGTTATCTTTAGCGTGTAACTCCCTTGCCCTGACTAGAGTGGTGGTTTCTACCTGGCTTAGGCGCAAGCTCTAGCCAACTAGAAATCCCATTTCTAACACAGGTAATTTGCGACCCCATTGGGAATCGCTAATAGTACATTACATTTTGGGAGTCACAATTTGCAAGTCGCAAAAAATCGCAATTTGTGAACCGCAACATAGAATGTTTGCTAATAGCATTTTCTTCTGGGTAAGAGCAGGAACATTTCTTAGATGATGTTTAAAACATTTCACTTTTCATGAATACTTCTAAAGTAATCTGAGGCACAGAGGTGATACGCTCCCATTTGTAAATGTAATACACCTTCTTTTGTTTTTGGAGAGACCTTTTCATGTTCTTTATATGGGCCAAATATTTTCAGTGCTTGTGCATGGGCTTCAACACTGTAAATCACAAATAATAAGGTGATGTTATGATGTGTGTTACAGAGTCGTTAACTGAATTCTTGAGTCCTTAGTGATATTGAGACTCACTTGGGCTCAATAGCCATTAGCCACACCCTGTAAGAATCCCAGAACCCCTCCTCCCCAGCCAGGCCCCGGTAGGTGTTGCGAGGATCGCACACATTAAACTTTAGGTTCACTTACCAGGGCCACCTCACAGTGGCATAACATAGGCCCCCCGCAACCCCTGCGGTACGCGGGGGGCCAGAGCTGCAGGGGGCACCTTCACACAGTACCCTGGCCTGAGAGCCCCTGATTGAGTCCTGAGAGGGGGGCGGCTCCTGGTACCTTGCAGGGGGACTCCTCAAGTTTCGTTATGCCACTGCCGCTTCAGAGGAGATGATACCCAACATGGAGCTTATCTTGCCCAGACAGGTCTTGCCCTCATCATCATCATCCAGTAGATGACCGTGGAAGTGTTGCCCTTCAAGTGTGCTCACTCCTCTGGATTCAGTGCTCAGTGCAGTGCTGCTCCAACCACATTTTCGATGGCTGCTGTGTCACAGGCGCAGGTACTGGCAGTAGACCATGTCCAGTCTGATGCTCGGATCACTGCAAATGCTGTGAACATATACATGCACCACAGCATTAGCATGCGCAGGATATCTGTTTAGAACATGCATGTGACATAACTTCACAGTCATGAATCTCATGACTCTGTGCCTCCAGGTCACAGGCTCACAGACTGGTCCACCCCCACCTTCCTTGTCCACAGGGAGCCTGCATTCTGCTCCCATGTAAAACCCCACCCTTTATCCCGCATCACAGAGTGGAGTGTGTTCAATGATGCTTGCTGACCCCCACCTCACCCTTTGACAACTTGTGAAAGGGTAAGGTGTTGAGGCAGAGCTATTGTCAGCAACGACTGACATGCAGCCCCAGGAAGTAAAAGGCTGATGCCTTAAGCGTTCGGGCTGCAATAAAAAGTAATATTGCCTGCATGTCATTTGGGGGTGGAGCCTCAGGACCACGGAGTATGGGAGGCCAGAGCTGGTGCAAGATCAGCCTTAGCCTTAAACTGCATAACCCGACCCCACCCAAAAATTAAGACAATAATAGTTAGCACAGGCACACCAGCACATGTGCCTCTAAAAACTGCCTGACTGCCTGGCCCTCTTGTACCGGGGCGAGAGCGACAGAGAGCCATCCACTGTATTTTGCAGGCACTGTTTTAATATATATATATGGACAGAGGCAGACATTTAGAGCGGCGGGGCACCTACACCCTCAGTCAGGAACCTCCCTTGCTGTGTGAACTGCATTCCAGCTAAAAATTATTTTTGTGGCCTCCTTGCTCATGAATCTTTTCCCACACAGCTCCAACTCAAAGCCATTTAAGTCATCTTCCACACCAGTACTTAATTTGAGCCAGTAGCTACAGGTAGGGCCCACTGGCACTTATTTTCGAGGACTGGTACTTATTTTTCCACACAAGTGTGAAATAAATTGGAAGAGATAGACCGAAAAAGTGACATAGAGAGAAATGTGGTAAATAAAATAAATATTACCGGACTGAATTTCATGCGGAATCTTAAATTAAAGTAAAATAGCTCAAAATAACGAGAGGCAGAATCCGTGGTATAAGAGGTTTCTAATGGGCTTTATTCCATTCAAAATGGCCGACTCGAGTCGCGGCCCTCAGGTTCCGTCACCACGAAGGTTCAGGAAGTGAAGTACAATAATTTATTAACAGACATGTATTTTTATAATAAGTACATTACAATGAAACGAATGTAGAAGGCGTAACATTTGATAAGAAAAGTGACGTGACAGTGACATAATCGAAACTAGGCGTAATAAGGAATAAAAGAAACATGATTGGTTTGCATTATCAGACATAGGTGGATCTATAAGATAATACTTGGCATAGATGCGCGCGCGGCAGCATGACGTGTAATTGACGTGCAACTAGGGGGTGAAGGGGACTTGACATTTAGCTCTACATGTGGAGACGAGAAGTCTGGGGTCAAGTCATCCTAATCCCAAATCATATCTAACATCCTATGTTTAAAGAACTATGTTATCCACAAGGAAGAACTCTCGGACAGAATCTATTCTATACTGACTGTGTGCGTGTACAAGCGTCTAAGTGTCTATATGAGATGCGAGGGGCAGAAAACTTTCCATGGCAACAGGGCTATGAATCACTTGCAGGAGGACGGAAAGGCTGAGTCCTCTGCTTGTGAGCTAAAGGAAATGTTTACCTAAATCACTGGACAGGAATGCATCGGCTGGAGAGCAAAATAGATAATTCGAAGGTGAAATACAACTTCTTGGCAGACAGGCGAAAACTGGCCGAGGCAGGCACCGTTAGCTGCACAGGGAGTAGGACAAAGTTCATGGATACAGATGCGAGCTCAAGCTGAAGCTGTCAGAGACAGAGAGCAGGGAAAGGCTTTGAGGACAGAATCGGGCCTACTCGCCTGAACTGTAAAAATGGAGTAACTTAGCCATATAAAGTCGGTGGCCTTTCATACTAAGGAATCGAATATCCAGCCCATTGATGGCGGATCTGACAGAGAACATGTTGACGGTAGACACACATATGTTTGCGTCTTAGAAACTGGAACTGGAGAGAACATACATGTACTTGTAACATGCATATAAAACCGTTGGGGTCCAAGATAGGGGACATAACTGATCAGGAAAATCCACATTTCCACATTCCCTCCTTGTCCCCTTCTTGCCCTTCACGAGACATCAATCTTCATTATTCCATCGATTTGCTCATGGAGCATCATTTCTTCTTCCTTCCGGCATTTTGAACGAGAACTGTGATGTGGAATACACGATGTGGCACACAGACCACAAATCGCTGGTCCACATTGCAGGCATAGACAACAACTGAAGAGCATAAGAAGGCCAATACCTAGGAAGGATAGAACTCTCCATCCCCAGGCTGATATCACACTCCAAAACCACCCGGACCACGTCCAAGTGCCTGGATTCTCGTGTATCTGGCTTACAATCTTATGAAGGCGTGTTATAGCTTTATATACAGATGGCGAATTTTCTGGTATGAATATACAGCAGCTGGATCCGATGACCCTGCAAGCTCCGCCCCTATCGGCCAGGATGACGTCAAGGACAAGACGATTCTGGAGAACAACAATTCTCATCACTGATTGTTCCTCTGTCAGATTGCCTAGGGCGGCTATAGTCTCGTTTACTACAGCTTCAAGAGTCTTGGTGAGTCTGCGTATCAGCTTACTATTTGATATTGTACCTATATAGGGAAAGATACCTTTATTGAAATCTACATACTTGTCCCATGATGTCTCAGTATAATCGACAACTGGGAGATCTCTCCGCTCTCTATTGTGTACTAAATGAACATCTCGATAATAATCAGGGGGAGCTAGGAAAACAGGTGGCAAAAGGAATGCGATGTAACAGGTACCATCCCAATCTAGAGGTAGACGCATATATGCAGTCTGACCACATATGAAGTAGGAATGGCGAGAAGCTCTAAATGAAGATTTACCTTGATCACTATATTCTACTGTAGTAACGCATTGGCTATGGCCCATGTGTTTGGAACCAACTTTTCTAACACATAATTCACCCTTAACTGGAAATACTGACATAGTGGGCAGAATTAGTTCAACTTCGGATTTGACATTCAAAATCATAAGATTAGGCGTAAAATTACCTAATTTATACACTTCATTTTCTAAATCAGTTCCTGTTCTACTGGGGTGACCCTCCTTATTAGGGTGACAGACTTTGAATAAAACTAGATTCAGATTTCCCCATATCCAATGTTGTTGATAAACTGCTGTGTCTGGGTCTATGGATTTTAATAAACTAAACCATGCTCCACAGGAGCCATTGTGTGTGAACGGATGTGGAAAGAAAGGCAGAACTCCTTTGTTATTCTGATAGGGAGGGAGTCGGCCACACACCCAACAATTGGTCGCATTACTAGTCTGATGAGAATGATGTAACATACTAATGAATGTGTTATTGCGCAGCGCAAGTCTATAAGATAATTCATGTGGCGGTAGGTCACTAAAAGAATGTTCATCAGTTATATTGAAAACACGTTTAGAAACAGGATAATACATATGCAACAATATACTTGCAGTAACTATTAAAAAACTCAAGGAAGACAAAATTAATAAAGTCACAATACAGTGGTTACGCAGTAATTTACAATAAGCATGTCGTTTCATTATGATTCTGGACTCTACATGATTCAGACCTAAGGGGTACATGTCGGGACAGATTCAACCGCTTCACCTTGGAGAGGACTTAAACAATCAAATCGTCCGACAGTTTAGATCTGGACCTGAGTTTCTGTTTATAGCACTGAGAGTCATTCTGTTCAACAAAAGGAAGTTTTGAATCAGTCTGTGAGGGAGTGCAGGGCACAGTGTCTATATCTGAAGGTAGTCCATGAAATTTTTTTACGTGACTGGAATGAATCCACCCTTTTCGTCCCTCGATCTTCACGGCTGTTCTTGTGGTCAACAGGACCAACTTGGGTGCTTTCCACCTGGGCTCCAATTGACTCTTCCTGTCGAAATTTCTCACAAAGACAAGATTACCCGGAACAACGTCATGGGGTTTCGCCTCAGTGTTGTCGGGAAAGGCTGCAGCTACCTGTGAACGAGAAGATTGTAGTGCAGACATCAAGGAAGCCAGGTAATCTGTCAGCATATTACAGTCAACATCAGTTATTTTACGTGGTATAGGCGTCCCCCACATATTCGGTGGTCTACCAAAGATCACCTCATACGGGGATAGCCCTGTTCTAGAGTGTGCTACCATTCTCATGTAAAAGAGTGCAACTGGTAATGCTACTATCCAGTCGACACCTTTCTCTCTACATATTTTGGACAGTCTGATTTTCAGTGTCTGGTTATGTCTTTCTACGAGACCTGCTGCCTCGGGGTGTCGGACGCAGTGGAATTTCCACTGATATCCCAACAAAAGTGAGACATGTTTCATTAATTCGGATGAGAAAGGCTGACCGTTATCTGAATATACAACACGTGGTAAACCGTACCGTGGGAAGAATTCTCGAACTAGCTGCTTGGCAGTAGTCGGGGCAGTGTAATCTGATACGGGATACGCCTCTGTCCAACGAGAGAGAGCGCAGACAACTACGAGGACATATTTGAATCCTCGACAACGTTCCATCTGAATATAATCCATCTGGAGGACTTCAAAAGGATGGTCAGGAGGCTGAAATCCACCCTGCTCTACGGGAACACTCTTTCCTGGATTAAACTGACAACATATCATACAGGTACGAACTTTTTGTTTAGCTGCTGCTCGTAAATGTTTGTTGAACCAAATGTGCTGAATGCTGTCTAGCATAGCCTTCTCTCCTAAATGTGCTGGACTGTGAACTGTAGCTATAATGGCTTGAACCATGGAATCAGGGAGAAACCATACAGATTTCTCCTTCGTCATCCATCCTTGATCTGTCTGGATCCCTCCTAGTTCAGTCCATTTCTTTATTTCTTCTGCTGTGGCATGTGTCTGTATGTCAATTACGTCAAGTGTGGGATCCTTAATCGCCATACACTGTGTTGGTGTCTGAACTATTGGCTTTGTCATGTCTAATGTGCGATTCTGAGCAGTCTGTTTAGCTGTTCTGTCAGCTAAATCATTGCCTTGAGAAATGGTATCAGTAACCTTCGTGTGTGCTTTACATTTCATAATTGATATAGCAGTGGGTAGATGTATTGCGTCTAACAAGGCATGAATGAGGGGTCCGTGCTGAATGTGGGCACCATGGGACGTTAGATAACCTCTCTCTCGCCACAGCACACCGAAGTCGTGTACAACTCCGAATGCATAACGTGAGTCAGTGTATACATTAACTTTCTTATTTGTGGCTTGAATACAGGCTTGCGTTAGAGCAATAAGTTCTGCTGCTTGGGCTGACAGAATATCTATACAATGTGTCTCAATAACTTCAGTGTCTGTTGTGACTGCATACGCGGCCACTAAATCTCCTTTACTTGTTCTCATGCATGATCCGTCTACATACAACGTCAGGTCTGGATCTAACAATGGAACGTCTGTCAAGTCTTGTCTAGGTTTCGTCTTTATTTCGATGATTTCAATACAATCGTGAGCTAGTGGGTCTGTTCCAATTACAGGTAATAGTGTAGCAGGATTCAATGTATTACACCGTCGGATCTCTATGTGTGGTTGAAACAATGTTAGTTCATAACCGGTAAGTCTTGCTATGGTCAAGTGTTGTGTTTGTGTTCGGTTCACAAGAACCTCTACTGCATGTGGTACTTGTACTGTCAATGGGTGTCCTAATACTATGGCATCGCTTTGTCTGATTGCTAAAGCTGTCGCTGCCACTGATTTCAGGCATGCAGGCAAAGCCTGAGCTACGGGATCTAATGTACTGGAAAAATAAGCACATGGCTTGCGTGATCCTGCTTGATCCTGAGTGAGTACTGACAAGGCAGTACCTTCGCGTTCTGTAACAAAGAGTGTAAAAGGTTTGCTATAACATGGTGTTGCTAAAACAGGTGCTTGACATAAAGCTTCCTTTAGGCTTTCAAAAGCTTGTGTATGTTCCTGAGTCCAAGGGAGAACAGTCGATGTGGCTGCCTCCTGTGTGGTTAACTGAATGAGTGGTTTTGCTAGAAATGCGTACTGAGGGATCCACTGCCTACAATATGAAGTGAGGCCTATAAAAGCCCGCACCTCCTTTTGTGTCTGGGGTATTGACATGTTAGCAATTAACTGGATACGATCTGGTGTAAGCTGCCTTCCCTCCTTGGACAGCGAGTGACCAAGATAAATAACTCGCTGAACACAGAATTGCAGCTTAGAAGGGGACACCTTGTGCCCCTTGTCGGCTAGGAAATGTAAAACTGTCAGAGAAGCTTTTTCACATTCTGGCTCGCTTCTCGCGGTGATCAGCAGATCATCGACATATTGAAGCAGTGCAGTATTGACTGGCATGTGGATACTGTCAAGTTCTCGTTTTAGTGCTTGGCTGTAGATGCTGGGGCTTTCTGTAAATCCTTGGGGAGCGCGTGAGAATTTAAAGCTGCGCCCATTTAAACTGAATCCGAACAAGTATTGGCTTTCCGGATCTATTGGGACGCTGAAAAAGGCATTCTTGAGATCAATTACAGTAAAGAATGTTGCTTCGGAATCAATTGCTGTCAACAATGATGATATATCAGGGACCACGGGGAATTGTGGTACAATACACTTGTTTAGTTCACGCAAATCAATAACCAATCGGTACACTGGTGGAGCAGTAGGATCAGTTCGTTTAAGAATCGGAATTATCGGTGAATTACATACATTGGAGTCTGTTTCTACAACTACTCCCTGGGCAATTAGCTCATCAATGATTTTCAACAAAGCCACTACAGCATCATGCGGTAACTTGTATTGTCGCATTCGTGGTAGTACCACTCCTGCTTTCAATGTAACTCGATAGGGTGTAATGTTCATGCAGCCAACATCCGTAGGGCCTTGTGCCCATAGATGTACTGGTAAAATCTGTAGTCGGGGATCCATGTCTCTAGACACATAGTGACCTTTAAAATCACGCAAAAACAACCTTACTCCTTCCGGAGAACAACATATTATGGCTCCTAGTGCTTTCAGAGTTTTAATTCCTAACAAATTTTCTGGGCATGATTTAGTAAGCAATAAATCTGTAATTCGTGTCAAAGGTCCTATCGTAAGTGGTAGAGGCTGTGATACTTCATTAACAATAGGTTTTCCTGAAAAACCAAGGGAAACATTTTGAGAGCCTGAGAGGGGTGCCCCTGGAACTTCACTACGTTTTATGGTTGTTCGACTTGCCCCTGTATCGAGTAAGAATTTTCTATCTTGACCTAATAATTCACTATGTACATAAGGTCCTTCTTGATCTACCGGAATCTCGATAAGCGGTAAGTCAACTTCCCTCTCTAGGCTGGTTCATGCGTAACGCTGATACTCAGGGTATTCATACTGTGCAGTCTGATACATTTGTTGTGTTGTGGTTTGTGTGGCAGTAGCAGGCAACGGTGGTGCAGCCGGCACAAACTGTATGGGTTGCTGTGAGGCTGGCATAGACTGTTGCTGAACTGGCACGGACTGTCCATGCTGCATAGCTCCTTTTTCATTCTGATCTTGTCTAACTAATCGTGGTCTCTCTTTTGCAATACCTGTAGCTATATTTCGTTTCAGGACTTGACAATCATGTACATAATGGCCTAGTTGTTTACAGTAATTGCAGGTTCCTTTTACAGGAACTGCAGAATCACCAGAATGTGTCACACCCTTTTTGTGACCATCTGCTGGTACTGTCTGAGAAACTAGCATTTTCATTTTTGTATCCTTCATGCGTTTATGCTCGTGTTCTTGTTCATCCCTAATTCTATTGTGATGATACTGTAACATTTGTAGCATTTGCGACGGAGTGTTACTTTGCCAGGTACTCTCGAATTTCAATATTCTATTCTTCACTGGAGGCAATGCATTTTCCACTAATTTTGTCACAAATAAATGTGGATATGAGTCACTACTTGCTTTTATACCACTATTTATACCAAAACATTTTTCAAATCGAGCATAATAATCGCTTGTGTCTTCATCTTGCTTTTGTTTACAGGCTGTGATTGCACCCCAATCTTCCTTTTTTGTAGTTAATAAACGTGGCAGTACCTGTACTAGTAAACCTGGTAATAGTTTAACTTTATCCCCGAGCCCTGAACCTGCGGCTCGGCCCCTTTCTTCCTCTGCTAATGCTGTCCAGTCTATCTTTTGGTCTCCCACTTCCCACTCTTTTTCTTTCAGTTTTTCATAAATGCCAGCAGGCAAAAGCACTTTTAATATCGTCATAATATCAGGAAAGGTGTACTCTCCCATCAGTAACATGTCTTTAATTTCTCGGTGGAAACCCGCTGGGTCTTTGTCATGACTAGGTACTACTTTCTTCATTTCTAATAATTCCATTTTTGATATGGGTGTGTAAACAAATACACGGTGAAACTCATTGTCTTCGCCTTTTATTGGGTGCACTTCTCGTAGAGGATTTTGTCTATCCATGTAGTACGGTGCTCTTTCTCTGGGGGGCAGGGAGAGAGAATCCGGACTTACAAAAAGGACATACTGCTTACGTGACACTAATATCTCTTTAATTAGCTTGTTACTAGAACCTCTCCATCTGTTCGTGAGTAGTTCCGTTAATATATCAGGTAAAGGACCAGGGTCAGCATGTTGGCTCTTATATAATATGAGGAGTTGCTGAATCATATATATTCCAGCCAAACGTTGTTCATCTGTACTGAGGTTAAAAAACGTGTGTGCTACGGTCTCATCACCGTATTTTTCAGGACTAACAATCCAGTGAACGGCTGATCTGGCTAATTCTTGCTCATCCATGGAATCGAGGAGGTGGTAACCTCTTCGTTCTCGTAGTATTTTTTCTGCGGCTTGAAACGAATGTTCAGGAGATTTCAGATTTATTACCGGCGTCGGATACGTTCTGCTATTATTTGGACATACAGAGTGTATGGGATCAGAAAAACATCTAGTATTTTCACAAGATCTTCCTCTGCCTACATAAGCTATGGTCTCTGACTGTCTTACAGAGTTCCCTGATTCGGACACTTCATCTTGCTCAAACTCGTCTGTTCCCAATCTCTCTTCATGAATACGCTCTATTTCTTTACGGATTTTTCGGCACATGGCTATTATACAATTTTGTTTATCGTGTCTCCCTTCTGATATATTCTGACTCCATCTTGTAAGAATAAGCATTGCAGTCGGGTCTACCCCCGGACGATCTTGATTTCTGATCACACAGTTTATGAGGAAACGTAACAGTTCCCCTTGTATTTCTACTTTCTGGAATTCCATAGCTCTGTTAATACATCCTGGATCTCGTCCTGTTTGAACAAAATGGTATATGTTATCTAGATGCGTAGTCATTCCTGGTAACCTTGCTAAATACTCTGCGGCTCGTCTGATACGTAATGATGCCAGGACCATTTCGTCCTCTTTACCGACCACGGGGTCATATCTACAATTTACAAGGAGTTCCTTAAGCGTACGTTCATTTACGAACTTAGGTGTACGTGAATGTGCTGACTCTTGAAAAACAAGTTTATTTATTCTAGGTGGTGTAAAAATACTGCTAGCACCTCCCGTGGCCCCATCTGGGGCGTCGGGTGTGAATGGATTCGTTGAACGTGACACAGCAACTATGGGTGTCGATACCCCTGTAGAGTCGACTGCGGAGACAGATGCGGAAACAGATGTGCTTGCCGAAGCTTGCGTCGGGACTTGCTGTTGCACGGGTGCAGATACCTGATCCTGACGTTGAACCCCTCCGCCAGACGGTCTATGTGGTGCGGCGTTAGCATACTCGGGAGCTGCGTCATCTAGATACGAGGAAAGAAAAACATCTTCTGCGGTTCTGGGATGCCCCTTTGGATGTACCTTAATTGGAAATAATGGGGGTGGCAAGTCTTTTGGCACCTCCGTAACAGCCTTAGGTAATCCTTCGGCTAGAAGGGGATACATACCATTCATAAGAGCATTCCTTTGCCTATTTACTTGTTCTGATTTCACTCGGATACCTTCCTCAATTAATAGATTTTCTTGAACTTTATTTGAACTTTCTTTACTCCTCTCTTCTTGTCTACGTGCTTTTTCTGTTCGTCTATGAGATTCTTTACGCCATAACTCGACAGCGTCTTTCTGTGACTGTCTGACCTTTCTTTTCCATAACTCTTCCTCCACTTTCATGATGCACTCTGCATCCCAGGTTCCCGCTATGGGCCACCTTTGACTTTCCGGTAATCCTTTGGTATAATCTACCCATAGATCAAGAAACAATATGGCATCTAAGCCATGTTTATGGTACATGAAATGTCCTGGAGTGTCTCTAGGAGGAATAGGAACTGCTTCTTCAAGCACCCCTTTTCTGGTAGTAATCTGTCTTAACTTCGAGAAGAGCGGCATATTGACAACTGACCTGATACTTACTCTTGAACTTACTTAATACGAAAAACACAATAATGAACAGTGAACAATGAACAGTCATTCATACCACAATATGCAAGACATTTTTCAGAATACTTTAAACATTAAACATTAAACATTATAACAATGATCGACAATGATGACAGTCTGCCTAACTAATCACCACGCTGAATTCTTGACAATAACTGAATACTTCGGAATACTTGATATACTGCTAAACAGTACATATACACTGCTAAACAGTGCAGACCGGATTTGTGTACCCAAATCCGTCTTGACCGGCACAACCTATGTGCGCGTCAACACGCCTCCTCGGCGATGGTACTCACCGAGTAGCTCCTTGAAACGGAAGGCCTCAGAGAATGGACAGGACTCGATAACTGCGGACATCGGACCCTCTGGACGTCGGAATTTCGGAAAACCTGGTGGGCCTCTGTATACCTCGGATCTTGCTCTCTCAGCTAGGCTCTGGTCGGGATACTTCGCACTTCTCACCGCCTCGTCTGGGTTGATCGCAGCCTCAGTCGCCCCCGCTTGACCGGAGGGAGCTTACAGGAAATCCTGCTGGTACGCGTTTATGGTCCGTCCAGCTGTGGCAGGAGACCGGGCCTGCAACGCACCGCCGGCGCGTGAGATGAGAAAGTGTCCCTGTTCGGGCGCCATTATGTGGTAAATAAAATAAATATTACCGGACTGAATTTCATGCGGAATCTTAAATTAAAGTAAAATAGCTCAAAATAACGAGAGGCAGAATCCGTGGTATAAGAGGTTTCTAATGGGCTTTATTCCATTCAAAATGGCCGACTCGAGTCGCGGCCCTCAGGTTCCGTCACCACGAAGGTTCAGGAAGTGAAGTACAATAATTTATTAACAGACATGTATTTTTATAATAAGTACATTACAATGAAACGAATGTAGAAGGCGTAACATTTGATAAGAAAAGTGACGTGACAGTGACATAATCGAAACTAGGCGTAATAAGGAATAAAAGAAACATGATTGGTTTGCATTATCAGACATAGGTGGATCTATAAGATAATACTTGGCATAGATGCGCGCGCGGCAGCATGACGTGTAATTGACGTGCAACTAGGGGGTGAAGGGGACTTGACATTTAGCTCTACATGTGGAGACGAGAAGTCTGGGGTCAAGTCATCCTAATCCCAAATCATATCTAACATCCTATGTTTAAAGAACTATGTTATCCACAAGGAAGAACTCTCGGACAGAATCTATTCTATACTGACTGTGTGCGTGTACAAGCGTCTAAGTGTCTATATGAGATGCGAGGGGCAGAAAACTTTCCATGGCAACAGGGCTATGAATCACTTGCAGGAGGACGGAAAGGCTGAGTCCTCTGCTTGTGAGCTAAAGGAAATGTTTACCTAAATCACTGGACAGGAATGCATCGGCTGGAGAGCAAAATAGATAATTCGAAGGTGAAATACAACTTCTTGGCAGACAGGCGAAAACTGGCCGAGGCAGGCACCGTTAGCTGCACAGGGAGTAGGACAAAGTTCATGGATACAGATGCGAGCTCAAGCTGAAGCTGTCAGAGACAGAGAGCAGGGAAAGGCTTTGAGGACAGAATCGGGCCTACTCGCCTGAACTGTAAAAATGGAGTAACTTAGCCATATAAAGTCGGTGGCCTTTCATACTAAGGAATCGAATATCCAGCCCATTGATGGCGGATCTGACAGAGAACATGTTGACGGTAGACACACATATGTTTGCGTCTTAGAAACTGGAACTGGAGAGAACATACATGTACTTGTAACATGCATATAAAACCGTTGGGGTCCAAGATAGGGGACATAACTGATCAGGAAAATCCACATTTCCACAGAAAGAAGGGATAAAAAAGGACCTGCAAGACTGAGATAAAGGGATAGGGAATGTCTGGTGTCTAATGAAGAGGTGTGAGATGGAATCAAGATTGTGCAGCCTATGCATTCAGCAAGCAGGCCCAGCACTTATTCTGTTACAAATTAAGCACTGTTCCACATTGTCCCTCGACCTCTGAAATGGTCTTTCAAATTTGAAATATCTCAAAAGTCTCTGACATAGAGGGTGGTGCCTAGTAAAAGGGGGCATGGGTATGTTGTTCTGCACCTTTAATGCAAAGGCAGCTGGCAGAAATGGACCTTAATTGATACCTTCTTGTGCACCTTTGAAACTGCTGCAAGTCATGCCTCACTTCCTAAACTCTTTATAGGGAGCTGCAATTAAGATGATCCAATTTTAGGTAGGGCAAAAGTGACAACGTGGGAGTTAATATCTATCAGGTACCATCAGCTGTTCTGACAGTGATAAGTGTTGGCAAAAAGGGAGAGCAGCTATTGGCTGAAATCATACACCCAGTAGAGAAACATACTTATAGTGGGGCAATTACTCCCTGAGATAAAAAAAAATGCAAGGAGTTGGGAAACATTAAATGATGGGATTCCGCAAAAACTTCGGACATGGCAGTGTTTTTTATAGGCCTGGGCGAAAATTTCGTTCCGTTCGTGGAAATTGCGATAATTTGACATTTTCGCGTTCCGCGGAGAGCGCGAAAATGTCAAAATTTCCGGTTTCCGCAGCTTGGCGATAATTTGTTTCTTGCTCGCGCTGTAAATTAATACATTCTCGCGCGCGCGCGATCGCCTTACCTGAATCCCTGCGTTCGCCGACAAGTTTTCTTGATCCGGTCGCGTTCTCCATGAGATGTTGTATTGTTTTCAGCCATTTGCGCTGTCTCGCGACAGTTCGCGCCCGCAGTGACGTCATGCGTCGCGCGATCACGTCTTTCTTCTCGCGATCATGCACCGCGAGACAACTCAAAACAAGATGGCCACGCCCGCAAGCAACCATATGGGTAAGTTGGCGACCCGCAACCATGCAGAAAATCTCGCGAACATGCCGGAAAAAAACTTCCGCATCTTCGCGATATTTCCGCTTGTTTGCGATAATTTTAAACATTTTCGCGATAATTTGCGAAAGTTAATTTCGCAAATTCCGCCCACCCCTAGTTTTTTTACCATCTTACACGGTGACTGAATAACAGATATTAGCAGTCTGTAAGCTAAACATCCACTGGCAAAACAAATAGGCCTGGCATTGGCTGCCAGCCTTTTGACGTTGTCGATGTTTTGTTTTGCTTTGTTACGTTTTTTGTAGAACTTTATTTTAGTGACCTTCTAAGCCCCCTTCAATGTAAAACATAACAGACTTTGTTCTAAAAAAAACGTATATTGCTATAGTAATCCCTGGTACTGAATAAACTCATTTGCTCAGGTGTGGCTTGTGAAGGCTGGCAGCTCACAGACAAGTTATCCAAACACAGAAGTGGCCATTGTCCCAAGCTGTAACCTCTAGGGGGTGCAAGACAATATGAATAACAGCAGGCCAATGGACGAGGAGGGCTGGGCTGAAATTTTACGTCAACACTTTGTAGGTGTAATTTTGGTAAACAACCAAAAATAGATTCATACATTTTGAAGTGAAATGAGCTATTCCTGAGAGGGAACAGGGGAGATATGCTTTGAGACTCCAAAGGACACTCAGATTCCGATAAATATGCCCCATATAATGTAACTCTTAGCCTTGTTAAAAGCCTTTAAATCTGGAGCTAGGCCAATTCAAATAAACACTAATTCTGGAAGCAGTCAGCTACTCTTGTAAGCCTAATATAGGTAAAGTGGACCTTCAGGGTTAGAATTCTTCCGGCAAGATAGTGAGACAATTGGCATGATGAAAGGGGTTGTGCTCAGTCCATGAAATCTGAACCAGATACATCCAACAAAACTAAAAACAGTAAATGAGATTAAGTCTGAGATTGTGCGGTTGTATGCCTGAGAGTGGCCATCTGTAAAACAGTTTTGTGGATAAGCATAGAGGCATTCATTCCCATTCTCTTTTGTGCACCCTCATTTCTTTCTGCTTGGCAAAGTTTTTTGCCGTGATTGATGAAATCTCGTTGTGACGGGCTAAATTCTTCTTCCCCTCAGTGAAGGAAATTGGGTTACTGGTTGAGTGAAACCCTACTCAAGCGGCAACCACAATTCTTGTCAGGATGAAACACAAGTGAACACCAAATTACCTTGTACGTAACTCTCTGGTTGCTTGAAACAAAAGCAGTCAAGCTTAACTTAGAGGTGATGTGTAAAGTATTTATACAGCATGCAAATGGTAATCAAGATAAAAAACACAACACAAGGAAAAAACTCTATACCAATTTAGAAATATAGAGTTTATAGTACTTATTTTACACCAAAATGATCTAAATTCAATCAGTAGAATCGGAGTTATGCAATATTATAGGTTTGGGTAACAACAGTGCTAAGCAGCACAGAGCACAAACTGTGGTTAGCTGGTTGCCTCTGACCAGGATAAAGTCCCAAATTCAGGGTGGCGCACGGACCAGATAGAAGGACGAAGTTAGTCCTGCTGAGAAATGTACCTTAAATCCTGGTTGCGAAGCGTTGCGCCCGATAGCTGGGGTCCCGAGGAGCGATGAGTGGTCTGCATCAAGGATGCGCTGTGCAGTAGTGGTTCCAATGAGCTGCAACGGCTGTGATGTGCACGTGCGTCAAGGTTGCGTTTGGCTGCCTCAGTTCCAATGAGGACCTGTGAGGTCCAGGTCGAGGATGCGATACGCAGGAGTGTTTACGATGAGCTACGAGGACTGCGATGCAGGCTTGCGTAGAGGCTGCATCGGTTCTGATTAGGTGCTGTGAAAAGCTGTGTCGAGTTTGCATCACACTGCGTCGGTTCTGTTAGAGACCCCAGTTGGGCTGGCAAAGAACCTTTAGCCCCACTTCCAAGGGTCCAGGACTCAGGAAGCAGCACATGGGGTGGGGGGGCATAGGGCACACAGCAGGCAGAGTCCTTGTGCAGGGTTTCTGTCCCTGAGCCTCTGATCAGGACAGGAGGCCAGCCAAATGGCCATTAGAGTCACTCTGGATGTCCTGGGTTCAAGATGGCAGTCTAGTACTTTTCATTCAGGCAACAGGGCAGCAGGACAGCAGAGCAGCAGGGCAGGAGGGCACATCAGTCCTTATTCTGAGTCTACCACAGGTCCAAAAGGGGTCTGAGGGTTCAATAGTTATACCTGGTGCCCACTTTGAAGTGAGAGAAGCTTCTGGATTGGAATGCCCTGCCTCCTTGTCCTGGTCTCAGTCTGTCTGGAGGCACAATAGGCCAGCGTGAAGTCATTTGTGTGTGTGCTGAGGCATTCTCACTGAATTGCAAGTGTGGCACATTACAGCTCTGCCCTTCATCCTGCCAGAGATGGCCCATCCTGGCAGTACCCACAATCTGTATTGTGTGGCTGTCTAGGGGGAATATCCGAAGGCCTACTGCCAACCACACCTAGTCATGAGGTCCAGGAACAGGCTGCAAGCACCAAATGGTCAGGACAAGAAAATGCCACCTTTCTTAATGTGGCATTTTCAGAATTGTGAGTTAAAATCCGACTTTACCAATAAAGAGGGTTGTACAGTACAATTTTTCACACATTAAACTTTATATTCCTACATGCTCCCAATCAGAGGTAATCCCTTATTAAATGTAATAAGGTAACCCAATGTTATCCTATGGGTGAGGTAGGCTAAGTAACTAAGTAATAGTGAAAAACAGATTTGCGAATTTTTCACTACCAGGACATGTACAACTTAAAGTACATGCCCAACTTTTTAACTACAATGCACCCTGCCCTATGGGCTATTTTACAGTCTACCCTGGTGGTGACATATGTATTATGAAGCAACCTTTAGGCCTAGCAACAGTTTTTATTTCTAGGTGGTAATGGTTGTTTAAAACTGCACACAAAGGCTGCAATAGCTGACCTAAGATATGTTCTAAAGGGCTACTTAAGTGGGTGGCACAATAAGTGCTGCAGGCCCTCTAGTAGCATTTCATTTACAGGCGCTGGGTACTTGTAGAACTACTGTACCAGTGAATTACAAGTAAATTAAATGTACTAATTGGGTGTACAGTTTTTCCATGTGTACAAGAGAGAGCACAATAACTTTAGCACAGGTTAGCCATGGTAAAGTGTACAGAGTCCTAGAAGCCAATAAAATCTGGTTCAGAAAACAGGATGGTGAAGGCAAAACATTTGAGGATGCAAAGAAGTCAAAGTCCTACATTCAGCTTTTTATCACCTTATTTTAAAGCCAGCCTTTACAAATTTTCTCTTTTAATTCCCGTTTTCTTTCTGCAAGTAGTTTTTGTTATTTAAATTGTATCCAGCTCAGTCACATTATCTAATGTATCTTTTCAGACACTTATCCTTCATCTGAATTCTCCTTCTACCTCTTTCAAATCTGCGAAACGCCTATCCCATGCTTTATTTGTGCATCCGTTTTTCCTTCCTGTTCAAGATCCCTGCGTACTTTGTAATTCAACTTCAAATAATGCTTGATTATCTTTTTATAGTTGTACACTTCTCTCCCTATTTCTCACTCCTTTTCTAACTTGATTATTGCCTAAAGAGTCTTTTACATGTTTCCCCTTAAATGGCTTACAGGCCTGGGCAGGGCCGGGCTGGCAATAGCGGGTACCGGGCGTTTCCCCGGTAGGCCTCTAGAGTGGGGTCCGGTTTTGGTCCCCTGGGGGGCAGTTTTTGTTACTGGGGGTCAGCAATATCGGCCCCCTGTAACAAAAGCGGCCGAAACCGGCCCTCGCAAACTGCTCGGCTGCATTCCCCCTCATCCCAGGGGGGGCCAGCTGAGCAGTTTGCCAGGGTCGGTTTCTGTTCCCAGTCCGGCCCTGGGCCTGGGGCTGCAATATGTATTATGTTTATATTACAACAGGGTATTAAATAGTATCAATAATTGAAATCTTGATGGTGATTACCACAAATGTATAATACAGTTCACATCAGAAATTCAGAGTCGCACAGTATTAGGTGTAAATGGGGCATATGTGTTTAGTGGTAACTGAAGAAAAGGTAAAAGTGAAAAAGATACAGGAATTATGGAGAAGCTAGTGTCTTTGGGGGGGGAGTAATTTTGTGCAAGAGGTAGGCCACAAGAGTAAGGCATTAGCGTAAGCTGCCTAGGTCATACCATGTTGTATGCATTCATATCTATAGCTAACGTGTGGTGGTAGATGTTAGAAAAGGTTTTTGAGTGTGAGAGACCTCCAAATAATGACCTTTGTATGTCTACAAAGACATCTAAAATATATGGAGTCTTCAGTTGAAGGTGTCTTGTAATCAGGCCAAGCAGAAGGGCCCTTAAGGCATTGATAATCATCTAGTGTATAGAATGGAATAGACAAAAAACCTCTAATTTACCAGTCTGCCCAACTCACTGTACATTCAATAATGCTTTAACATTTTCTAGAGTTTAAAAAACAAAAAGTGTACCGGGAAATTTGCTGCTCTGCTGCAGCTGAGTTACACTTTGCATGTTTCACATTAAGAACCCAGCAAATTCAGGGGAGTCAATAGTTTTCTTTAATTTTGCGAATGTTTGTTATTCCCCTCTTTGTTGTTGTGTTGAACGCCTTCTGAATTCGTTGTGTTTGCAAAGTCAGTGGAAGGCATCGAAGGCAGTGGTATTAACTTAAACAGTGCCCTGCCTTCCTTCGCACTTATCTTTCTACTTCAAAAAGTGTAATGTGTCTGATTCATGTGAACACGTGATACAGGTATTGATTGAAGTTGGTGTATTAGTTTAACTCATGAAATAACGAATTCCATAATATTGTAATGCAGCGTCACATTTTAAAGAGATGGAAATGTCAAAGGCCGAACTGCACATTGTATAACTTTTGAAATATCATCATCGATGGTGAGGCACATTAGCACATGAAACGTCACTTTAAAAGCTCTATGCCAGATTCCTTAGAATACCTGAGCGGTCACATGAGCCTCTCGTTTTCATAGCGGAAGCTCAGGCCTGGTTGTCTCTTTCTTCTTCTTGTTCTTCTTCTTCTTCTTTGAGTCTCAGGACACTTCCTGTTATTACATACTGTATATTAATTTTTTATCTACATGTCACTATAATTATACTGTGCTTTTAAGTATTTTCACCCTGTATTTCTTCAGTGCTTTTTCAAAATACAACCTTTTGGGACATAACCTAATTATTTCAATTTTATATGTGGAGAAATAATGGTAACTTACTAGCTATATAGCATTTTGTCAGGTAAATCTCAAAGTGCTAACTTCACAGGTGTATCCAAGTCAATCATACTTTTTAGCAGAAGATGTGCAGACGAGTTCACTCACCAGATTCCATCCCGCGACCTTCAAGTCAGTTCCATGATGGCCACGCTACCTTTATTCTCCAGAGGTATCACAATCCTATCTGAGAATAAACTCTTTGGACCTCTTTGACAAACGTTTTGCACACCTTAGTGTCACATACGTCCACAAAAAATGTAAATTCCAAGTCCTGATTCATAATGTAATTTGTGACATTCTGCAAATAGGGTTGTGCGTAACTGGTGTAATTCTCTCAAGCATCATTTCTCACAATTACCACAAAATTACTTGCGACTATGTGGGAAGAGTAATCCGGCATTTAGCAATATTTTCTCAGTGCAAATGCAACCTGATGTCCAAAATGGGACTGGGGAGGAATTCTGCGCAAGGGAAATGGCGCTAAATACTACAGGGCATGAACAGCAGTGGGCAGCAGTCACCTGCTCTCTCTTAGGGAGTTGTTCCTCTGCTCCTGCTGTTGGATTTTTGCCCCAAATAGCTCTTAATTACTCCAGCTGGAGTAATTGTGTAATTTTGGTAATTTCACATCGCAAAAGTAATGTGTAATTACTGAAATTACTCCAATTACTCCATCATAAATAAAATTTCGCCCAGGCCTACTTACAAATAAAAATATCACTTACTCATATGGAGGAGTCCACTTACTCAATGGACTATATAGTAAGGTGGTGGGCATGCAAATGAATGTGTACACCCACAAAGTCTTAAACTTGTAGCTAGTCTCAAAAAGATTTCCATGGCGTTTTTCTCTGTGAAAGTGCACAGAAAATTACTGTTGCAAAATGCAGGAGTAAGTGCGTTACTAGGGAGGGAAGGAAATACAACCTTTCCATATCTGATCAGGCTGTTGCCCTGAGAGTAAACCTTGGAATTTCTGTAACTCTATAAGCACGGCCATTTTAACAGCATTATAGGCCCCCGGACAAAGCAGTGCACTGGGCCCTGCCTACACATCCACTCACAGGAATAAAAATGTTTAACAGAAAATGTGTGTTAAATTCTGGTCTGCATGGGCCACCTTTGCTCGTGGGGCCCTTGGGAAACTGCCCAGCATGCCCATGCATTAAGACCAGAGACATTTTAAGGCATGGGCAAAGTGGGCTCTGGCCCAGGGCCCCAGCCTGCCAGGGGGCCCCCTGATATAGACAGCTCTGTTCTGCAGAGAGTTGCCCTGATGACCTTGAATAATTATTGAATATAATTTTCCTTTAATTTATTTTTAAAGTGGGTGATGTGTGAGAGTCTGTTAAAGACATTTTGCAGAGAAATATTGTGTTTATTTTTCATGCAACATCCATAAAAAAAGGTTTCTTTGAGATCGCAATACGACCAAACATATGAGAAATGGGAGTGTGTCAGATATTATTTGCAGTAATATTAGCAAACAGCTGATTTGTTACAATATTGAAAACACGCATCACTATCCCTGAATATTAGATGTAAATGCATTCAGAATTTGGGCAATTGCACCTGTATGCTGTCAGTAACCTGGCCAAAGAGGTCATGAAAGAGCTGAAATTGAGTCAAATTCAAGCCTGTTCTGAAAAAGGGTCCTCAAAATAGGTTTGGCCCAGGGCCCCAAACATCCTTAAGATGTCCCTGATTAAGCAAGCGTAACTCTAGGTTAAACGTAGAGAACCATTCCCACAGTTCTACTTTTGTGAATCAGCGGCAGTGTGTCTAGGCCGCGTGCCAGCGGCTCCGCGCAGCACCGCCCCACCCTCGGCGCGAAGCGTGTTCCAACAGCATGCTTCACACTCCACTTGGAGCTTTTCCAGTCAGAAATTCTACCCAGCTGTTCACTTAGATCATGAACTGTTTGTCAATACTGACAATTAGCGGGATAAAGATTCAATTGCCCACGCGGCAAAGATCAATAGGAGCAGTTCTTGTTAGTTATTTACCACAGGGTGTATTAAATCCTGCAGGTTCCTATACATTCTGTCCAGAGCCTTACTACTCAACACGCCTGGTCACATCAATAAATCCTTCTGACAAGAGTGATATGTGAAAATCAATAGTTGTTTATTGGCGCTTCCTTTAAACCTTCTGTGCCAGGCCAGCAAAGGTTAAACGCTCTTTGACAGGGCTGCACAACCGACAGGCTTCAGGGACAGAGCTGGGATCAAGGACAGGCTGCTCTATGGATTAAAAAAACTGATAAATCACAAAGGTACTGGGGGCGCGGCATGGCATCTCTCTGATGGTGTATTATGTTTACCAGAATGGAAACAAAAGGCAATTATTCCCCTTAAATAGTGTGTATGATTAAAAAAAATGTGTGTATTCTTAATTAAGGTAAAACAACAACAATCTGTTAACACAACATTCCTATAGAACCAATGCTTAATTTGGGCCAGTGCTGGGAACCAGCATTCGTTTTTGGTGACCGGGATTTATTATTCCTCATAAGATTTTGACACAGAACAAGAGAGAGAAGGCTGGAAAAGTGAAAAGGAGTTAGATATGAAAATTGCGACAAAGAGAGAACGCAGATAGAAAAAGTACTCTCATTAGAGATACACTGACAGGAAGTGTAGTCTGGTGGATGAAAGAGACATGAAGTGGAATCAAAACTAGACAGCTTTGGTAGTCAGCAACCCTGGCTTTCAGCACCGCCGGTGGGCTCCTAAAAAACTATTAGCCTCCCAATTTTTGTCTTACAAATTAATGATTGACTAGGTCTCAGGAACTGTTTTATACAGATGGTGAAAAGACAGGGGTGAATGGGATCTCAACCAATACCCACCGTATCATCCACCCGTTACCAGTGATCCATCCCCCAACTTCATCTCACATTCACTCATCAGCAGCTGGTTTTGCACCTGTTGGGGTCTCCCACCACTCCAGGCACTTTTGCTGCATGATTATTTCTATATATGGGTGCAAAATGGAAGCAGGGTCACATTTATAAACAGGGTTTATGCATGTTTCAGGAAGATCAATACTGGCTGGTGCAGGGGAGGAAAGGTCGGGACCAGCACCCCAGTGGGTGAATAAGGATGGGCTGGCTCTGCTTACACACCACAGCTCAAATTTGATGCTTGGCCTATTTGTGTGCATAAGTTGCACCCGAGCGGCAAAGGTGTTAGCCGCTCTGTCCTCTAGCTGAAAAATGGCCTACGAATAGAGAATGAAGTCCTCGTGAATCTGGAGCAGATGATCAAAGACATTCAGGTATCTCTACTCACTCATTTACACTTACGTGTTAGCGTAATTTAAGGATTCTAAGACCAAACCGAAACTAGCCGTTTTCAGTCATACTCTTGGAAAACATTTCTACATCCCCATTATGTTCATGCCATGCAATTTCTGCATGCTTCATTGTGCACATCAATCAATGATGCTGCACATTTACATAGCACATACAATCCGAAATGAAGCAACTAAGCGCTGGCAATATGAAGTTACTCAAATAGGTATGACAGGAATGCTTTCCAGGAAGGAAAAAGCGAGTTAGTAACCCTGAGTGTCTCTGGCAGGAGACCGAGTGTAGAACTCTCATTTTAAAAATGGTTTTGCATTGGTCAAATCGCACTTGTATTCTGTTCATGTTTTTTCTGCGTATAAAATCTTTTTCCGCATAGAGAATCCCACCAATTTTGTGGGAGAGCCTTACCCATTCACATTCCGGAAATTGATTTCATCCTGATAGGACTAAAAGGCAGATTTACAAGAAAGTGACGCACTTTCCCTGCGCCACCCTTAGAAACCCTTGCGCCACCATAGATGCGCCGTATTTACAATACGGCGCACTATGGCGCAAGGATTGACAGATGCGTCAGAAATTCTGATGCATCTGTTGGCGGAAAAGTCACGCATTGTTGGAGTCGTGTCGCAAGCACGACGCAACTCCAGCAATGCGTGTTGAGGCCTATTCGACTACACTGCGTCACTACTTACGCCTGCTTGAAGCAGGCGTAAGGTTCTGACGCAGTGGCGTCCTAAAAGTGGTGCAGTGAAATCTTGTAGATTTCACTGAGTCACTTTTACGAGGCCTTCCTGTGTGGGAACGCCCCCCTGCATACATTATACCTGACGCAGGTATAATGTGACGCAGGGCTTTACAACATGACGTATCTCCCTAGATGCGTCACGTTGTAAATAGGCCGCATTGTTTGCGCCGCTGTTGCGTCAAAAAAGTGACGCAACTGCAGCGCAAAAGTCATGCAAGGGGCTTGTAAATCTGCCCCTAAATATTTCACTGTTACCAGCGTTGCAGTCAAGAAAACATTTGTGAATACCCACCAACCCGTGCGTTTTTGGGCGTGCATACATTTTCTACGAAATCCTGCCCTTGAACACACACTGTCCAGCTAGGGGAGAAGATTCACTTCTGTGCAACATAATGGGGAGTATTAAATGACTACGTTAACCTTTTGCGCATTACAAAAGCGAATTTGCATTCGTATATTGAGCCATTTGCCTCTGTAAACTGAGCATACTTGTGGAAGTTGGTTTGTGACTGGGGCCTGAGCGAGTAAACAGGAAAAAATGTAGACCGAGGCGCATCTTGCATCTTGGGTTCTTGGCCGCACAATTAACAAGCATTGGCATAGCCAATAGGTCTCGCCTTTGGGACCTTATAAGTATTTAGTTATGCAGCACAATATCCCTGGTGTAACAACATCAACTGTTGCATGGCTAAACACGTATACAGTCCCAAAGGCGAGACCTATTGGCTATGCCAATGGGTCTCACTTTCATCATACTGGTGGTGCTATGCTTTTAGCTGATGCTACTCAACACCGAAAAAAAGGTTGTGCTGTGATGTGAGCACACAGTTTGGATATGTAAATAAAAATGGGCTTTACAGAGTTCATGTGGCTCAGGATGGTGGGGGCTTTGTCAATTGTACAGCAGCTTTGGTATTCACAGGCATTAACTAATAAAGGTTTATTACTACTTGATGGAACCCCTTTTTAGAATAAAATCTGGAAGCAGTTAAATGATCACTGGCAGAATATCATGGTGCATATTTGGAGGGAATGACTGAGAATGGTGGTAGGCATCGAGAGGAGAAACAGCCCAGTGGCGTAGGAAGGGGGGTGCGGTGGCTGAAGGCCACCCCGGGTGTCATCCCTGAGGGGGGTGACAAAATGGCAAAAATGTGTGTTTTAAACACATATTTTTGCCATTTCGGCAAGCCAGGGGTGACATGAAATTTTCCGCACCGGGTACCACCTGACCTTCTTATGCCACTGAGAGAGCCCGCATCTACATTAGCGCAGCACTGGTGCTCTTAAGATGCCGGGCCACGTGGTGCAACACAAAGCTGCGCAAACAGCAGCAAACTCATCAAGAAGGTTACATTCAGAACTCTTCCCACTGAAAGATGATGCCGCCAAAATCACCTTATTTTAACCAAGACCATCCCCCTAACTAATATATGGAAAGAGGGCGAATGAGGTCCTAGGTTGTGACACAGAGTGAATCAACTAAAATAGCCTGGTTGTCATCATGTAGATATTTGAACTAAATGGTATTTATAATAAGCAAGTCCCCACTGCTTTGCCCTTACACAGTGCTTAGTCATACTAAACTGGCATTTTTTGAGCCAGTGTGACACTAGCCAGGGCCACTAGATGCGATTGTGCGGCCGTGGCACCTTTAGCATAGTTATGGATTTACCACATAATCCATCATTTGCTGAATAATCTGCAGCTTTTATTAAAAACAAATTTTGTTTCTAGCTCAAGCGATTCAAAAGTTACTAGAAGCGCAGCGACGTGTTTCCACGCAGTGGAAGACCCTTTTCAGTAGTTGAGTGGTCGTCTTTCTGTTGCTTATTTCTGTATTTTCATATTAAACTGGTGCTGAGTAGTAACCAATGCCCATACGGTGTTAACAAGTGTAATAATCACAAAAAAATGAAGTAATACTATTACAAAATGTGCCTCATTACACCGCATAATTTGCTTTTTCTTGTCACATAATTTACTCAACCCTACCACATAATTTGACCCTCCCCTATGCGCCCCAGAATTCCACTGGTCCTGCTGTAGGCTAGGCGCTATACAATGTTTTTTCATTTCCGTGACACAGCACAGGACCAAAGGTAAACCTGTGTTGGAGAGAAATGAAGAGTGCAGGAAGTAAAGGGGGGGAGGTTGAGGGCAGGAGAGAGAGATGAAGAAGAAGGGAACGGAGTGCTATTGGGATGGCAGGAGAGGAGGTAAACGGGGTAACAGGAGGTTCCGAGGATGTTAAGCATATTTCTGGTACCAGGTGAGATCTTCCCTAACCTTTTCTCCATTCACTTTTTGGTTCCAGCTCCATGAAACTCCTCTGAGTATATGTGCGCTTTGTAAGCACTAAATGAACTGATGCAGAGGAGCGGTTGGCTGAGGGCGAGGAAAAGGAAGGAAAAAGCAAAGGAGCAGACGGCAGCAGAAAGTAGGGGAAGGCAAGTAATGTGTAGGAAAGAGGGGTTAGAAGATGGAGAAGAAGGCAGGAGGAGAGGCCATCAGGAGTAGAAAGACAGAAAGGGAGGAGGAGGGCGCGAGGAGAGGCACTGTGCCATACTCCGTTGTTGATTATGGGACTGTTTTTCCCAGAGAGCTAAAGTGCCACGTGGCGCAATACTTTGATGAAAGCGTTAGCCAGTGACTATGAATAAACCGTCTCGTATTACATGGAAATTAACCCAAACGATTCTAAAAAGAACTGTAAGAAAGGAAACAGAAAGCCATTTGGTTGCTGGCAAAGAATACAAATGGAAAACCAATGAACAACAAGTATGTTCGGTTACAAAAAAGAAATCACGTAAAAGTTCTTTTTATTTTAAACCAAGTTGGGGTGCGGCGATGGTAGAGACGGGGAAGCAAAGGCAGCATGAAGAGTTCTGGGGAGCACAAAGGCAACACAGGGAGGGAGGCATAAGCAACACGGGAGTGGAGTGAGGGAGTTACAGGGAAGCATTGCAGGGAGTGCAAATAACCCCAAGGTCACTACATCCTGTACCGTGGCATGACATACATTCTAGTTAGGCCATCAACACTCGTTGAAATGTGGAGCATTAGAATGCATACAGAGAGGTAAAGCATTTTAAAAGTATTTTGAGTGTAGAAACAGAACCCAGTGTGACATGTTATAAACAAGATGGCCTTCAGGGAACAAGTCCTATAATAACAAGCATTGGCCACGCGGCTCACTGAGAACATCAAAGCGGCCGAAAGCGGCCGAAAGGGGAGAAAGGAGGGGTGAGTGCAAGCCGAGGTGACAAGAAGGGCTGGGCGAGAAGGGAGGGGGGAATGCCAGCAGCAGAGGAGCCTGATTAAAGCTGACGAGAAGGGAGGGGGAGAAGGGAGGAGGCAGTGCGAGCAGCAGCTGTGCACGTGCACGCCATCGTGCACTCAAGCTTCAGGCCTGCAAAATCATGTGGGTAGCACTTTGAAAACCCGTATACTAAATGTCTCTCTGCGCAGCGCATGGGCATTGGCTCAGCGAGACCTAAAAACGATCCTGGTGGTCAAATTAATATAGTTTTTGTTTTAAATTGAAATTGTGTGTCCTAGTGAAACAACAATACAACAATATGCAGCTGCTGAAACAGAAGCAGTGGTCTGCTTGATTGACAGGACTACATGCAGATTTGACCACTCCTATCACAAGTCCCAAAAACATTTTATATCAGGTGGCTACTTTAAGCAGTTTGCCATTGTGTATTCTAATAATTTTCTTTTATTTCGTAATTATTTGTGGTTTAGCTTAGCTATTTCTTTTGTCCTTGCAACTATTTAGTCAGCCATAAAGACTTATAGGAAGGACTTCCCGTGAGTCCTGAGTCCTTCTTGCATGTCCTAGGTCTTTGGTGTGCCATAAGGTTTCCTTTAAAGCCAATCTTACTCGCCTGGCTTATATTATTGATGATCTTGTGTTTTATGCGTACATAGACCATAGGATCCTTTGTAGACCAGTCCTCTGACCCAGCCAACAGTTTTTATGCATGCCTGCCATGGTCCTCATGATGGAAAATGACTCTCCCTTTGAATGGCTGTTATTTGAGGCACAGGGTCAGACTGATTTGCATATGGCCATGTCTGAACTGGGGTGGTGGAGTGAGCTGAAGAATTATGATGGATTAAACCCAGATCAGTTGACTGGGGGTGAGTGCTTGCAATGTTCAACACTCCATCCATCATCCCCTTTGGTTTTGCCTTGTTATTTGGGAGCACCTCTCTTATTTGGTCCCCCTCTTGGTGGCCTGCTGAGCTGGGTGCAGCACCACGTCTGAACGGGTCTGCAAGGAATTTTGCAGCCATCTTTGATGTTTCTTTGACTTTTGTGAAGCAAAACAAAATCAGAGTCGCCTTCACAGCCCTCTACCCCCCTCCCCCCGCCAAATTTCTCATCATCTCAGGGATCACCATCGGTTGCCTGATGGTAAATGTACAATCTTTAAGGCCTGACTTCATTGGTTCCCTGTTGACCAATGGATGATCTTTAAGGCCCAAGGTACTCTAAACAGTGCTGCGAACCTGGGTGCAACAATCCAGAACCAATCATACCAAGCTGTGATCCTATGATGCTTTTCTGGAACTAGTTCCCTGAACTTCTCGTTCTTCTCTGGGAGGCAGAGCCTTTTGCTCCCTGGGCTCTTATCCCTCGAACACCCTATCTTCAAATCTGAGGATGTGGTCTAATGGCTAGAGCGATCTACCTCAAAGTTGTGGAACCAGATTCGGATCTCAGCAAGGAACCCTCAACATCCTGTGATTCTGGGCAAATCACTTGATTTTCCCTTGCCTAACAAAAAGGAATGTGTCTGTAACGCAACTGGTGCTCATGTAAAGCGCATTGCTACGTTCGGGTCATGTTTGCACTATATAAAATTCCCCCCAAAAATAAAGAATCCATCCATCTGAAAATTCACAAGGGCTTAAAAGCTGGGATACTTTGTTGACACTTACGTTTGACTGTATCATCAGGATTAACATTTCTGGGTAGGAGTTGCAAATATTTATCATTATAAGGTTTTGAAAGATTTTTAAACATAGAATAAGCTAATTTGTGCTAGAAGTCGTGTCATGCTGAGCCAGAGATATTTTCTAAATGCTAACAATGTGAACTATCAATGCATTATAAAGGAAAAGTTGGCTTGGTTTAAAAATGCCAGTATTCTTTTAATTGAATATAATTAAAAAAAAGTTTTAATTTATCATTGTCGAAGTCTAAATTTTGATGCTGCTTTAAAGAATTTTGTGTATTTTTCTTATTTAATCATGCCAGGAACATAGTAGGAAGTAAGTTAATGTGAACTTTCTTTCTCTTCCACTTCCATACTTTCCGTTTGAGTCACTGCACTCTTTCTCTTTTTTTTGTAATTTTCCTCATACATGACACGGGCCCTAGATCTAAGCTGAAGGCGATCTATTGGAAGGCAATTATTTGAATAGCTTAGTCTCTACAATCCTTTGGGCCTCCTTCAGACTATGTATAAGGGGGATTCTGTTCAATCACGCCGTCCTCCTTCATAGTCGAGATGTGTCTTAATCATAGGACGATTAGCAGTGCTTACATTATATATCTTCCCCCTTAATTGAATTCTGTCTATAGGTCCCACATTTTTATCCTTTTGACCGAGCCCTTTGTGCAATCTAGCCTGCACACATATCAAACATATGAAAGCCAATCCTGTAGTGATGGTGCATTTTGAACTACCCATTTTGTGCAAATGTCCCTGCGTGCAATTATTATCATTACATAGAGAAGGTGAGCCTGAGACTTCATCAGTGCGTGGTTTCCCCCACCCCTTCGTACAATCCCGAATATAACCATAATATAACCATAACCAATAGAGGCAATTACCAGTACCAATACTACGGAGAACGTCAAACCAGACGGAAATTTTACCAATGGGGCCCGAACTAAGTTCAGCCAACAACATAGACCCTCCGACGACACTCCCTATTTTCAATCTCTCACAACACGACCTTACCTCCTACTAGATCAGCCTTCTCAGCAAAGGACTATCCTTCGTCTCCACAGATAGAAGCAATTTCTTTGAGATTCAGGAGAACTTACTACAATTCTTTAGAAGAATTAGACTCAGACAATTCTTTTCAGAGAGACCCTCACGTGAACAGAAAACCCGTTCTCATTTCCAATTACCTTCTACCTTCAATCCTCCGTCTGTGCTTATGCCCTCCGAAGTACTCACCTTCGAGAGAAGAGTCCTACTTGAAATGAAAGACATTCAACAACAACGCGAATTTGTCCCTTACAATGTATCTTTATCTGAAAAACAGGCCCTTCAACATCTGAGCAAGAACAAGGACATAATCATTAAACCCGCCGACAAAGGGGGAGGTATTGTCATACAAGCTCAAACCAAATATGATATAGAAATACGCTGACCACTCAACAATGCAGAACACTACCGTGCCCTTGTATCTGACCCACTACCGGGAATAAGATCTAAAATACAAAATCTCACTGGCCAGGCCAAACTGGATAATATCATATCTAACAAAGAGGCCAAATTTCTCAACAACAGTAACCCCCATACTCCTGCCTTGCCCAAGATACATAAAAACCAACAAAAACCTCCTGGTAGGCCTATTGTGACAGGGTGTGGCTCTATCTTGGAGCCCATCGGCAAATACAACGATAATATCCTTAAAGAATTTGTGCCTCTGACTGACACTTTAATCCGGGAAAGCATGGATCTGATTAACCTCATCGAAGATACCCCTTTTACACCAGGTACAGACTTGATGGTCGGTATGGACATTGAGTCCCTCTACACCAATATACCCCACAGAGAAGGTCTTGATGTTATAAGAACTATCCTTAATACTTGTCCACTTCCCACAAGGATACCTACTGACTTTGTGATGTCCCTCCTAGAAATCGCCTTAGAGAACAATTATTTCCTGTATAAGGATACTTACTATTTACAGATTAAAGGAGTCTCTATGGGCGCGTGCTTTGCCCCGAATTTTGCGATTCTTTATGTCCACCACCTCGAAACCACGTTAGTTCTTACCAACCTTAATCCCTTTAGGAACCACATCACATTTTGTCGTTGATACATAGACGATATCTTGCTCATTTGGACAGGCGACAAGGTTACTCTATCACAATTTGTCGATTGGTTACACAACTGCCAACAACATTTGAAATTTACCATTGACCCCAAAGAAGAGGACCTTCCATTTCTAGACCTCACCATAAAGGGTTGAAGACCAAAAAATTGGGACTACACTCTACAGAAAACCAACGTAACGTAACACTCTACTCCTCTATTCTAGCTACCATCCACAAGGTCTTCGAGATGGTCTTCCGTTTGGCCAATTCCTACGGATTCGACGCAATTGTAAATGGCGCAGAGACTTCTTCAGGGAGGCCGCAATATTAACCTCTAAACTCATTGCCCGAGGTTACCCCAAGAAATTGGTCACAAGGGCACGAAAACGAGCTTGGTATAACCACTGTGAGACCTTACTCACCCCAAAGGAAAGAAGATCTAATACTCAGATCCCTTTTGTCTCCACTTTCTCTCCCTCCAGTAACAAGCTATCCAGGATTATCAAATCACATTGGAACATCCTGGCTCCTCTCGCCATCTTCAATGAACCACCTTTATTTTCTTATCGCAGAGGAAAAAACAGAGCTGACCACTTGGTACACGCCATCACTTGGCCTCAAACCACCGCTATGGTTGAATCTGTCCGTAGCTCTTGGAAGTTACCACCGTTGTTGGGTCATTACAAATGCCAGAGATGTTTGGCATGCTCTTCCACTACCAACACCAAAACCTTTGAACATAACTTACTTAAATTTGAACTACATTCCTTCACCAATTGTAGGTCTCAGAATGTTATTTTCTCAATAAAATGTCCTTGCAACAAGCTTTACATAGGGCAAACCACCCAAATGGTCAAGGACCGCATCCTACATCATTGGAGTCGCATCAGATGTGGGGTTCTGACAGCACCCTTGGTCTCCCATTTTGAAGAAAAAATCACAATGAATCTGATTTCACTTGGAAGGTGATTGACCAACCATCGAAACCAAAAAGAGGTGGTAATATCCAAAGACTTTTGAACAGATGTAAATGTCTCTGGATAGCCCGCTTTAATACCATTGAACAGGGTTTGAACTCTCTCGATGAATGGAATTCCACTCTGTCATAATTTCTATGCTAATCATTGCTGCCTACCCTGTTTAGCCTAAACTGTATCCTTACATGTTGCTTTCCAATCTCGGATGTCACCCACATGCAACCATTAAGTGCCCTCATTCAGTCTGTCTTTCTTCCTCTTCCCCCCTTTTTTCCCCTCAACCCCACATACCCCCCTCCTTTTACTTCCTCCCTTTCCCGTAGCCTTATTGACCTTTTTAATTGTTGACATACCCTTGTTTCTGACCAAGCCTTAATGTACATTTGTTTATAAAATGCTACTTTCCCTCAACCGCAATTGTATAACCATTGTTCACATATTCATTCTTGTTGTTATATTAATTGAATTGTCCATGTGCTCATCCTTTATTGTATATCTGTTTTTCCTTCTCTTCCCTCGTTTCCTCTTTCCCCTTTCCCGCCCCCCCGACACGCCCCACCCCCTTCCCCTTCTCTTCGTTCCCTTCTGTTGACGACTATGGGTTTTCAATTCCTGACTATCCCTTGCATCTTACTATGTTCTAATGTACATTTATTTAGACAATGCAATTCTCCATCAGCTGGATTTGTATACCAATGTTTATATATTCTCCCCTTTCACCATGCCAATTGTATTGGCCATGTACGTATTTATTTTATCTCCAACTCTGTCTCCCTTCTCAATTGTACATCGTGTCTGTAACTAACATGATCGCCTTAGTCTTTTTTCTCTCTCCTTACTTCGCCACACTACCGGCACCTCTCTCTGCGCGCTCTAGTTGCCATGCCCCGCCCCCCACGTGACCCCCTCGTTTCTATGTTTACGCCAGCTTGCCATTAAGCTACAGATCCTGCCGGACTAACGCCGGCTCGCTGCACGCCACAATTCTTCCGTTGAGCGATTCACTCCTATCCCAATTGTAAGTACCTCCGCATTGTGAACCTAGCCTGGTCCACCAGCCGCCTCAGCCCCGCCCCAGGACCTTGGTCCTAATCTCTTCTCTCCCTTTTCTTCCCCCCAGAGTACCCATTCACTGGGTTCCGGGCCGCCGTCCTCATACAGTAAGTTCCTTCTCCTCTACGTAGGCTTCCGATCACTCCCCTTCCTCCCTCACTTCCCCCTTTTGCCTTTCCAGCCTCCTGACTGACCACACGGAACTCGCTATACTTTTGATGCCGTGTCCATCCGGTTGTTACTCAACCACAGTGTTACACCGTAGTAAGTTCTGCTTTCTACCTGCTGGCATCTCGCGCCTCCGTCACGCCGCCTCCCCTGTCACTCGGCTCCGTCATTATCCCCCTCTGGTGTCCTCCCGCCTCCCTTCCTACCCCCACACGCAACGCTGCCCAACCTGCTTGTGTGTTCCGCTCTTCCATCGGCACTTCTCTACCCAGCCGAACCTCTAACCAGTCTCTCTCTACTTTCACCATTCCTTTCCCTTTTCCATCTCCCTGTTTGTGCTACTTCTATTGCCCCTGTCACCCTTCCCGTATCCTGCCTGTTTTCACCGTTTCGCACGTTGTCATTACACCACACGGCTCCCCAGTCACTTTCTTCCTCTTTACTCCCGGCTTCGCCCCACTTTTGCCTGTCACTGCCCTCACTTCTATTGCAGACTACCCACAATTAATCTGGGATCTTGCCACTTGTGGCTCTATATCACTCACTGCCTTCCATTTTTAACCTCCGTGAGCAACCGTAGCTATAAGCGTCTCCCTATCTATTTGTTTTCTCTCTCATCCCTCTATGGTCCACAGCATCTTGAGATACGTTTCCCTCTTATCCTTAGCACTGCCTTAAATTGTATGTAACCAGTCCTGATGATGGCCTAGATTTCTACAGGCCGAAGCGCCGTCGACTCCAACAGCGTAACTTTTGGCGCCCCCATGCTATGGACATCCAATTCATTGTTCTTTGTAATCTTTCACCATTGATTGTTTGGATGCCCTAATTTTGCAAAACTTATTGTATCACTTTATTCCTTGTTGCGCCCTATACCACCGCTGTATATACCACTTCACGTGTCACTTGCGCCGTCACAATCCTCACGAGCACTTGTGCACAGTATCCTATCGGTTACATTCCCAGTAATGTAATGCAGTGCTTTCTGTCCATGTGTTTGCACATATGATGTTTAATATGTCCAACATGTTTTAAGTATTTCAAATACAAAAATTCCAACATATTTTTGTCTCCCTGTGTCTCTCCCTACGCTGATTTACTCTTTGGCAAACTCAATTTTTGCTTACTGTATTTGTTCCTCCAAATGAAACCCACATTGAGACATTGTCGTTTGATATAATGCACTGCCCCAGTCTCGCTGTGGTTTACGGGCTACCTCCTGTGGTCTGATATTGTATAACCAGTTCAAGGCTTACGTCTATATTGGCCCCATACAATCCGGACACAAAGTCATCCACCTCATGCCAGAAGAGTTGATTTACGGGACATTGGCATAGTAGTTGGACATCGTCCGTGTTTTCCAGCATGCAGTTCGGGCATTGTCTTCTCTTGCTTCCACCCATCTTATAAAGCTTTTTTGGTGACCAATACACTCTGTACAGAGTAAAAAGATGGTTCCTCCTCAATGATGCGGGTCTGACTGTTTGCCAAAGTGTAGCCATTGATACTTGCCATAAGCTTCGTATATCTGACTCTGGCATGTCTGTCCTCCATTCGGTAGTGAATTCACAAATAGGAGCAGTACAACTATAATAAGGTATTCCCAGAATTCGCTTGACTTGGACCCATAATTTACAGACTGCTAATAACATCTTAAACTTAATTTTCTTAAAGAATTTGGGGTGACCGTATTTAAATAAGAAAGCATGTCCTTCATCCTGGAAATTCCTTCCTAACACCCTTCAATGAGGGGGAATTATTTTGGTATTGTACATCAAAAGATGTCTAGTATTTGTTAGGAAGAAAGCCCAATGATACAGTTGGAAATCAGGTAATGCTATCCCCCCATCTATTTTCTTTTTTTGCAGTTTTTTCCAAGCTATTCGCATCGCTTTATTTTTCCATACAAAACTGCTCAAGTCACCTTGCAATTTCCTAAACCATTCAGTCTTGAAATGTAGCGGTAGAGTGTTTAAAATAAAAGTGAATTTAGGGAGGATAATCATCTTAACTAAGTTTGCTTTTCCCAGAATCAACAAAGGTAGATACATCTTTGATTCCAATACCCGTTTGGATTCTGAATGGATTCTATTAAAATGAATAAAAGCCATCTTATCTAGATCCTTTGCTATTCTTACACCTAGATATCTAATCTCTGGCTTTTCTAGCAAGGGATCCACTAAACCATTCCATGTCATGGTTTCTGTTTTATCCATATTTACTGAATAAACAGAGATTTTCGCAAAGGTTTCGGTTATTCTCATTATAAGAGGCAATGATACCTCCCAGTTTGATGTATAAATTAACAAATCATCAGCATATAGTGCCACCTTTTTTACCCACATCTAGATATCTAACAGGGGGAATTCCTTTTTCTGGCCTTATTCTCCTAGCGAAGGGTTCTATGTACAAATTAAAATGTAGTGGTGACAGGGGGCACCTCTGCCTTGTACCCCGGCCTATCATAATCTTAGATGAAAGGGACCCATTTATCACTAACCCTACAGTTGGTGCCTCATATATTGATCGTATAGCTTTAAGAAAGTTACTGCCTAGATTGTTTTGTTCAATGACTTCATATAAATAAGGCCAGCTGACTCGATCGAATGCTTTGGCCGTGTCAATCATTACGACAGTTAGGGGAGACCCGGTTGCACTGATCAAATCATGTGTTAAATATTGGAGTTGCCAATAAAACCCTTTTGATTCTCATGAGTAATATCGTCTGTTACACTATTTAACCTTGTGGCTAATATTTGCGTGAGTATTTTATAATCGCTGTTCAGCAGTGATATTGGTCTATAAGACTCGCACTTCAAAGGGTCTTTGCCTGGTTTTAAAATTAGAGTTATGACTGCCTCTTTCCATGAAGCTGGAAGAGGGGTATGTTGAACGTAGATGCCATCCATTAACTTATTTAGGTGTGAAACCAATACTTCCTTTAAGACCTTGTACAGCTCATTAGGGATGCCATCTGGGCCTGCCGCTTTCCCTCTTTTTAAGTGGGCAATAGATTTCTCTATCTCTAGGGTAGTGAGTTTTTGGTTGAGAAATGATTGTTGACCGATATCGATCCTGGAAAGAGGGTCTTGTTTCAGCCATTCATCTACTTCTCTCCGGGTAGACTTTGTGTCTTCTGTATATATGCCCTGGAAGAAGTCCCTAAATGCCCTCCCAATACTATCATCATCTGCACATCGTTCTTGGGTGGCACCGATCTGCGCCTTTTTAATCTAATTTCTTAACCGATCTTGCTTTGTCTTCCATGCAAGGAGTTTCCCACACCCTTCCCCATATTCCTAGTTGGCCATTTTACTGGCATCGCAACGCTCACGGATCTTTTTCTCCAAGAACTCACCTAACTCTACTTTAGCCATGTTCAAGTTGCCCACTGCACTCTTTCTCGATCCTATTCTGTACACAAAACTACTGCTTGTCAACAGTGGTGGCTCCTCCGCTAAGGCCGAGGTGCATCGCCCCACTGCTCGTTGAGCAGTTGAAAATAAAATGATAATAACAAGAAATTATTATCATTTTATTTTTCTTTGCAGGACTCCAGCTAGGTCGGGCAGAGCAGGGCTGGGCTCCCCACTGTCAAAGGGAGCAAGAGTGGTTTGCACTCCCTAAGTGTGCATGACGGCTTGGCCGGCCCAAACAGTTATGAACACTTGGCTTGTCCTCACTTGGGCTGTGTTGCACAGCCCAGTGGAGAACGTGCCCAGCCTCCCAGGTACTGCCTGAGCGGCCAAACAGGCCACTCAGACCAATCACGATGCTGCTCCTGCAGCGTCATGATTGGCTGGGAGAGTCCAGGAGCCTGGCTGCTTCCGGTGCTGGCGAAGACGGAGGTGAGACATATGGCGGGGGTGAAGAAGAAGGTAAGTTTGTTTTTTATTTTTCCCAGAACAGGATCTGAGTCACTTTCCCACAAACCTTGGGATGAGAATTTTTGGAATTTTAGTTTGATTCACTTAAGACTTCACTTAAGGCATGTGACTAATGCCATACTCTTTTTAAGCTTTGAAATTTCCAAACATGTTCCATTCCGGGGAGAACAATGATTTGAACCAAATGAGGCAGATAGACTTTCAGGCTTACTGATCTGGAGAATTTTTGTGTTACCTGACAGAGGTTAGAAGTTTTTCTGTACGGACTAGCACACCAACACTTTCCCCACATAATATATTGCTTAGCAACCAAGTTGGATTTTAGACTAGCATGAGCGAGAATGATAATCTACATATTCCAAAAACATCGATAAGCAACCATATTAAGTTACGCTCAAATGTGAGTTATCAGCACATACTCCTGTTTAGTCATTGCTAAACAGAGTCAATTGTATACATGCATTGTACTGTATGCTCTTATTCCAGCATAAGAGTGCTGCCATCTTGATCACTTTATATCATCTATTCTTCAAATGGTCTAATATATGTTTAGTGTACCTAGATGAAAACATGATTGTATAGTGCCTGACTAGTATTGAATCCACTGGCAATTCATACCCTATAATATGACTCTATTGGGTTATTCCTTAGCCAATTACACCAGTACATGTACCAAATTACAAAATATAGTTACTGTTACAAAACCTTTTTCAAATGTCTTTAACACCAGAGCCTTGAGGCCATCATCGCCAAAAATATCTCTTACTTGAGAGAGTGAGACGCTCCTCAAATTCTTTTTATTAATTCAATACATTCGCAACTCATGTTTTTCATTTAGACCCTCTCTTTTACTTTTAAATTTATAGATATAAAACTGCTCCCTTGGTTGATTCTTTCTATTCATATCCCCACCTCTTCTAGAGAGATATATTTTCTCCAGAATTTAGTTTTCTGTAAAAGTGCTGTACTAGATGCACCAGTCTCTTTTGTGTCCTAATGGATGATCTGTGCTGTGTCAATACTAGTCTCATCTCTCTACTTGTTTCATCTATCTGGCCTGTATTGCATGTGCCCAACAACAATAGCCTGCATTCTTAGTCCAACAATTTATCAAAGTGGTTACCTCTTGTTCTTTCTCTTTGACATATAACCCTTTTTTCCAAAATTGGCATTATCACCTGATTCTCTGTATCTGGCTCGCAATAAGTGTACTAACTCCTCCCTTATGTTTCTATACCCCAGAAGGAGCATAGTGGTTTTCTGATACAATTATCTTTACCTGCATTCAGAGCATTGCAATTGTTATTCACTAAATTCTTAAGTCTATTGCTAAAATTGCAAAATACTGTGACACATACAATTCTGCAATCTACATCATTCTAAGCTTTCAGCTCAAAGATACATTAATACTTTCTCTATTATAAAATCCTGTTCCCTTTAATACATATCTTCCTTGTCTTAATATCCTCTCAAGATGCTTTTCTGTAAGGTCCTGATCCTGCCACAAATATTCTTGTACGATGGTACAAATCCCATAACATTTGAGGAATTAGTCAAAAGGATTATTATCCTTTTGGTGTTTGAGATAAAAACTCATGTGATATAGCAATGAATTCTGATCAATAGGTCTGTAGGTTTTGTATATTTTACTAACTAAAAATTCCACTTTCTCCTAACTATTATGTAAAACTCACTTTTTGTTCACGCAAGATTTAAACATTCTCCAAATATCTTCTTTACCTTCTCAAATCATCACTCAATCTAGACCAATGTCCAACATTCTTTGAAAGGTCATTGTATATATGTTTACTTTCAAATTACCCTACTTAATGGCCAGCCAGATATGGAGCCCAAGTGACTCCCAATCTGGTTTCTTTTGTCTCTATGTATAACTCATATTTATTTAAAAAAACTACTTTTCTTCAAAGCAATTCTTATGCAGGCCTAAACAAATTAAGGTGATAATCCCTCTGGAAGTCGGTGTATGAGACGAATAGCCTTTACTACTTTAGTGATATCATCCTGTGTTATGTTTTAATTCATATCCGCAATATCAAGGATGACCAGATTTCACCCTCCACATTGAAACTGAAGCCCTAAACTTTTGATGTCATGTCTGTAGTGTCTTTGTTGTAAGATTTTTGGATTTGTGCAAATTGCCTCAAAATACATCAGTATATTTGCTTAAGGGTTCAGTCGCAGAGTTCAGACTAGAGACAGTAGGTCTTGTAGCTGAATTACTAAGGTTTTTATGTATCTTGGGTGGAGCTTAAATAGCTGGAATAATGGGATTCACATTATTCAAACATTTGAATTTGTTTTCACATATCCATTTTTATCTAACCCTTTGCTAGTACACTCCTCAGTTTTCTCCTTTAAACAGTTGTGAGTCATCCTCACACAGTGATCCTTAACATCCAGAAATGTCCGTATTTGTTCGCCATAGATTTTTAATTAAAAAAAAGCAAACGCTCCCTGTTTGTCTGCAGGTTTGTTTGTGAGTGTTTTATCCCTACTTATTTATTCATTTTGCTCATTTATTAGGCGCATTAATCATCTCCGAGGGGATCTCTAGGCACCTTTGCAGCAGGGAATATCACACTGTACGAAGATGAGATTATATGGTGAATAACCAAGTTTTCAGGAGTTTTTTTAAAAAGAGTGAGATCAGAGCATGCACGAATAGACAAGGGCAGCTGATTCCAGTGATGAGGGGCAAGGAATGAGAAAGAGCGACTCCCAAACCTGGTCGTTCGGATACATTTTGGGCATAAAAGTAGTAGATCACTGGATCTAAACGGACAGGCCGGGATGTATGGTTGAAGTTTGTTTCTGAGGTAGAGTGGGCCGTTTCCATGAAGAGTCTTGCAGACTAGACAGAGAAGTTTAAAGAGGGCGCGTTTTTGATCAGAAGCCAATGAAGGGAGCGGAGGGTAGGCTCCGAAGGAGAGTGAAGGGGAAGGTTCAGGACAAGGCGTGCGGCTGAATTCTGTACCACCTGGAGCCTAGCTAAGAGGCTTTAATTTATTCTCACCATTAAGGCATTACCATAATCAAATCGACTTATTATCAGGGCTTGAACAAGAGTTTTCCTGGGCTGTAGTGGGGTCCATTGAAAGACTTTATTAAGCATTTGCATAAGACCAAAACGGGTTCCGGAGATGGTTTTGATGTGCTCACTCATGGAGATAGGTGGTGGGCCCAACTCCGATGGCCACCAATCAGCCTCCCAGACTGAATGAACTTTTCCGAATGAAGGATCTCCGTTTTGTTCAAATTAAGATGCAGAAAGTTGTTGGTCATCCATGCGGAAATTCTTAATAGACAGTTCTTAAATTTTGCTTTGGTAAGCGTTGGGTTATGGTCCATAGTGATGACCAATTGTGTGTCATCAGCATAAGAGTTGGTTTCAAACACACATGACCTGATGAGTTTTACCAGGTGGGCCACATAACCATTAAACAGGGTAGGGCTCAAAAAATTTAACCCTCTGTCCAGGACCATGGATGCAGATGAATAGTCGCCCTGCTGAACCGAAAGGGTACGTTCAGATGTTGTCAAAACCCAACCAGTTTTTGGTTAGGTAACTTTTTAGTTTCAGGACGAACCTTTATATCGTGTCAAGGCCTTCCTCCATAATTCTTTCAAATACTGATACTTCTACCCCCACAAATAAAATAGTGGGGTTGAGAGTAGAGAAAGGTTTTAGACCAGAAAAAATATGGTTAATATTCGTGTTCTGTCAGCCAAATCTCTTTTTAAACATATTTTTCTAAGAAGGTATGCACACCCATCTTTAATTCAAATGCTTTGATATTTTTAGGGACAAAACGTAAACCCTTTCCTAAATTTTTTTATTAATTTTCTTACTGTTACATTTTTTGTACGTTGGTCACAGGAACTTTTTTTATTTTGCTCTTATATAGAGTCCCACAAGGATCAACCATCTCCCCTACCCACTTCAATCTTTACCTTGAACCACTCACCGAGGTGCTAAGTGCCGCCAATATCTCCTACCTTATGTACGCCGATGATACACAGATCTACATAAAAATCTCTTCCCCTGAGGACATTTTCTACCTGAGCGAGGCCCTGAAGCTGACAGTCCATTGGCTCACCGCCAACCAAGTTAAACTCAACGCAAATAAAACTGAATTTCTTCTAATCTCCCCACCCTAAACCAATCCAGACATCCAGGAATGGATCAAGACCATCACGGCACTAAACTGCCCTTCAACCATTGTTGACTCGGTGAAATCCCTTGGAATAACTCTTGACGGCAGCCTGAACATGCGTGGTTATATGAATTCGAAGGCCAACACGGCCAGATTCCATCTGAGTTACCTAAGAAACCTGAAATGCCTTCCTCGATGTCTCTGACTTTAAAACGGCAATCCAGGGACTAGTCATTTCCAGACTAGAATATGGATGCTATTCTCTCCAGGGCTACCCAAGAAGTCTCTGACTCAACACCGCTGCCAGACTCCTAACTGGCTAAAAGAAATTCGACCACATCTCTCCCCACCTCAAAGTTCTGAACTGGCTTCCCCTAGAGGCCAGAATCCAATTAAACTGGCCTGTATTACTCACAAAGCTCTTTCCCCTGCATTTCTCCTCGTCCAAAAACTCGTGATATCCGGAGGAGCCAGAAACTCCTGATCAGCCAAAGACCTGTTGCTGCAACCAGCATGCTTCCAGAAGAAAAAAACCTACAATCGGGCCTTCTCTGGGGCCGTTCCAAGAATTTGGAACTCTCTCCGACCCGCCATCAGAAGACTTCCGTCCTTGGCACACTTTAAAAAGGAGCACAAAACCTTCTTAATGGGCAAATACCTTGTCTAATGATTACATTACAATCACCTCAGTGACATGTTCCACCCTCCACCTCGGCATTATCCACGGCTTCTACGGATGATACCTACTCCTGCACTCCTGGGAATCCCACTCAAGAGTTGAGACTGCGTGCCTTCTTTTATAATGTATCTACCTGTTTTAATTTTTATCCCACATGTAGCTGCGTTCTTTTTCTTGCGTAATGTATCCCCTATTTTACCAAATTGGTCCCTCCCTTCCTAACGCTTTGTATACCACCCTTAATCCTGTAAAGTGCTCTGATACCCTCACTGGTCTGGTTCACACACTATAAAACTATAAAATAAATAAATAAATAAAAATATACAACTATTGGTGGCAGCATTTTTGATGCCTGGTCTCAACATATTCTTACAAAGGACAGAGTGCGGGAAGGTCCTGGTATTGACCCCTTACACATTCTCGGTTTGTGTTTGTGCCTCTGAAATACCCCTTTTGTCCTGAAATATAACACTGTTTAATATAAAGAGATTCTGGGGCCAGATGCACAAACAGGAAATGGCGTTTGCAACTCTTGCTATTAGGAATGGGCGTCCCTTCCTAATAGCAAGTCACAATGGAATGTACAATTGTTTTGCGACCACATTTGTGGTGCAAAACACCTGAGGTTTACTACCTACTCCACGTAGGTGGTAAGCCACTTGCAAATGGGAAGGGTTCACCAGAGGACCCCTTCCTCTTTGTGAATTGAAGCGAAAATATTTTTTGAGGGCCGGCAGTGGTCCCAGGGACCACTGCCTGCTCTTAAAAAATTAAACAGAAAAGTTTAATTTTTCTTTTTTAAATGCATCCCGTTTTCCTTTAAGGAAAATGGGCTGCATTATAAAAACAAAAACTACTTTAATAAAAAAGCAGTCCCAGACATGGTGGTCTGCTGATCCCAGCAGGCCACCATCCGTGTGAGTGCTGGTCATTCCTAATGGGGTCGCAAATAGCACCTGCCTCATGAATATTAATGAGGCAGGCAATTTCCGACCCCATCAGGAATCACTAACAGTGTCTGAAACACTGTTGTAAATTGCATTTTGTGAGTTGCAAATTACGAGTCGCAAAGCGAAGCAATTTGCGGGTCGCAAAATGTAAGGTTCGTACATCTGGCCCCTGGTCTCTTCCCTGATTTTGATGGATCGTTTGATTCTCTTTCTGACTCCTTCGTTATAGATGGATGGATCGAAAAATATAACATATTTCATAGGTTTTAAGTATTTCTTGTACACCTTGCCTTGCATAGGCAGATGTTCATGCTGCTGATGTTGTTGATTCTTATAATAATCTGCTCTAATTTATTGATAGACTTTGATCATGTTTTGTCTACTAATATCTTTTTTTTATTATTTCCATTAAATCCATTTTAAAACTATCCAAAATGTTTATGAATTTTAATATTTCTGGAGATCTTCTAAGGCAATGTATTCCTTTAATTTGGTTCTAAGCCTTCTATATCTTACCTTTCTGTAAGAATTCGCCATTGAGCTGTCTCAGTTGTCTGTACCAACCACTCTCTGCTAAAACTATGTGCAATTAAAATTGAAGTCTGTTTGAACTTTTAATTATCCATAAAGATATCAGATCTTTACAGACTTTAGTTGTAGCCCCAAAGGTACATCACCTGCTTGACAATACTGTCTTTTATATTCCACATAGGATGCCGTCCGAAACATTTTTTCCCATTTGACAGTGTCATTTTGAGTTACTGTTATCTTATATATTGCTTCAAATTCCTATCAATTAATTTATTAAAATTCTCCTCACTAATTGAAAATGTAATCAAGTATTCCATTAGTAGGTAACAAAGAAGTTCCTCTTTTTAAAGAAGCTTCAGAAGATTAAGAGCTGTATGAATGCCACACTATTATCAGAGCCACTCTTAAAAAAACAGGGGGACAGGGTAGAACAACCATCACTCAAATAATATGATCCCCTTTCTATGTATGTAACCACATTTACAAACTTGAATTATTAAAATCTTTCATGCTGAATCCCTCAGGTGTACATTATTTCATTTTTACTTTGAGTAAAAGTTCCTAAAAGTTGAGTCATTTATTGAAAAGTTGATCCTATGCTGATATGTTTCTGCTGGGTTTTGTAATACATGCTTCTAGAAACAATAGAATGGATGCACCTGTCTTTAGAGTATGAATCCTTGCAGTTAGGTAGTCCTCTGGAATTAGGGAATTAAAGCTGTATATTCTGTTGAAAAGTTTTTTGATTGGCACAGAAAAGCAGCATTGGGGACTACAGTTATGGTAGAGGTAAAGAAGGCATCTGTCTCCATTATGGACACTGTCTCAAGCTCAGAACGTTTCACCTGTAAATCATTGTTTTCAGGTGTGTTAGACCAATGAGATCAGAAAGGCTTCTTAAAGCAGGAACTTACAGGCATACTTCTGGCTTCAGACATGTTTTTCTTGTCAGCCATTTCACAGCACTTCAAATTAACATAAAGTAGGTTAATAAACAATATGGGGGATTCATGGTAAATAATGCGTAAGACTTGTGATTGTTAGTGTAGTTACACAGCATAGTTGTTGTTGGTGGTTTGAGATAGCCTGTATACTATTAGACATAATTTTACAACTCAGGCTATGTTATGTTATATTATGCTGCTTTGATTTGAAAAGTGCACTAATCACCTCAGAGGGTATCCAAATGCTTGAGCAGGTGTGTAGGTGTGTAGGTGTGTGGTCCCAGGTCTTCAGCCTCTTGTGGAACTCAATAAGTGAGGAGGAGGCTCTAATGTGTTGAGGAAGGTTGTTTCATGTATTGGGTGCAATGAAGGAGACTGAGTGCACTCCAGTTTTGCCTTTGTGGATGTGGGGAGTGTGTGCGTGTGAGGCACAGCGTAGGTGTCTGGTGGTTAGTTAAAGTGTATACAGCTGTTTAGGTATTCTGGCCCTGTGTTGTGTAGGGCTTTGTATGTGTGCGTCAAAAGCTTGTGACTGGGGAGCTAGTGAAGCTTCCAGAGGTGTGGTGTGATGTGGGTGCAGCATGGGAGGTCGAGTATGGGTCTTGAGGTTGTGTCCTGGATGGTCTGGAGTCTGTGTAGGAGTTGTTTGGAGATTCAGGCATATAGAGTGTTGCCGTAGTCCAGCTTATGAGGTGATGAGTACTTGCATGTTGATCTGTCTGGTGTTCTGAGGCAACTGTTTGGAGATATTTCACAGCATGCGTAAGATGTGGAAGCAAGAGGTGCAGGAGGGCCAAGATTAGAAATGAGTCAATCCATATATTGTACTTTGAAATGGCCTTTTATACGTTAATATACAATCTACTGTATTGTGCCTTGACTTCACATCTCTTAAGCAAACTTCATTGTCTACCCGTATCCAAACAATCATTGTTCAAAGCACTTTGTCTTTGTCATTGAGCTATCTATGGCACTGGCCCCCTCTAACTTCAAGACAAAATGCATCACTACTTGCCCTCGTGACCCCACCATTCTACCTCCCTTCAATGACTTTTGGTCCATAAGATTTGTTGCTCCAAACGTTGTGGCCGTATCTCTCTTATTTCAATTCCAAGCACACATTGCTACTCACTTCCTCTTGATATTCACAGGCAACATAGCTTTATGGCCTTTCGCAGTGCCTTAAAACTTTGCATCTTTTCAATATAAACTTCTTCTTTTTAGCGGTTAAACATTTTGAAAGAAGGCTAGCACCAGAACAGCCTTCTGGGTAATCACGTGCTCTAAAAACGTATTTATTATCATCAATAGCGGTAACGCCATACTTCTAAGACAGTTGTTGAGTATGATAACTCCAATATGAAAAAAAGTCAGAAAATTCTCAAAATGTAATTTGCTAAACAAAATATAATTAGCTATTTATTAGGATGTGTTAAAAGGTGGTTTATTAGTAGGTGCAGGTGGGTACCTACAGCTAGAAGAAAAACCACAATCACTAATAACGCCCAGTCAAGTCTCAATAAATTAATCATTGCTTAACCCTTGGCAGCTTGGCAGATGAGCTGATGTAGGAGAACCGGTTGTGTAAAGCTTTTATTATCACAAAAACAGTAAATAAGTAACAGACACAACACAATAAAAATCCAATACCAATTTATGAAAATATAGAATACTTCTATTTTCAAAATTCCACCAAAACGACAAATATACAAGGTAGGGAACTGGAGATATGAATTTTTAAAGTTTAAATGAAAAAATATGCTTTCTAGCGTTTAACAGTTTAGAGTGACAACTGCGGCTGTCTGGTCGCTCTGGACAGGGACAAGGTCAATGATTCAGGCCTACTGCGATGGTGCACAGTTCGTATATCATAAGTGGTTGAGACTAGTCAAGTTTTTACCTTCTAACTTAGCCATTTTTGGGGATTTTTTTCTCTGGAGTTCGAGCGATCGGGTCTTCAAATTCGGATTTCAGTTCAATGCAGCAGCATGCCTTGGTGAGTCCTGGAGGTCTTTGTCTTCATCGTCTACGGCGAGGAACTCTGGAGCGTTCATTGGGGCAAACCTGCCCGGTCAGGCCGAGTCACAGTTCAACGTCACCTGTTTGACTCTTATTGTCAATGCAGCTCTTCTACTGGAGCTTTTTAACAAAAGTTGGCAAAAAGTTGCCAATCTTTCAGATCTTCTTCTGAAAGGATTCTTAAGGGTTAGAAAGAGCCCACAACACCCGCCAAGGGTTCAGAAGCTCTGGCTTGCCTCTTGGTGGTCTTGGACTCCAACTCCCACAATGCACCTGGTCAGTCTAGGAAATCCCAGGTGAAGCATGTCAGCTGGTGCTGTCTTTTAGTGGATGTTGCAGGGGACTTCTTCCAGCACTTTTCTACCTGTTGCTTCTCAGCTAGTCCACTCCTGATCCTTAAAGACAGGCAAAGTCCTTCTTGTGTGGAGTCTTTAAAGTGCAGCAGGTGCAGTCCTCTGTTGTGCAGTCCCAGGGTCCAGCAGAGCAGTCCTTCTTCTCCAGAAGTTTTCAGGCAGGAATCCGAGGTGCTTTTGCAGCTCCTCCATATTTATTCCCCATTCTGGGCTAACAAAAGGGGGGGCACCCCAACTAATGGGCTTCAAGTTGCCACCCTCTGCCATGACAACTTCCTGGGAAGTGTGGCACATTTTTGTCCCAGAATGCACGTCTCTTCAAAAATCAAAATGGAGAAACTCTCTCCTTGGGGTTCAGGTCTGGCTAACTCAACCCACAGGAGTGGCTAATGTTTCCCTACACTCCCCTTCCGGCCCCTCTACTAATCTAATTAGAGGGGCTCCCATCTGGCTGGGGATCCAGGAAGTGGGTGCCGGCCTGCATTCTGTGGCATCTGGGCTTCTGCCTTTGAAGTTTAGTTTATCCCTCTAGTCCCCTTCCTGCCCCTGGCTTGTCCAGGAAGAAAATCACCTCCCACCAAATGACTGTATTGTTTCAGCCCCAGGTCTCGTCACACCAAATCATGGAGCAGCTTGGCTCAGGCTGTCAGAGCCTGGCTAATCAGAAGAAGATACTACAGGGTGGTTTTAGGTAACTTCGGGATAGTAAGTTCTAAAATTCCCGGACCTTAACAAGTTGTTAGATTTATTGTAACTATTATTTTGATACTTTGAATCATGATGCCAGCAGTTTCCAATCAAACGCTAGACTTTATTAAAGTTGAATAAAGCCTTCTCATGTTAGCCTATGGAGCTAACAGCAATGCAATGGGGAAAAAAAACTTTGACTGTTTATTCCTCACCAGGGCATATAGAACATATTTTATAATGTCTCTGCTTTTTATAACAAAGAACCCTACCCTTGGCATACCTAAAACAGACCTTAGGGGTGACATATGTAATAAAAAGTAGTTTTAGACTTTGAAAGTATTTCGTATTCCAAAGTTGAATTTGGATGCAGTATTAATTGTAAACCAGCCTGCAAGGCGGGACTGGCTTTAGAATGACACCAGACACCACAGTAGTGATAGCTTAAGTGCATTACGTGTCTAAACCTACATGCCCTACCATATACTAGGGACTTGCAGGGAGGTTGTCTTAGCCAATTATAATTACGCCAATTACCATTTCACTTTTAAAGAAAGAGCACTGGCCCTGGGCCTGATTAGCAGAGCTCAGGGCACTTACAAAGTCAGTAACTACTAATGTTAGTAAAAATAATTGGGGTGATCAGGGCAAAAAGGATAACTTTCCCACAGAATGCCATTTTTACTGCCATGCACCACATTTGTGGCACCAACTGCAACTAAGGAGCACATGGATGCAGTGATATTCAGGATCACATAGTGTAGTTAAATTGTGAAGTCATGAACAATAAATAACATGTAGTAAAAACCAAGATTAACTCACAGATTTTCAAATTTGTGTTGTGTACCTTCATCAGGTTGTCAGTAACATGATAAGGTAGCAGTAACTTAAACAAAAAATGAATACGAGACTGATTTACCTGAAAATAAATGAAGCACGCAGTTAGCAATGGTGCCAGGACAAGGAATTGGGTGCCAGATAGGTAGGCAGGCATGAAAAGTATGTATGTATTGATACATTGAGCATGGCATACAATAGTTAAGTGTATTTTAAGGCTAGTATTGAATAAACGATTGGATTCAGGCTCACAAACGGTTGCATATCCACAGGACCACTGAAATGATGTAAATTTGCTGATGCTGCATTTTCTTCGTAATTATTGATTTACCACATTCGCCACGTAATCCATCATCTGCTGCATGATCTGCAGATTTCAACTAGAAAAATAGTTTCTATCTCAAATGGATCAGAAGTCACTAAAACAAAGCGACAAGTGTTGCTCCGTTTTGGGAGGCCCTTGCCAAAGCTAACTGGTCTCCTTTCTGTTGCCTATTTTGTATTTGTGTGTTAAACTGGTACCATCTAGAGGAAACTTTTGCACAGACATTATTGACCCGTATAAAAATGAGGAAAATAAGAAAGTAATAGCATCACTCCATTTGCCACAATACACCCCATAATTTGCCCTTTTGCCGCAAAATTTAGTCAATCCTGCTGGGTTGTCCGCTGCAACTTAACCCCACTGGCATTGCATCTAGGGCACTACAAGCAAGAGTTGTGTAACATCTGATCACGTCATAGGTGCAATACAATGAAAATACATAAAAATATTGCAATAATTTCACACCGACATAAAATGCTTCATGATACGACGTGGGTGCTGACATGTTATAATTTTAAACAAAATAAGTAGTCAAAATATGTACTCATGTGCTTATTCGCAATGAGCAAGCCAGCGACCACCTTACAAAGTAAACACAATATAAAAGCTATAAACCAAATGAAGGACAAAAAAACTTACAAACGAAACCAATGGGTACCTGGAATGTTATATTTTGATTAATTTAGAATCATCTATCCACTATCTTTCCTACAGGATTAAATTACCCAGGTTTTGTATTTTATCACTGAGGCGTCTTGAAAAAAAACCGCTTCAACCACATTAGAAGCAAATGGTTATTGTGTTTTTCTAGACATCAGCACATCATCCACTGAAACGGAGAACCCAGGCTACCAAGGACAACTTAAGCCAACAGAGCAGCGTGAAGAAATGCCACAGCAGCCGGCTCCCTGCAGGTTCCGAATTAGCAGTTCTTTTTATATGTATCATAAATAAAGAATCTACCCTTGGCCTGGTTCTGGCACCGTGTTAGCTCTCCCCGCGCGCCATCACTCACTTTAAGTGACACGGAATTATCACCACGGTTTCTCACAGCTGACAGAGCTCTGAGGGGAAACAGATGTGAAAATATATTTCAACACCTCGGGCACTTCAGACAGACGTGTTTGATTCATGTTAACATGAAGTAACAATGTAAGCTGTCTGCGCCTGGGATTCCGTCGTGTGAAGCAGCAGTTTTTAGTGACAGCGGATTGCTACTAGGGCCTGGGGAGCCACGCCGTACTGTTTGTCGCGTGGCGGTTGTTCAGAAAAAAATAGTTTCAGTTTGAGACGTTAGAGAGCAAGAACGTTGCCATTTAGAGACCGATCCACAAGCAAATCATAATTCCTAGAAAGTCGAAATATGTCTAGACTGCCGCAAGATTACTGTTGTCTCGTGCACACCAGGCAAAACAATTTGGTTTAAAAAACAGTGAAGGACATTGGAAATTATTTTTCTGATTGTAAAGCCCCTTCCTTCCCCTCCTCTTTTATAAAATTCGGATATGGTATCTCCACCCTACTCGCTCTTGTAAACTTTGGTAGGTCTCGATCTACGAGCGTTCGAGCCTTTTCATCTCCTAAACCTAAATCTAAAATGTTGAGCATCCAACCAGGGGCTCAGTCAAAACAGGCCCCTGCTACAGCTCCTGCGGCGCGCGGAGGGGGGGGGGGGGGGGTGCCGAGGGAGGAGGGCAATACTTCAGTGGACCCCAACCCTTCAAGGGGGTCTCATTCAGCTCAATGTCGAGGATATATATGTGAGATATGGGGGACTTCGTGTGCCCTCCTCACATTCTGCAGGGGGGCCTATAATGTTCCGTTACACTACTGTATCCACTAGCTACCCTTCCATCTCTGCAAGAGAATTTTCATTTGCAAAATCCACTAATGACATTTATCAATGTAAATGCCTTTTTTGTGCATTTAGGTTTGTAAATCGTGCCCATAATGCCTAATATGATGCTTACTGCTCTTGTGTTGTTCTGCACTATTGCCTTTATTCAAGATTCAGAATAACACATTATAGTCAGCTGATGAGGGCCATAATGGCTGTTAAAGGCCCTAAATTTGATTATATGCCTGACCTGCAGAACAAGGGCCTATAATCAGGGCAAGAGTCTTTAGCAACTTCTGTGATATGAGGAAGAAGTACTATAATCAGTGGCATAGCAATAGGGGGCGGGGGTGGTCTGACTGGGAGGCATGAGGTTTTGGGGTGGCAGCCTCCCCCTCTTACCTGCAGCAGGTCACAGGGCTGCAAGCGTGAGAATCGGCAGCATCCCCCCGCTCTAACAGCCGTCGCGGGGCTGGGGGGTCAGAGTTGGGACAACCACGGGCAGCAAACGGCCTAGCTCCGCCACTGACTATAATGCTATTAGAACATTCCAACCACTGAGGGTAGAATGTTGTAATTTAAAAATAGAGAAAGAGTTAACAAGCATTGGAATGTTAGAGCAGAAGGTTTGTACCAGACCTTATTGTCCCAATGCTACTCAATTCTCTTAAATTCTCAAAACTCACGTTTTTATTCTCTTTCTGAGGACATGATAAGTGGCCAATAAGACCCTCTGTGTTCAGTTGTGTACCACATTCGTGGCTGTCGATGGATGATATGAGTACATACCTAAGGTACAATATTAGCACTGTAAGAGAAAGAGAATGTTGTGTGGATGGAGCACCATGTCCAAAGTGTATGGAGATGAAAAGAGATGCTCCGAGTATATGGGGGTGAAGAGTGAGGTGTCCACTCAAGCACAATGTTCACGTTCTACAGATAAGTGAGGGGTGTGTGAGTGCACCATCATGGTGTTTCCATTTTGTATGTTTGTCATATTCCTTGAGGATAGATAGTTATTTGCTAGGATTGCAATGGTGTTCTTGCAAAGACTGAGTTAGAACTGGGGGTCTCTAGTTGGCAGAGGTAGGTACCTTTGACCAAATTTCCATTTCCAAACCAGCTTTATTCGACACATCGTCATAAAAGCACATACAAATTATAATATTTACAATGAAAGTGTCATTCAATTATATATAAAAGCCTATTTGGACAATGGTTACACTTTATATGTCCCCATGGTTCATACTTTCCTAAACAAAACTCTGTATTCACAGTTTGTCTGACTTAACACAATCATTTCATAACGTAAAATAATTTATAAACAAAGTTAATAAAATTCATAATAAACAGTATTAAAAAAGAATATGATTAAACAAGTTGGCTAAAACCCAATGAGTATAAAAAACACTGTTTGACAGGACATCTTTTTAAAACTCATGATGATAAAAATATATTAACACAGTTTGACACAGTCAGAAGGAACAGAGTCAGCGGTAACCCTCTAGGACAGCACCGGATTATCAATTACCCCTTGAATTAGTTGGTGACAAATTCAAATTCACCCTGTGTGTGCGCTCTTGAATAGTACCCGCTAACACAATACCTCCCCAGATACTGGGGCAAAATGAGACATAAACAGTAAAAGGCGCACCACTTCCACAAATGTAAATAATATCAAATTAGTCCATGTACATGAGATATTTTCTTTTCAAATGATCTTCTTTATTATTCATTTGTTAAAATGACATTTAAGAACAGCCAAAGCAGCCGACGCGTTTCGTCCAACTTGGGACTTCTTCAGGGCTGCAAAATGTATATATAAAACAATGTATAAATACCACGAATAACCACATCAAATATATACAAATCCAACAGACATAATCATTGACATTAGACAAATTCAAAAACGTATTACAGAAAAGAAACAGCACTATTACCAATACACAGAAGACATAAACAAGCTAAAAACAGGATTGTAAGTGAATTAACCGTTATTGTAAATTCATGTTCGTTATTTTTCCGATAAGGACAGATTATCAACTTACTGACATGTTTCTGGTTAAGTAACAGTTTAAGATTGCACATTAATGAAGTACAATTGGTTTCTTTAAACCAAGTCTCATTCCTCAGCCAAGTTTGCATCGACCGTAATTAATTGGGTCAGAAAGGATTATGAGTTTGTTCTCAACTAGCTCAATGAGGTTTTAAAAAAAGAAAGCAGCAAGAGAAAGAGGAGACTCAAGGGTGTACCCACCGTAAGAGACAATACATCTGTTTGTGTCTGTTTTCTTGAAATTTCTAAAACGTCATTCAAAAGTCACTAGGAAAAGTCAAAGTGAGAAGGCATTACTCTACGGAATACCCTAATGATTGTAAGTAACAAATTGACAAAAGGTACGTCATATGTTGTGATGGCCTAAGTCCTGACCGGAAGAAGTTTAACAAGGAGATAAGCGTAAAACAAAGGTCATATAAAAGATTTCATAGTATGAATTAGCAAACGTGTAACTCCTAATCAAGTGTCCCATATATACCCCCAAGGAAGCGTTTTCTATATATATGTACAGGAGTACAGAAAGGTAAAAGAGAGAAAAAAACTCCCCCTGGGGGTATGTGTACTTACATTCATAAGATAAAGAATGTGTCGAATAGGATACAGGTCTAAATCAGACAAATGGCAATCGTTGGTCCCGTCTTTTTTATCAATGATATAGCACCGGGTCAAAGTTTTATCCAATGATAAGGATAGGAGTCAAAGTCTTTACAATGCCTAAGAGTGAAAACACAGTAAACTAATAATCCAAAAGAAAACAAAGCGTGTTAAGTTAATTAAACACACTCACTCACTAGTTTATATGTAGGTAAACCCATATTTATAAACAGTAAAAATGGAAAAAATGACCTAACGAATCAAATAAGATGTCTGATCAGCCTATTTGCAATCAAATTAACAATGTAAGATGGGATGGTCTAAGTGTCACCATCCGTAGTATTTTTAAAAGTGATATTTAAAGGTAAGTACCAGGGCTAGCATAGCAAATCTGGTTAATGTCATATTGACATGAAGACATGGTACTGAAATACCACCAGCCCTTAGGTCTATGCTCAGTAGAGTTTTAAGTTTGTTAAAATAAGAATGGCAAGTTAGGTCATCCAAAGAATCACAAAATAAGGCACAGTCCAAAGTTCCTACAAAACCTACCCGATTCCGCATATTCAAAATCCTGGACGGGACCCAATCCTTTAGCAGTCTGTAACAAACGGGACTCGCGCTCGTGTGTTTAAATAATAATTGACCCCATGCGAACTCAAAACACCTGAGTCTCGAGCCTCATTTCCGGGATTCACGCCATATCGTAATCGCTAAGAACTGTATGTCAACCAAGTTGCCATCTTAGAAGGGTAAAACATATCGAACATTCCTATGTGACAAACATACGATTAGGAATTTTATGACTGATGAAAACCAGCAATCAACGAACGGAGAGCAATGTATGCACCGTATAACTAGTGAAGTGACAGTCCGTTACAGTTGTATTGGTACAAACAAGTCACCACTCCGTATTTAATTTGATGCAAGCAACCCCGCGGCCATGTTAGAATGGGCATGTTTTAAAAATATCAACTATATGGGTAAACAAATTTGCAACCCATTATCTAAGCTCCAATATATTTAATAATTTAGAAAAGCAAAGAGACTAACCGAAATTACATCGGTAACATCAAATTTCGGCTTTCTCGTGGCACGGGCCTCGTTTTTTAGCGAACGTCAAAGCCGGCTGCCATGTTGGAAAGGTAAAGTACACCGTATTCACCAAACGAAGCCGGTCAAGTGTTTCCGAAAATCAGAGAAAACAATGTACATAGGGAAAGAGTGCCCCAGGGATTATAGATCTAAACCATTTTAAGCTTATTCATAGCACGGGCATCCCATAACAGCAAGAGTCTAAAATGGCGGTCATATTAGTAAAGCAAAGTACATCATATTTGCTCAAAAGGTCAAGTCCATATCATCAGATACAAAAACCGATGTATATACAGGATGTGTTCCAAGGTATCAACTCATATATATGGTGTTGTGAGGGGTCGCTTTGAAGTGTAAGTATCTAACAGGTCATATGAAAAAACCGATGTTCTACATTATGTTTATGGGGTCACCCAATAGTGTTCAACAAATCCAGTGACATAGCCTGACGTTCCAAGAGGAGACAACACGGTTAATGTAATTGTCATTAATGAGAGATTAACAGGCAATAACTGTAGTGAGGATGAAATTCATACACAGGGAACAAAAGGTAGAAAAGTTGTAAATAGATGACAAAACATTGGCTTTACCAAAATAATAACAGGTATTGCCAATGAATGAAAACAGGATGCGTAGCAATTATCAGGATGCTACGTTACAAATTCATACATAAGGACCCGTGGGTCCAACAAGTTTGTACATAATCACATAAGCATTGGCATTACCAAAAATAGCAGTCAAGGAGAGATGAGGTTAGGTTAGTAGGCAGTGATGGTGAAATGATACAAAAGATTCATATGATAACATACATGGTAACATGCAATAAACCCGAATTGGCCTTTCATAAATTGTTTTCTACAGGAAGTAATGCATTTCGGATTCAGTGTTGTGCCCCATTTCCACACATCGAAGCCTACATATCCAACCTGCCTCATTTCGTCTTAATTCCAGCTCTCTATTTCCTCCTCTAGGGGATGGTGGTATATGGTCTATCCCAAAGAACCACAATTCATTGGGCTTATGCCCTTTGTCCTGGATATGTGTGGTAAGGGGATACTTAGAGTCACCCTTCACTGCCGCTCTCAGGTGTTCCTATATCCTGATCTTAAGTTCCCTTTTCATGCTGCCTACATAGATGATGTCACACGGACAGCCCAATATGTATGTAACAAAGTTTGATTTACACGTAATGGTATGTTTGATCTTGTGTGTTTTGTCAGTATTATATCGGAACGTACGTGTCCTATTTTTTCCCAGTTTGCACATGTGAAGGACAGCAAGGACATCTTATCTAAACTTGAGGGCTTGGAATGGACGGATACCTTAGTGTTCACCACCCTTGATGTGTCCAGCCTCTATACCAGCATTAAAAAAGAATTTGGCCTTAGGGCCTTGGAATTCTTTTTGGGACAAAGATCGGCTGTCCACCTGTCCCATAATGAGATGCTTATGGAGATGACGGACATCATCTTGTCCAAAAACTACTTTCTCCACGACAACGAATGGTTTCAGCAGACACAGGGTACGGCCATGGGTTCCAGATTTGCGCCTGCTTATGCCGGCCTATTCATGGGCTGGTATGAGCGGGTGCACGCCTGGGGCCGACATGCCTCCACATGGATGGAATATGTACTTTTCTGGGGCAGGTACATTGATGATGTCATCATCATCTGGAATGGACCTGTCCCTGAACTGATGAGTTATTTTCATTTTCTCAATGAGAACCCATACAACATAAGATTTACGATAAACTGGAGTAAGGAGAGGATTGATTTCCTGGACATCCAGTTTTTTGTGCATAATAACGCAGTACAGAGTACAGTCCATCGCAAGAGCACCGCCTGCAATAGTGTATTACGCTACGACAGTGCTCATCCCCGACACGTTGTTAACAACATCCCCTTTGGGGAAATGATAAGAATGAGGAGGATTTGTAGCACTCAGGAGGGATTTATCCAAAATGTGACGGAAACCAAAAACAGATTCATCAATAGAGGTTACCCTGTGCCCCTTATGAATAAGATCGAAAAGAGGGCCCTGAAGGTAAAAAGAGAAAGCACTCTGGAGAAAAAAACATCGCGTATAGAACACAAGAAACAATCCACCACTGCCCTTGTTACCACCTATAATAGAGACAGTAATCGGATTTATAATATCCTTAGAAAACACTGGAGATTGCTCTGTGAAATACCAGGCTTAAAGGATGAAATTCCTAGGACACCCAGGGTTACCTACAGACGTGGTCACAATTTGAGGAATCTACTATGCCCTAGTTTTGTAACGTCCCCCAAACCTCCAAATTGGCTGACAGAGGGCCAAGGGGGCTTTTTCACATGCATGAAATGCAATGTGTGCAAACTGGGAAAAAATAGGACACGTACGTTCCGATATAATACTGACAAAACACACAAGATCAAACATACCATTACGTGTAAATCAAACTTTGTTACATACATATTGGGCTGTCCGTGTGACATCATCTATGTAGGCAGCACGAAAAGGGAACTTAAGATCAGGATACAGGAACACCTGAGAGCGGCAGTGAAGGGTGACTCTAAGTATCCCCTTACCACACATATCCAGGACAAAGGGCATAAGCCCAATGAATTGTGGTTCTTTGGGATAGACCATATACCACCATCCCCTAGAGGAGGAAATAGAGAGCTGGAATTAAGACGAAATGAGGCAGGTTGGATATGTAGGCTTCGATGTGTGGAAATGGGGCACAACACTGAATCCGAAATGCATTACTTCCTGTAGAAAACAATTTATGAAAGGCCAATTCGGGTTTATTGCATGTTACCATGTATGTTATCATATGAATCTTTTGTATCATTTCACCATCACTGCCTACTAACCTAACCTCATCTCTCCTTGACTGCTATTTTTGGTAATGCCAATGCTTATGTGATTATGTACAAACTTGTTGGACCCACGGGTCCTTATGTATGAATTTGTAACGTAGCATCCTGATAATTGCTACGCATCCTGTTTTCATTCATTGGCAATACCTGTTATTATTTTGGTAAAGCCAATGTTTTGTCATCTATTTACAACTTTTCTACCTTTTGTTCCCTGTGTATGAATTTCATCCTCACTACAGTTATTGCCTGTTAATCTCTCATTAATGACAATTACATTAACCGTGTTGTCTCCTCTTGGAACGTCAGGCTATGTCACTGGATTTGTTGAACACTATTGGGTGACCCCATAAACATAATGTAGAACATCGGTTTTTTCATATGACCTGTTAGATACTTACACTTCAAAGCGACCCCTCACAACACCATATATATGAGTTGATACCTTGGAACACATCCTGTATATACATCGGTTTTTGTATCTGATGATATGGACTTGACCTTTTGAGCAAATATGATGTACTTTGCTTTACTAATATGACCGCCATTTTAGACTCTTGCTGTTATGGGATGCCCGTGCTATGAATAAGCTTAAAATGGTTTAGATCTATAATCCCTGGGGCACTCTTTCCCTATGTACATTGTTTTCTCTGATTTTCGGAAACACTTGACCGGCTTCGTTTGGTGAATACGGTGTACTTTACCTTTCCAACATGGCAGCCGGCTTTGACGTTCGCTAAAAAACGAGGCCCGTGCCACGAGAAAGCCGAAATTTGATGTTACCGATGTAATTTCGGTTAGTCTCTTTGCTTTTCTAAATTATTAAATATATTGGAGCTTAGATAATGGGTTGCAAATTTGTTTACCCATATAGTTGATATTTTTAAAACATGCCCATTCTAACATGGCCGCGGGGTTGCTTGCATCAAATTAAATACGGAGTGGTGACTTGTTTGTACCAATACAACTGTAACGGACTGTCACTTCACTAGTTATACGGTGCATACATTGCTCTCCGTTCGTTGATTGCTGGTTTTCATCAGTCATAAAATTCCTAATCGTATGTTTGTCACATAGGAATGTTCGATATGTTTTACCCTTCTAAGATGGCAACTTGGTTGACATACAGTTCTTAGCGATTACGATATGGCGTGAATCCCGGAAATGAGGCTCGAGACTCAGGTGTTTTGAGTTCGCATGGGGTCAATTATTATTTAAACACACGAGCGCGAGTCCCGTTTGTTACAGACTGCTAAAGGATTGGGTCCCGTCCAGGATTTTGAATATGCGGAATCGGGTAGGTTTTGTAGGAACTTTGGACTGTGCCTTATTTTGTGATTCTTTGGATGACCTAACTTGCCATTCTTATTTTAACAAACTTAAAACTCTACTGAGCATAGACCTAAGGGCTGGTGGTATTTCAGTACCATGTCTTCATGTCAATATGACATTAACCAGATTTGCTATGCTAGCCCTGGTACTTGCCTTTAAATATCACTTTTAAAAATACTACGGATGGTGACACTTAGACCATCCCATCTTACATTGTTAATTTGATTGCAAATAGGCTGATCAGACATCTTATTTGATTCGTTAGGTCATTTTTTCCATTTTTACTGTTTATAAATATGGGTTTACCTACATATAAACTAGTGAGTGAGTGTGTTTAATTAACTTAACACGCTTTGTTTTCTTTTGGATTATTAGTTTACTGTGTTTTCACTCTTAGGCATTGTAAAGACTTTGACTCCTATCCTTATCATTGGATAAAACTTTGACCCGGTGCTATATCATTGATAAAAAAGACGGGACCAACGATTGCCATTTGTCTGATTTAGACCTGTATCCTATTCGACACATTCTTTATCTTATGAATGTAAGTACACATACCCCCAGGGGGAGTTTTTTTCTCTCTTTTACCTTTCTGTACTCCTGTACATATATATAGAAAACGCTTCCTTGGGGGTATATATGGGACACTTGATTAGGAGTTACACGTTTGCTAATTCATACTATGAAATCTTTTATATGACCTTTGTTTTACGCTTATCTCCTTGTTAAACTTCTTCCGGTCAGGACTTAGGCCGTCACAACATATGACGTACCTTTTGTCAATTTGTTACTTACAATCATTAGGGTATTCCGTAGAGTAATGCCTTCTCACTTTGACTTTTCCTAGTGACTTTTGAATGACGTTTTAGAAATTTCAAGAAAACAGACACAAACAGATGTATTGTCTCTTACGGTGGGTACACCCTTGAGTCTCCTCTTTCTCTTGCTGCTTTCTTTTTTTAAAACCTCATTGAGCTAGTTGAGAACAAACTCATAATCCTTTCTGACCCAATTAATTACGGTCGATGCAAACTTGGCTGAGGAATGAGACTTGGTTTAAAGAAACCAATTGTACTTCATTAATGTGCAATCTTAAACTGTTACTTAACCAGAAACATGTCAGTAAGTTGATAATCTGTCCTTATCGGAAAAATAACGAACATGAATTTACAATAACGGTTAATTCACTTACAATCCTGTTTTTAGCTTGTTTATGTCTTCTGTGTATTGGTAATAGTGCTGTTTCTTTTCTGTAATACGTTTTTGAATTTGTCTAATGTCAATGATTATGTCTGTTGGATTTGTATATATTTGATGTGGTTATTCGTGGTATTTATACATTGTTTTATATATACATTTTGCAGCCCTGAAGAAGTCCCAAGTTGGACGAAACGCGTCGGCTGCTTTGGCTGTTCTTAAATGTCATTTTAACAAATGAATAATAAAGAAGATCATTTGAAAAGAAAAAATCTCATGTACATGGACTAATTTGATATTATTTACATTTGTGGAAGTGGTGCGCCTTTTGCTGTTTATGTCACAGTTTGACACAGTCTATCAAGGCACATTTTTAAATAACGATGGACTTTGCCCTAATTATCCACATCCATCCTAGGTATTTGGCAACTGCTACGAATATGGGGGATGAAATATTCGTACGCAATATTCTTTCAGCTGCCAAACTACATCTTGAAAATAAAGCTTCCTGTCTAAAGGTTTAGTGACAGTATCCCAATATGGTTCATAGGTCGAGATGGGTTTTAAATTCCAATAATTTACCTGTTAAGGAGGATGCTTCACTGGCACTAAAGACACTTAAAACAACCATCTCCCAATATTTCTCTTTTAAAACCTTCTTAGTTGGAAAGCAGGCTGTAGTGGGTTTGTCCCAAAGTGCTGACATTCCAATTTTAACTAAGATTTCTTTCACACCACACAACCAACTAATTTTATGAAAGGTATCAGCTTTTATAATATCCATGAAACCTTCAGCATATTGTTTCAATTCCGGTGTTGTCCACAATCTACGCCAGTGTAACACAGTGCGTAGCTTTGCAATATCCTGGAGAGGTTTCCTCCCAAGATCATGGAACAGCGGACAGAGCGGTGTACTTTGTGGGAGATTGGTAATGCCTCTCAGGAACATATTTTTAGATAAACTTAGTTTCGACAAGTTCTCTAACCTCCAAAGTTCTACGCCATACAATGCAGAGCTTACCACTTTAGCGTCATAAACTTGGAGCACCGGTCTAATAGGTTTCGTCAAAGACCTATTGTGCTCAAGGCGTAGAGCCCCTGACAACTGCCGATGTTTCAGGGTGGCCATGTCAATCTGGTGGTTCCACTTTAAATCCTTCTGAATATTCACCCCTAGGTATGTAAAGTCCCTAACTTGTTCCAGGGGATGACTGTTCATTAAAATGCCACCTTTAAAAATATTTTGTTGATTAAATGTCATGAGTTTTGTTTTTGACACGTTGACTTCGAGTCCCCGAGCGTAGCAAAACTCCTCAAATACTCTCAGAGCTCTTTGGAGCCCACACGGGGTCTTCGAAATTATCAGAGTGTCATCGGCAAACATTAAAATTGGGATTTTAATCCCTGCCAAAACCGGAACATCTGTATTGACTCTTGCCATACAATCAACTATCCCATTTATGAACATAGTAAATAATGTCGGGGCCATGACACATACATGACGCACCCCACGCTCAACTGGGAAAGAATCAGTCACCTGGCCCTGTGAGCCCCAGTGTATTGTTGCATAGTTGCCCTCATGCAATCTCTTTAGGAGCGTCAGGAGTTCAGAGGATAGACCTAAATCTTGAAGGGTCGTCTATAGCCTAGAGTGGGGGACGAGATCAAGGCCGATTTTAGGTCCACAAAGGCAGCATATATGCTGCCTTTGCCCAGAACCACCACCTTCCAGTATAATAAAACAAAACAAAACACCTGATCAATAGTGCTTGTATAGGTGCGAAAACCAGCTTGCAGAGGTGATAATATACTGTGCTCGTCAACCCAGTCATGGATCTTATTAAGAATTAATCACCCCAATATTTTTTGTAGTGAGTCAATCAGACTAATGAGACGATAATTCCCCGGCAAGGATTTATCACCTTTCTTATACACAGGGATTTTTCATCCCCTTTCCCTGAGTCCGGTATGGGAGCTCCTCGCGCAATTGCGTTAACCAGTACCAAAAAGAGACCCTTGCTTCTAGTCAGGGTAAAGGGGTACACTTCTAAAATAATCCTTGCTCACCCCCTTGGTAGCTTGGCATGAGCAGACAGGCTTATCTCAGAGGCAGTGTGTAAAGCATTTGTGAACACATTCAGTGATGCGTCGGTTCCCTACCGGATAGGAGGTGATGCGTTGGTTTCTTACTGTGATCCGGTGCGATGCGACAAGATGGCTCCTCGATGCGATGCAACAATCTGGTGTGATGCGAGAAAATGGCGTCTCTATGCATTGTGACAACGTTGGATGTGATGCGTGCATGCCCGACGGCCGCGCGGCAAACTCAGTAACTTCTGAGTCGCGACAGGCCCTGCGACACGCTTCTCCGGTGATGCGATGGCGACCTTTGCGGCGGCGACATGCTTCTCCAGTGATGCGACGCGCTTCGTCAATGATGCGATGGCGAACAGCTGCAGCAGCGGCACGCTTCTTCGACGATGCAACGGCAATTGCTGCGGCGGCGACACGATTCTCCTCATTGCATCGCGCTTCCAGCTCCCAGCAACTTGCAGTCTTCTCAGAGGGCCAAAACAACAGTAGACACCTCTCTGAAGGCAGAATTCCACAGCAATGGAATTCAGGGGAGCTGGTGGTGAAGTCTTGTATCCCTGAGACTTCAGGCAGAAGGCAAGCACAGTTCAAGCCCTTGGAGATTCTTCTTCAAGATTGCAAAAGTACACACAAAGTTCCTTTTCTCCTTTCCTTGGCAAATAAAGTAACCACTGCAGGCCAACCCCAACAGCACAGCACAGGGGCAGTCTCCTCCTTCAGCTTCCTTGGTTCTTCTCCTTGGCAAAGTGTTGTCTTTATTCCCAGAAGTGATCTGAAGTTCTGGGGTCTGGGTCCCCCCTTTTCTACACCAAAATCCTTTGTCTCTGAAGGCAGAGAGTGTCTGTACCTAGTACAAACCAGTACTGGGTGCATTCTGACAGTGCACAACTTCTTTCTTTGTCAGTGTGTGCCAGGGTCATCAGACATACCACAGGAGGTGGAGCAGGCATTGTGGAAGGCAGGCACAGCCCTATTCAGGCCCAGGTGCTACTCCTCCCACCACTCCTGATGCAGATAGGTCTATTCAGCCTTATGCTGACTCACCCTGTCTCCTGGAGCCACCCCAGCCCCTGTCACTCACAAACCAGGCATGGAATACACAACCTAGCAGAGGCAGGCTTGGATGGTTAGGCAAGAAAATACCTACTTTCTAAAAGTGGTATTTTCAAACAGACTGTTAAAACCAACTTTACTAAAATATATATTTAATCATTCTGAGTTCAAGCATACTAAACTCGAATTTCTACCTAGTTCCCTGAGTTAGTTAGGATTATAAGATGTTATAATCAAACTGCCCATTCTGGCCTATGGGAACAGGTAGCCTTACAATAGTGAAAAACAAAATTGGCTGTAATTCACTATCAGGACATGCTACACACATCAGGGCATGTCCTACCTTTTACATACAATGCACACTGCCCTTGGGCCTACTTTAGGGGTGACTAATATGTAGAAAAAGGAAGGTTTAGGGACTGGCAAGTGGGTACACTTGCCAAGTCGACATGGCAGCCCCAGGCTGCACACAGGCTCTTCAATGGCAGGCCTGAGTCACATTTTACAAACTGCTTCTGTGGGTGGCAGAACCAGTGCTGCAAGCCCACCAGCAGCATTTTATTTACAGGCCCAGGTCACACATGGTGCACTGTACTAGGGTCTGACAAGTAAATCAAATGAACCAATCATGGAGTCACTAATCCAATACAACAATTTACAATATGGAGCACTTGCACTGTGGCACTGAATAGCAGTGGCACAATGCCCAAAGCATCTAGACCAGCAAAACATATAGCAAAAATACAGGAGGCAACAGAAAAAAAATGGAAGGGAGACCCAGGCCAATGGTGCTAGGTCTAACACATGTCTCCTCCAGCTGGAATGTGGGGAGAACCACCCACCCCTTGGGAGTTCTCTTCACTAAGGCGGAAAAATCTGGACAGACCATCAGCATTGGCGTGTTCTGTACCAGGGCGGTGTTCCACCGTGAAGTCCATCCCCTGTAGGGAAATGGACCACCTCAACAGCTTTGGATTCTCACCCCTCATCTGCATCAACCATTTGGGGAGCCTGTGGTCTGTCTGAACCCTGAAGTGAGTCTCGAACAAGTATGGTCTCAATTTCTTCAGTGCCCATACCACAGCAAATGCCTCACGCTCAATGCACTCCACCTCTGTTCCCGTGGAAGTAATCTCCTACTGATGAAGGCTACACTCTGTCTGGGTCTTGCGGGGTTCCCAAGCCAGGATGGGCTCAATCTTGGGCTGTAGGGGCGCCACCTGGCCGCTCCCAACCTGGTGTCCCAAATACACCACGGAACCCTGCCCGATCTGGCACTTACTCGTCTTGATCGTGAGGCCTGCTCTCCGCAGCGCCATCAACACTTCCCAGAGGTGGCGCAGATGTTGTCCTCAACTGGCATACTAAACTCGAATTTCTACCTAGTTCCCTGAGTTAGTAAGGATTATAAAGTGTTATAATCAAACTGCCCATTCTGGCCTATGGGAACAGGTAGCCTTACAATAGTGAAAAACTAAATTGGCTGTAATTCACTATCAGGACATGCTACACACATCAGGGCATGTCCTACCTTTTACATACAATGCACCCTGCCCTTGGGCATACTTTAGGGGTGACTAATATGTAGAAAAAGGAAGGTTTAGGGACTGGCAAGTGGGTACACTTGCCAAGTCGAAATGGCAGCCCCAGGCTGCACACAGGCTCTTCAATGGCAGGCCTGAGTCACATTTTACAAACTGCTTCTGTGGGTGGCAGAACCAGTGCTGCAAGCCCACCAGCAGCATTTGATTTACAGGCCCAGGGCACACATGGTGCACTGTACTAGGGTCTGACAAGTAAATCAAATGAACCAATCATGGAATCACTAATCCAATACAACAATTTACAATATGGAGCACTTGCACTGTGGCACTGAATAGCAGTGGCACAATGCCCAAAGCATCTAGACCAGCAAAACATATAGCAAAAATACAGAAGGCAACAGTAAAAAAATGGAAGGGAGACCCACGCCAATGGTGCCAGGTCTCACACATGTCTCCTCCAGCTGGAATGTGGGGAGAACCACCCACCCCTTGGGAGTTCTCTTCACTAAGGCAGAAAAATCTGGACAGACCATCAGCATTGGCGTGTTCTGTACCAGGGCCGTGTTCCACCGTGAAGTCCATCCCCTGTAGGGAAATCGACCACCTCAACAGCTTTGGATTCTCACCCCTCATCTGCATCAACCATTTGAGGGGCATGTGGTCTGTCTGAACCCTGAAGTAAGTCTCAAACAAGTATGGTCTCAATTTCTTCAGTGCCCATACCACAGCAAATGCCTCACGCTCAATGCACTCCACCTCTGTTCCCGTGGAAGTAACCTCCTACTGATGAAGGCTACAGTCTGTCTGGGTCTTGCGGGGTTCCCAAGCCAGGATGGGCTCAATCTTGGGCTGTAGGGGCGCCACTTGGCCGCTTCCAACCTGATGTCCCAAATACACCACGGAACCCTGCCCGATCTGGCACTTACTCGCCTTGATCGTGAGGCCTGCTCTCCGCAGCGCCATCAGCACTTCTCAGAGGTGGCTCAGATGTTCTCCTCAACTGGCGCTGAACAATGCAATGTCATCAAGGTAGGCGGCGCTGAAATCCTCCAGTCCAGCCAACACCTGGTTGACCAACCTCTGAAAGGTGGCAGGGGCATTCTTCATCCCAAAGGGCATACACCGGAATTGGTAGCACCCATCTGGTGTGGAGAATGCTGACCTCTCTCTTGCTCCATCAGTTAAGGCGATTTGCCAGTACCCAGACGTTAGATCAGATTCTTGCGCTCCACTACCTCAAATGGTCAGGTCCACTTATCCTGGAGCGCACAGGGTTCCACGGGGGCCATGACCCAAACTTTCTGACCAGGCTGAAGCTCAATCAGAGTTGCATTCTGATCGTACCACCGCTTCATCTCTTCCTGGCTGGCTTCCAGATTTGCCTGGGCAAGTTGCCTGAAATGCCGGCTTTGCTTTCTGAAGGCCAGCATGTAACTATATACATCCTGGGGAGGTTTCCTGGGAGCTTTCTCCCAGCCTTCCTTTATCAAGCTCAGCGGTCCTCTTATGGGGTGACCATAGAGCAGTTCAAAGGGGCTGAACCCTAAGGACTTCTGTGGCACCTCCCTGTAAGCAAAGAGAAGGCATGGCAAAAGGACGTCCCAATTACGCCTCATGGGTTCCTCAAGACCCAGAATCATGCCTTTGAGGGTCCGGTTGAATCTCTCAACCAGCCCATTACCTTGGAGGTGGTAAGGAGGTGTGAACTTATAAGTTACCCCACACTCCTGTCACAGGGACTTCATATACTTAGAAATGAAGTTTGTATCACTGTCTGACACCACCTCTCAGGGGAACCCCACACAGGAGAAAATCCCCATCAGTGCACATCCTACCACGGGGGCTGTCACTGTCCTGAGAGGGATGACTTCCGGGTACCGGGTGGCATGGTCCACCAAGACCAGGATAAACCTGTTGCCCATGGCTGTCTTGGGATCCAGAGGCCCCACAATGTCAATGCCCACCCTTTCAAAGGCATTGCTGACCACAGGGAATGGCTGGAGAGGAGCTTTGTGCTTCCCCCCACTCTTTCCACTTGCATGGCAAGTCTGACAGGTCCTGCAATGAGTATCTGAACTCATGAGCATTTGGGGCCAATAAAAGTGGGTGACACGCCTTTCAAAGGTCTTGTCCTGCCCCAAATGTCCTGCTAAAGGCACATCATGAGCCAGCCTCAGTAAGAAGGCTCTGTAGCTCTGGGTTACCACCAGCACACGGGCTGACCCAGGCTCAGCAACCTTAGGCTCACTATACAGGAGACCATTCTCCCAGTAGAACCAATGTGCTCCAGTCTGACCACCTGCTGCATGGTTTGCAGCCTGTTGCCACAAACCCACAAGAGAAGGGCACTTCTGCTCCTTGCAGAACTCTTCCCTGGAGGGTCCTCCCTCCTGCTGCCAATGGGTCAGCTCAGGCAGGTCCCCCAGTTCAGCTACTTGTTCCCCTGTAGGTTCCAGGGCATCCCCTTCAAGGTCTACCTCCTCCTGGACCGTGGGAGCGGTGGGGACTGGTTTCCCACGCTCCCGGCCTCTTCTCTTTAAGGCAGGCACCTGGGTGACTTTTTCAGACTCCAGGTCCTCTTGAACACCCTTACTGGCTGCCATGGACCGTGTGGTCACACACCCCCACTCAGGCAGACCCAACATCTCCAAATGAGCACTTCGCTCCACCTTAGCCCAAGGGGAGCTCTTCAAATCGTTACCCAACAGACAGTCAACAGGTATGGTTGGCCTCACAGCTACTTGAAGAGTACCAGAGACCCCCCCCCCCCAAAAGGAACCTGAGCCACCTTGCAGTGGCTCTCTGTGTTGTCAGCGGCAACAGCTGGGTAAAATGCATTGGGGACCAGCTGCTCTTCAGACACCAAGCGACAACTAACAGCTGTCACACTGGCTCCGGTGTCTCTAAGAGCCTCCACTCTATGGCTATTGTTGGTCACCCACTGCCTGTACTTCTTAGTGTTATCAGGCAGCTGGGTCCTGGGGACTACCTCACAGTCTCCTAAAGAGACAAGGGACATTTCTGTGGGACCCCACCCACCTTGGGCACCCATCTCCTCCCTCGGGGCTTCACACGCCATCTGCCGGGGTGGTGCACCAGTGGGTGCTGTTGTATCCCTCTGTGGGCACTGGGGATCATAAAACCTATGGCCCACTTCAGCACACTTGAAGCACTACAGGGGTCCCCTATGAACAGGTTTACCTGTCGGGCCCCGGGCTTCTTCTCAGGGGGAATCTGGGAACCTTTCCCTTGGTTCCTTTGGGGATTACTTTGGGGCCCTTTCTGGAACTCCCTCTGTTTGCCCTTGTCCCCCCGATCTTCTGCTGGGGACCCTGTCCACCTTTGGCAGAGTCTCCCACATGACCCTTGTGGAGCCAGGTGCTCACCCAGCGGTTCGCCTCCTCAGAAAGCTTCCTAGGGTTAGTCAGCTTGCTATCAATAAGGTGCTGGCGTAGCTCTGGAAAACAATTATTTGACAAGTGCTCCCATGAAATCAAATTATAGAGCGCTTCAAAATCATTCACTTTGCCAGAGAAAGAAACAAATTCTACACAGTGCTAGACTCCAGTTTCTTACAATTCCTAAACCTTTGTCTGTAAAGCTCAGGGGTCAACCCATACCTGTCATTAAGGCCTCTTTCATGTGTACATAAGAATTCTGATCTTCAGAAGGCAAATCTAATAAAGTGTCCTGCCCATCACCGAGGAACCGCCCCCACAACCCCGCTCCCCAATCCTTCTCAGGGACCCAGTGGGAGGACATAGCTACCTCATAGGCCTTGAACCATTGCCCAATATCTTCATTCTTATGAAACTCCTTAATAACTTCCTTGGGAATGAACACTCTTTTTTCCACAGGCACGGATGGTGCGCTGCCAACAGAGGGGGTCATTTCTAAACTCTTGGCTTTCAGTTCCAACTCCCTCAACGTCCTTTCATGCTCTAAATGCATCTTCTTTTCCTCCATGGCTAACTTGCTATTCTCTAACTCCCTCTGCCCACCCATCTTGAGCTTGGCTAGCTCCATCTTATGCATTCTATCTCTCTCCCTGTCCTCCAGCTCCTCTGGGGACAGGCCCTTTGAAGAAACACTGCTGCCTGGCCTAGAAGGTACTTTCTCCCCGGTCAAGCCCAATGGCCTATCCAGCTGCCCATCTGCATTTTCTGCCTCATCCCTAGGCTCTTCAAGGTGCTCAGTAGCATTTCTAGATTCCAACCAGGCCCTCAGCACCTTTTAGAACTCTTCCTTTTTGACTACGCCTTTCACAGGGATTTTAAATCTTTTGCAGAAGGTTTTAAGCTGTGGCACAGGGTAGGTATCAACCCTATCTTCGTCAAACTGTAGATCCATAGATGCGTTGGATGCTGCTTTGCTCATGGTGAAAAACAGTTGGCAGTTCTCAAAAAGCAAAAAGAAGTTCCAAGGAAAATTCTACCAAAAAGTATGTGGTCGCGTTATGGTCTGCACTCACTAGTAGTGTACACCAATCACTGTATATGAGTCACAAATGCAAGTCCAAATCCTCACCGCTGACCACCAATGTTAGAACTGGGGGTTTCTAGTTGGCAGAGGTAGGTACCTTTGACCAAATAGGGACCCTTGCTTCTAGTCAGGGTAAGGGGGTACACTTCTAAAATAACCCCTGCTCACCCCCTTGGTAGCTTGCCACGAGCAGACAGGCTTATCTCAGAGGCAGTGTGTAAAGCATTTGTGAACACATACAGTAATACAGTGAAAACACTACAAATGGACACCACACCAGTTTAGAAAAATAAGTAATCTTTACTATACTTAACACAAGACCAAACAACAAAAATCCATAATACTGTAATCAAAAATAGACTTTAAAATGGTAGAAACAGCTTAGTTCAATCTAGATGGTAAATGCAACACTTTACTCTCAAAGTACCTTAGATGCGTCACGCAATACAAACAACAGGGTCACAGGGAAGGTGATGCTTCGGTTTCTTGCTTCGGGGGAGGTGATGCGTTGGTTCCTTACTGCAGCGCAGGAGAGGTGATGCATCGGTTCCTTACTGGAGAGGAGGTGATGCGTCGGTTTCTTACTGTGATCCAGTGTGATGCGACAAAATGGCGCCTCGATGCACTGCGACGAACCGGTGCAATGCGACAAAATGGCGTCTCGATGCGATGCGACCACATTGGATGTGATGCTTGCACGCCCGACGGCCGTGCAGCGAACTCGATAAATTCTGAGCTGCGACAGGCCCTGTGACACGCTTCTCCGGTGATGCAATGGCGACCTCTGCAGCAGCGACACGCTTCTCCGGTGAGGCGGTAAGTTTTACCGTACGCGCACGGTGCGCACTTATTGATATATATATTGATTTAAATGCTATTTTCTCAGGAAATACTAAACAGATTTACACCAGACCTGCAAGAGGCACATCCCTGACCTGAGGACTACCTCTCTGCCAAATTTCAAGTAATTCTGTTCAGCCGTTCGGGCTGTAGCTTGGACTAAAGGTCTTATGGAAAAATGCATGGGGAAAACGCGTTTTGGGACCCCCCCTTTTTCTCAGCCCCCGCTTGACGAATCCCCCCGAGACTTTCAGGGAAGGAGCGGAGCGCCCCACCTATTTTGAAAATTTCGCGAGGATTCGTCAATCGGCGCCAAAGTTATTCCAAATAGAATGTTGCGGATCTCCTATGGAAACACGGTCCTAACTATAACTATCTACTGGCGACCGCCAGTAGATAACATATATATATATTTATATATATATATATATATATATATATATATATATATATTACTGCTCCAAAACACCAAACGGGTGCACTCGCAGGCGGGTGCTTCTCAGTGCGGGGGTGTACCCGCATCTCAATTAACACTGCAACTCTCCTCCTCACAATAGATTTCTCTGGAGAAACATAGAGAAAGGTTGTTACCGAAACGCGTCTGTTTGTTTTTGCTAACGTGTAAAGTTTCCGGTTAATAAAATCACAGAAACGCCCCCCCGCGAGTGCTTTCTTTCTCCAGAGAAATCTATTGTGAGGAGGAGAGTTGCAGCGTTAATATATATATATATATATATATATATATATATATACAATGCGTGGTAATGGCATACGTTGTAAAGACGTAGGGGCATATTATCAAGACAGGCGATAAAATTAACGCCGCTTTAGCGGCAGAAAACTGCAGCTAAAAAGGCGATAATGGGCTTGATAATATCCTCAATGGAATTCCAATTGAAGCTCAGGTTAGATGTCCTTCACATCTAACATGGGCTTCAATTGGAATTCCATAGAGCATATTATCAAGCCCATTATCGCCGTTTTAGCGGCAGTTTTCTGCCGCTAAAGCGGCGATAATTTTATCGCCTGTCTTGATAATATGCCCTATCAGCGTTGTAAAACAATGTGGGGTAAAAAATGCGTGCTTAAGGCATGCGATGTATTTTCCTGCATTGTTCGGTCGTTCAACCCAACCACCCGCTCAAATTAAGCAGTGTGCATACCTAAACTTTATTATATAGATCATCTTATGTTATAAGATATAACGCATTTGCATTATCACACCCTGCAAATATTGTTCGCACAGAGAGTTAAATCAAACTTGCCATGATTTTTGCCGCTGCAGTTTTCAGCTACAGATAAGTATCCCTGGTCTGGCTCAACGAGGTAAGTCAATCTTGACGTTTGGGAGCCCGAGCACTGAACACGTCGCCTGGTTATTTTGCTCGTTGAGGTGCGGGCTCATGGATTGAAGGGCACGGTTGTCTCAATATAGTGCCATCCTATTGTGATATGTGGCAAAACAGGGACATCATCTTTAAGACAGACTGTCACACTGAATCATGTTATGCAAATGGTGCTTGTTAAAGATGATACCTGCCTAGCTCCCTAAGACGAATACTATTTAGTATTCTTATAAATGTCTTTTGCAGCACGGCCTGTGCTGGGGCAGCCTGAAAAACTAAGCGCCAAGAGCATTTCAACCCATATTTCTGCAAATCTTGCAATGCCAGCTCTTATTTGTGGCATTATCTTTGACTCCATGTTCTTGTCTTTAATAAATAATGGTTTTGCATGTGGCTAATCGTGATTTTCTAAATTGTATTCTGTTTATAAGAGCATCACTCAGGTAATCGCTAAATAAAAATCTCATTCCCCCTCAGTTCTCTGAGATAGGCTTTCATTCAAGAACTTTAAAAAGTTGCATTTAGTGGATATGCTCAAAAAATCCTGGGCATAAATGTACACCGATGAATGCTGTGACTAAAATGTGAACACTAAAATGTCGTGGTTTACTCGTATTGCAATTATAATTTCTAAAATGTATTGAAAAATGGTAACAATAAAAATATTGTATCGCTGGTTACCTATGTTTGTTTTTTCATGACTCAATCACAGACCTTAACACATATAGCATTGGAGTTTATTTCATAGTGGTCAATTCACCACTTAGTGGCTCCTACCACTCTGCCACTCAACTATATGTGCATATGGTACATCTTTTGTAGTGGGTTTCCTCGTGTAGCTCTCAAAGCATCCTACTCCTTCTTTTAACATTCCTTGCACTTGTCTTCTTGTTACTGTATGTGCTTTCAGTTTCTCAGCAAAAAGAGCTGGCATTGTTCCATTTTGTAGAAGTAGAGAAAATACTCAACAGAAATCAGGACCTTACTTTGATCCTGGCCGGCTGTCCTCCTGTTCGAAAGGGGAGGCGGTAGTCATGACCTCTGCAAACCTGGCATCTGAGATTCCGGCCTGCTTGGCTGAGATCACTTTGCGTACAAGAAGCAGGCATTTATAACACTGAAGGTTTGCCAAAAGGGCATCGTGAACGCTTTTGTTCTGCGAAATCAAAAGTGGGAGTTTATTATCCCTGAAAAAGAATTAGATGGCTCCAATGTTCAGGAAGCTTTTTCCCTACATATAGGGTTGTTTAATTTTTCTTATATTGTGCATCCCCACCATGCATCACATGGTGGAAACAGAAAAAGTAAGTTACCATACTGTCGCCTATATACAGGTCCACTGGAATTATGAGATTCTGTGGCTTTTTTGCATAATTAAGGATTCGCCGCATGTGCCGCATTTGCCACGAAAGCCATCATCTGCTGCATAATCTCCAGATTTTAGCAAAAATAAAATTGTTTCTTGCTCAAACGAATCAAAAGTTACTAAACACGTGGCAATATGTGTTTGGGCCCGTTAGAGGACTCTTCACAAGGTTAACTGGTAATCTTTCAGTTAAATATGTATGTATTTGGTTGTTAAACTACTACTGATAAGGTGAAATCATTGCCCAGGAAGTAATACTATCAACAAATGTGCCGCAATATGTCACAAAATTTGCCTTTCTTGCCGCATAGTTTAGTCAACACTGCCACTTAATTTGGTGCTCCCTTGCAGCACAATTCCAGTGGCCATGCCTATGTATGGTCCAGTGATCCTGCGGCAGATGAACCGATGGGTCAATGGTTGCCATCAGTAGAGCCAGCAGATGCTTCTGAAGTTATAGTTTAATTAGGGATTGAGTTCTAGTCACTTGGGATAACTTTAACTGGTGAATTTCAGTGGTTTTCTAGGGTTTTTGATGTAAGGTAATATTTTATTACCATATTGTTAGAAATTGGATCTCTAGTCAGCAGAGGTTTGCACGCTATCCTATTAAGGACCACAATCCTAGTCAGGGTAAGCTAGATGCACTCTTTAAAGTAACCTACGCTGGTTGGATAGCGAGTTGATTAGCAGTATGATCGTGCTGCTCCCAACGGCACGGAACAAAAAAGAAATATTCCATTGACATCCAAGAGAATAAATATGAACATCAAAGACACTGTGTGAAACCGCAACCATTGAGGACTTCGGTTACACTCCACAAAGCGGTAATCCTGCAAGTTTTGTAGAGTCCAAACCTTTTGAAAATCCCCTAGTGTGACTAATCAGATCATGATATGGCCACTGCTCCTCTCTGCGCTCTGGTCCCAACGGCAACAAGGGAACGTCCATGACTGCACCACTCCTCAATACCAGGTAACCGCGCTAATTTCACCTTACTGCAGCCTCGCTCCCTGCATGCTCTCATTGGCTGTGCCTCTCTACACTTGGCGATTCAGAAATAGCCAAGTTTTGGCATGCCTGGAATTAAGATGGCGCTGGGAGTACCCACAACAGCCCAATGCATTGAGGCCTGATTAAACCGTGTTTAATCCTGCAAGGGGCGCCAGAAAAATAACATTTTGTACACTAAGACTAGGGAACCTCCTCAATTTGTACCTGCACCCCAGATACCAAGCCTGAAGAATGGCCTACTGAGACCACTATACGGGGCTACTCATTGTTACATGGTGCTGATCTGTGCTAACACTACTGATAAAAGGTGGTTTACCATTTCGAACCCAGGCTCTTGTCTCTCCCATCTGCCTACAGCGGAATTTTGCCTGCTTGAACCTTTCCAACATCACCTAACCACTGCATACCTGTTTAAACTACCTTAAAACCTGCTTAGGGTCAGCAGACAGTTAAATGGTGGCTCTACAAACAATCAGTACAGCACAGTAGAACCTGCCCTAATACTGGTACGCATTTGGCGTTTTAGCGCGCGCAATGAAATTAGTTTTTTAAATGTATTTGTTTACATTACTGTGTCGGCCACGAGCCAGAGTTTACTACCCCCATCCTGACCCTCCCCCACCCCACCCCACCCCACTGCCCCACGGCACTCCCTCCACGAGCCGCTACGGCCTTCTTAGAGAAATGGCTTCCACAAGTCACAGGTATTTTATTCTCCAAGGACTTTGAGACTGAAAGTGCGCATCGAGTACCCTTATTCAAACATACAAATAAATTGGTAACAAGATAGATCATTTGCAAGCCTCTCCACTTTCAAAATACTGAACTGATCCTAAACCAAATGCGCAGGCATCATCATATTCCCTGGAATGGACATAAAATATGTCTCACAGGACTGCTAAAAAGCAACATTGGACATGAGGAAAGGTTTCCTGGTTTTCCGGCCCCTATTCAGAAACCTCAACCTACAATTCTCAGTTGCCGGTCCAGCATGGTTTTGAGTCTTTATGGAAGGCTAATACCATAAATTTGTTGACCCAAAAGACCTATCAACATTCCTGGGCAATGCGAGAGGACCACGAAATGAAAGCCCAACTCTCCAATTCAAACAAAAGGAAGCACTAGCTCGGATTAATACAACATATGATTCATGCTCAGATGCTTGATGGCTCTGCTTCATCTACTCCTGTGTGTCAGCTCAACCACAGATAAATCACCACTGTGTATTTTCTGCCGCTTTCTTTGGTAAAGTGGCTGACTGTACTGGCCAATGTTTAATCTTTCCGTTTACTCATACCTGTTTATGTGCCTTACTGCACCATACCAATGCTTACATAGTGTTTGTATTTCCGTAAGCATTAAGGCAGCCAGATTATATCATCAATTAGACAATAAAACCGTATACTTTACAATAATACTTTATTGCTACTCCAATAGGTTGTTAAATCTATGTTACGTTCTCTTAAACTCAATAAAAAGAACCTTTAAATAAATATATCTATGTTGCTTCTCATTAATAAACCTTATCTCAAGCAATTACACTGTGCTAGGATTCAACTACTCTTTCAGTCCATTTGATGAGAAAGAAATTGTTGTGAAGTTAAACTTCAACCTTCCCGGAGTGCTTTAGGACTGGGTTCATGTCAATGAGCATTGTTGCTATATAGATCAGTTGTGCCTTAAAATTCTCACCTTGTTCCTAATGCAAGTTGTTACTTACTCATCAGTCCTAGCCACTGGTTGATGCCTCTCTGTCGCCTTCTCCAATTAACTTGTTCTGGGTGGGATAAGTGTGGGGTGGGGAGTGGGAGGGGGAGGGGATAGAGATTTTTTACCTTAATATTTTCTATGGTATTTGGTTTTTCACCATCCCTCAATGCATTAAGGATTGTGTAAACATTGTGTTGTTGCTCATTCTATGTCAACTCTCTGTCCAGTACATCTCACACTTATCCTGCTTCCACGATTCACTTCAGTTTATCATGCGTTGTTGATACCACGCGGCACTTTCGCTTCCCTACAACTAATTACTCCTGTCACATTTGTTCCAACCTTGCAAAATGGCTAATGCACTCCCCATTAATGGCAAGAAAATAGTCTCTATGAATGTCAAGGGTCTAAACCATTCCGTCAGGTGTAAAAAAACTGAGAACCATCTGTTCATACTTAAGGCTGACCTGATACTTCTTCAAAAAACGAAAATTGGCCAAAAAGAGGCGGACAGTGACGTAGTCTGCTCCCCGGCTGTAAATAAAAAGAATGGGGCTATAACAATAATTTCCAAGAAATCCAATCTCAGCCTGATATCTCACTCCATGGATAATGAGGGCAGGCTGATAACCACAAAACCCTTCCAAAATGGGAAACATTTCCACCTCATTCACATCTACAGCCAAAACACGGATTCCCCCAACTTTTACAGCTCACTAATTAACACCTTAAAATAAATCTCCCCCTTAATCTAACTTTAGACAGACAATCTAAAATCTCCCTCGAAATCTCACAAATTAAATGACTCGAATCACCACATATCTCGAATATTGATCCTACCACCCTCACACTCCTATCGAACAAAAAATATGAATACAATAAATTACTAAGTTATAAGGCAGGGGTCTGGATCAATAACTTCAAGTACCTGAAACTTTGTGATGCAAACAGAGCTGGAAAATCACTCACATCCTATCTGAAGCACAAACAAAGCCCAACAATTTTAACTCCATAAAAGATAAAATGAACAACATAGAATTGGACCCACAAATGATACTAGATGTCTCGAAAGACTTCTTTGAATCACTATACCAGAATAACTGCCAAATCTCTGACACTACCTGTAAGGCTTACTTTGATGATCTAAATCGAACACAATTAAACCAAGAAGACTGACAGAAACTCAACTCCACCATTACAGCAGATCAAATACAACTGGCAATTAAACCCCTCAAAACACAGTAGGCTCCAGGCCATGACAGCTTTACTGAAAATTTCTATAAAACATTCACACCCTCACTGGTTCCTACATTGGCGAACCTATTTCAACACCTTGCTGATACTCGTTCTATCTCCGGAACAACAAGCAAGGCCACCATAGTGGTTATTCCCAAAGGCAGAAAAGACCTCACCTTAGCAAAAAACTACAGGCCTATCTCCCTAATTCATTTCGATGGCAAGTCATGGTCTTCGACTCTTCGCTACGACTTCTCCCACATTTAGAGCAAATGCTACTATATCCATCTACAACAATGTAACAATACTAATTCAGGCCACCGATCACAACCTAGACATCTTTGATGACGGATTTGCCCTTCTTAAAAGATCGTTGGTCACTAAAGTCTTCCCTATTCAACCTAGAAGAGGCTTCCCCTTACTCTTACCCTGTCTCTAGACGATCCTGATCCCTCTCCAACAGGTCTCAACCTGAGGATTGCCCATCATACCTCTACCAACACACACAGGACCTTAGCTCCCCCTATCCTAGGTGCCCCAAACCCACCCAACTTGCACCGACCTAACCAGACACCGGCCACTAACTCAGGAGCACAGCTTATTCCCTGCTCCAACCACCCCTCCGACACCTCCCCCTCTCCCACCAGCTCCCTCCTACTTAACTCCTTCAATCGACAGCTGGCTCACCCTCTCTCCAAAAGAAACTCATCTAACCCCCTGTTCCCTAATCCCCCTTCCCCTAACCCCGCTTCCCTTAACCTCACAGCACAGAGGAAAATCCCCTACCCCCCTTCCCCCTACCTCTCTCCCATTGCCCACTCTCCTTGCACTCCCACTCACCACAGAGGGAACTTCCCTCTAGCTGATGTCACCCCTCCCCATGCCCAGGTCTCCCCCGCCCTTCCCACTGTCCAACCCTCCTCCGCCCCACCACATTCAGAGCATTCTTCCAAACTTAAGGATATCAATTATGAACTTCTATCTCTCAAAATTGTCATTCAAAAACTCATTAAGTCAACCGAAGAGCTGGCATTTGATCTCTCCTCCAACAAGACCTCACAGGAGATCTCGCATATGATCCAGCTCAAACCCCCAGTCCAGAACTGGAATACCACTCCCTACCCTAACGCCCCATCTAGACCCTCCAGGTCCAAGAATCCATTTTCAGAACCAGACATTCTCTCCCTCCTCCGATCGTACACCTCTCCGCACTCATCCATCTCAGTCCCTTCTAGATCAGCACAAACAGCCCCACTAACTGCCCCTAGCTCGACCTGTCCTAAGCAAGGCTACACGGAAGCCATTCAAAGTATCACACCCAACCCTCACAGAGCACCCAGACTCAACACCAATGCCCTAAACATTAATAATGTCATGCAGATCCCCTCCACACAGCCACCGCTCACTGACAGCCTGCATAAATCACACCTGAACTGCATGTTACTTAACTTCAGATCGGCGGTGAAACATGCCACAGACCTTGCAGATCTCATCCTTGCCCAAGAACTAGACCTCCTTATCCTCACAGAAACTTGGCTCAACGACTCCTCTGGTTCTATCCTGGACATACTAGTCCCTCCCACCCACAATATTATCAGAATAGACCGTGTTAAGAAAATGGGAGGTGGCATAGCTTGCATCTTCCGCAACTCTCTCTCAGCAAAACAGTCCTCCTCAGCTAATCTCTCTTCCTGTGAATACTTAGGCATAGACATCACTAACACACAGAGACCCTTATGCAGCCTTCACATCTTCTACCACCCCCCAGGCGATAACCTCCCTCTAATTGAACAAACTATGGAAACCATCTCCTCCAACCTGGGCTGACATTGTCCACAGATCTTCCTTGGTGACTTCAATCTCCACTGGAATGACCTGCATGATCAGGCGGTTAACACTCTCAAGAACTTTTTAACAGACCTCTCTCTGTCTCAACTCTGCTACAGCCCCACACACATCACAGGCTCAACACTAGACCTAATCATTTCTAACCCCAACACCATTCATCTCAAATCTATTCTTCCCTGTGACTGGTCGGATCATCACTATATCAACTTCCTTATCCTCGAAAGCTGGATCCCCACTAAAACTAAAACATTGGAAAAGATTGCTTCAAAACACGAACGCTAATGAGCACATAATGCGCTGCAATGACTCCCTTCCCTCGCCTGCAAACATGAACGACGTTCACGACCTCACTGAGCACTATAACAACGCCATGCTCTTGGCCCTGAATGCCACGGCCCCCCTCCAACTAAAAAGAATACCCATTAAGAACTCCAAATCTTTGTTCAATGACAGCCTAAATGCGGACAGACGCAGCATAAGACTAGCTGAATGCACTTGGAGATCCACTCCCTCCACGGATCTTCTAAAAACTCTATGACTCACAAGAAGTAGATATAACAAACTCATTAGAACCACAAAACTTTCCTTCTTCAAAGCCCAACTCGACAAAGCAAGAAATCGACTGAAACGCTATTCGAGCTGATTAATACACAATCCAACAACACACCCACCCAATCTCAGCACATCGCGCGCCCGCAGCCTAACTGCGAAGCGGTTGCTGACTTCTTCCTCGAAAAGTCGAACAAGATCGAATCAGATCTATGGTCTGCTGCACTCTTACTCTCATCCCCTCCTGCCTCCTCCTTCTCCTCGCCCCCTCCCAGCCCGCTTGGTTTCTCTCCCAAAAACAAAGCCTCTTGGAGTCAATTCACACCCCTCAATGACATTACCATCCTCAACACTCTCTCGACCATTAAACCCTCAAATCACTTCAATGACCCACTCCCCCCAACTTCTATAAAGAAATTATAGGTTCTTTAGCACCGCTCTGGTCCATGATCATCAATGCCTCTCTTCGTCAAGGTGAGATCCCGGACAGCCTGAAGGCGGGCCTAGTGCTCCCCATTCTTAAAAAACACTCGGCGAACACTGAAGACCTGAATAATTACAGACCAATCAGAAACAGTCCTACCCTGGCAAAACTACTCAAGAAATGTGTTCTTGATCAACACATTGAGCAATTCCAGCTCCTCGACCAATTCCAATCGGGCTTCCGCATGGGCCACAGTACCGAAATGGCCATTACTCACATAGTTGACGATGCTCTCACTTTACTGGACCAGAATGAAGCCTGCCTACTAATTCTTCTTGATCTCTCATCTGCATTTGACACGGTCAAAGATGACAATCTTCTCCACCTCCTGGAATGCAGGATGGGACTCACTGGCACGGTCCTTAAATCGTTTGTCTCTTTCCTCAACAATAGAACACAAAGAGTCAAATCCAATCAGACTATATCCAACCCAAGTCCCTGCATGCTGGGTGTTCCACAAGGGTCCTCACTCTCCCCCACACTCCTTAACCTTTTCCTGGAACCACTGACGGTAATTCTTAAAGCCTCCAACATCCAATATCACATGTACGCTGATGACACCCACCTGTACATGAAAATATCCTCCCCGAAAACATCAATGCTCTTAACGGAGCCCTGCTCAAAACCCTAAACTGGCTTACCTCCAACCATCTCAAACTAAACGCCCTCAAGACGGAATTCCTCCTCATTGCACCGGCTAGGCAAACCCCCACTGTTGTGAAATATCTCTCTAATCCCTCTGCGCTCAACTGCACACCACACCTCATTGACTCCACAAAATCCCTTGGAATTCTGCTAGATAAGAACCTAAACATGCAAGAGCACATCAGAGCTTCTACCAAAGGAGCGAACTTCAAGAAAACCCTACCTTCCCCAAGAGGATTTCAAATCGGCAGTGCAAGCACTGGTCATCTCCAGACTAGAATACGGCAGTGCTACTTTATGCGGACTGCTGAAACTCAGTTTAGCCCCATCAGAGCATCTCTAAATGCTGCTACGAGACTCATCACGGGTTCCAAGAAGACCAAACACGTCTCGCCGGATCTGAAATCACTCACCTGGCTTCCTTTTGAGGCCAGGATCCAATTAAAGATTGCTTTTATGGCCCATAGAGCTCTTCACTTTAATACCCCACTCAACCTGACAAACAAGCTGGAACTTTCTGGGGGCTCCTGGGCCACAAGGAGCACCGGTACCTTGCTGCTAAAGCCAAAGAAATTCAATAAGCTTAAAACCTACAAACATACATTCTCAGGTATTGCCCCTAAAATCTGGAACTCTCTTCCAGTGGAAACAAGACTGATTCCATCCAAATTTGTCTTCAAAAGGGAAGTGAAAGCTCTACTAATGAACAATGCGCTGATCTAGAAGCTTTGCTCCTTTTTACCGCGAGACTGTTTAGCTATCTTAACTATTACATGTCATTTGCTGCGACCCACCTTCGCCTGCCATAATGTCATTTTGTTCTAGATGTATATTGCCCTAATTTTCTTTCTACCCTAGCCTTCTCCCGTTGTCCACCATTATGTCATTTTTGCTCATGTTGCACATTGTCCTACTTTTACCTTAATTTGTCTCCTTGAGCTGTGCTCCTATGTCTTCTTCAACCGTATGTAAAGTGCTCTTGGGTCATGTTCGCGCTATATAAAACTTATAAATAAAAATAAATAAGATATATGCAAAGATCTTATTCAAATGTTTAGAGTCACTCCTACGAAAGTAACCAGTAGCAAACAGACAGGCTTTATGAAAGGCTGTATGCCCAATGACAACACACGCCTATTATGCCATGTACTAGAAAAAGTCAAGAACTTACCCTCTGAAACTGTAACCATTAGACTAGATCCTGAGAAGGCATTTGATAAAGTCTTGTGGACTTTCCTCAGAGTAACTCTGGAAAACTTTGATCTGGGCGATGACTTTATCAAAATTGTAATGGCCTTCTACAGTTAATCCAGCGCTAAAGTGAGGGTGGGTGGCCTCGTCTCCCATTCCTTTAAATTACAGAAGGGAATGAGACATAGATGCCCTCTTTGTCCCTCACTGTTCATCCTTGCCCTAGAAATGCTTCTTTACAATATAAAAAAAACAAACTAATCTGAGGTATTTCTTGCAAAAGATTTGTTATAAAAGTAGCAGCATACACTGACGATATCTTGATAGTGACAGATAACGCTCACCCCTCTATTAAAACTCTCATCAGCACTATTAACACATATGCCCTGGTTGCAGGCTACAGTCTCAATAGAGTAAAGTCTGAAGTTTAAGGTCTAAATAACATCTGCACTAAAGATATAATGGAGTACTGTGGTCTGGCACAGCAATCTAGCTACCATAAATATTTAGGAATGGGATTTGGGTTGGACCTAATAAATACTTTAAAAAACAATGAAAAAAAGACTCTACAAAAAGTTAAAAATATCTTGGATAGCTGGAATTCCAAATTCATTACCTGGTGGGGACACATTGAAACAATAAAAATGATGGTCACTGTACTTGCACCATAATCTCTGGATAACTGTGCTGGTTGTTCGTTTAATAAAATCAATAAAATATGTTGTTAAAAAAAATGATGGTCACACCTATAGTAAACTACCTTTCTCTTTCTGATGACTTCCACCAAAAGCTAGACAAGCTACTTTCTAACTTTATTTGGCAAAATAAATGCCCTAGGATCTCAATAAAAAAACATTGCCCCCCTCGTTGATATCAGTGGGGTAAATTTAGTAAACCTTAGAAACTACCAATCTGCTTTTCTGGCCAAACAGGGATCCATGAGGTTTTCCCCACCATTTGATTGCACTCTGGCCAGGTTTTTAATTTAACAGAAAATCTTGGGAGGCTTTCACCCCATCATGCCTCTCTCCACCGAGATCACACATTCCTTACCAGCTAAACAAATATTTCAAAACACTAAACTAGCCCTACTACAATTGGCCTTGCGTGTCTGGTAAAATCATCCAAAACTATCTCTCTTTGGAATAACACCAAACTAAAGATCAATGATGCTCCATTACACTGGACTTCTTGGTCCTCCAAAGGCATTTACTTTCTGCAGCAATTGGGGCCAAAAGCCTATCCACTCACTTTCAAAGAACTTCAAAAGCAATACAATCTATATTGTTTGTATTTCTATGAATTCCAACTTAAATCTTGCATATTTAGAGCTAAACTGTCCATTCCAAGACTCCTCCCTACCTAAATTGATCATCATGTCACACTTGTCCCAACCACTCATCCAACCTTGCAAGATGGCTAATGTACTCCCCATTAATGTGCTGAAAATAGTCTTTTTGAATGTCAAGGGTCTAAACCACCCTGTTCAGCGTAAACAAATTGAGAACTATTTATTCAAACATAAGGCTGATCTGTGTCATCGCTGAGCTCCATTGAAATGCAAGCAATGCATTGTTGTAGTGATAAGTTCTCCTGGGGTCATGATTTTAATGACCCAGGAATGTTACGTTTTATTTTTCCTAATGTTGCTGTAGGGCTGCAGAGCTCCCTGCAGCTAGCCACAACATTAAAAAAAAGTGTTGGCGTACCCTTCCCCTTCTTTGGACATCACCAGCAACAAAAAGTATGAAATAGCCCTCGTAGGGCATTATGGGACGCTCCTTGAAGGAACAGTGATTAATAAATGAGTGGCTATGATGCTAATTTATTATCCACTTTTTGTGGGGGACTATTTATAATTGTCCCACCTGGAACATCTACTGCTTTTTTTAATACGGGACAGCAGGGGGTGAACCTCAGGGCCCACGCGGCCCCATATCTCAGGGTTATGCAAGAGCCTGCATTTGATTTTTATTCAAGGGGTGCCTTGGTTCCCACCCGGGGCACCCCAATCCATTATTCTTCTTTGGGCCCTCGGAGTGATCCCCGGGGCCCTCACAGCCCTACCTGCTTGTGCAGAAGATGGCCTCATCCTTTTTTGGTGCTGCAGAGGGAGGCCCAGTGCCCCGGTAGGCCTGCCAGCTTCTTTGCTTGCACCCATGGCCGGTGCAGAGGGAGCCAGCATTGCTACTGTCCTGTGGGAGCAGTGTGTACTTAATTCACCATCTTTTACCTGCCTGAGTGCATTGGGCAGGAAAGATTTTCTTCTCCCAACATTATCCCTACATCGTCATGCAGTAAGCTTGGCCCCATACTTGTTTGGCGTATGCACTCTGCTGTCGGTTTCCGGCCCTGAGCAGCTGTCATTCACGAGGACTGCAGTGAGGCGAGAACAGGCGAGAGCAGGCGAGCACGGAGGAGGCGAGCACGGAGGAGGAGCAGTGCAGCGCAGGAACAGCGCTCCGTGGGTGAGCGCGGGAAAGCCCTCCCCGCCGCGGGTGCTGGCGATTCACACCGGTGACCCTCTGCGTCCCCTCTGCGCCCCCAGTGAATCACCCATCGGAGCCTGAAAGCTCTTCTGCTGCATTGTGAGGAAAAGTCAGCTCGTTTTTGCCTCCCGCCTCCCGTCCTGCTCACCGAGACTCTTTGATGTCGGCCCGGACAGAATGCTAATGCGCAGGTATCTCGGACTGATTCCACTGGGAAGCACCACGCTTTCAAATAGTGAGTACTTGTGATTACTGGTGTCTACACGCTGGGAAGCCCCCCCCCTTCCTCCTTTCTGTGTGTGGAGTCTACGGAACTGTTGCTGCTGCCTCATTGCTACTGATCACTGATTGCAGCCCCCAGGCGCAACAGCAGTGCATTGCGGTGATTGTATGGAGACCTCCATTATTGCCTAAGCTGGCTAGTTTGACATCAGTATTCGCATAGCCTTCCACAAGCAGTGCGTCAAGTGCCAGCACATACAGGGTCTTCTCCTGGGGGATTGAGGCTGCGTGCTCGTGGGTATCCTCCCTCCCATCTTCTTCTCCTGCGCATATCTTTGCTGGGGGATTTCACTCGAGCTACTGGTGCGGGCTCTACCCAGGCGATTCCCTTCTGGTCATTCCTCCTACTGCATCTGAATACCCTGTTTCTTCTCCTGGTTGCCTGGAATGCTGAGGGTGCTGCATTTTCAGCTGGGTTGCTTGCGGCGTTCACATCTTTGACTTGAAGGAGGAGAGGTTTAAACGGAGTGATTGCGCCCTCTGCTAGCACTCAGCAGGGACAAGGCAGTTGGTTTTTCAAAGCCTGGTGAAAGGGTTGATAAACTTATAAACTTATAAAACACTTCATCCCTCAGTAGAGGAATTAGACGCAATAAAATCTCTGACTCGTGACGATCCATATCCCGTCCACCACTATCAGTATTACTTACTTCCTGACGGCTGCTGCTCAGGCTGACTACCGCCACTTTATCTGCCACGCCACGCCGCACCGTTTGCCTGCTGTTTTCTTGGCGGTTTTCGGCGGTTGCCCTGCGGTTGGGCGGCTCTGAGTGGGTTTTGAGCGGGCTCTCTCGGAGCGGCCAGACTTGGAGGTGGGCCGGTGTGGGTGGTTGGCTGGGCCTTCTGGTGTGGCGGAGAGGTGGGGAGGCACGGGGCACAGGGGGAAGGAGCTAGAACTGAGCAAAATTTGCAAAGCATTGGGCTATTAAGCAACTGCCGAGCGGGAAAAAGAGTCCTATTACTGATAAATCACGGGAGGTGTTAACAAACTACAGGAAAGTGTGAGTTAAAAAACTGTGAAAAACTGTGAAAATGGACAATCCTCCAAACTAATTGGAAATTTAATACCAAAATCAACTTCAGGAGCGCTAGAGAAGCGTACAGAAGGCTTAGGGGGTGGCACGATCGTGGGAGCAGTCTTAGATCGTGGCATAAACCATCAAGCCTTAACTCATTGCCTGTGTGGTGAAGAACAGAAAGACAGGAACTATAAAAGACAGGAACTATAATAAAAAGGGGGGCACTATGAGGTCAGGCCACACTCGTGGCAATGTAACAGCAATGTAACAGCCAAACAAGAGTCCAAAAAAAACACAAAAGAAAAGCGAATATGACGGAGGATGTAAGGGATGAAATATCACAAGAAAATGATCAACTAAGCTTGAAAAACAGTACTCTTATTGAAATAGAAAAACCAGTAGATAGAGTTTCCTCTGCATTAGACAAGAGCGGGCAATCATTAAAATTGGAAACCAGCAATAAAATTAAAATAAGGCAATACTCACATCAACCGAAAATTTTTACAAAATTCAGCTTCATAAAAAATGTGGGGGACGCCCTGCTATCAAATACGAAAGAAGTACCAGGACTCCAATCACCTCTTCAACCGTTTTAATCAAAACAACCATCATTAACTACAAAAGAGTGGACTTCAACTCACAAAGGTGAAAGTCCAGACCAAAAAAGTGACAAAAGAGACAACAGCAGAACAGTTAACAGCCCTTTACAAGTAACTTCAACCCCGCAATCTAACAAAACATGGATGACCTTTGAAACCACAAATAATATACAAAAAGGAGAAGACGAGGCCATCCAAATTCACAGACAATGTGAAGCAAAAAAAAGGGTTGATGACGGCCAAAAAAGAATCCAGGACAACCTCGTAACCAGCTTGGACTGGACTAGTGTTAACAGACCAGGAAAAAATAAAGACCGATTTGGCAACTGTGCAATAGTTATGACACCGAAAATTCACAGCCAAAAAAGCCCGCATGAAAAACCCTTGCTGAGGCATACTAACCCCAATCATGAATGGAAGGGGGAAATACAGGAAAAAACAATAACTCCAATTCTAACTGACGTAATATTAAACTCCCAGCTAGAGTCACCCATCAGAGAAGGAGGAACCAAAGATCTAACTCTGGGTCCAACTTTGGATCCAAATATAGATAAGAAATCAGAAGGAATAGAATTGGTTGTAGACCTTGGAATGGACGGACTTAACTTAGCTGGGAAAGTAGAAGAAATAGAAACCGACTCAGACCTTGGTACGGAGGACTGGGAAGGTCTCTTGGCTGCTTATACCGAAGAAAAAAGTGGAAGCGGGTTCAACTCTAAATCAAACGACAAAATGTGTGAATACAAACAGGACCCATATGAGGGAGGAAAAACAACGGAAACTTGTGATGAAATAATTATAACAGACAGTAAGGAGGAAACACAAAAGAATGCTACCCAGGACACAGCATGGCAGAGTCTGCTAAAAACAGTCCAACTATTGGTAGAAGCATTGCACTACCAGTCAGATAAGATGTATACCCAACTGACCCTCTTAGACACACTGGCGGTCTTTGTGGTTGCGATTGATGGGAAACTGGGTACACTAAATGCATTATTACAAAATAAACAGGATCAAGCTCAAAGCAAGTATCAGGGCTGCGGATGCGGCCCGATAATTGACAAACTGGCCACACTTCCATCAATGCTGAGCGATCTATGTACATTAATAAAACCATCATTGCAAGGAAAAGAAAGTCACGGGTACAACGGACAAATAGACAAGCGTCCCCAAGAATGCCGCACCACCAACAAAAAAGACAAAATAAAAACCATGGCATCTCTTGTAATTACTGGAAATGTTCACACTGTGGTATCGGAGAAACAGATCCACAAGAATCAGAAAGGAGAGGCCAAAGAGACAAGAACAGCGGATAATGGACTGCCTGTAGATGTACAAATTGAGAAGGTTGACAATCATCTAAACGCAAAGCAAAGGAGGGCAAACAAACGCAAAGGCAGGAACCAAAAAACAAAGCTGGATAGAGCGGGATTCAGCCATCTCTTTGGGACATCACCGCTATCCAACCAAGATGGCCCAAATAACACCCAAACCGACGACGAAGACACAGAGTCTATTAAGGAGACTGACAAGAGAGAAGGAAGAGAAGTCCTTCATCAAGAAAAAACAAATAGACCCTCTTCACCAAGATCGGAACTAAGAAAAAAAAAAAAAAATTTAGTTCATAGCATGCAAGGCGGTCTGATCGCCAACTCTGTAAGGTCTCCTAATGAAAAGAGTGGAGTAATGCCTGGGAGCGAAATAGCCCAGCATCCCCCATCCAATAAAACGGGGAGAGCTATGGAAGAGTTAGATGTGCACTTATCGAAACAAAGCAGACAAACATCAATATCTTCACAACCAAGAATGATTCCAAGAATAGACATGAATGAACGTCCAAGTGGTGGGGGAGCTGAACTACCAGTAATCAGACAAAGGGAGTGGAACCAAATAACAACCACAGGAGGACAACAGATAATACACGATGAAGGGAGTATCGGAGTGGAATCTTCCTTATACCAAGCTCTACCTAAAGAAATGCAAGCAACCGGACCAGGACATGAAGGATTTGCCGAAACTACAAACAATAGGAAGCCGGAAGACATTAGAAATACAACAGCAAATATTGTATGGCTCACCCCGGAGTACATTTCGAAAGGAAGCCATGACATACTGAACAGAGGGAACATCTTACGACTCTTATCTCACATTCCATCTCTGGCTAGTGTGACTACCTTGGATCTAGTCTCCATTGAATTCACTGCAGTAGCAGGCTCGAAGGTGGAAAAAACAAAGGCAACATGGACTACTTCTTTAGTTGCACAGAACATATTGGCTGAGAGCCAAACCTTCAAAAACTGGGGAATTTTAATTGCCCCTTATATAAAACCAAAATATCCTGATCTATTAATCCCCACAGGAAGAGATGGAGTACCGAATTGCGGTATTAGATCTGGAACATCAGTACTCCGAGGTGCAATAGGGTACACTGGAGGAAGAATCAGGGAGGACCAGGAATCCACAGGACACACCTCAGATGGCACATCAACAGGTCTATCTGACCTGAGATGGATTTCCAGAACAATTAATAATCGAGCAAAATGACCAACTATGGATCTCCCTATATTGAATGGACACAATAACTATAGAATCTGCTCATGGAACGTCAACGGCCTTGCATCTAAAATGAGCGATCAAGATTTTGTTAGCTATATAAGATCTTTTGACATCATGACCTTTCAAGAGACCTGGCAAGAAGAACCTCCGCACCTGCTTGGTTTTTTGCGTTTCTACACAAGCGCGGTGAGAGCTGCAAAATATGGCCACCTCCAAGGGGGCCTTGTGACCTATGTTTCAGTGGCAAGTGCCCACGAGATTAAGGAACTTGGACCACCCAATCCCAACCTGTTGATATTAAATCTTTTCATTTCGGAACATGGCAAGAGGGGCACTAATCTAACTCTAATTAACGCCTATGTTCACCCAAAAAGGAAAACAAAGGTAATAAATGAACTATGTAGTTACCTAGAGGAAACTACAATTAAAACATCGAATATGCATGTCGTGCTTACTGGTGACTTTAATCTAAACCTGATGGGGAACACATCAGACGATGAAAATCACCTTCAAGATATTGCCTGGAATATACCACACCAAGCGCTCTCAAAAACATCAATATGCACTAAATTTGATAAACAGGCATTAGAGAACCTTGAGTCCTTTAACATTAGAGTACTAAATGGAAGATTCATTGAAGATACTCCACCAGCATGCACGTTTCATTCATCAAGGGTTAGTAAAACCTTGGATTACACGTTTATGTCACTATCTCTCTTTTACCATGTGACCTCCTTCAAAATAGGGCAAAAAACTGATAGTGATCATTGCCCCCAGGAAATCACATTGAATATCTGCAAGCCCAAATTTGAGCAGTCTTTGGTCCCTATTAACTCAGTTTATACTGTCAACTATAAAAGGATTAAATATTCTGCAATAAATGAGGGAAGCCTGCTTGACATGGCGATACTGCATTTTGAGGGAAGAATTGGAACAAGCGAAGTTGAGAAATGGGAGTGTTTTACCAAAATAATGGCAGGCTACTCCACAACACCGAAGCTTGAATTAAGACGGACAGATAACAATATGACCTCGCTCACAAAGGAACATCAAGTGAAGATAAAATGTATAAAGAAATGTATCTACCAAACAATGCGTCAATTTAGGTACTCTTCATGCGACACGGTGAAACAAGACCGCTTACGGAAACTGAAGGCTTCTTTAAAACAAACAAAGTGGATAGCAAATAAAGAAATGGAGGACAGCTTATGGGTAAAACTACAGGCTGACATAAAACAAAACGATGGGGCGAAATTCTGGAAATCAATTAATTCATTTTTAAATCCTGTGCATGATGGAGTATCCTCTAATATTAGCGAAGCTGCATGGTCAAAGTATCTTAAAGATCATTTTTTACAACAAAAGGCCTCTAACTTTGAGATAGGAAATGAGGGCAATAAACTATCAACACTGTGTGAAACTTCCCATAAACAAGCTTGTGGCAATACAATCACGAATACAAGAGAAATAAACTTACAAAAGACAATCATGCGACAAATTAAAAAGGGAAGAAGGGAAGGGGCACCCGGCCCGAATGGTATACCTCCCATCCTTTACAAACAGAGCGATAGGGAATGGGCTGGAGCACTAGAGCCATTATTCAATGAAATAATACAGTTCAATATATTACCTGCCTCCTGGAAGGGCTCAATTATCTCTCCTATACTCAAATCAGGTAATAAATCACAACCAAGCAACTACAGACTGATTGCCCTTATGGATAATGAGGCCAAGTACTTTGCTGGGATCCTCTTGGAAGAATTACAGCTCTGGGCTACAGAAAACTCCTTAATCCCTGTAAATCAAACAGGTTTTGCTAAAAATGTTGGGACAACAACGAACATCTTGACAATGGGCCTGTTAATCGATAAAGCCAAAACTACCAAAATGCCAATCCATCTGTGCTTTATTGATTATAAGGCAGCGTTTGATTACATCAATCGAAATCTCCTGTGGTTTAAACTGAACAAGTGGGGGATCCCGAGGCCCTTGCTAAATCTACTTATCAACCTGCACAGTGACACCTGGATACAGGTTAAGTTGGGTGATGGATCTCATCTGTCCAGACGCATCCCAACTAATAAGGGCTTAAAACAGGGATGTGTCTTGGCTCCAACCCTTTTTAATCTATTCTTAGGTGATCTAACCCCGACTTTAAATACCTGCAATTCCCATGCACCGAAACTAGGAGGCCAAACATTACCATCATTACTATATGCGGATGACATAGTGTTAATTAGTCAAACAAAAATAGGGCTACAAAACCTCCTAGATGCCACTCGGTTGTACTCTGATGATAACCAACTGACAATAAATCTACAGAAGACACAAACTATGTCAATTAATAAAAAAGGGAAATCCAGCTATGGCTGGTTCTGGAACAACAACCGTATTGAAGACACAACAGTGTACAAGTACCTGGGAGTCAAAATTGATAATGGTGGCCAATTTACCATTCAGAAAGCAAGCATTAGAGGAAAAGGCATTGCGATATCTATTTCGTTAAAAAAATTAAATGGTAAGCTCACCAGTCCCTCTCTCTTGCCCCTGGCACAAGTTATAAGAGCTAAACTGCTGCCCACAATTACTTATGGAAGCGAAGTACAGAGAGGTAGGGATGCGGCGACCCTAGACAGAACTGTGGCATCAGCATACAGAACCATATTCAGCTTGCCAAAACAAACCTCTCCGGCCCAACTCAGGCTGGAATTTGGAGGACAGAAGCAGTCTTTGGCAAGACAAGGTGCATATATAATGACTTGGGATAAAGTCCGTAAGGCAAATGAAGGAACCCTAAACAGCTACTTATGGTCAGAATTAGAACGGTATCCGGCATCGCCAGCTGCCAAATACTTGAAAAGCAGCCTAGTGAATCTAGGGTTACAGGAGCTGTGGAATACTCCTACCAATCACACCACGATCAAAAGAATAGTAAAGAGAACAATAAAACATCTTTCATGGATTGAAGATAAAGCGTGTGTTGCAAAGAGGTCACATGGGTGGATCATCCTAAACTCCTACTCCAAACAAGGCTACCAGAGTTACCTTGACCTCGGCTACTCACGTCATATAAAACTGAAGTTCCTCAAATACAGACTAGGCGTGTTACCATGCACACGCCACTTTCCGCAGTGGCTGAGGGTTAATGGGGGTTCCCTCTGTCGCCTATGTGGCAAGGCATCTGAAGACATGGAACATTTGTTGTGCTCCTGCGAGAAGCTGTTGGAGGAAAGGAAACGGTTACTGAAACACCACTTCAACCACCGTGGAATACGCTCACGAAGACAGGCAGTTCTTGCCTGTTTTACACCTAGTGACCCGCAGTTGAATTGTAGCCTGGTGAAGTTTTTTGAAGGTGGTAGAAACAAAGATGCAGAAAATTGACCGACCGTCATATTCTTAGAGGCTCTTAAAATAAGCAGATCCCTATTTACATTGTATCAATTATGGAAGGTGGAAGAAGAGTAAATACTGGAATTTGTCCCCTTGCCATAAAACACAGAGGACATTTAGAACAATACGTTTACTATTTTAACTCTATCAACATATAAAATCTTATGAACTTTTTAAAAGGAATTAAAAATACAGTTACTACGTGAATGTAATTTTATTAAGTGATGAATAATGTATTGTGTACACATTAGTGTGTTTTATTATTATTTTTTTTTTTAAAGGATGAATTGCAATGGTTTTAATTAACTATGCTAATAAACTATTACTTACTTACTTACTTACTTCTCCCAACAGGTGGGAGCCTCTTTATGCTCCAACCTGGTGGGAGAACATAACTTTTTCACTTCCCACACCCTTGAGCAGGGAAATCACTGTGTCCCAGGGATTGGGGATGACCCAGGGACATCGCTCCGAAGCTGGCCCCATGGGAAGGGGGTTCCCAAGGCACTATAATGGCTCTGTGGAGGTGGACCCCCCTCAAGAGATTTGAGGCCCCAGGTGATGGGGTTCCTTGGGTCTCTTCAGGCTCCAGGAGCAGTACTGCACATCACACCTCCCCTTTATTGAAATGACGGCCCCGGGGGATGAGGTCCACAGGGCCTTTTTAGGCTCAGGAGAGGGACCGAGAGACCACTCCCCTTAATGTTTCTTACGATTCCAGGGGAAGGGTCCCTGTGGCCTTTTAGGCTTGGGAAAGGGGGCCACAGGTCCCCTCTCCCTAATGTTTCATACAGCCTGCTTTTTGGAAATATGTGTGAACCTACACTTTTTTTCAATTTTTTTCTGCGGATTCATGGATCCTCTGTGAATGTGTGGTGACATTTGCAAAGTAACATTTTTAATCCCATGCAGGGAAAAATGTTTTTGTAGAGTGTTTGGATTGTATGAAATTGTATTATTGCTCTCCGTCCACTCACAAGCTATATTTATGAGAAGAGGCAAATCTGTATAATGTCTTGGTTTTTATATGTCCATATCAGTTTTCAGCCTAGAAGCAATGTAAATACCCGTTATTTATGCTACAGAAACTGAGTGGAATTCCTCTGATAGACCTGAGAAAGATGAGCACTGAGTGAGCTTCTGTGACCTGCTGGGATGAGATTGCAAGTTACACACAGATCTCTCAGCCACGCTACAGAAAAGGCACTGGTATTTAATAGATGGATGTGGGATTTCCATCCACCCCACAAGAACCAAGTTGAATGTCTTGTGCTGTGATCACCTTTGAAGCACGAATACTCATTCAGTGATTCCTTTTTAATCCACAATAGCATACCGGTACAGAGGTGCTTAGTAGACCAAGAAATATGTACCTATTCCACAAAGTAATTTAGTGCACACAAACTATGGTTTGAGCCTTGGAGTCGGTTCAGAAATGTAAAACCAGACTAGTTTGTTATGTGTTGATTACCCTCTGAAAATATTTACCATTCGTACCTCTCTAAAGAACCCTTTACATACCAAACACAATAACTAATAAATACAATACAATGCAAGTTATAAAGAACACAGCAGCCTCTGAAGAGGCTTCCCAGCGCTAGCGGCTTTGAAGTAAAACAATGAGATGAAACAAGCCCAAAACTGGAGGCCTTCAAGGGTTTAAGGAAGACTAATTTGGTGGGTGCAAAGAGTCGAAGGCAAGGAGTTCTACAACCTGTGCCTTTGCCATGCATTGCTCATGACCTGACACATTACATTACTTGTGACATGTTCAATTACATCATTGATGACATCATCTAATGAGTGTGTTAGTTTGTTTTATAGTTTACATAGTGGTGGGTATCTACCTTTTTTACTTATGGTCCCCCTCCTTGAGCCTCTTTATACTCTGGGACCCCATAACCCACGGCCCTTTTTGTTTTTAATGGGGAGGGGGCTACTGGGCACCCTCCATGAGCCTATTATGGCCCTGGGGGCCCCATCCTCAGAGCCATTTTTTTAAAGAGGAGGAGGGCCCCCCTCTCTGTGCAATTATAGGCCCTGGGTAGCCCACTCCAGGGGCCAAATCTTACAAAAAGGGGAGGGGGCCATGTGACCCCTCCCTAAGCCTTATTAGGCCCTGGAGGTCCCATCCCACAGGGCCAACTTTTTTAATTAAAGAGGTGGGGATGCGTGGCTCCCCAACCCTCCCCGAGCCTTATTAAGTCCTGGTGACCCCATCCCCAGGGCTACTACTTAAATTAAAGGGGAGGAGGGTCACTGGGGGTAGGGATCCCGGGGCTTATACTGGCTCAGGGAGGTGGGCCTCGTGGTCCTCCTCCTTTATTGAAAGCGGCCCCAGGGTGGGCTCACTGGGGCCTAAAATGGCTCAGGTAGGAGGACCGCGCACTTTCTCCCCTTAATAAAAGAAAGCGGCCCGGCCAACATTTATTTTGCCCATCTGATGGGAGGAGTGGGTATCTCTACCCTGCCCCCTAATAATATATATTTTTTAACATGTTCAGGACAGGGGACTAAGCTCACAAGTCCTCTAATGTCTGCCTGCAACATTTTTCTCATTATGGTGGCAGCCAAACAGAGCGCTCGCTCCCACGAGAGACTGACTCCTGCGGGAGAGCGATGTCCCAAGGGAAATCATAAAGCTTTATTTTTTAGTTGGCATGCCCACGAGAATCTTTTGAGCAGCATAGTATACAGCACTGGTGTCATTTTGAAAATAGATACTCTAGTGCTATTTTGGCCAACCTCCGAAGCTCTAGAAAGGGGCAGGTCTCATTAGGACAGCACAAAAGGTGTCACAAGGCCAGGTGCAGAAGAGTTCAGGGAGGTATCCATAAATTAGGTAACCAGTATCCCTAGGAGTCAGAAGAAACATGAAAATAGGATGGGACAGAATGCAAAGAAAGATTAGTGTATGGCACTGGAGGAAAAAGCCAAGGGTTGTTGAAACTGCAGAACTCATTGGACTGTCATAGGTGATAGCCTATTACTACACTTGCGATACAAATACGAATAGGGGAATGTATTTTAGGTGCCTTATGGCATGTCTTCAAGATTGGTGGTAATGGAAAATTGTCTGATACCTTTTGGAATTGCTAAATCCAGAGGAGAACTGTCTGGAGGAATCCCTTTTACCATAGTGATAGTACAGGGAGATCGAACACTCCCAAGCCTTACAATAAGAGCCGTGGGAGAGCAGCTAGATTGCATGTAGTTGATGTTTTCATTGGATAATCTACATTTCCAGGATTATGTCATATTAATTTTGAATATTGTGACTACATCATTTAACCATTTAGTCCTTATTCACAAAGGTATTTTTGACCGTACACTACATTTAAGGTCAAATATACTTTCATTTATGCCTGCAACAAATTCACAAAAGGATTACTGACCGGCATAAATGGGTTGACTACTCCATAGTTCTCCTCGATGAAGTGTGGAGAAATATGCAATAGTAAATCATAAATGGGAGAGAAAGGTGAAGTTTACCATTGAAATATAGGAATTCCAACAAATTTACATAATTCTAATCATTCTCATAATCCTCTTTGATCCTTTCCTACCCAGGAAATCTAGAAATGCAAGGGCTGTAGCAACTCCCCGGGCGATGGTTCATCCCCACATTTAATGGGGGTGCAGCGCAAGCTCCTTCCCTAAGGAAAAAATGCTTTCCCTGTGGAGAAGAAGCATGAATTTCCCTCAATGAAATCCTATGGCACAAGTCATATGAAGTTGCAGAAAAATGCCTGGAAACCTGCATTTCCAGTAGTATTTATGGAGATTTTAGTGAATAGACAAAAACACACAAGCACACTTCGGTATAGAAGTATTTCTCTGCCTGTACGTATATGTTCTTTTGTAAATATGCCCCTAACTATAGAGGAGATCACAGTCAAATTTAGCATAGTTTAGTGAGAGGAAACCGTAGGGCATATTTACAACAGAATGGCGGAGCGTGGTATTACTCCACAATTGGTAACGCTGCGCTCCGACATTCTGAAAACCTAGGGATGTGCCATATTTACAATAATACAGCGCACACAAGTGTTTCCCCTAGCGCTGGCGCTAAATTTAGCTGCCGAGCTCCAACGCAGGCACCCTTGCACCATAGTGCAAGGGTGCCTGCGTTGCAGGGAATGATTGTTTATGTGCAGGAAGATATACATTCCTGCACATAAACAATCACTAATGGTGATCTTTAACTTCTACGCGTTCTGCATGATGCAACTCGTCATTTTTTAATGATTTTTTATGTGCAGGACGGGACACCTTCCTGTACATGAACAATCACTGATGGCGATTTGCTCTTTCTATGTGTGCTGCATTGTGCCTCACACATAGAAATAGCAAAAAAGAGAAGAAATTAATCATTTCTCCTCGTTGCGCCAGGAAAACCTGGTCTTATTTTTGGTGCAGCCCCATATTTATGCCAGCCTTGCAAATAGGGGGCAGCACCAAAAAACAATGGGTGTTGCGGCCGAACGTCCACTGGAACACCCATTGCCCACCCCTTTCAGGCTAAGTGGTGTGTGAATAGGGGCATTATTTACAAGGTGGCGTTAAGCCACATTAAGTGACTTAACGCCGCCTTGTGGCTTAACGCCGCCTTGTAAATAAGACAAATGGGTTATGACCACCAGAACATCAAAAAAAGTGATGTTCTGGTGTTGATAAGCTCTTGTAAATATACAACCTTGTTTCTAGGCTTCAATTCATTCTTAGTTCTGGTTTCCACTGCAAATCTACTCTGCTAAATATTGAGAATCATTAAAAGCCCTCCTGTTGAACAAATATTTTTCAAACTCTGTCCTGTTATATTCTTTACCTTCTACTTAGCCTCCTTTCTTGTACTGTAAGTTAAAAAGGACAGACAATACCACACTATTCGACTTTAGTCCTCAGATCATAATCTTCTTAAACATTTGAGTCAGTAGGTGATTTGAAAAAGTAAATTTTTCACCAAAACTTGCACTTAGAGTCCTAAGGAGTGAACTTCTATTTAATCATATCCCCATAGCTATTGTGCAGAAAGTGAGTCTCACTGTTTTCATCCACATCATAAACTTCACAAACTACTTTAACTGGTAATGGTAATGATGTGCATTATATTAGAGTGTAACCCCAGCTCCTTTTGGACTCACGTATATTGATAGAGGAGAGGGAAGTACTATAGATAAGATTCTAGTGATGGAAAATCTGAGTCCCTAAAATGCAAATTTCACACCTACCTTAAATGTTTCTAGGATCATAATCAACAGAGGTTTTAGCTCAGCACCACTAAGTGAGGAGATGTGCCCAAGCACACAGAATTAGTGCTTAACATAAAAGTTATTAGAACATTGGAATGTTTAGAGTGCCATTGAAGACAATGGCGTAGTTTCGGGCTTATAATGGCTCATATCAGCCCGGAGCTCCAGCATTCCAATTATTGTCTTCTTGTTTCTCCGCTTTCAATTTAGAACATTATGCCCTTAGTGGGTGGAATGTTCTAATAGCCTTTTAACCCCTCTGCCTCAGGCACTACAGGTTGTTAAAGGCCTCTCCCTCTTAATAAATATAACTTGGTTCAGGGCCTTTAACAGCCGGTGTAGCTCATGCTGCTTTAAAGGCGGCCCTTAATAATACAAAGGCCTTGATTATGAGTTTGTGGGAAATAGGGTAAATACTGATACTACGGGGTTTGATAAAAACCTTGTGTTTATAAATAATTTTGATTAATGAGTTTTTACTGTGCCCCACAGAATAATTATTTAGTGCAAGTGTTAAATACCTAATGTATGTTATTTAGCGCACGTGGTAAATACTGAATTTGTTATTTCGCTCATGAGGTAAATATCACACCTGATAAATGGCATTTGCACAAAACATCAGGAATTGGCCATTTTCAAGCATGTCCCTGGGGTGTGGAAATAAATCTCTAGAGAACAAAAATAGCCAGAGCTGCACACATTAGGGCCTTAGAACAACCAGAAAGTACACCAACAACTCCTTGCTGTCTGGAAGTGAGCATGCATTCATATTGTGCAGACAAAGCTCCTTGAAAAAAGCATTATTGTGTTGGTCTTAGTTGTTTTTTGTATTGTTTTACTGCTTTTCTTTTATTTCTTATACTTATTGATTTTTACCACCTGTTTTTGACAAGGTATTTTAAGGTGGTATTTTACAAAGATTTTTAATAACCTCTCATAAGTAATTGGGCGTTATTTAATACATGTGTTATTACTTGCATGTGGTAAATATCAGTGCGGTAAATAGTGCAGGCGGACTACAGACGGGTTTTTAAACTTGTGATCAGACATGCACTATTTCGCCTTCATACGGTAATTGCCACTACTCCTAACTCATAATCTGGGCCTAAATAACTTTGTTCTCACAGTGAGCTGAATCAAACTTTTGTTATGATCTGCGGGTCTCACTCGTCCACCTCTTGTCATTTTAGAGTGCAGGACGATCAGGTAAAATAGGTATGTATGTTCCTTTCCTTATTTCAGGATGCAATTTGACTCAGGCAGTACCTGGAACAGCAAATAAACATTAGGAACAAGCAATTTTCAAAGACAATAAAAGCATTTTTCTCCTTTTAGTCCCAAATGGGTAAAAAAAAAAAACCTGTGGGAAATGGGCATAATTTACCCAGGCAAGTGTAGCTCAATGGCCACTCAAGGGACCGGTATCGGGGAGCATGCCAATGACACATAGTTCAAGGTTTCAAAAAATATTTGTTTGAGGATACTTCTATACTTGCTGTTCCTATGTGTGCCACAAGGAACGGAATGTGGCATATTTAGAAGATCTTATGAGACTCCATCCCTTTCTTTTGGGGCACATTATCTGGATGAAACGGGAAGCTCACCTGAAAAGGTGAATCTCCTAGACTGCCTAGCGCTTGATCTAACATCTCACATCCCTTGGCTCTCATATATTAAGACTCTTCGCGATACGCTAGATAGATCTGATGTATTTGATGTTCCTGCAATGCAAACCGAGGTTAGCAAGGTGGACTTAAATCCATGCGCCTTCAGCTCTTTGACAAAGCTAGATACAGTCTAGCTAGTGATAAAGCTAGGGCTATTTTGGATTTGTTAACTAATGGAGGCTTAGAATCATACCTGGACAAATTAAATCTTGTGAGTACAGGTGGGTACTTACAAGATTTAGATTTCCTATGGTTTATCCAATTGTGGCGTTTCCACCTCAACGTGATTGGTCGAGAGACCTTGCAGAGTGTTTATGTGATGGTCTTTCCAATCAATGCACGATGCACTTCATGTCTCTCTGCTCCTTTTCTGATGTTCCTAGATCGATTTTTATAAACCGCTGTTACAGAGATATTTTAGACAATTCAGACCAGCCCTGACCGTTTGCAACAATTACAATCAGCTGAGGTTTGTTTTGTAGTTTTCTCTTACATTTGACACTCTACAAAATTAAAACTATTCAAAAGAGTCTGAATGAACTGCTCCCTGAATCATCTGTTGGGGATAGTGAAAGTTGGTATTGATAAGTGTTTGCTTCCTCAGTGTTGTTTAATGTATTTTATCTTTGATTATTTTAGTAACTTTGAGTCTTAACAATGTATTAATTAATGGTTGACTACTGTATATTAGAAAAGTTATAATATCTGTATAATACATTTATGGTTTTATAATTGAGCCCTGGGAAAAACATCGAGCTATTTGGAAGTAGTTGATGATCTGAGCAGCTTGAAGTATGTCTGAATAATTGCTTTACGTGGCAAAAAATACATGCAGGGTGTTCAGATAGGCAAAATAGGAATTAAAAAAGGGATATTGTACCAAAATTTGCGGAGCTTTTGTGATCGATGCTCCTTAACTTCATAGCTGATTACTGTGTCAAAATCTGCATATTAATACATATATATTTATATACCGTTACATGTGTGCACACTTTATAAAAGTGTTTAAATACTCTTTATTTCAGTAGATCGAAATAAAGCTGTTGCATATTATTAGTGGATGGGTAGCCTGTGTGCCTGTGTGCCCGTGAATCTGTGTGCACACTAAGTAACAAGATGGTTGCCATGGTAATTTCTCATTATTTCTGAATAGGCAAGTAATTACTCTGGCACAGTCCCACATTCACTCTCTGTGCATAAGTTGAAGCAGTACAGGGCAGCTTCTGCTTCTATCTATTTTAAAAGGATCCTCTTTTATTACTAATCAAATTTATACTACATTTTGTGGCGAGTCAATATTTGTTTCTTTTTATTATTTTTTAAATGCAAATATTACATTGTAAAAAATTTAATTTTTCAATTATAAAATATATCTGCCATCTTACACTGAAGTTAGTTGCAATAGTCTTTGTGCTAACCTACATTAACTTGTAACATTCTTCTTTCTGTGTGTGACCAAATTACTTCAACTAAGAATAATTCTGTAGTTAAAAAATGACTTCTTATTACGTGTAAGTAGACAACTATGTGCACTTATTTTACCAGGAATTTACTGAATTTGTTGTTAAACCACTTTGAAAAATGTCTATTCTATGAGTACACAATCATATCGAAATCTGACGTTGACTGATCACATCAGCACTATTGAAATTGTTTATAAAATGGCTTAATAAATGAAACCTACACTTGAACTTTTCATGTGTATATGTCTGTGGCAACTATGTGACGAAAACCTAGCCCCCAGTAAGCAAAGTGCTGCACAGGGTTAAAGGCAAGCATTCAACCAACTACTGGCAGCAGCTGTAGCTGGGTTCTGGGAGAAGAAGTTTCAGTGCTTAATTTGAGCCGGTGGATTCCGGTGCTCAGCACCAGCACTTAAGGCTGCTCATCTAATTTAAATATGAGTAGAACAACGGTTGTTTATGAATACAATATACATTAAAATTGCTAGTACCTGCCTCCCCAGCCATTTCTTTAGCTTTGGGGATCTGGAATAATCCGAACTGTTGCACTTGCAGGCGAGAGAGATGGCTAGTAATTGTTTTGCCAGCAATGATGGGGGATGGGTGGTGTAAGCTTCAGTGGCCTCCTGGCCAGGGCCCTGGCACTTATTATTTTACAAATTAGGCATTGAAATGTTTACTGCTACTTCACCTGTAATCTATCACAACATGGTGAGATACCTGGACTATGAGTTCCACCTTTTCCACTTTATACTTCCTCACTCGCAAAAACCACCAAGACAGAGTAATTACCAGAATATACCAGTCATCATTCACGTACCCTTAGCGTTGACCTTCCCTTGGCTAATGTTTTTGCCTAAGTTACAACTGCAAAAAAACCAAGCCATGTCAGGTTCAATAGGTCTCTGCAGCTGGCATTAGCAAATCCCAAAATAGCTGGCAGTGGGTATACATCAGAAAAAAGTCATGCCAACATGGCCACTGATGACTACTCTTGGACACTCTTTTAACATGATTAAGGTTGCCCCTTTTCTCTGGAAAAATATCAGCCATTTGTTTCCACATGTAGACGGGCTAAAAGCTGGAGGGTGAAGAATTTGTGTAAAATTCTCAGTATTATTATATAGCATGCCAATATCCCCTCTGTTTGCTTTAATAATCATATAAAATAATTTATATGGTTTTAGAATAGGATTTCTTCATATGATTGCTGTTTTTAGTTTATGTTTTAAACAGTAAAAAGCACCAGATATTTATTTTCAGAATTATTTTACCGCAGTACAATACCAACCAGGAGGAGACATTAGTTGGGATACATGTATGTACATGCAACTTATGAGGGTCATTTTGACATTTTTAATATACCATTCCAACTTAACCGACTGCCATTATACACTGGTTACTTCAAAGTTAGCAAAGACATTGTGTGGGAGCATGAAAAAGATAGCAAGCAGTGCAACAACACTTTGCAACTTCTGGATCCCTATAATACAAAAACTAAACATATAGAAAAAATTAAAAAGGATTAACAGAACGGAGAGCGAAACATATGGGTGTTGATTCACCAAAATGCCAGGGGTAGCGAAAGTACATCACATTTTTTTACCCCAATGACATCACAGAAAGTGATGTCATATGACTTTTGAGTGTCACCCCCCCAGCTGTTTGTGATCTGTCTAACGTTTCTATTATCTGTCATGTCTTTTTCACCTGTTGCTGACTCATATTGACTCCTCCTGTCTATCTTAAGTGTGTTTTTCTCACTGATCTCCTTTTAATACATTTTCCCCTCTCTCACCTAATTTTCTCACTTATTCTTTTCCAATCTATTTCACCTTTCTCCCTCCTTTCCTAATCCCTTATCTGTCCTTTTTCACCTGTATATGTCATAGTATTATTGGTGTCTCTTTAGTCCCTCTTTGTCTCTCTCAAACATGCATCCTCCTGTGTTTGTCTCGTGATCGCATACCTTCTCTCTGTATTGTCTTCTTCCTTTCATTATTTTACCCTTATTTCACCTCCAAGTCTTTTACCTTAACCTCCTTTCTCTCTTTCTCTCTCCTTCTCTCCCCTATATTTCTTACTTACTCGCTCTACAAGCTCAGGGGCAGTGGGAGGTACGGAGACAATCCACACCACTTGGAACAATAAACTATTATTTTCCAAGTTACTGTCCTCAGAGGTCAGGGGGTCACAGTGACAGGGTTGTGAGTCACAGGGCGCTAGCCAAGGGTTGCATCTGCAACCCCTTGCTACCCCTAAATGACATCCATTGTGGGACAGAAGAGCACCGTGGAGCAACAGCGGAGCAGTGGAGGGAAAATATAATGGAAAAAAATAAAGAATGCAAGGGAGCTTGTAGAATGAATCAATGGGGTGGAAGTTAAAACGCTCAAATAGAAAACAGGAGACAATTTTGCAGAGGGAACAAGGAAAGTGCTGCAACGTAATAAAGAAAATAGTCTCCTCAAGTCAGTAGTGGAATGGCAAACTTTGAAACCTAAATCTTCCTGGGTGGACAAACATAGGGAAAGCTGTTGAATCAATAACAGAGACCACAGATATACAACAAAACCATTCAACCGTGAGCAATGGGCTAACTCAAAACCCACTGTAAGTATAATTATTGTATTGGAAACAATAGGTCTCCAGAGCAAGCAGAAGATGTCTGTAACCAAGTCTTAAAAATGACTTTATAATGAATCCAAAATACTATGACAACACCGCAGTGAGAGGGACTACCATAGACATCTTGTACGGAGAGCACAGAAGAGAGGTTGGTTTTGTTTTATGAGGATTTATTGACCCATTGACTTTGTAAAAAGGGGTAACAAAATTATTTTTGCCTCTACCTTTCACCCTCTGGGTAACAGCTTCAGGATGATTCTATTCCACAATTGACATATTCTATCTGCATTGGATGCTCCTTTTGAAAAGCCTTTTTCTACCTTTAAGAAGAACAGAACTGTCTGTGACTTTATCATCAAGTCACACACGCACTTGCTCTCTTCACCACCAACACAGCTCTGATGGGCCTTCTAGCTGAGGTAGACAACAACAAAAGTGGAACAAATGTACTTGTGCACATCCCATCTTTTTTGAGCATTTTCCAAACTGCAATACTGGCAATGTTGGTATAGCAAGAAGTGCTTGTGGTGTGACATGCTATATGTAGGGCAAACCCCTTAAAAGTTCTTTTTTTTTGTTAAATGATTTTTATTGAAGATAAAGAACACAAAAAAACAAATAAAATATTTCGTTCAGATGAAGATATGAGTATACATTTATACAATAATAGCGTCTGTAAAACAAGTGAACTGAAGATATGAAACATGAAGATTACATGAATGAGTAGTAACACTTCTTATAAAACATCTAATAAATAGCACATAATTATTATAGAACTGAACTATTGAACTAAGAAATATTGTGTACTTGTGAAAATATAGGATAGTAAAGTATATTTTAGTAGATTTTATTATAAAAAGAAAGAAAGAGAAGAATATGAAAAAGAAAGGAATAGAGAGAGAAGATAAAGAGAAGAAAAGGGAAAAGAAAAAGAAAAGAAAGAGAAAGTGAAGAATATAAGAGATAAAATTATGGAGAAGGTGAGTTTAATGACAGATAAGTAGTGAACGGAAGCCAGAATAGATCAGATTTAATCTGTAGATGAATTGAAGTATGAGATACCGAAGCAATTCTTTGCTCATCACATATTAGGTTCCACCAAAGTAAAGAAGATAATTTAGAGTTGTCTTTCCAGCATGTTAATATAACCTTAAAAGCAACAGCAATAAATAAATCAAATAAAAGTGACTTGGAGGCAATTTGGTCAAAACAGGACCTAAAAATACATTAGGACAGTAATAAAGTAAGTGTATTAACAAACCTTCAGCAGTAAGACATGTCCAACAAGAAGGGGAGACTGATTGGTTGAATTTATGCAGAAGGAGGGGGGTGATAACGACTCTATTATAGATAAAAAAGAGGGATTGTGTGATATTTGCAGCTTTGGATGTATTGAAGAGTTTTTGCCATAATTTGTCCCAATGAGATATAGACAAAGTTTGCGATAGATCCTGTTCCCAGTCTAGTTCAATATTAGATTTATTCCGTGTGCAAGTAACTGTTGATAGAGACTTATATATAAACGAGGCACTTGGAATAATATCATGAGAGATTTGGTATAAAGGTGTATCTGGTGTGAATGAAACTGGCATTGACTGAGAGATGAAATTCTGTAAACAACTCTGGAGTACTGGAATCAAAATATTATGGTGCCGATTCCGATCCTGGAAAAACCGGGTACGAACCGTCGGTCGGAGCGTTTTCTCCGTCCGACTTGTACCCGGGAAAAAAACATTACAAACATGCAAGTACGATTCGCACAGAAACACCATTTCCGTACGAATCATAAAAAACACCGACCGACGAAAATATACATACAAATGTGATCCGGGAAAGCGCCGACGTGACGTCGGGACGCATTCAGGCTGCGTTTCACGAACCAGGAAGTACGATTCGAACCGACAGCAGTCCGGACGGCAATATTTTTACGGCACCCAAAAAGTGCTGGAAAAGCGAAGTACGCCGCGATGCGAGCGGAATTGGGGGCCCGGTACGCGCCGTACCCCCCCCCAGCCCCCCGTATGTACGCGCCGTCCGCCCCCCAGCCCCCCGTATGTATGCGCCGTCCCCCCAGCCACCCGCGGATGGACGCGCCGTACCCCCAGTCCCCCTCCGTGTATGTCCGGTGCGGACCCCCACCCCCGAATGTACGGAGCGTACCCCCACCCCCGAATGTACGGTGCGGACCCCCACCCCACCCCCCGAATGTACGGAGCGTACCCGCACCCCCGAATGTATGGAGCGTACCCCCACCCCCGAATGTACGGTGCGGACCCCCACCCCACCCCCCGAATGTACGGAGCGTACCCCCACCCGGGGGCTGGGGGTACGGCGCATCCATCCGCAGGGGGGCTGGGGGGGACGGCGCGTACATACGGGAGGCTGGGGGGGGACGGCACGTATGCGGGCACATGTCTCCATTGTTGCTATTGAGGTTCGCTCCGTGCGGTGTTTTTTCCATACGGTTGTACAATCGGACGGACGGGATGGATCGTACTTGCGCGCTCGGACTTCATTTTTCCGATTCGTACGTAAAATCGTCCGGGGACGTGTCGGACACTTTTTCCGACCCGAGGACGTGTGGGGGAATTTTCCCAATGCGATTCGTATGTATTTTTTCCCATGCGAATCGTACTTGCCAGTTTGTACGGTACTTGTACGATTCGGACGGAAAAAAATCCGGATACGATTCGTACGGAGAAAATTTTTCCAGGATCGGAATCGGCCCCTATATTGTTGAATACATGAATCAGGTAGATTAAATTTCTCTTGTAATTGATGGAAAGGTAAAATCACATTATTAACAATCATTTGATTGACATAAAAAGGCCCTTTTCTTTCCAATACTTATAATAAAATGATTTGGGACGAAATTTGGCATATTTGTTATACCATATTGAGGAGGCTAGGAAAGATTGCTATTTGTCAAAATGCTTAAAGAAAAGTGTATGTAAGAGATATTGCGAGTATTTCAAAATTGAATATTTAAAAATAAAAATACAATTGGTCATAAATACAACATCCTGTAGTGAAAAATCATTTAACAATGAACATTCAACTGTGACCCAAGAAGGCTTAGGTAAATTTTGATAATCTGTAGACATAGCATAAAATTGACGAATCAAAAAAGCATTATGATATAGTCTAAAATCAGGAAAACAAACACCTCCTTCAGATTTTGGACGAATTAATTTGGATAGGGCAATGCGTGCATGTTTATTATTTCACAAAAACTTAGTCCATATAGAATTAATCTGTGTAAAATAATAATGGGGAATTTTGAATGGTAACATTGATAATGTGAATAATACTTGGGGAACAATCATCATTTTAATTGTATCTAGTCTGCCCCACCAAGATAAAAATAAAGGTGACCAAGAGGACAACAAATTGGTAATTTTAAGTTTTAGAGCAGTAAAATTGTGGGATAATGTATCACGAATATTAGAGGAAAACCAGGTTCCTAAATATTTGATTTTTTGAGGGCACCATGTAAAATTGGTAGAATCAAACATATGTTGATAACATTAAGAATTTAAAGGTAAAATCTCAGTCTTGGAGAAGTTATGTTTATAGCCAGAAACACTAGAAAATGATGAAGGGTAGAGAAGAAACAAGGTTCGACATATAGATAAAAACATCATCTGCATATGCAGAGAGTTTAATTTGGTGTGATTTTAGCGTAAAACAAATAATAAGAGGGTTATTTCTAATTCGTTCAAGGAATGGTTCCAAACATAATAAGAAAAATAGTGAGGACAGGGGGCATCCCTGACGTGTACCTCTTTGTAAACCAAAATATGGGGAAAAAAGACCATTAACAAAAACACATGCTTTTGGATCTGTATGTAATAATTTGACAAAAGAAATTAACTTTGGACCAAATCCGAACCATTTTAAAGTGTGAACCATGAATTGCCAATTAATACGGTCAAAAGCTTTCTCTTCATTCAAGGATAATGCAGCTAAGGGAGAGGGATATTTTCCACTAAGGGTGAGTGTTAGAATCCGGGTTCTCTGGTTGGCACAGGTAGGTACTTGTGACAAGCAGGGAACCTTTCCTCTAGTCAGGGTAAGGGGTTACACTCCTGAAATAACCCCTGCTCACGCTATAGGTAGCTTGGTGCGAGCAGACAAGGCTTATCTCAGAGCGTTATAGGTTAAGCATTGGTGAACACATACAGTAACCAAGTGACAACACTACAAATGGACACCACACAGGTTTTTGTATTAAAAATAAGGATTCTTTATATAGAGTTACAACAAGACCATTAAACGACAAAAATACACAAGACTGTTACTTAGATGGTAGAAGTTTGCTTAGTTCTCTTAAGTCAAATGCGACACTTTAAGTCAATGTACTTTAGATGCGACACGCAGGGCAACAAAAGTGCTGCAACGATGCTGATGCGATGAAGTTTTTGGTGCATAGAAATAAAGACGTGAAGATCTTCCAGATGCGTTACGCTTCTCCGATGTTGTGAGAAGACTCGACGTGTCGGCTGCAGCAGCGTCACCCCTTTACGCGATGCGACGACAGCGGCCTTGGCAGCGGCACTCTTCTCCGACGTTTGCGAGACGCTTCCGCTCGATGCGATGCTGAAGCGGCGTCAGCCCTTTACGCGATGCGACGACAGCAGCTCTGACGGCGGCACGCTTCTCCGTGGATGCGAGGCGCTTTTCTTGATGCGGTGCAATGTGACAACTACGACGGTTGCGATGGCGACACGCTTCTTCCTCGATGCGAGACTCTTCTCTTGATGCGGTGCAATGCGTCAGCTACGATGTCTGCGATGGCGACACGCTTCTTCGGCGTTGCGATACACTTCCGGAATGATGCGAGACACTTCCGCTCGATGCGATGCTGCAGCGGCGACACCCTTTGCGAGATGCGACGACAACAGCTCCGACGGCGGCACGCTTCTCCTTCTTGAGTCACGCTTCCAGCTCCTTGCGACACGCAGTCCCTCAGAAGCCCCAACAACAGCAGCAGGCACTTCCAAAAGACTTTGGGGAGCTGGGGGGTGAAGTCCATTGGTCCTGGGACTTTGTTCTGGGGGCAAGCTCAGCACAAGCCCTTGGAGATCTTTTAAGCACAAGTTGAAATAAAGTCTTTGTTGTCTTTCTCCTCTCCTTTCAGCAGCAAGGCAACCACTTCCGGCCAATCCCCCAGGTCAGGGACAGTACTCCTCCTTACAGCTTTCCCGGTTCCTTCTCCTCAGGCAGAGATTCTTCTTGTCAAGCAGGATCTAATTTCTTGGGAGCAGGGTCCCAATACTTATACCCCTAATTCCTTTGTTCCTCTGGGGTAGAGGGGCCTATGCCCTGTCCAAACCAGTTCTTGAGCACTTTGTTGACATGACTATGCCTTTCTATTCAGGGTGCAGGGCAGAGATATCAGCCGCTCCACAGGAGGTGGAGCCAGCATTGTGGTGGCAGAGCACAGCCCTATTCAGAGTCCAGGTGCACTCCTCCCACCCATCTGGATGTCAATCTCTCTATTCACCACCAGGCTACCTAGCCCTGCCCCTCTGGGATTCCCCAACCCTGTCACTCACACAAACCAGACAGGCAGATACACATCATAGCAGAGGCGGGCTGAAATGGTTAGGCAAGCAAATGCCAACTTTCTAAAAGTGGTATTTGCAAACACAGAATACTAAAATAAACTTTACTAAAAGATGTATTTTATTATTCTGAGTTCAGGCATACTAAACTCGATTTTCTACCATGTTCCCTGGGTCTGTTAGGATCATATGTTGTAACAATTCTAACAGCCCATTCTGGCCTATGGGAACAGGTAGCCTTGCAATAGTGAAAACCGAAAATGGCTGTAATTCACTATTAGGACCTGCCACACACATCAGGGTGTGGTATCTTCTATTTCTATTGTAGTTACCGTGTATGACATACTGGTGTTGTTGCCATGTATGACATACTTGAGTTCTGTAGCCTCCCAGTGCAGTGGGTCTGAAAAACACTTCCTCGTTACCGATGCCAGGACGGAATAGCAAAGACCCGTAACTAAGCAACCACGTCAGTATAGGTCATCACGCACTCCCACGTTGTCAAGAATCACGCATTGCACGTTTCCTTGAATCTTCCTCTTCGTGACGAACGCGCTACAAAGGAACTGGAATGTCGCGTGCAGAGTGAGTATCTCTCTGGAATCACTTGTTTACTTTCAACTCTTTTTACCGATTGCGCATTGGTTTAGTTCAAAACAGCGAAACAGCGAAGCAATAAACATCAAACGATACCTGCAATCTTGGTTTAATTGTAAACGCTGGACCCTAATCTGTCTTTTGAAGGTACCCCAATGACACAAGCAAATTAGAAGTACACACCGATGGCTCCCAACTCACACTCTAATCCTCCCCAGAGATCATTAGCGAGCGCTGTGTGTTGGAAACTGCTACCGCTTTAGAGTACCTCGCGTTTAACGCGCAAGTGAGATTCTTGTCAACAAAGTAAATAGATGCAGCCTTATAACTTGCAGTCTCACCACCACCTTGGAGAATGACGCGTGTTAGGATCTTCTTCTTGAAAAGGCTGCCGACTACGCCAGTGTTGTAATTAAAGCAGGCTACCACAGAGATAAGTTGAAGAAGATGAATTTATTCTTCATAGAAAGATCCTATCCAACAGTCAACCAGATCAGCTCCAATCGCTAACCCAGAACCTTCCTCACACCTAGATTCTACAGAACTCAAGTATGTCATACATGGCAACAACACCAGTATGTCATACACGGTAACTACAATAGAAATAGAAGATACCACACAGGGCTTGTCCTACCTTATGCTTACAATGCACCCTGCCCTTGGGCCTACCATAGGGGTGACTAATAGGAAGTTAAGGGAAGGTTTAGGGACTGGGAAGTGGGTGCACTTGCCCAGTCAGCATGACAGTACCAGACTGCACGCAGGTTCTGCAATGGCAGACCTTAGACACATTTTACTAGGCCGCTTCTGTGGGTGGCACAACCAGTGCTGCAAGCCCACCAGCAGCATTTGTATTTACAAGCCCTGGGCACTCCTGGTGCACTTTACTGGGGTCTGACAGTAAACCAAATTAGCCAATCATGGAATCCAACAAACATATACATTTTACATAAGGAGAGCATATGCACTTTAGCACCGAACAGCAGTGGTAAAGTGCCCAGAGTCATAAAACAGCCAACAACAGGTCAGAAAAAATGCAGGCGGAAGGCAAAAAGTTTAGGGATGACCCTGCAAAAAGGGCCAAGTCCAACGCTGAGAATATTAGAAAACATTCTGCCATTATCAGAAGCTAAACGTCCTTTAACAAAACCAGCCTGATCTGGGTTAACTAGAAGAGGAATAACTTTCTCAAAAACGGGTAGCCAAAATCTTTGCATACATTTTACAATCATAATTGATTAGTGAAATGGGACGGAAATTTTTACAAAAGGAGGGATATTTGTCTGCTTTAGGGATGACAATTATAAGGGCTTCTAAAAAAGAGCCACAGGCCTTAGAGTTGGACAAGAATAATTTAGGGGTAAAAATTGAAGAGAAGGCTAAAAATAATTCAACTGATAAGCCATCAGGGCCAGGAGCCTTAGATTTTTTTAAGGATTTGAGAGCATCGGATAGTTCTTGAAGAGAGATATCCTCTTCCAGTGATGAGAAGATATCTGGGAGAGCTTTAGGTTTAGGAATATCTTGGAAGAAAGATACAAAATCTTCTTCAGAGGGATTAGTAGTTTCTGTGTATAATAGTTTATAATACGATTGAAATGTATTAATAATATTGGAGTCGGATGATAGGAGTTTATTGTTTGTTTCTGAGTGGATAGGACCAATATTCTTATGTTCTGATTTAATTTTTAAATAATTCGCTAACATTTTCCCTGCTTTGTTATGGCCTCCATGAAATTTCGATTTAACCTTGAGAAGAATGTTACAAGCGTCAACAGTAGCAATTTTGTTCAGGGTGGATTTAGCTTTAATTAACTCTTGTAATGAAGAAGAGGATTTGGATGATAAATATTTATGTTCTAAAGTTTTGATTAGTGTTAGGGTTTCTTTATATTTAGCAACTCAGTCGCTTTTTTTTCTCGGAGGAATAAGCAATAGTGAAGGCTCTAAATGATCCTTTAAATGCATCCCAAAAATTATTGTGAATTGAAGTGTTTAAAGAATTATTAAGTACACAAAATTAATTAATAAAAGAGGTTGCTTCTTTAATAAAAGTACGATCTGACAAGAGGTGATTATTAAAATGCCAGTGACCTTGTTTGCACGTACTGATGGATACATCAATAGAAATAGAAACGGGGGCATGGTCAGAAATAAAAATTGAACCAATTTCAGACGAGTGGAGACAAGGTAATAGTGACTTGGAAATTAGAATATAGTCAATACGAGACCTTGTAAGGTGTACAGGAGAAAAAAAAGTAAATTCTGAGGCATCTGGGTTACATCTTTTCCATGCATCAAATAAAGGACGAGATGAAATGGCGGACTGGAACGATTTATGGGTTTTATTTACATTTGGATTTTCTGTCTGAAAAAGGATCTAACCAATTATTGAAATCACCATCAACCACAACATTAGAATTAGGTATAGATAATAGCTTCATTTTTATAGTACCAAAATTCCAGATCCGGTTTAACAGGAACATAAATATTGAAAAAGGTAATTTGCATTTTGTTGATGATAGCATCAACCAGTACCCAACGACCATTAGAGTCACATTCTGATGATAATATTTGGGCATTAGTAGATTTATGAAACAATATGGCAACACCAGCATGACGTTCAGTAGCAGGAGAAAAAACGATTTGATTAACCCATTGACGTTTGAGTTTAAGAGATTCTGCATCATTACAGTGGGTTTCCTATAAAAAAGCAACTTGGGCGTTAATTTTAGCTAAATGAGACAATACCTTTTGACATTTAACAGGATGATCAAAACCACGCACATTCCACGAGACCACATTAACCATAACGTTGGATTAGGGGGTACATGAGGAAACAGGAACACAAAGCTGCAAAATCAGAAAAATAAAAAGAGAAAGAAAAAAAAACGTTTGATATGTGATGAGGAAAGGGCAGTTTTAGAAGCAAGACAATTATTATAAAACATAACTAAAAGTGTGTAGAAACAATAAAAGAGGAAAGGAAGAAAGAAGAAAAGGAAGAGAAGAAACAAGAGGAAGAAGCAAGTAAACAGATCAAGGATTAACATCTAGATCTGTAAAGATAAGGAAGATCAAAAAAGATGAGCATAGTGACACCGAAGGACACGGACCACAATAATAAATATAAAAGAATAGAGAAAATGAGAACCTCATGACTACAAAGAGAACAAATAGAGAAAGTCAAACAAGCAAAACATTTGAATTAAGAGAGCGATCCTGAAATATAAGTGAAGTCAAGTATTAGTATCCATGCCAAGTGAGGAGAGATTATGAAGAAAGAGTTTGAGTTTATCCGGATCATCAAAGGAGCGTGACCGACCATCATGTGTAATTTTACAAAGGCACGGATGAAGAATTCCATATTGGATATTAAGCTGTCTCATCTGAGGGCGAAGAGCAAGGTATTCTTGACGTCGGGCATTTGTTGCATTGGAGATATCTTGAGATATGAAGATATTATGGCCCGACCAGATAAGGCGACGTTTAAGTCTTACAGCCTTCAAAACGTGCATAAGCTTGGTGAATTCCAAGAAAAGCATTATGATTCCACGTGGTTTGTTAGCAGAAGGATGAAGACGACCCAGCCGATGTGCTCTTTGTATGTTGAGGGGATTTGAAGATGACTGAAGATCCAGGAGCTCTGGAAGGAATTTCTGTAGAAATGCTACCAAGTCACATAAAGGGTTGGAGACCACAAACTTCATCTAAGATAGAGTCCAGAACTGGATTCTGTGAGGAAAGAATTGGAGAAGGCGGGTCGTTTTTATGCCTTTTCGGTTTTGTACCAGAACTCCTTTGTTCCTTTCTTTTAATCTTTCATTATTGCTAATTTGCACTGCCTAAGATGGCGCTGTTTTGAAGCGCTCAGTCGCTGACTCCTTCAGGGTCACGTGACTCACGAACCTATCAGCTTGCACCGGCCTCTATTTGGACTGCCGGATGCAAGCGCGCACTTTGCTGTAACTTTATGCCGCTTGCCGAAGGACGATCCTATTGCTTTGCGAGATTGTTTTTGTAATAAATAAGATTGCTGCACTTTAGGGCACAGGCCACTCTGTTTTTAGATATTTTAGTTCGTAGTACGTGACCTTTTATCTCTGGTTACCCGGCTACCATTTTAAAATTGTATTTGTATTGTTTTAACTTTGCTGACCCGCACCTTAAAAAAGAAATTCACCGGAACTCCTTTGTTCCTTTCTTTTAATCTTTCGTTATTGCTAATTTGCACTGCCTAACATGGCGCTGTTTTGAAGCGCTCAGTCGCTGACTCCTTCAGGATCACGTGACTCACGAGCCTATCAGCTTGCACCGGCCTCTATTTGGACTGGAGTATTATTAAATACTCTGCTGCGAACCTGAGGTCTTTACGAGCTCTGGCCTCTCCTAACTGTACCGGAGCCACACGTCTACCACAAAGATTTGTATGTGCTAATTGCCATTTTGCTCTAGGCCACGGCCTTAAAAAATGCCAGAAGCCTTCTGTCTTGTCTATTCCAAAGAATAAGTCACTTCCAGGAGCAGACAAGGTTTTTCACTTCTGGAGTTTAAACTGTCGCTCTCTCCCTAAAAACAGGGCTCATATTTATGATTTTTTACATTAAAAAAAACCTGACGCCCTTTTCCTTACTGAGACTTGGCTTCATGATGGCTCTGGGCCGGAAATTGTTGAGGCTCTCCCTCCTGATTATGTCTTTGTCAGGAGCGATAGGAGTACGGGAAGAGGCGGCGGGATAGGGATTATTTATAAATCTGTTTATTCTTGTAAATTTGAGTCCCAATCCCTCCCAGGTTGTGAGTCCGCCTTATTTAAACTTGCTATTTCTTCGCAACTTACCATTTCTGGACTACTCATTTATCGCCCCCCTGGCTATGCAAAACTTTGGTCATCCTCCCTGCCAGATTTAATTGCCCCTCTCATTCTACATGCAGCTATTTTTTTGATTTTGGGCGATCTTAACCTTCATTTTAAGACCTAACCAGTTCGGACAACTCTACTCTTCTAGCCGACCTGGAAGCCCTTGGCTTGTCTCTCCACAACAAGGGACCTACACATCAAGCAGGGCATTTACTAGACCCTATTTTTTCTAATCTTTCCTTTGTATGTAACTGCCCTGCTCTGCCCCTAAGTTGGTCTGATCATTATGCGGTCCACTTCCAACTTAAGGTTCTTGATTCTCCAGTGTCTCGGCCAATATCTGACTCGGGGAGTAAGAGACCCTGGCATAAGCTGAAACTAGACACGTTAAATGGTCTTCTTGAAGGGAATCTTCCAGATCCGACACTTCTACTTACCCACTTAAACAAGGCAATATCGGACTGGTTATTTTCCTCTATAAACCTTTGCCTGCCTCCCTCGTCGAAAATGTGCTCTTCCCATCGCACCCCAGTTCCATGGTTTAATGAAGACTTGAAGATTCTAAAATCACAATGTAAAGTTTTAGAAAGAAAGTGGCGAAAACTTTATGCTCCTAACTGTAAAATTGACTATAAGACAGCTCTTCATAAATATCATGCTGCCTGTAAGGCAGCAAGAGCAATGCATATTTCCAAAACCATTACTAACTCATTGAACAAACCTCAAGTTTTGTTCTCAATGGTTAAAAAACTGTCCGGGCAAACACTCTTCCTGTACCCCCTGCCCTGGATGCTACTAAATGCAACAACATTGCTAATTTTTTTACCGAGAAGTGAAGACAATATATAGTAAATTTGTTCCTACTTTGTCTCAGGTCTCAAATCCGTCTGACACAGATACGATGCACATGGATTCTCCCCCTGACACAGTGCAAATGGATTCCCATTTTGACACAGTGAAAATCTCACAGTGGCCTCTCCTTAATGAGGAATCATTTAAATACTGCCTATCCAAGGTAAATTCAGGTTCCCCTCTGGACCCCCTACCAGCTAATATTTTAAAACTACTTTCCCCTACCATATTGGGACTCTGAAGAGACCTCCTAAATACTTCAATACGCGAGTCATATGTTCCAATGGATTGGAAACACGCGATGGTGATTCCTCTATTGAAAAAACCCAATGCCGATCCCTCGGTCCTGGCGAATTACCGCCCTATTTCACTTCTACCAGTATTTTCTAAAATTCTGGAAAAACATGTCAATTTTCACCTAACCTCTCATATTGAAAAATCTGGATATCTGCACCCTTCTCAATCGGGCTTCAGAACACACCACTCTACTGAAACTACCCTTTTGGAGTAACTGAAAAATTACGTCATTGCTTAGATCAGGGTGAGACCATGGCGCTCATTTTATTAGATCTGAGCACAGCATTTGACACCGTGTCTCACCCTATCCTGCTGAAATCTCTTCAGTTAGCAGGTGTGGAAGGCTCAGCCCTGCTATGGCTGTCCTCTTTTCTTAGCGACCGTTCATTTCAGGTCCTTTCTTCTGGTTTTTCTTCCACCTCTCGAGCATCTGCATATGGAGTCCCACAGGGTTCTACCTTGAGTCCACTACTTTTTAATATCTTTGTGCATCCCCTTGCTACCATCGTTGAGGACGCAGGGCTCACTCTATACTCCTATGCAGATGACACTCAAATCATTTTTTCGTTATCCTCCTCTAAAGACAATACGATATCTTCTCTAAGGAATGGTCTGCTCCAAGTTTCGAAATGGATGAATACCAACTGCCTTTAAATTAAACGGGGACAAAACGGAGGTCATCATCTTGGGGAAAGATAAACATCTTTGGAACTATTCTCATTGGCCTCAAGAAATGGGTTTATTTCCTCCGCCGGTAACCCAAGCCCGTAATTTAGGTTTCATTATTGACAGCCAACTTTCCATGCGGCAACAAGCAGTGAGTACGGTGGGTACCTGTTTTTCCATACTAAGATGGCTGCGGAAAATAATTTGGATGCTCCCTTTTTCTACACAAAGAACCGTAGTCCAATCCCTTATTATGTCCCGATTGGACTACGGGAACATACTCTACTTAGGCTGCAATAGGGAACCCTTGAGGAGGCTGCAAATGGTCCAAAATTCTGCAGCGCGCCTTCTCTGCCATATTGCAAGGAGAGCCTCGGTTACTCCTTTTTTGCAGGATCTTCATTGGCTCTGCATTAGCAACCGCATCAAATTTAAAGCTCTTTGTCATATTTTTAAAATAAAGCAAGGTGCAGCTCCAGTGTATCTACGGGAACTCATTTGCCCTTACACACCGCATCGCGCCCTGCGCTCCTCCACCCAGGGTAACTTGTCGCTTCCCAGATTTAAATTGACAAGAATGGGCGAACGCTCCTTCTCGTACTTTGGACCGAAACTCTGGAATTCCCTTCCTAATCATGTGAAGCAGGAACCTTCTTATCTAAAATTTCGCCGAGACATTAAGACCTGGCTCTTCATTCAGCAATTGGCCTAGTTACTTAGTCTAATTCAGACTTATCTGCGCCGGAAACCCTAATAGGGTAGCTGTGCGCCTAACAAATTCAATAATAATAATAATAATAAAGAGGATCTGGCCATGTGGAGATCGTTAGCCATTGTTGATTTGCAAAGGAAATCACCTTGAGAGTTGTAGCAAAAAGTGAACAATTTCTTATCTGAAACAAATTATTCCTTATAGTGAAGAAAAGGAAGTAATGATATTTCAGTCAGAATACGACAGATATTTAAAGTTCCTCCAGTAAGAGAAAGTAACTGGTGCACTTTAACTTGAGCACTTCACATATTCAAGATTAAAATCACTTGAGAAAAAGCAACTCCATTGGTATCATGTTTTGGTAAAAACGGTGTTCTTGTGGGTTACTCCATGCCCAGAAGTGTTTGTACATGCAGGCACTGTGTCAGGAAGCAGTAAGTCTCCACCGTAGCTGAAAACAGCACAAAATCGGCAAAAAAAGAAAAATGCGAGCACCACATCCCAAAATGGTGGACGCTCGCGTCAAAGATCTAATAAGTGCATTAAGAAACAAATTATTCCTTATAGTGAGGAAGGGGTAGTAATGATAAGTCCCTCAGAAAACGACAAACATTTAAAGATCCTCCAATGAGAGAAAGCAACTGGTGCAGCTCAACTTAAGCTCTTCACAAAATCAAGGCTAGGATCACTTCAGAGGGAGCTACTCCATAGGCATCATTATTTCAGCAACAAAAACGGTGTTCTTGTGAGTTACTCCATGCCCAGGGGCAGATTTTACATGCAGTCATAGTGGCAGGAGATATTAAAGCCCCACTGTAGCTGAAAACGGTATAAAATTGGCAGTACAGGAAGACGCGAGCACCGCGACTCAAAATGGCTCGCGTCTCCGTAAGGCGAAATTTGCCGCGATGTTGAACTGGCACAAAAATGATGTTACTGGTGGTGAAAAGCAGTATTTAGACTCACCGCATTGCCACAAATGAAAGACCGTCATCCACAGCTAGAAAAACATGGAAATGAGGCTCAAACAGCGCGTCGGAGTCCCGCGACGGTGCAGAGCTCACATCGGGTCCGCCATGTCAACTCGGCGCGCAAGCCACCCCCCTTAAAAGTTCTGGCACCCCGCTAGTCAGCGCAAGAGCAGATTGACCTGTGCACAAAAGATGTCCCTTTTGTTGATCCTTTCCAACACTATTACTACAACTATAATGAATTTGTTTGGCACATTCTGAATAGATCAATACTCTTGCCAGCGTAATTTGCCAGCTGTTCTTATGCTTATTAAATATTGTTATATTTGCCAAATTATACTCTACAAAATTGGTTCAATGAGAACTTTGTTCTCACTTGTAAACCAATTCCTTGTTGATCCTCTTCAGCGATGTGTGCTGTACCTTTAGACTCATTCCAAGCATTACACTGTAATATTATCTCACTGTATTGCAACTTCCTAATATCTCATGCTCTGTTAAGTTATACACATTTCCTATGGGAAAAAGGTAATTCTATATGTCTGTATAAAATGTTCATCACATACATGTAAATAATTCTTGAAAACGATGCTGAATACCTCACCACAATGCATATTGGTAATTCCTCTGTTACAGTGTGGTTGAAATATTGCTCGTAGATACTGTCAGTATTCTTTTGATATCTATTTCTACAGCTATTCTTAAGCAAAATGCTCACTCTTATTTTTACTGTTAAATTAATTTTTATGGACACAGTGGTCATTTTCCAGCTCCCGGTGCAATTTTATCCTTGTATTTGGACTTCTGTTTTTGATTTACTTCACTCAATGCCAGCCATATTTAATTAGTCTCACCCAAGCACCACTACATGTTGTTATTCACATGCACACCTCCGTTTATCAGCTACCTGTGTTCATATCTATTTCTTTTTGCTGTGTAATTGATGGTGTTGGTATACTACTTGACTTTAGATGAAGTAAAGGTTTGTCTGTGCGGAAGGACTTCAGTAGTTGGGGGGTTTGTTTTTTTCCCATCTTCTTTTCTGTCTGTAGATCTAATGTTGGTTGTGGGCAAGGTCTTTGAAATACCAGGGCACTGAAACGCTTGGCATACCCATGTTTGTCTTAGTTACATTCCCTTAGCCAGGGTTGCTTGGTGATGGGACGCCTTGAGCAATTGACTGAAGTAGGTGAGAAAGCAAGAGTTTTTAAGAGGAAACCAGTGATCTAGCTTTCTGTAGATGTGGATGCTGAGAAATGCAGTGATTTCATTTTCTGTAGAGCTGAATACTGGAAGCTGAAGTGATGTGACCTCACATAGACATGAATTTTGTGGAATCAGGTTTAGTAGAAAAAGATAATAAAGTGTATTGATCCCTATTCTCCTTGTGATACCAGCAAGAGACTGCATTTTTATTCATCAGAATTGGTTTATAAATCAAACATTGAAGAGGAGAAAGATTATTTAAGTCCTTCAGTGGCTAATAGGAAACCTACTAGCACTCCTTTCTTGTATTCTCTGATTCTACTATTATTCTGACTTCCAGGTGGTAGAAGCCTTGGGCTAATCCAGCAGTGGTTTGTGGTGATCCTTAAACATAACCATGCAAAATGCATGCATTATCCCCACCTATAATTTTCAACACTATCTCAGAAGGCATACTTTGAATTTTCCAACATGGGTGAAGGTAGATGCTGGTCAGCTCATTTGCTTGGGCTCTCTAATGCACGGCTAGGTCTTTCTATGCTAACCAGGAACAGACTTATTTAATTCAAAGAGCAATTCCATCAGATTGGTCACCTATATATTCTTTCCCCTTGCAGTGAACTGCCATGTTCTTCCTTCGAGATTTGTGTGGGAATTACAGAAGGTCCTCCCTGCCTTGGTGTAATACAATTGCTAAAACCTACTCTGTTCCCCCCAAAAGTACTTTCTCAGTCGGGAGTTAGGTTGTTTTTGTCAGTGGCTGCTTGTTGGACTTGGCCCTTCTGGCCGGTTCACCCCGAAACTTTTTGCTTAATATTGTGACTTGGTTTAGTGATTTTATGGACTTCTGCGCACTTTACCGCTGTGTCCCAGGGTAAAGTGCGTGCGTGTTGTGAGGTTGGCCTGCCCTCCCATAGGAATGCATGGGGGAATGTATGTGCCCTGGTAGTTCCTGATGCGTGGGGTGTGCAGGCCCGTGTTTGGTATGTGCGGACTCGTGTGAGTGAATGCTGCACGTTGATGTGTGCGGCGTGCATGTACCTAGTGTGGAAGTGCCACTTCTAGAAGTGGGCACTTCAGTGTGCAGTCTGAAATGTGTGGCTTGTCTGGCGATTGGCTGGTGAGGTCATGTGACGGGCTAGGGAAATCCCCAGGGTCAGGAGGAGTCACCCAGTGGTGAATAGGGAGTTAGCATGCTGATGGCTGGGGAGGAGTGTACCTGGGTCCTGAATAGGACAGGGCTTTCCCCACACAATGCTGGCGCCGGCCCCTGTGGTGCGTCTAATGACCCTAGCCCTGCCAGTGAATAGGGAGAGGGGCTGAGCAAAACAAAGTGCTCAGGAACCTGTTGGAACTGGTTCGCCCCTTCCCTGCACCTTAGACAAAGCCTTATACTGTATAAAAAGGGGCTGTGTCCCCTTACATTGTGTTCTCTTGCAGGATCCACTTGAGGGGGGGGGCCTGCTGCTGCTGGGCGCCAGGAGAGACCGCCACTGGGGACTGCCTCCCTGCTGGAGGGCCCTGTGAGCTGGCTCTGGGCCCAGCCTTTGCCCCCCTGCTCTCTGAAGGAACTTTTGGTGGCTGGACGTTGCTTATAGCGCCTGGGAGCGCTTTCTGGACTTCTTAGCGTTGTGCGCGCTGTTTTCCTGGACTTTGCCATCTTTATAGCGCTGGGAGCGCTGTTTTGCTTTATAGCGCTAGGCGCGCTGTGATTCTGATAGCGGGTGCCCACCCCGCGATTCTGCCGTGTTTGACCAGGTCGGCGGGTGCCCACCCCGCCGTTGTGTTCGTTACGAGGGAGCCTACCCCTCATTGCCGCTGTGGACGAGAATCACTGCTGCAGCCCGGACCGGAAGTCAGGCGGGCTGAGGGCGGGCCTCCGGGACAACCGGAACTGAGAAGAGGAGGGCGGGAGCCTACCCCGCCTCCTACCGAAGCGTCGCGGCTGCTTAACCCCCGGAGCAGGCAGGAGCCTACCCTGCGCCCCGGGGTACTGAGGAGAGTGACGAGGACGGCCGGAGCTGGAGCGGAGGGGGGCGCGAGGCACATTGTCGGTGCCTGCCCCCTCCGTGTCGAGAAGCAGCCCCGGAGTCCGCCGGCACCAGAAAGAGCAGAGCGGAGACGACGCGGGAGTCCCCCAAGCAGCCGGTGAGTGTCTAGAGGGCTGGGGGACTCCGCGCATGTGCTGGGGGTGCGGGGAGCCCTGCTCACGAGCCCCGTGAGGCTCCAACAGTTGTCACATTGCCCACGAGCCCCGTGAGGCTCCAACAGTTGTCACATTGCTTCTCGAGCCCAGTGAGGCTCCAACGTTGTGGGGCATCGTTTGTTCAGAGCCGTGAAGGCTCCAACGAGCGGCAGATATTGTGCAGAGTCCAGAGGGACTCCAACGACGGGGCATTGTAGTTCCGAGCCACGAGGGCTCTAGGGGACATATTTGAATGGTCAGAGCCCAGAGAGGGCTCCAGAGGCACGCAGAGTGCCTGAAGTTCGTTTCCCAGCTGCCCAGCACTTAGTGGGCAGCTGCCACGTTTAGGTGGGGGACCATTTTCGTTGTAGTCTGCGCAGCTGGCGCAGCTTGACTGAATACAGAGCGTCCTAGCTTGGACAAGGCCAGTTGGCCCAGGGACTGCCACAGGTGGTGGCTCATGTGGAGTTTTGCGCTGTTGTCCCTACTTGCACCTCTGAATGTGTGTTGATGCATCATGTGCCTTGTTTTACACCTCTGAATGTTTTATGCATCATGTGTGTTCCTTCCTTGCACCTCTGAATGTGTTTTGATGCGTCATGTGCCATTGCTTTACACCTCTGAATGTTTTAGGCATCATGTGTTTTCCTTCCCTACACCTCTGAATGTGATGCATCATGTGTAACGTTCTATTACCCCTACAGGTATTGTGATACTTAGGTGGTTGTTTGCTTTCTCCTAGTACAGGTGGTGCTAGTGAGGTTCTAGTTCCCTGCGCAGTATTCTCCTAAAGTGGTTAGGGTTGCGTAGGTGATACTTTCTTGATACCAGTAAGTACTGGTTGTGTGCTATACCTATTATTTTTGTGCTACAGTGATCTTATATATTTTATGTGCTAAATATCTAAAAGTGCTAATTCCTGACAGTGGTCCAGGTGGCCCTGTCTTGTACATAATCCCTTGTAAATTCTGCCCGTGCCTGTTGGCACATTGTAAAGTGTGTGTTTTTATCTAATGTGTTGTGTATAATACAAAGGCTATTTTTATAGAATACCTTGTGTGGAGTTTCCTTTGTGGTGGGCCTTGGGTGTTGTGGCTGGGTGCGCGCGCAAACGCCTTACACATCGCCTCAGAGATAAGCCTGACTGCTCGTGCCAAGCTACCAAGGGGGTGAGCAGGGGTTATCTTTGGCGTGTAACTTCCTTGCCCTGACTAGAGTGGTGGTTTCTGCCTGACTTTGGCGCAAGCCTTAGCCAACCAGAAATCGCCAGGTCTAACATTGGTGGCAGCGGTGGGATTTGGACTTGCGTTTGCGCTGTACCGCAGCAGCGACTGGCCACACTGCAAAACTCTGCATTAGATAATCACATTCTAGGGATTATTGTTTTGAAGTTCCTTTATTTCTTCTCCTGAAGGTATCATTGTGTAATTGTGTCCAGTACATTTGTCCCCCGCCCTGCGCCCAGAGTTGGTACCTGTGTCACGTGGTGGTCAGGTTGAGGGATCAGGGGTGGTAGAAACTGCCCTACCAGTCCGAGGGGAGGGTTGTGTGTGGATGGTGTGTGTGGCACTAGACAGTGAGTGTGAGTTCTCCAGGATAGAGAGCTCACTGAAACCTTTTGTGAATTGTGTACTCCTGTGTAGCTCCGACCCCCAGGTTCCTGGTGTTGAACTCTTCTCAGGAACGTCCGCCAAAATGGAGCCTGCTTTTAACTTCTGTAGTCTGTTTAGGTACAGTAGGTTGGAGCTGGTAAGGTTCTGTGAGGAGAGGGACATAGAGGTGGGTGAGTCAGATACCCAGTCCAAACTGAGGGACAACCTGATCCTTTGGCAAAAGGAGGAGTGGAAGCGAGAGCGCAGCGAGGAAGATAGGGCCCGGGCCGCACGCCGAGAGGGTGGTGGGTCTGAGGGGAGCCCTGAGGAATCTGAAGAGGAGGAAGGTTACCTGACAGGGACGCCAGTAGAGAGTGAAGACCCCATAGATAGGGAGTCCCTTGCTGGGTCCAGTGTCAGGAGCAGCACCCCATCCCTTTCCCTGTCCCCAGAGGAGTGGGTAGATAGGAGGGAAGAGAGGGAGCATCAGCTGGCCATGGAGAAGCTCAGGTTAGAGCATGCCTGGGGGATGGCACAGCTGACTAGAGAAGAGAAAAAGCTGGAGACCGAGAGGGTCTTAGCGCAGGAGAGGATGGCGGAGGCTGAGAGGGCCTTCGCCAGGGAGAGATTAGCTCTGGAGGGTAAGTTGTCCCCAGAGCGCAGTGGTAGTTTTCTGGGCTCCCCAGGGAGGGTTGAGTCCAGTGGTGGCAGCAATAGAGAGACCAGTGCAGAGAGTCCCATTCCCAGGTCCCCCAGTATGGTACCTAGTTCCCGAGAGGAGGAATGTAGGTTGAAATTCAGGGGCAGGAAGAAGCTGCCTCACCAGTCTTGGGAGAAGTTTGTGGAGGAATGCGATGATGCACTGTTTGATTGGGTAATGGGTAGCACGAAGGAGGATTTTGAAAAACTGTATGATCTGCTCATCCGAGAGCAGCTATCCAGTAGTTTTTATCCCGAGTTGCGCCAACACCTGTTAGCATGGGGGCGCACTGATCCATGGGAGCTGGCAACAGAAGCAGACCGATGGGAACGGGCCCCGAGTTATGATGAGGAATGGGATAGTTCTTCCCACACTAGTGACTCAAGTAGTGGTTCAGGTACCTTCCAGCCCAGCGTGGTGGAAGAGGCTCCGTGTAGCCCAGCTAGGTCCCAGGATAGCGAGGAGGGTGTAGGGCCTTACGGCCTGGCTCAGTGGAGCGGGAGTAAGTGGGTGACCGAGGGTCCCCAGACGTACAAAACCCTGCCTCAGGACTTGGATGGTTTCGTGAGGGAACACCAAGTTGGGGACCTAGGCTGTCCTGTTAGCCCATTTGAGGAGGATCACCTAGTGAGTAGAGGACCTGGAGCGCCTGTGAGCAGGGCTCCTGTGGTTCTAGAGGCTGGCAGTACCGCTCCGGTAGGGAGGGTACAGGAGTCCAGCGTGAGGAGTGGTTGGGGGATGAGTTTCCCAGTGGATGCACCAGTGGACCAGGGACTAGCCAGTTGGGCTAGATCTTCTTGGGAGGACCCGGGTGGCGCCACTTCTGTTCTGGGGGATCTTTGCGCACTGTCAGGTGGACAGGGGACGGGAGATCTGCGCCAGACAGACAGTCACACGACACATGGGTCATGTGTCAGCCTCAGGGGGATGGCGTGTAAGTCCCCAGAAGTCCTGGAGTGCCAGGCAATTATTCCACCGAAGGTTTTAGACCAAAGGTTGGGAGGCCAAGTTCAGGAGCAGCCTGACCTGAAGGGTCTGACTACTGTAACCAGTGTCCTGACCGGTTCTTCTTCCAGAGGGACCGCCCCAGTTGGTAGGGAGCAGGACTCTGGAAGGGGGTGCAGAGGGTGGGAGAGCCCACCTCTGACCCCGGTGCAACCTGAGGGGTTAAACCCTAGGTTGGTAGACCAGTTCTCAGGGAGGGGTCCTGAGCTGGTTGGTGAGTTATGTTACGGGGTCGCCTCTCAGAGGAAGAGAGGGCGGAACCCTAGGAGAAGAGGTAGGGGGAGGAGAGCCTCACCCGTGACGTTTGGTCAGCTTGAGGGTACAGACCCTAGGCTGGAAGATCAGTGGCAGTTTAGAACTGCCCTGATGAGGGGTAGAGTGGAGAATGGCTGCTATGTGCCAGGGGTTACTACCCCCCACTCTATGGTTAGGCAAGGACCAGTGGCACCTGGGTGGCCTAGGGCCTGGTCTTGGCCGCGGACAGCTTGGGAGTACCAGTGGGGTAGCCCAGTTGGTCCGGAGAGTGGTTTGAGAAGAAACCCCATGGGTTCACCGTGGCGTAGAACAGGAGGGTGTCCCGGCAGTGGCGGGCCCGCGTCCGTGTTCTATCGCCCCAAGCAGGGAAGTCCATCACGGTGGTGATTGGTCTACCCTGCGTTTTGGCTGGAAGGGGGTTGTGTTGGACTTGGCCCTTCTGGCCGGTTCACCCCGAAACTTTTTGCTTAATATTGTGACTTGGTTTAGTGATTTTATGGACTTCTGCGCACTTTACCGCTGTGTCCCAGGGTAAAGTGCGTGCGTGTTGTGAGGTTGGCCTGCCCTCCCATAGGAATGCATGGGGGAATGTATGTGCCCTGGTAGTTCCTGATGCGTGGGGTGTGCAGGCCCGTGTTTGGTATGTGCGGACTCGTGTGAGTGAATGCTGCACGTTGATGTGTGCGGCGTGCATGTACCTAGTGTGGAAGTGCCACTTCTAGAAGTGGGCACTTCAGTGTGCAGTCTGAAATGTGTGGCTTGTCTGGCGATTGGCTGGTGAGGTCATGTGACGGGCTAGGGAAATCCCCAGGGTCAGGAGGAGTCACCCAGTGGTGAATAGGGAGTTAGCATGCTGATGGCTGGGGAGGAGTGTACCTGGGTCCTGAATAGGACAGGGCTTTCCCCACACAATGCTGGCGCCGGCCCCTGTAGTGCGTCTAATGACCCTAGCCCTGCCAGTGAATAGGGAGAGGGGCTGAGCAAAACAAAGTGCTCAGGAACCTGTTGGAACTGGTTCGCCCCTTCCCTGCACCTTAGACAAAGCCTTATACTGTATAAAAAGGGGCTGTGTCCCCTTACATTGTGTTCTCTTGCAGGATCCACTTGAGGGGGGGGCCTGCTGCTGCTGGGCGCCAGGAGAGACCGCCACTGGGGACTGCCTCCCTGCTGGAGGGCCCTGTGAGCTGGCTCTGGGCCCAGCCTTTGCCCCCCTGCTCTCTGAAGGAACTTTTGGTGGCTGGACGTTGCTTATAGCGCCTGGGAGCGCTTTCTGGACTTCGTAGCGTTGTGCGCGCTGTTTTCCTGGACTTTGCCATCTTTATAGCGCTGGGAGCGCTGTTTTGCTTTATAGCGCTAGGCGCGCTGTGATTCTGATAGCGGGTGCCCACCCCGCGATTCTGCCGTGTTTGACCAGGTCGGTGGGTGCCCACCCCGCCGTTGTGTTCGTTACGAGGGAGCCTACCCCTCATTGCCGCTGTGGACGAGAATCACCGCTGCAGCCCGGACCGGAAGTCAGGCGGGCTGAGGGCGGGCCTCCGGGACAACCGGAACTGAGAAGAGGAGGGCGGGAGCCTACCCCGCCTCCTACCGAAGCGTCGCGGCTGCTTAACCCCCGGAGCAGGCAGGAGCCTACCCTGCGCCCCGGGGTACTGAGGAGAGTGACGAGGACGGCCGGAGCTGGAGCGGAGGGGGGCGCGAGGCACATTGTCGGTGCCTGCCCCCTCCGTGTCGAGAAGCAGCCCCGGAGTCCGCCGGCACCAGAAAGAGCAGAGCGGAGACGACGCGGGAGTCCCCCAAGCAGCCGGTGAGTGTCTAGAGGGCTGGGGGACTCCGCGCATGTGCTGGGGGTGCGGGGAGCCGTGCTCACGAGCCCCGTGAGGCTCCAACAGTTGTCACATTGCCCACGAGCCCCGTGAGGCTCCAACAGTTGTCACATTGCTTCTCGAGCCCAGTGAGGCTCCAACGTTGTGGGGCATCGTTTGTTCAGAGCCGTGAAGGCTCCAACGAGCGGCAGATATTGTGCAGAGTCCAGAGGGACTCCAACGACGGGGCATTGTAGTTCCGAGCCACGAGGGCTCTAAGGGACATATTTGAATGGTCAGAGCCCAGAGAGGGCTCCAGAGGCACGCAGAGTGCCTGAAGTTCGTTTCCCAGCTGCCCAGCACTTAGTGGGCAGCTGCCACGTTTAGGTGGGGGACCATTTTCGTTGTAGTCTGCGCAGCTGGCGCAGCTTGACTGAATACAGAGCGTCCTAGCTTGGACAAGGCCAGTTGGCCCAGGGACTGCCACAGGTGGTGGCTCATGTGGAGTTTTGCGCTGTTGTCCCTACTTGCACCTCTGAATGTGTGTTGATGCATCATGTGCCTTGTTTTACACCTCTGAATGTTTTATGCATCATGTGTGTTCCTTCCTTGCACCTCTGAATGTGTTTTGATGCGTCATGTGCCATTGCTTTACACCTCTGAATGTTTTAGGCATCATGTGTTTTCCTTCCCTACACCTCTGAATGTGATGCATCATGTGTAACGTTCTATTACCCCTACAGGTATTGTGATACTTAGGTGGTTGTTTGCTTTCTCCTAGTACAGGTGGTGCTAGTGAGGTTCTAGTTCCCTGCGCAGTATTCTCCTAAAGTGGTTAGGGTTGCGTAGGTGATACTTTCTTGATACCAGTAAGTACTGGTTGTGTGCTATACCTATTATTTTTGTGCTACAGTGATCTTATATATTTTATGTGCTAAATATCTAAAAGTGCTAATTCCTGACAGTGGTCCAGGTGGCCCTGTCTTGTACATAATCCCTTGTAAATTCTGCCCGTGCCTGTTGGCACATTGTAAAGTGTGTGTTTTTATCTAATGTGTTGTGTATAATACAAAGGCTATTTTTATAGAATACCTTGTGTGGAGTTTCCTTTGTGGTGGGCCTTGGGTGTTGTGGCTGGGTGCGCGCGCAAACGCCTTACACATCGCCTCAGAGATAAGCCTGACTGCTCGTGCCAAGCTACCAAGGGGGTGAGCAGGGGTTATCTTTGGCGTGTAACTTCCTTGCCCTGACTAGAGTGGTGGTTTCTGCCTGACTTTGGCGCAAGCCTTAGCCAACCAGAAATCGCCAGGTCTAACACTGCTCCTATAATTTGTTTTTCTAAAATAAAACAATCATAAAAGCAGAATAAAAATAAAACAACTTCACTGTAGAAAGTCAATGCGTGTAACATTAAAATACAGTTTTTTATTATACTGGGTTTTCAGGTACACAAGATGTAAAAAAGCATTATCGAGTAGAATTGAAGAGGATAGATACTCAATCCCCAGTCCAATAATGTCCGTATGATACAGCTTATCACTAAAAAACAGACTTGTAAATAAAATTCCACTCATGGTGTATACAATAGCAAATAATTAAAACATCCTATTCTACTGCTTTCATCCTGACACGCCATATTGAAGACAAATACCGTGAGATTGCATAAACAATGCAATCGTTTGTAATAGTTTTAGATAATCCGCGTGCAGAATGGTGGTCACAAAACGTGATCGTTGCTGAACATAAGCCTTGCAGAAACATACGACATGTTCCTCATTCTCAGCTCTTTGACAACCAATGGGACATTTGTTAGATGCAATTTCCTTTTTGTTCCAGTGAAAGACGCCAAGGGCAAAATTGCCATTCTGAATTTGATGTAAAGTGCACGTGCAGTAGGATTGATTATAAAATTAATGAATGACTCAAATTCGGATACACATTTAAACATCAAATAAGTATCTTCAAGGCTGACCAAAGAGAGCTTGCTGTGTGAGGTCCAAAACATAATTCCAGTAATTGTTTTCAATATCTTTTGGGTGTTAATAGATAGAGCAGTGGGATGTGTCCAAAAATCATACAGACCTAGCTTTGTTAGCCATGTTTTTATGTGGAGCAGCCAAGGGGTCTTCCTGACTAACTGACTTTCAGCTAGTACCCTAATGCAATCCCTACAAGGACCCAGATCCTCATATGTACACAGCCTAATGGAAGAGGTGTGGCGCAGCAGCCAGGGAGACTGAATCTAGAACCTGGGGGCTCACGGTCCAATCCCCTGGGATGACGGCAGATCAGCCCAGCACCGTGTGACTCTGGGCAATAGCTCGCTTAATCTTCCAGACGTCCCCCAGTTCCTTGACACCTTCGGGTAATTGTTCGCGCTTTACAAATTCTGGACCTAATCCAATGTAAGATTGGCCCAGAGCGGCTGTGTTTGAGATTTGGATTGAATTTTATTAGAAGAGTAGGGGCACTAGCGAGGAGTCTCAATAGAGTCTTCATTAAAGTATTTTCAGCGTTTTCTAGAGAATCCAGATTAAAATAACCCAACTAATCTGGCCCCTAGAGGGCTGCTCTGCAGGTTTCGTTCTTATATATCTCAATAGGGGGTGACACAGCATAAGTGGACACCTCATTGACAAATCTTAGGATCAGCCTGGTTGTCCCTGGTGTTATTCCAGCTTACTGAAGGCAGAGTTTAAGAAATGTTTTGAAATAATTCTTGTGACACTGATTTTTCCACTGAATACGATTTTTATTGTGCAGCAAAATTTCACAAGAACTGAAATTCCAAAAATACAAAACTGTATTTGTAGATACAGAGCAAACTCTCTCAATCTATAGAGTATCAACATCTTTGTGTCCGGGTTACTACTGCAAAATGAAGGTTAGCATCTCTTCCCTGTTTCACTACTGAATATTATGCACCCTGGTGTATTTATTTTTAGGTCGAGTCTAAGCAGCGCGCATGCGCTGCTGCAAGACCTAGAGTAAACAGTATACGGAGATTAGTCCCACCTGCTTCCCTCCTGCTGCTTGCCATTGGTTCACGCTTATGTTGCGCCTGTGTCCAAGCTTGTTATTTGTTGGTGTTCCCTATACATCACTTCAGTTTTCTCGAAAGCAGCACCGACCAACTACAGTTATCTTTCGCTACTAGATGTTTAGGGGTTTGGTTAGGGACTACTTCCTTTATTTAGTGTTAGGGATATTGTAACAGTACGGCACCTAGCACGGCACCCGCTTTCATGTTTGTGCTTGTTTTTTAATCTCACACAGCAAACGCGTGGTTTCTGTTCATGCGCACGCACGCATGCACAACCCACACATGTTCACCACACTATGTGCATATCTCCACTCTGGATTTTATTTTATGTGTTTCCAGTCTTTTTTATATAGTGCGAATTTAGCCCAAGGACATTTGAGCGCTTTACACAAGCATCAGGTTACATCGCGCAGTTCGTTTCTCATTAGCACTGGTGACGAGTCATTTTTTTCTAAGAACAGGGATGTTGAGCCGAGGCCACCACCCGAACCTCGTTCCACAGTGCAAGGCCGGCAGCTCTGGCCGTTAGGTCACATCTCTCCCCTTATACTCTTCTCTTCATGCGTAGGATGCTCCTCGGTGCTGGCGTCACCCCGGGCTAGCTACTACCACAATGGTTAATCACTAGTCCTCCTTGTGGTACTGCTATTTCCAATCGCGGCGCTGGCTGGAGCTGTGTGTTCTGCTGCAGCGTCTTCTCCAGTGTGGTGCTCCACGTAGGCAGCTCTCCAGAGGTTCCAGGCACCCGGTCCATCCCCAGATAAGCTGTATTCTCCACTGTACGAGTAATAACGTGGCAACTAGATAAGATACGTTTGAATAATAAATAATTTTACAGTTGTTTAAAACAAGTAAAACATGCACGTGTATTCTGCCTGTGTTTTACAAAAAGAGTATTGAGTGCTTGGAAGAGAACTATCCTGCCGTGAGGGGAACGGCTGAGCCCTTGATGCTAGTGCCCTGACATTCTGCCTGAAAACCGCGAGTGGAGCGGCGGTGAATTGGCCAGAAACTACGACTCCCAGAGTCCACAGCAACAACCACGCCCACACAGCTAATTGAGGCGGGACACTCGTTAAAAGGCCGGAGCGCCTCCCGCAGCGCGGGACGCGCTTGGAAGAGAACTATCCTGCCGTGAGGGGAACGGCTGAGCCCTTGATGCTAGTGCCCTGACATTCTGCCTGAAAACCGCGAGTGGAGCGGCGGTGAATTGGCCAGAAACTACGACTCCCAGAGTCCACAGCAACAACCACGCCCACACAGCTAATTGAGGCGGGACACTCGTTAAAAGGCCGGAGCGCCTCCCGCAGCGCGGGACGCGCTTGGAAGAGAACTATCCTGCCGTGAGGGGAACGGCTGAGCCCTTGATGCTAGTGCCCTGACATTCTGCCTGAAAACCGCGAGTGGAGCGGCGGTGAATTGGCCAGAAACTACGACTCCCAGAGTCCACAGCAACAACCACGTCCACACAGCTAATTGAGGCGGGACACTCGTTAAAAGGCCGGTGCGCCTCCCGCAGCGCGGGACGCGCTTGGAAGAGAACTATCCTGCCGTGAGGGGAACGGCAGAGCCCTTGATGCTAGTGCCCTGACATTCTGCCTGAAAACCGCGAGTGGAGCGGCGGTGAATTGGCCAGAAACTACGACTCCCAGAGTCCACAGCAACAACCACGCCCACACAGCTAATTGAGGCGGGACACTCGTTAAAAGGCCGGTGCGCCTCCCACAGCGCGGGACGCGCGCGGGCAGCGCCCGGGCAAAGCCCGGGCCAAGGGCGGGCCTGTCCTTGCCCGTCAAAGACCGGAGAAGGCTGGGCTGGGCATATCCTCTAACGTGTATTGCTGGACAGTGATTTGTAAGTACGTATGTGCTAAAAGATCGGGGCAAACGTGTGTTTGAGCCTGAATGCCCGGGGTCCCAAATCTGAAGTAGTTATTTAAAGTTTATCAAGTAGGGTCAAAAGTACGGGGGAGCCACCCCTTAAGGGGGGACACCACCGTAAAGTTTTAGTATTTTAAGTATTATCGGACCCTTGCTTTAGATTGGAGGCCCTTGGTTTATATATTATACATGATGAACACTAGGCTTAGCTCGAATAGGAAATCATCGGTGGGAGGATCTGTTAGGGGTACCCTAGACCAATTTATTACTAGGGCAGCCTCACTGTTAGAGCGCGAAATAGTGCACACTGAAAGACGCATCTCAACTGAATTACAGAGGAAACGCTCCTCGTTGGGGGCCATTCAATTTGTAACTACACCATCACACAACACTTGTTGCATTACACACCCTGAACAAACAGGGGATACAAATGTTATCTCACAGCCTCATATACAGATAGATACCCAAATAAGCTTGAATGATACTGTCACTATAGATAATGGCACAGGGACAGAATCTGAACACCACACTGAGGGCCAGACTCAGGCAAATAAGACTTCCACAAAGACAAATAGGACAAGTAAAAAAAAGATTCACTGCCCAGTAGCGTAAAGCAAAAAAGGACTCGCGGCACTAATAACAAAAAAGGTGGGGTTAAAACATCAAATAATTCCACTAGCGTCATAAGCCCAATTGACCATGGTCAGCCTAAAATTAACATAGATAGTCTGGCAGCACACCCCTATCAAGAACTATTTGGTGACATAGAAAAATTAATTACATCTTTGTTGTTACCCCTTGTAGAAAGGGTAAAGAGGATGACAGAACAGCTAGTGTTAATAGAAGAAAATAGTTCGGCTAATGCCAAAGCACTGGGAGAAATAGCTGTGAGAATGTGCACGCTGAATCCTCTAGGTCCAGTATCTGAGCCAGCGGCCAATTCAGTTAATCACACAAGCAGTGTAAAGTCAACCCCTATACCTAGGGAGACTAGCCTGGCCACACAGAAGATGATCCCGGACTTAAGAAAGGATATAGACAGTGGGCTCGTAAACAAGAAGAATACTGAGTGTGATAAGATGAGTGGGCGAGAACGCATAGATAGAAATCATGAGGGATCACCCCAGCATATAGATCTTCCTCCAGAAGCTGAACCCTACGTCATTGTACTCACAAAGGTACCCGAGCTAGCACATGGAAATTATGAAGGCCACCAGACCCTTAAAAATAAGGTAATGCAATGGCTCAGAGTGAACAGGCCACTACCCACAAATTTAGACGGGGAAATTCTTCACGTCAGAAGGTTAGGATGGGTGGGACGACGCCCCAAAAATGAAAAGGGAGATGCAGTCATTGTTAACTTTAGGGATTATAGAGTGGTAAACCATATTAGAGACTGGTACCCGGGGGGCCGGGGGGGAGGTATAGCCACACATGACCTGAGTTATTTTTATCCTAAGACCCTGGTAGACAGAGATGAGTGTTTAACACGCCCAAACTCTCAGCCAACGACAAGTTTAACGTTTAATGTCCCAACCTCAAATCAGTTCGCGATACTCTCTGGTCTGGAGGAGGTTGATTGACTAACCATTCCCATGATCACCAATATAACTACTAATGAGAAATTGCTAACTGATGATTTGGGATTAGTCTCCTGGAACATAGCGGGCCTTGCCTCAAAATTTGATAACCCTGAGTGGAGGGAATATATAGCAAGGTTTCAAGTGATATGTCTCCAGGAAACTTGGGCGGTGGATTACAATTCTTTCCAGTTAAAAGGGTATGGGTGCTTTTTTGTGCCGGCACAAAAATCAGTTATGGGTAGAGGTAGTGGTGGATTGGTCACCTATGTGGACTTGAGATTGGAAGGTGTGTGGACCAATCTGAATTGGAATTCCCATCATATCCAGGGCCTAAGCCTTAAAATAAATAAAATGTGCATTATTTTAGTTAACTTTTATAATGCCATTACCCATAGTAAAGAAGGCTCAATATTATGTGACCTAAATAGCCATTTAATCAGTGCAATGGAGCAGGGTAATTCCACAGCGGCCCCTTGCATTATTCTAGTGGGCGACTTAAATTGTCACCTGTGCCCAAATGTAAAATTCCGTAGGGGCACGTGGTCTGGGTGTACCATAACAAATGGTTTGCACCTTGAACATACCAAGGAAGGGAAGGAGTTAGAAAAAATCGTGAAAACCCACTCACTAAAATACACGCTTGACTTGGTATCAGTGGAAGAAGGAAATGGTGCCCCAATAACTTTTAAAGGAAGAGGATGTAGCTCAACGATAGACTTTATATTAGTTTCAAAAATATTCTGGCAGTGGATAAAAGAGAGGACCACGGACTGGAGTATATTTAGTGACCACAACCCATTAACGCTTGTGATTAAAAATCAGTCAGCCCCTAAAGATAGAAGAGGCCCACAGAAAGGCACTCTTGAGAAAGTAACAGATCAGGGGAGACGATTAAGATGGTCCTGTATTAATGGAGCTGCCTTTTATGAAACCCTAATCTCGAATGGGAGAAAAGAGTTCGAAACATGTAATGACCCCCTATCTGGAGGTTTGGATGTGATAAATGCATTCGAGTCACTGGCCAATCACATAAACAGACTATTAAAATCCACTCGTTCAGTGAAACACAATAATGTGCCTAGATGGTTCAATAAAGACTGTTCACGAGCACAGAAGGATTTTAAAAAAAGTCTGAAACAGAGACCAAGAGATAAAATGCAAATTGCCAAATGTAGGGCCGCTTATAAAAAGGCTGTAAAATGTAGAAGACTTGCCTCACAGTCACACACATGGGAAACTTTAAGGGAAGCCGCGGAAAAACGAGATCAGGGTACTTTCTGGAAAATTATAAATAATCCCTGTTTCCAGGACGTCGCAGCGCCAGTAATTGGCACAACCATCCTCCCCGAGCAGTGGTCAACTCATTTCAAAAGTCTGTATAATTTCTCATCCGCAAACTCTCTCGTGGAAGAGGACTTGTGCCCATGGAGGGCAGAGATCGAATTTACTATTGGTGAAGTTAAAATTGGAATTCTGGGGCTTACACAAAATAAGGCACCTGGCCCAGACGGTATACCACCTGATTTGTTTTTATATAAGGTAGAATTTTGGGCACCAATTCTGACTAGTGTAATTAATGAGGCCATCAAAGTGGGTATGCCACGCTCTTGGTCCACAGCAATAATAGTACCCATTTTTAAAAAAGGTAAAAAAGACGACCCACAGTGCTATCGCCCTATATCATTGATTGACATGACAGCAAAAGTTTTAGGTAGAATGATTCTAAACCGCCTATTGGACTGGGCCGAGGAACACCATATAATCTCTGACTTCCAATATGGTTTCAGGACAGGCAGATCAACTACGGATCAATGCCTGAACCTCTACTTACTGGTGGCAAAATATACCATAGCCAGTGAACAATCGATATACCTGGGGTTCATGAATCTTTCGGCGGCATTCGATCGCGTAAATAGAGAAAAGTTATGGCCACTTATGACAAGATTGGGAATTGACCCAGAACTTATAAATATCCTGAGAGCATTACATTGGAAAACCTCTGCAAAGGTACGGTATAACATGGCCGGGGATACAACAGGACCTTTTCGTTGTACAAGTGGAGTAAGACAGGGCTGTATATTGGCCCCATTCTTATTTTCCTTGTACATTAACGAACTAGAAAAATCATTGTGCACTTTGAATGCAGACACTCCAATGGTAGGTCACCGCCCGGTTCCAGTGTTATTGTACGCAGATGATGCGGTTCTTTTGGCACGTACGCCGAAAAGTCTGCAGAGTCTAATAGACGGTTTTGTTGATTTTATGAATACCCTAGATTTGTCAGCTAATCTATCAAAGTCCTATGTATTGTTAGCGGGAGCTAAACCATGCAGAAAATTCACTTACCACATAGGGTCACATAACTTAGAAGAAGTGAAAACTTTCTCTTATCTGGGTCTTTTATTTGACGGGCTTTTAAATTTTAGATTTTTAACTGAAGAACGGAGCATAAAATTGATTTCTTCAACAGGAGCAATTATGAGCCATGGAAGGAGGCTGGGTCGCTGGTCACCTGAGCAGGTCATGCACCTCTATGGCTCCGTCTGTTGTGCTAAAATAATGTATGGAGCAGAAGTATGGGGATTTGCTGGGACTAAACAAATACAGGTTGAGGAAAATAAATTCTTTCGCAAGATCCTTAAAATTCCTCAGAGCTCGTCGGCTTTTATCACCCATGCCGAATTAGGGAGACCATATATTGAGGATTTAATCCAGACTAGACCTGCCATGGCTTGGATTAGGACATGGTCCAATACGGATGCAGAATTAGGACGGCAAATTATAGCAGACTGCCTGACCAGGGATAAAGGGATGTGCATAACATGGTTGAGATATGTAAAAACATCATTCGAAGGTATAGGTTGCACAGACCTTTTTACTAATCCATCCACCATAATACCCCAAGACAAGAATAGGATTAAAGATTTGCTCCTGGAAAAAGCTGGAGAGCAAAGAATTAACACTGAGGGTAGAAAGCCTCTAGCTATTACCTACTGTAGGACTAAGACAGTAGTTGCCATGGAACCATATCTTGGTCTAATATATAATGGACAGAACAGGTTCTTGTTCACTCGTTTTAGGCTCAACCTTATTTATCATATTTTAGCGGACCCATCGGGATATACCACTACAGTTGAGCAGAAAGGTGCCTGCGGCTGCGATAATAAATCTCCGCAGGACACCCTTCATTTTGTATTGTTATGCCCTTTTTACTCTTTTCCCAGACGTCGTTATTTAATAAGACTTTTAAAAAATGGCAAATTTAGACAAGCCAAGGTTGCCCTGCTGTACTTACAAAGGGCAGAAGACCCATTGACCTTGGCTAGTATTACAAGTTTCTTACAAGCTGCACTCAAATTAAGAAATACCAGGGGACATCCAGGGTCAAATTAGGGCCAAGTTAAGAAATGCTGTTTTATAATAGAAACCATTTTAACTGTATTTAGAAATTATTGCCTTTCATGTCGTCAATGGTTTTTACTAATTCATATTCTAGCCCTAGCACTTGCACTTTAGGAATTGTAGTCTATTCTTCCTCTATGTATTAACAATGGAAAATGTGTGATGGAAAGTAGCAGTCCATGTGTATATGAATAGTGCCTCGTGGCCTCTTTATCACGAACTGAGTTTTTTATCTTGGTGAAGATATTTTAAATGTACCTTTTAAAATGTTAAGTTGAATAAGTGATGAATGTACTGTATCATATTTTTTACCAATCAATGTTGCTTTTATGGTGACTTATATTGCACCGAATAAAGCTGATTTTGAACTCTTGAGTGCTTTACCTCGTGCTTTTTTTCTCTTCTATAGTTTCCATAGATGAAAGGAAACAGTTGAGATTATAAGTGGTTACATTATTAGTTCACTGTACGTCACAAACACGTCACGACTGGCATGCAAAATATTTCCGATCTAGCAGCACATTCATAAATCAGTGTAATGTATGCCAGTGCCCACGGGAATAATTGACCACAGTTAAAATGGTGCCTGAAGGTAATGATTAGCAACTAGCTTTAAAACACCATATACTTGATCTGCCTTGTTGTGGAAAGATGAGAAGGTCAGTTGTGTTTACAGTTGCTTGGGAGCCAGGTTTCATGCGCATTGTTACACCAGGTTATTTGTTCTGCCGAGAAATTACACTTTTACACCCCTTAAGATCTGACAATAATGTTGCACTCTGCGCGTCGGGCAGGTTTAGACAAAGTTTGCAGAGTGTTATGGCGCTAATAATGCAACAGCCTGCTGTGATGCTAATGACATTTCTTTGTTGTGATCTATGTTGAAAACAGTGTGTTGACTGTTGTAGTCAATCACAACAAGGTGAAGTATGCTCCCGACCCTTACACTACGTCCACCTGTTCCTTCACTGTCTCCCGCTTGGCCTCTCCACTCGTCCTCTATTTCCGTCTCACTCTCTCCTGCCCCTGTCGTGGTGATTAAGTCACAGTGTGACGTGTTTGTGATGACATTTGTGGCAGTATTTTGTATGTGTTAAGCTGAGTTCTGCCGTGACTTGTTTTTGTAATGTATATCTCGGTCACGTGCATTTTAAAGCGTGCGTTTATTTATATGTAATGGAGAATGTGGCTCATGACTGTGACTTATGTATTTGATGATGCATGTGCTAATAGTGTGTGCATATGATAACGTGCACGCAAGGAGGTAAGAGTCAGCATAGCATTTCTGCTCAGCATTTATTACTCTAAGCACAAGCATTTTTCAGGGCCTACAGTACTTTATTTGTTTTTTCCAGGGTTTTCCATTTCAGGAGTCAATAGTAGTGGTATATTTGTGCCTTCAGTACCTTGAAATCTAGGTCTCTACTAACCACATACTTCCAGTTAACCAATAAGTACGGACAGGTCTTCTGCATAATGCATCATAATCCAGCACATTTTATAATAGTATTACCTCTTTATTGTGTCAGGACGAAAACTAAAATTAAGGACGCTTTATTAAAGTTGTTAACGCATAAACTGCACCTTTAATTACAGGTAAATACATCACCTTAATAATCTCTTAGAAGGTCCCAATGGCGAGACCTATTGGCTATGCCAATGCTTGTTTACATGGTGATCAAAACATATCAAAACAATCCTTCCTTCTGCACAGATTCTGCCTCTGTTATTTGACTCTGTCTGTTGCTGCTTCATGACTTAGTTGTACCAGAGCGCACCTGAAAGTATGAGATTAAGGGTAATTGGTGGCCACCAAAAACAGTGCCCAGTAGGAGCAGAGACACAGCAGCCCCAGTGGGTTGGTGTTGTGACACCTGCTACTTCATGATCCTGGGCTTTCAATTTGAACTCTACACAAATCTGAAGTATCTGACAGACGACACATAGCGCTATATAAAACTTTCCAATTAATAAATAAATACATTGAACACATTCATGCATTAAACTCAGCTATTGCAAACCAGTGGTCTGCTTTCAGGCTTGCTTCCCATTCAGAGATCACACTCAGAAACCTGGCAGAAGGTGATAACTCCAGAAGAAAGGTGATGAAGCTAGAGACAACAAACACCTTGGCATTGAACTTACCCATAGCGTAAGTTCAATGCTAATTGTTACTTTCTGTAAAAAACTAACTACTGAGTCCCTCACTAGAAGCGGGATTCTCACTTTTCATGTGGGCCTAGAGCTTAGGATATTAACAGTGGCGGCTCGCCGAGGGAGTGCTGCAGGGCAGTCAGGTGGGGGAGGGGCAGGGAGAGGGGTAGTGGAGTCCGACATACAATAAGGTAAGTAATTAAATAAATAAAACAATTTATCTTGCGTGCGCTGCACAGCCAACTCGGCTTATTAAGGCACCAATAAACGCTTTACATTTTTTAGCGCAAAAAGTAGGAGACGCCTCTCTAAAGAGACATTCATGAGCATATTTACAACAGAATGTCGAAGCAAAGCATTAAGCAAAAATTGCTAATGTCACGCCCGCCATTCTGAATATTCACAAGAAAGCGGATTACCCCAGCGTTTCCTCTAGCACTAGCCAAAAGCTAGCTGCCTAGTGCCAGCGCAGGCACCTTGCACCACAGAGCAAGGGTGTCTGCGTTGAGGGGAAGATTATGTGTGTGCAGGAAGGTGTCCCTTCCTACACATAAACGAACTAGAATGGCGATTCGTAAGTCCTATGTGTGATGCATTGTGCAGCACACATAGAGGTAGCAAATCTTAATTTTTTTAAATTATTGTTTATGTGCATGAGGGGACAATTTCCTGCACATAAACAATCATTCATGGCGATTTGCTGTTTCTGTGTGTGCTGCACCATGCAACACACATAGCAACCTCAAAAACAGGGAATAATTAATAATTTCTCTTCGTTTTGCCATGTTAAGACCAGGTTTTTCCTGGACTTAATTTTGGTGCTGCCTCCTATTTACGCTACCGTTGTAAATAGGGGTCAGTGCCAAAATCAATGGGTGTTGTGGCGGAACGCCCACCGCAACACCCATTGCCCACCCTTTTCACGCTAAGTGTAGCGTGAAAGGGGGCCTGATTTACAAGGCTGAGTTAAGTGGCTTTAACGTTGGCCTGTAAATAAGGCGAAGGACTTAACTCCACAGGAACGTAACACAAAGTGGCGTTCATGTGGTGTTAAGCCCTTGTAAATATGCCCCTCAGTTTCTTTTCCTATTTCTGTATCCATATAGTAATTTAACTTTCTGGTTTTTAAGATCACATTCAGAATTCATCACCAAAGCTCCTTTATTTATTTTGTATAGAGAAAGTGGTGAATTCACTCGGTAAAGTTAAATACATGACCCTCAAAGAAAGCTTCAAAGTATGCTTTAGGTACCTCACAATTGAGGTTAGGTGCTTTAAAGATTCAAAGTAACAAACTTTTAATTGCCTACAAAAAAACGAAACCCACTTGAGTACATTTCATCCTGGCGGACCTAATTAGTGAAGTCTGGGTATGCAATGAACATTATGTGTGCAAGCGTTCAGGCGAACTTTCTAACCTCTCAGCTGTACTAATAAAGGCAACAGCACGTATTCACAGGATCTCTTGGCAACATCACCTATACTTAGACCCAGAGGACTGACAAGCAACCAGACCCTCCTGGAGAGGTGCTCCTGATCTACCTTCTGGACTCATTTGCTTCCAGGTGAACATTTACTTTAAGCATAGAAAAACGGATTGCTTTAGGACTTTAGGATACCAATTGTTATATATTAATGCCACTGTGGTTATTGTGAATTGTTCCCAGTGAAGACAATGGCTCCTACTGGCACAGAATTGCAAGTGCTAATGGTAATAATGAGCCTAGCCTGTAGATCATGCAACATTGAATTACAAATGTCTTGTAAGAATAGGTGACATCTTGTGTGAGTGTGCATGTGTGCATGCACTGTCAGAGTGAATGTTTGTGAATGTAGTAAATTATTGTGGAATCATTGTGCTTCTACATCTTTACAGCTGTATTAGCTGCATGCTGGCCAAAATAATAGCCTGTGGGCTCTGTTCTGCCTGTTGTTTCATTGCATTTGAAGCATATGGGCAAACTCCAGGACCACACAGATCTCCCGGACACCCACTAATGTGCTTCTGTTAGACTGCTGTCTCTACAAGAAACATTTTTAAAGACATGAAGTGCTTGAGGTGCTGCTGTGAGTCTATTGAGGTATACATGGTGGAATATTGAGTACAACAATATTGTGATACCAGAATATCAGGTAAAAAATATAATCTACAAGAATATCGAGTTTACACACTAAGGGGCCAATTTTGATGTTGGTTAGAAAGCCTTCGACCCCTAGGTCAGAGGCTTTCCAACCGACATCCAACGTTTCAAATCCAACAGCCTTATTACAATGAAGACTGTTGGAATCAAAACCGTCTGCTCAATCCGACTGGCTTCCAACCAGCTAGAGAAGCCAGTTGGCCAGTCAGAGGCCGCACAATCCTCTACAGACGGTGTTTCCGCAGTGGGATTATGATGTTGGTTTCCGGCATACTTTCCATGTCAGGCTTTCCAACATGAAAAGCCTATCAGTGACTTTGCGGCCGGTTTCCGACAGCAACACAAGCTCCCATAGAGAAATGGGAGTCTGCGACCGCACCATGTGTAGTAGCATCCAAATAATGCGCAACGGTGCATGTCCGCCAGACATCGTAATCAGCCCCTTCGTATGTAAACTACCGAAATATTGAGTCAAACATGTTGTGGAGCAGAATATAATCAAAAAGGTTAGATGTATTGAAATAGTCCAACACATACAATTATATGTCATTTATTTAAATATTAAAACAAACTAATTATGAACTGAAAAATAAATAGTTTTAATTAGTAATGCAAAGTAAATATACACATAAAAAAAACATTATTTAAAAATGTAAAAACAACAATTAAACAAATAAAAAAAGATGACATTAAAAGTAACTTGGAAAGTAAAAATAAACAAACCTTGCATAAGAAAACATGTATAAAACTTTGTTTAAAAATAAAATTAAAATATGAAATATTTGTATTATTGAAGAGAACTAAATATATATTGTATACATTTCATGTACATGCATATATTCACTGAAAAAAACCATAGGTTTTAGGGAACGTTATAGTTAGTTGGACATTGCACTTGTACAAAACCATAGAAATTCCCCCGTTATAGTTAGTTCAGCTAACTATAACTCGCATCCCCGCAATGCACTGCTGATGATGCCACATATTACATCACTCATGACATGGTCAGTGACATGACTGATGACATCTCAAATGACATCACTGATGACATCATCCAGTGACTGTGTGTTTCCGTAAAGTTTAAATATGTTTAATATATATAGGGAAAGGCATATTGCAGAATGAGTGGATGTATAAGTGTCTGAATGGATAATTTAGTAGGTGCATGACTGACTCTATAAGTGAGTGATTAAACGTATCTTACTGAATGCATGGGTTAGTGACTAAACTGTGTGAATGTCTGTATCCGTCTGTCTGTTGGTGTTTAAGCGGCTGCATGGGTTTGCGAATAGCTACATGAGTGTCTATATGAGTTATTGATTGCTTGTCTGAGTATCGGTATGGATTCCTGAGTGTTTGTGTGGTTGGGGTGTGTGTGACTGTGCATAGATGTGTGAATAGGTGATTCACTGGGTGCATGGTTACAAGAGTGCATCTGTGATGGACTGTATGGGTGTGTGAATGTGTGTATGGGTGTGTTAGTGAGGGAATGTATATCTTAGTGGTACATGTGTGAGTAACTCCATATATGAAAGGCAGTATATATGTGTGTTGGAGTATACAAATGGCTATAAGTGAGAGTGTGTGATTGTGAGAGTGGCTGTATGGATGAGTGTGTGCTTGTATTAGTGATTGTATAAAAGCATAAGAATGTGCTAGTATTTGGATGAGTAAGTGAGCTGGTGTGTGTATAACTGTATAGGTGAGTAAATGGCAGTGTGATTAATTATTTGCATGACTTACTAGGTGTGTGAGTACCTCTATGGATGAGTGGTGGTGTGTAAGTTTCTATATAGGTGTATGAGTGCATATGATAGTCTTGTACTGAGTGACCATAAGTATGAGTGACTGTACGGGTGAGACAGTGGATGTGTGTGAAAACCTAAGAATCAGTGAGTGGGTATGTAGTTATTGGTGTTGGAGTGTCTATGGTTTTTAGAATGTCAGTCTATAATTTAGAGTGGGTGTATCAAAGGTTATATTAGGGTGTGAGAAGATGCATCAAATTATCACATGGATGATGTCATCAGTGACGTCATCAGTGATGTCATTTGAGATGTCATCTGTGATGCCATCAGTGATGTCACTGACCATGTCATGAGTGATGTAATATGTGACGTCATCAGCAGTGCATTGCGGGAGCGTGAGTTATAGTTAGCTGAACTAACTACAACGGGGGAATTTCACGGGTTTTGTACGAGTGCAATGTCCAACTAACTATAACTTTCCCTAAAACCTATGTTTTTTTCAGTGAATTTCAAAGGTTTTTTAAATGCTAGTTTCTAACTATGCCTACAGAGGTAGGACATGTGTTGAAAGAAGAAACAACGCACAGAAAGAAAAAAAGAAATGCAGAAAGAACCAACAGAGGAGCAGAAAGAGGCCTGGTCACAAAATCATCCTGTGCCCACAACTGTTTCAGGCGGGTACTGGTGTTAACTGACTCTGACTAACCAGGCCAAGAGCCAGTGGTATGCTAAAAGACACTTAGAATACAGTGAAAACACCTACATACACTAGGGAACACTATGCATTGGGGTACCCCTGTGATTAGCATAACCTCCTCTGTAAGTCCCTAGTTCATAATAGGGCAGGGGGTTTAAAACTACCTGTTAAAACGTGCCACGGGGTGCGTTTGCACACTGGTGAAGGGAAGGGGGGAGCCTGTGGTACGTTTTAACTTGGGGGATTAACTCCTCTTGAATCCAGTGGGGTGCAACTAGCCCACCAGGTACCTCCATTAAACGCCACAGAGCTGCATTGCAGAGAGGTGTAAAAAGGAGCGTGACCTCTGAACACCTCTCTGCAACGCAGCTCCCTGGCACATACTGGAGGTTCCTGGTGGGCTAGTTGGCTCCCAGGGACCGTCAGTATTCAAGGGGAATTAGTTCGCCATCTGCAAACGCTCAAGGGGCACGTTTGCAGATTGCTGCAGGGAGGGGGCGGGGCCTCCGGCGCAATGCCGGTCTTTTTTTAAAATTATTTTATTTTTAAGAAGTGGGGCTGTGTGGCCCTCTTCTATTCCTATTTTATTGGCCATGGGGACCCCAACCCCCAGGGTCTAACCCCAATTTATTTATATTTTTAAAATAAATTGGAAGGGGCCGCGTGGCCCCCCTGCCGAGGCCATAATCAGCCCCGGGGACTCCATCCCCCAGGGCATGGCCGTTTGTTCACATAATTTATGTGGAGGGGGGCTGCGTTGCTCCCCTCCTCAGGCCATTTATGGCCCCGGGGACCCAATCCCCCGGGGCCGGCCTTTGTATTTTTTTGTAAAGTATTTTTTTTTCTTTTTTAGCAGGGGGGCCACGGGCACCCCGGGACACTACAGGAGCCGGCTCTGGGGGGGTTGCGTCCCCAGGGTGATCGAGGGCTCCAGGAGGGGGGCCGCGCGGCCCCCCTCCCACCCTTTACAAAGGAGGTGGTGTTCCCCATTGCTGGGGGGTCTGTAACGGACCCCCCAATTTGCATACTTAGTGCCCCGGGGAGGTGGCGGTCCCCCGGGCATGTGGGGGGGCTCGAGCCCCCCACATAGGTTTGTTTATTTTTTTAAAAAACAAGCCCCGGGTTTGGTGGTCCCCGGGGCTTGGGGGGGCCTTCGAGCCCCCCCACCCATTTCATTCCCTGGCCTCGGGGGTGGCGGTCCCTGGGGCTGTGGGGGGGCCATGAGCCCCCCGCAAATATTTTTTAAAAGTCCTGGGGGGTGGCAGTCCCAGGGGCTGGGGGGCCCCTTTGGGCCCCCCATTACAATATAAAGTTTGCCCCCGGGACTTGGCCCACCCGGGGGCTAAATTAAAACGAAGCGCGGAAGACGGCGCTTCTTTTTTTTTTCCACGGCCAGATCTGTGGATCCTCCACGCATCCCGCGATTTAAACCAAAAAAATGCATTTTTTGGGCCCTGGGGTCCTTGTGTGACCCCCTGAGCAAGCCTAGGGGTCAGGGTGTTTCTACCCTGCCCCCTTTTCATGTTTTGCGTGTTTGTTTTTCTCTTTTCTTGTGCCTTGGTTCTACCGAGGCACAGGATGGCTGCCAACACTTCCTGGTTTGGAGTGTTGACAGCTAATTAGTATGAAGCTCGGGCTCGGGAGGGTGCGAGGATCCTCCGTGCCTCTAGATATCACTATCTTTATTTCTTAATTTCTCAAAAACTACTGAACGGATTTACACAATTTTTAAAAAGGTCGCTTTCTGAACCAAGCAGTACCATTTTGCCAATTTCGGTGTAATTGAGTACAGCAGTTTTTGCTATAACCTTGTCTAAAGTTTCCTATGGCAAAATTATTTTTTGACCACTATTTTCTGAATTTCTCAGGAACTACTGAACGGATTTACACCATTTAAAAATAGGTTGCTTTCTGAACCAAGGGCTACCTTTTTGCAAAAATTGGTGTAATTCCGTTCAGCAGTTCGGGCTGTAGCTATGTCTAAAATTTCCTATGGGAAAATGCGTTTTGGGACCCCCCATTTTCACGGCCACCGCTTGATGAATCACCCCCAAACCTTCAGGATAGGAGCTGACTGGAACGGGCCATTAGTTTTGAAAATTTTGCAAAGATTCGTCAACCGGCGCCAAAGTTATTGGTAACAGAATGTTACGATTTTCCTATGGATAATAGGTCCTAACTATAACTACCTACTGGCGACCGCCACTAGGTAATACATATATATATATATATATATATATATATATATATATATATATATAAATATTTATATATATATATATATTATCTACTGGCGGTCACCAGTAGATAGTTATAGTTAGGACCGTGTTTCCAGAGGAAATCTGCAACATTCTATTTTGAATAACTTTGGCGCCGATTGACGAATCCTCTCGAAATTTTCAAAATAGGTGGGGCGCTCTGCTCCGCTCCTTCCCTGAAAGTCTCGGGGAGATTCGTGAAGCGGGGGCTGAGAAAAAAGGGGGTCCCAAAACGCATTTTCCCCATGCATTTTTCCATAGGACCTTTAGTCCAAGCTGCAGCCCGAACGGCTGAACAGAATTACTTGAAATTTGGCAGAGAGGAAGTCCTCAGGTCAGGGATGTGCCTTTTGCAGGTCTGGTGTAAATCTGTTCAGTATTTCCTGAGAAAATAGCATTTAAATCAATATATATATCTATAGGCGCGCTCCGAGCGCGTACCGTAAGCTTACCGTACGCGCACGCTGCCGTGCGCGAGCGCGATTCTGATTGGTTGTTAGATCTTAGTAAACATTCGAATCGGTCGAAACCAGGAAGTGTCGGCCGCCATTTTGTCTCTCGCAGTCTGAGGGGGTGAAAAACAAAGGTGGATAACGTGAAAAGGGGGCAGGCTGGACAGTTCCTGACCCCCTAGCCTTGGTCAGGGGGTCCCAGAAGGACCCCCAAGGGCAAAAATGTATTTTAATTTTTTTAAGCAAAATCACGGAGTGCGTGTAGCGTACGTGCATGGTAGAAACGCAAAAATTCCGCGAACTACGCAACGTGGGCGTGCTGTGCGCGAAGCGCACCCTGTGCCCACAGCGCGAGCACGGTGCGCGAAGCTCACCGTGCGCGCACGGTACGCGCACGGTGAAAAAACTTTAAAAAATAAAATAAATAAATACATAAATTAGCATTTAAAAAAACGTACAAATTCACTGAAAAAACCATAGGTTTCACACACGTTATAGTTAGGAATTAGCATTTAAAAAACCTTGCAAATTCACTTAAAAAACCATAGGTTTCACACATGTTATAGTTAGCTTTGCATTTCACTCGTGAAAAACCAATGAAATTCCCCCGTTATAGTTAGGTCAGATAACTATAACTCGCGCGCCCGCAATCCAGTGCTCATGACGTCACATATTACATCACTCATGACATGGTCAGTGGCATTACTCATGACATCACCGATGACATCATCCTTGTGATAGAGTGGCGGTCGCGCGAGTTATAGTTATCTGACCTAACTATAACGGGGGAATTTCATTGGTTTTTCACGAGTGAAATGCCCAGCTAACTATAACATGTGTGAAACCTATGGTTTTTTAAGTGAATATATATATATATATATATATATATTATCTACTGGCGGTCGCCAGTAGATAGTTATAGTTAGGACCGTGTTTCCATAGGAAATCTCAAAATTCTATTTTGAATAACTTTGGCGCCGGTTGACGAATCCTCGCGAAATGTTCAAAACTAATGGGGCGCTCCGTTCAGCTCCTACCCTGAAAGTCTCGGGGTGATTCGTCAAGCAGGGGCCGAGAAAAAGGGGGGGGTCCCAAAACGCGTCTTCCCCATGCATTTTCCCATAGGAACTTTAGACACAGCTACAGCCCGAACGGCTGAACAGAATTACTTGAAATTTGGCAGAGAGGTAGCCATAAGGTCAAGGAAGTGCCTTTTGCAGGTCTGGTGTAAATCTGTTCAGTATTTCCTGAGAAAATAGCATTTAAAAGCATATCAATATCTATACGCGCGCAGGGTGCGCGCACAGTGCAAGCCCTGTGCGCGCACCCTGCCGTGCGCAAGCGTAATTCTGATTGGTTGTTAGATGTCAGTAAACATTCGAATCGGTCGAAATCAGTAAGTGTCGGCCGCCATTTTGTCTGTCGCACTGAAAAGGAAAGGTGGAGACCATGAATAGGGGGCAGGGTAGGGAGTTCTTGACCCCCTAGCCATTGTAAGGGGGTCACAGTAGGACCACGAAGGGCAAAAAAAACTTGATTTTAATTTATTTGAAAAACATCGCGAGGTGCGCGCACCCAGCGTGCACCCGAAAAAAAACATTAAAAAAAATAGAATTAAAAATCACGTTTAAGTGTTTAGATATTAGGTGGCTCTAAAAAATATTAGGTGGCTCTAAAAAGAGCCCTTGTGGAAGTGTCAGCTGCCATTTTGTTGGTTTTCAGTGTGAGAGTGGAAAAGGAAGGTGGCGAACGTGAAAAGGGGGCAGGGTAGAGAGTTCCTGACCCCCTAGCCTTTGTCAGGGGGTCCATGAAGGACCCCCAAGGCAGAAAAAAACATGTAATTTTTTTTTATCAAATCGCGGGGGTGCGCGCACTGTGCGCGCACGGTGAAAAACCATAAAAAAAAAAAAAAATTAATATGTCGTTTATTGAAAAATAAATATATAAAGAAAATAAAAATACATACATAACTTAGCATTTAAAAAACCATACAAATTCACTGAAAAAACCATAGGTTTGACACATGTTATAGTTAGGAATTAGCATTTAAAAAACCTTGCCAATTCACTTAAAAAACCATAGGTTTCACACATGTTATAGTTAGGTGGATATTTCACTCGTAAAAAACCTATGAAATTTCCCCGTTATAGTTACTTCAGATAACTATAACTCGCGCGACCGCCACTCGATCACATGGATGATGTCATCAGTGATGTAAAGAGTGATGCCACTGACCATGTCAAGAGTGATGTAATATGTGACGTCATGAGCAGAGGATTGCGGGCGCGCGAGTTATAGTTATCTGAAATAACTATAACGGGGAAATTTCATTGTTTTTTTACGAGTGAAATATCCACCTAACTATAACATGTGTGAAACCTATGGTTTTTTAAGTGAATATATATATATATATATATATATATATATATATATATATATATATATTACAGCGACCGCCAGTAGATAATATATATATATATTATCTACTGGCGGTCGCCAGTTGATAGTTATAGTTAGGACCGAGTTCCCATAGGAAATCTGAAAATTCTATTTTGAATAACTTAGGAGCCTGTTGACTTATCTTAGTGAAATTTTCAAAACTAATGGGGCGCTCCGCTCAGCTCCTACCCTGAAAGTCTCGGGGTGATTCGTCAAGCGGGGGCTGAGAAAAAAGGGGGGTCCCAAAACGTGTTTTCCCCATGCATTTTCCCATAGGACCTTTAGTCGAAGGTACAGCCCGAACGGCTGAACAGAATTACATGAAATTCGGCAAAGAAGTAGTCCTCAGGTCAGGCATGTGCCTTTTGCATATATGGTGTCAATCTGTTCAGTAGTTCCTGAGAAAATTGCAATTAAAAGTACATAAATATCTATATGCGCGCACCGTGCGCGCACGGTGCTCGCACGGGGCGCGCACCAAATGTCCGCGAGCGTAATTCTGATTGGTCGTTAGATGTCAGTCAACATTCGAATCGGTCGAAATCAGGAAGTGACGGACGCCATTTTGTGTGTGACAGTGAAAAAGAAAGGTGGAGAACGTGAAAAGGGGGCAGGGTAGAGAGTTCCTGACCCCCTAGCCTTTGTCAGGGGGTCCCTGAAGGACCCCGAAGGGTGAAAAAAACATAACTCACGCGACCGCAATCCATTGCTGATGACGTCACATATTACATCACTCATCACATGGTCAGTGACATCACTCATGACATCACTGATGACATCTCAAATGACATCACTGATGACATCATCCAGTGAATATGTGTCTTTCTGAAAAATAAATATTTTTTATATATGTATATCTAAAGGTTAATGGAAGAATAAATGGGTAAATAAGTGTCTAAATGGATGTTTTTTTTTGTAAATTTAATTGTATAACTGACTTATTAACAGTATCTTAGTGAATACAGTGATGTAATATGTGACGTCATCAGCAGTGGATTGCGGTCGCGCGAGTTATAATTAGCTGAACTAACTATAACGGGGGAATTTCAATGGTTTTTTACGAGTGAAATGTCCAGCTAACTATAACATGTGTGAAACCTATGGTTTTTTCAGTGAATTTGCAAGGTTTTTTAAATGCTAATTCCTAACTATAACGTGTGTGAAACCTATGGTTTTTTCAGTGAATATATATATATATATATATATATTCTGTTGTCGGACTGCACTTCCGCATGTGAACAAGGATACTGTGTTATCCGAAACGCGTCGAAAAGCTGCAACTCAAATAAAGACCTGACTTTGCCACGAAGAAAACTGGTGTCCGTGACTCTCTCTTCGCTGTTTGCCGGATGGGAAGCGGGAAGAGCTGGGAAAGTGTTTCTTATATATATATATATCACTGAAAAAACCATAGGTTTCACACACGTTATAGTTAGGAATTAGCATTTAAAAAACCTTGCAAATTCACTGAAAAAACCATAGGTTTCACACATGTTATAGTTAGCGGAAATTTTACTGATAAAAAACCAATGAAATTCCCCCGTTATAGTTAGTGCAGGCAACTATAACTCACGCGACCGCAATCTTCTGCTGATGCTAATACTGTATTTAGACACTTATTTGCCCATGTCTTCTTCCATACATTTTTAGCTATACATATATTACAAATATTTTTTTTTCATAAAGACACATATGTCATCAGCAGAAGATTGCGGTCGCGTGAGTTATAGTTGCCTGCACTAACTATAACGGGGGAATTTCATTGGTTTTTTATCAGTAAAATTTCCGCTAACTATAACGTGTGAAACCTATGGTTTTTTCAGTGAATTTGCAAGGTTTTTTAAATGCTAATTCCTAACTATAACGTGTGTGAAACCTATGGTTTTTTCAGTGAATTTGTACGTTTTTTTAAATGCTAAGTTACTTTACGCCATTCGTGGCGTGCGCGCCCACTTAACGCAGTTCGTTCCGTGCGCGCACGGTGCGCTTCGCGCACCGTGCGCGCACAGTGAGCACGCGGTGCGCTTCGCGCACCGCGCGCCCACTTTACGCAGTTAGTGCCGTGCACGCACGGTGGGCACGCGGTGCGATGACAAAGCAAGAAAGCACGTCAACAAATCTGTTTCTGCTTTCCTCCGTGACTATGGTATGGGTGCCATTTACCACAACAACTTGCGTTATGACATGCAAGACATTTATAGAGGAGATGGTGTGCACTTCAATGATGAAGGGAACAGAGTCTTCCTCTTGAACCTTAGACTCTGCATCGGTACTTACTTGTAGGTACCACTAAAAAATCATTTCATAAACACAACGGCTCTTTTTAGAGCCCCCTAATATCTAAACACTTAAATCTGATTTTCATTTTTTTTTTTTTTTTTTTCTACCGTACGCTTACCGTAAGCTTACCGTACGCGTACCCCGTGATTTTTTTTAAAATCAATAAATGTTTTCTTTGTACTTTACAGTCCTTCTTTGACCCCCTCACAAATGTAAGGGGGTCTGTAACTCTCCTCATTGCCCCCTTTTCTTGTTTTCACTCTTTTTTTTCTGAGTGAAATACACAAAATGGCGGCCGCCGCTTCCTGGTTTCGGCCGAATCGAATGTTTACTAAGATCTAAGAGCCAATCAGAATCGCGCTCGCGCACGCCACCGTACGCTTACGGTAAGCGTACGGTAAGCGTACCGTAAGCGGGCTCAGATATATATATTGATTTAAAGGCTATTTTCTCAGAATCTACTGAACAGATTTACACCAAACCTACAAAAGGCACTTCCTTGACCTAGGGACTACCTCTCTGCCAAATTTCGAGTAATTCTGTTCAGCCGTTCGGGCTGTAGCTCGTTCTAAAGGTCCTATGGAAAAATGCATGGGAAAAACGCGTTTTGGGACCCCCCTTTTATCTCAGCCCCCGCTTGACGGATCCCCCCGAGACTTTCAGGGTAGGAGCGGAGCGTAGCGCCCCACCTATTTTGAGAAATTCGCGAGGATTCATCGACCGGCGCCAAAGTTATTCAAAATAGAATGTTGAGGTTTTCCTATGGAAAAGGGGTCCTAACTATAACTACCTACTGGCGACCGCCAGTAGGTAATATATATATATATATATTCACTTGAAAAACCATAGGTTTCACACATGTTATAGTTAGCTGGACATTTCCCCCGTTATAGTTAGTGCAGGCAACTATAACTCACGCGACCGCAATCCTCTGCTGATGACGTCAGATATTACATCACTGTATTTAGACACCTATTTACCCATGTCTTCTTCCATTAATCTTTAGCTATACATATATTACAAATATTAATTTTTCAGAAAGACACATATGTAATCAGTGATGTAATATCTGACGTCATCAGCGGAGGATTGCGGTCGCGTGAGTTATAGTTGCCTGCACTAACTATAACGGGGGAATTTCATTGGTTTTTTACATGGGAAATGTCCAGCTAACTATAACATGTGTGAAACCTATGGTTTTTTAAGTGAATTTGCAAGGTTTTTTAAATGCTAATTCCTAACTATAACGTGTGTGAAACCTATGGTTTTTTAAGTGAATTTGTACGTTTTTTTTAAATGCTAAGTTATGTATTTATTAATATTTTTTTTTTTCAGGTTTTTCACCGTGCGCGCACCGTGCGCGCACCGTGCGCTTCGCACACCGTGGCGCACCGTGCGCGCTCCGTGCATGCACCCCGCGCATTTTTGACAAAAAAATAAATGTTTTTTTCACCCTTGGGGGTCCTTCAGTGACCCCCTGACAAAGGCTAGGGGGTCAGGAACTGTCCACCCTGCCCCCTTTTCATGTTCTCCACCTTTGTTTTTCACTGCCTCAGACTGCGAGAGACAAAATGGCGGCCGCCACTTCCTGATTTCAACCGATTCGAATGTTTACTGACATCTAACAACCAATCAGAATTGTGCTCGCGCACGGCAGGGTGCGCGCACGGTGCGCGCTTATAGATATTGATATAGTTTTAAATGCTATTTTCTCAGGAAATACTGAACAGATTTACACGAGACCTTCAAAAGGCACTTCCTTGACCTTATGGCTACCTCTCTGCCAAATTTCACGTAATTCTGTTCAGCCGTTCGGGCTGTACCTTCGACTAAAGGTCCTATGGAAAAATGCATTGAGAAAACGCGTTTTGGGACCCCCCTTTTTTCTCGGCCCCCGCTTGACTAATCACCCCGAGACTTTCAGGGTAGGAGCGGAGCAGAGCGCCCCATTAGTTTAGAAGAATTCGCGAGGATTCGTCAACCGGCGCCAAAGTTATTCAAAATAGAATTTTCAGATTTCCTATGGAAACACGGTCCTAACTATAACTATCTACTGGCGACCGCCAGTAGATAATATATATATATATATATATCTCCGCTCAGCTCTTTCCCTCAACAGTTTCGGTAGGTCAAATTTCTGGACAAGCAATAATGCTCCTTACATCCATGGTACCAAAATGATACTATTTAAAAACAATTAGGATACAACCTACCCATAGTAATTCTATTTTTCTATGAAGTTTCAGCATATAGTCCTGAAAACTTGTAATGCTGCTATTGTTATATAGAAGTGGAGTTATGTTTATAAAAGCAAGACTGTTCACAGGTTCAATGTCTAGATCTCTTGAAAGGAATTTGCCTATTCCAATAATACGCTACCTAATGTTTTAGGTTGCAGGGAGTTTTTCCAGTGATCCTTAGCTTTCAGGATTTCAATTGAGGCTCTCAAATGTTTGTTTCATTTTAATGTTTTATCAGTAAAGATTTGCCAAATTGTGTGTTTCAAGGTGTCAATCAGTTGAATTCTTCCTGTTTAAGCGGCATACCAAAAACGTGCTTTTAGAATCATGCTTTGCCAAGGTAGATTAAATTCTAACTGCAAGCAAGAAGACACGGAGTTTGGCATGTCAAATACTGAACAGGAGCATTCATTTTGAGCTGATCCAGCCATGTCTCAAGTTGGTCTGTAAACGTAAATGCTTTAAACATCAGAGTTGGCTTTAGCTTGCTATTAATAACTGACAAATTGGGGCCGTTCATTTTTTGAAGCAGCTTGTAGAAAGTCGATGTCAATGCTGAATGATTGTTTTTCTGCGAGAATAGATGAGCAGAATAGCAGCCTCGTTCGTTGAAGCAAACACCCAGGTATTTGATAGTTTTTACTCTCTCAATCTTCCTATTAGACAAATATCACGCACCTTTGCTAGAGACATTCCGGCTTATTACCCAGATCCTACTTTTGGAGCTGTTGATTGAATGTTATTTGACTTGCTAGAAACCTCAAGAGCAGTCAGAGAATGCTGGAGATCTATATGTGTATGTTCAACGATGATGGCATCATCAGCATATTGGAAACGCTGGATTTTCAAGCCTGCCTTCTCAGTGGAAACAACTTTTCTTTTGTGGTCATTGATGTCAGCCAAGTAGAGGTAAAGGAGTAGGGGAGCAAGGATACAACCTTGATTCACCCCCTCTGATTTTTCAATCTTGTCAGTCGTAACCCAGTTAGAAGTTAATCGAATCTGCACCAATGTTTGTGAGTAGAGACTGATGATAACATTCAGAAATAGAGCCGTCAGTCTCCAAATTTGAGGCTTAGTCCATAGTAGACCTCTTTTCATGCAATCAAAGGCAGTGGAAAAGTCTATGAATGCTGCGAACAGAGACATAGCGCCTTTTTCTATTGCTGCTTATGACAGGGCAGTCATTGTTATCAGGTTGTCCTCTTAGTCCTACATCCTTTTCAGAAACCCGTCTGGGTACATGGAATTAGATCTTTGGCCACTGCCCATTGCTCCAGATCTTTAAGAAGTACTTTTGCGGATACATTGCCATACACGTCCAACATAGCTATGAGCCAGTGATTTTCTGGTTGATGTCTGGGGCCCTTCTTGTGTTTTGGTATCAGAATGGAGCCTCTCTAACTTTCAGGAATGATGTTGAAAAGCTGACAGTTCTTGAATAGTAAGAACATCAAATCCACTCATTCATGACTAACTGTTTTAAATATATTGGCTGGCAACCCATTCGGAATTGGCACACCTGGAACTGCTACACCATCTGACACATAAAAGGTAGCAATATATCTGTACCACATCACTACTGTGATATTGCTATATGCTGGAAGCTTGTTTGGCCTCAGTAAACAATGGACAAGGAGCATAAATATGTGAGGGTTTGAAGATTTTGATACCTCAAACAATTATAGTCATTGTTTCTCCTGCTAATTATGTTACATTTCCTAGAGCCTTCTCCCAGACTGTTTCTTGATTTGAAACATAGTTTTCTAGCTTGTTTGGTAGAGCCATCTTGAGACAGATTTCTTGCTGAAGAGTATAGCTTTAGTTCAGCCGTCTGATTTCTTCACTTATTTGGGGGCTGTTTTGAAAAGATCTTCTGTAGCCTAGGCGGGCTCTCAAAAGTTGGAGGTTATCCTAGATAGTACTGATAGCTATGTGCCAGCTGTCAGCCATGCCTTTGAACTCAATTTAGATCCTCTGAAGAACCTTTAACTTTCTCACATTCCTCATCTTGGTGCTGTAAATTCCAACTGATTTTATTGACAGGTGTTACTTCCTCTGGGATCCAAATAGATTTAATGGATCTTTGCTGCAGCTGCTATATTCAAGTGGACACATTAAAATCACGTGGTCCCTGACCCTCGTGTGGAGCACCGTAAACATTTTGATTTTCGAGAAATGCTACCCTAAGACCCAAATATAGTCTAGGGTTGACAGCTGGTTTGGTAAATTTGGGTATGTGAGGCTGGTTGATATGACAGGATTCTTCTGTTGAAACTACGAAGGCCTAAGACGTTCATAACAGTTGCAGCTAATGCACCAGTCTTCTCAAATTTGCCAATGTTCTTTTCAGTGGCGGGATTTGCCATTCTGCGTCCTCTATTTGTTGCCAAATTGGTGTACTTGGCCAGTCGAGTGGGTTTAAGTTGAAGTTGACTATCAATATCCATACAGGATGTGGATGGCTCATCCACTAGTCTCTCACTATAAACATAAATATTACCAATAATCACTGTTAACCTGACGTATGTTACAGGTGGTTTCAAATTCAGTTTGACTAGTACAAAATTGACAGCACCTGTACAGAGTGGGGTTGTGTTAACCCCCAAGCAATTACTTGTATGCATAGCCACCCCGCCTGAGGGATGGCTTCCTTTTATTGATGGCAGGACAAGAGCAAATATTTGATTACAATCTTGCTAATGACTACTAGTTGTCTGACAAGTGTCCTGTAGACAAACTGTGTCATTTTGATTTAAGGTCTGCATTACTTCTGGTTTTCTGTGCACATTATTAAACCATCTGATGTTCCAGGAACACACTGTAAGGCCTGCGAATTTTGACACTTGGGGATGTCCTAAAGGCTTTTTTTTTAGGTACGCTGGCTGCTGACTATTTGGAGAATCCCTTTATAATTGCTTCTTCCTGTGCCTGGTCAGACTTGCATGATTTCATTAGTAACACCTCTAGATATCAAAATCCCTTGGAAGTGATTAACTATAAGCTCTGCTGCTTTAATACCAATACCAATACCAACTCTCTACTCAGTTTTGCAGCTCCTTCAAGAATATCATCAAGGTGTACCCTCTGTGGGAAGAAACATCTACTATTAGTAAGAAATAGCACACCAACATTGTGATTGTTACTTTGGTCAACTGATGTTTAAAAATACATATTATTATTATGTCAGCAGAAAGAGGAAAGAACTCCCTTGTCATCTTGGTGATATTCTTTAAGGGGAAAGGTAAAATCTTAGTAGAGACTTGGTATTGGCTAACCTTACAATAATGGATATTGAAAAAGGCTTGGTTGTCGAAAAGCATTAGTCTTAATAAATAAAATTGGTGAGTTGCAAACCCACTGAGTGCTCCTTAGCCCCGTGTGGCATTTTGTTTGACAAATATTGATGTGAAGCCACTCTCACGTAGGAAGCACCCATTCTTGAAGAGACTGTATATTTGTATATATCTATATCTATATATCTCTCTCATATATATATATATATTATTATCTACTGGCGGTCGCCAGTAGATAGTTATAGTTAGGACCTATTTTCCATAGGAAATCCGCAACATTCTATTGGGAATAACTTTGGCGCCGGTTGACGAAACTTCGCGAAATTTTCCAACCTTTTGGCCAGCTCCATTCCACTCCTACCCTGAAAGTTTCGTGGTGATTCGTCAAGAGGGGGCCGAGAAAAAAGGGGGGCCCTAAAACGCATTTTCCCCATGCAATTTCCCATAGGATCTGTTGTCGCGGATACAGCCCGAACCGCTGAACGGAATGACACCAAATTTGGCAAAGAGGTAGTCCTCTGTTCAGACTCGTGCCTTTTGCATAAATGGTGTGAATCCGTTCAGTAGTTCCTGAGAAAATTAGAGTTAAATGTACATAAATATCTATGGCCGCGGAGGATCCACGGACCGTACACGCACCGTACGCGCACCCTCCCCGAACCGAGCGTGCACCCTCCCGATAGTGCGCTGAATGCTAATTGGCTGTCGAGTGTCTCTCTACATTCGAAACCAGGAACTGTTGGTGGCCATTTTCTGCCTCGGTAGATGCGAGGCTGAAGAAGCAAGGGGAATAAGTGTGTAAAACATATAAAGGGGGCAGAGTGGAAATACTCTGACCCTCTAGAGGTGCTTAGGGGGTCCCAGAAGGACCCCCTGGGGCCCCCTTTTAAAAAAAAAAAAAACGGCGAAATACGCGCAGGGTGCGTGCATCCTATCACGTTGGTTGCACGGTTCCTCTCACGTTGGGTGCGCGGATCCAAAAACATGAAAAAAAAATATATAAAATAAAGTTTTGAACATATAGTTAAAAAAATATTTTGAAAAATATAAAAAAATATGTTTGAAAAACCCATTAAGTTCAAATAATAATTTTAAATTTTTAGAAGAATTAATTGAAAAAATAAGTTTAAAAAATGGTGATAAAAAAAGTATTTTAAACAAAAATGTAATTAATGAAATTGACACACTGTATTTGAAAAATATACAAATTCAATCAAAATCATTAAACATGATATCTTTAGAGATAAGTTATAGATAGGAATTAGCATTTAAAAAACCTTTGAAATTCACTGAAAAAAACATAGGTTTCATGCACATTATAGTTAGGAATTGGCATTTAAAAAACCTTTGAAATTCACTGAAAAAACCAAAGGTTTCAGGGGCGTTATAGTTAGGAATTGGCATTTAAAAAACCTTAGAAATTCACTGAAAAAACCATCGGTTTCAGGGGCGTTATAGTTAGCTGGACATTTCCCTCATAAAAAACCCTAGAAATTCCCCTGTTATAGTTAGTTCAGCTAACTATAATTCGCGCCCCAGCAATGCACTGCTGATGACGTCACATATTACATCTTTCATGACATGGTCAGTGACATCACTGATGACATCATCCAGTGAGTATGTGTTTCTGTACAGTTTTAATATGTTTAATATATATAGGGAAAGGTCTGTTGAAGAAACAGTGGGTGTACAAGTGTGTGAATGGATGATTTTCTAGGTGCGTAACTGACTCTATAAGTGAGTCATTAAATGTATCTTACTTCAGACTAGTGACTAAACTGTGTGAATGTCTGTATGTGTCTGTGTGTAGGTGTATAAGTGGCTGCATGGTTTTGTGAATAGCTATATGAGTGTCTATATGGGTTATTGATTGGTTGTCTGAGTATCTGTATGGGTGCCTGAGTGTTTGTGTGGGTAGGGTTTATGTGACTCTATGCATAGATGTGTGAGTGGGTGATTTTATGGGTGCATGGTTTTAATAGTGCATCTGTGATGGACTGTATGGTTAGGTGAGTGTATGTATGGGTGTGTTAGGGATTGAATGTATATCTCAGTGGTACATGTGTGACTAACTACATATGTGAAAGGCAGTATATATGTGTGTAAGAGTATATAAGTGGGTATATGTGAGAGTGTGTGATTGTGAGAGTGGCTGTATGGATGAGTGTGTGCTTGTATCAATGATTGTATAAGAGCGTAAGAATGTGGTACTATTTTTATGAGTAAGTGAACTTGAGTGTGTTTAACTGTATAGGTGAGTAAATTGGCGGTGTGTGAGTGTCTATATAGGTGTATAAATGCATATGATAGTCTTGTACGGAGTGACTGTACGTATGAGTGACTGTACAGGTGAGTGAGTGGAGGTGTATGTAGACCTAAGAGTTAATGAGTTGGTATGTAGTTATTGGTATTGGAGTATCTATGGTTTTCAAAATGGCCGTCTGAAATTTTGAGTCGGTGTATCAAAGGTTATATTAGGGTGTGAGAAGATGTACTAATTTATCACATGGATGATGCCATCAGTGATGTCATCAGTGATGTAATTTGAGATGTCATTAGTGATGTCATCAGTGATGTCACTGACCATGTCATGAGTGATGTAATATGTGACGTCATCAGCAGTGCATTGCGGGGGCGCGAGTTATAGTTAGCTGAACTAACTATAACAGGGGAATTTCTAGGGTTTTGTACGAGGGAAATGTCCAGCTAACTATAGCGCCCCTGAAACCTATGTTTTTTTCAGTGAATATATATATATATATATATATATATATATATATATATATATATATATTACCTACTGGCGGTCGCCAGTAGGTAGTTATAGTTAGGACCACGTTTCCATAGGAAAACCTCAACATTCTATTTTGAATAACTTTGGCGCCGGTCGACGAATCCTCGCGAATTTCTCAAAATAGGTGGGGCGCTTTGCTCCGCTCCTACCCTGAAAGTCTCGGGGGGATCCGTCAAGCGGGGGCTGAGATAAAAGGGGGGTCCCAAAACGCGTTTTTCCCATGCATTTTTCCATAGGACCTTTAGAACGAGCTACAGCCCGAACGGCTGAACAGAATTACTCAAAATTTGGCAGAGAGGTAGTCCCTAGGTCAAGGAAGTGCCTTTTGTAGGTTTGGTGTAAATCTGTTCAGTAGATTCTGAGAAAATAGCCTTTAAATCAATATATATATCTGAGCCCGCTTACGGTACGCTTACCGTACGCTTACGGTAAGCGTACGGTGGCGTGCGCGAGCGCGATTCTGATTGGCTCTTAGATCTTAGTAAACATTCGAATCGGCCGAAACCAGGAAGCGGCGGCCGCCATTTTGTGTATTTCACTCTGAAAAAAAAGAGTGAAAACAAGGAAAGGGGGCAATGAGGAGAGTTACAGACCCCCTAACATTTGTAAGGGGGTCAAAGAAGGACAGAAAAGTACAAAGAAAACATTTATTGATTTTAAAAAAAATCACGGGGTACGCGTACGATAAGCTTACGGTAAGCGTACGGTAGGAAAAAAAAAAAAAAAAAAAGAAAATCAGATTTAAGTGTTTAGATATTAGGGGGCTCTAAAAAGAGCCGTTGTGTTTATGAAATGATTTTTTAGTGGTACCTACAAGTAAGTACCGATGCAGAGTCTAAGGTTCAAGAGGAAGACTCTGTTCCCTTCATCATTGAAGTGCACACCATCTCCTCTATAAATGTCTTGCATGTCATAACGCAAGTTGTTGTGGTAAATGGCACCCATACCATAGTCACGGAGGAAAGCAGAAACAGATTTGTTGACGTGCTTTCTTGCTTTGTCATCGCACCGCGTGCCCACCGTGCGTGCACGGCACTAACTGCGTAAAGGGGGCGCGCGGTGCGCAAAGCGCACCGCGTGCTCACTGTGCGCGCACGGTGCGCGAAGCGCACCGTGCGCGCACGGAACGAACTGCGTTAAGTGGGCGCGCACGCCACGAATGGCGTAAAGTAACTTAGCATTTAAAAAACCGTACAAATTCACTGAAAAAACCATAGGTTTCACACACGTTATAGTTAGGAATTAGCATTTAAAAAACCTTGCAAATTCACTGAAAAAACCATAGGTTTCACACATGTTATAGTTAGCGGAAATTTTACTGATAAAAAACCAATGAAATTCCCCCGTTATAGTTAGTGCAGGCAACTATAACTCACGCGACCGCAATCTTCTGCTGATGACATATGTGTCTTTATGAAAAAAAAATATTTGTAATATATGTATAGCTAAAAATGTATGGAACAAGACATGGGCAAATAAGTGTCTAAATACAGTATTAGCATCAGCAGAGGATTGCGGTCGCGTGAGTTATAGTTGCCTGCACTAACTATAACGGGGGAATTTCATTGGTTTTTTATCAGTAAAATTTCCGCTAACTATAACATGTGTGAAACCTATGGTTTTTTCAGTGAATATAGATAAAGTTCCACCGTACAAAAACGTACACATGCACTCCTTCCGAAAATAGCGGCCTTTAGTACCACTGTATATATTAATTCTATAAAAGTACATTTGACCTGGACTCACAGAGCTTCTGCTTTGCATCTGTATGTTTTTTTACTTTTTAATACACTTTACTCTTTGCACTAGTTCTGTTTTGGAGACTAGTTATCCTGGTTGCGAGCCATGACGTGTGTACTTATTATGTTTTCCTTATTTTTAGGCGGTGAGAAAATATGAAGAAAGATACATTTTGAAGATTCAATATGACCACTGCTATTGTAATAGTGTTATCATTAAATTGAATTGTATGTCTTTGTGGGCAATTTTGTTATATCAATTTTGGCCATTGTCTGATCAACCCACTTGGGATGAATATTTGGTAAGGGAAAAAAAAGCTTTTTGCCCTTTTTGCTCCTTAACCCACTTGGGTTTTATTTTTACCACTTTGGAATGAATAGTGGTATTTTGAGCAGAGTCAGGAGGGACATGCATTTAAGGAAGAGGGAGCTAAAGGCTAAGTTTCATGTTATTGTCGATTTATCCCACTTGGGTAATATTTGTGATATCAAGATTGGCCATTGAAGACATATTGTTCCAGAGTATGCAAAAATGACACATATATATATAAAATAATGATATATGAAAAAATGATGAGAACATGAAAGCTATCGGCATATTTATATCTTTTATGCTGTTGTAGTTTTTTGTTGATGTCTATGGAGTCATGTGCAGTGATTCGTCACATTATGTATTCTTTCTTTAATTGGCAACATGTCTCACTGCAGATTGTAAAATAATGTTATGTGAGTACTAGAATGGGAAAACATTTTGCATTTTATTTAGGAGCTACGGTTATTATGTCGGCATGGATGTGAATAACAGGCTGAAAATAAGTGGCATCCAAAATTTTTAATTTCTGCATAAAAACTGTAACCGCTATATGAAGTCTATGATTTAATTAAGGAATAGAACAACGTCATGAAAAAGTAAGCCAGACATTGATTGTTTGTGGCTGAGTATCACACAAAAAATGGGAAACATAGGTTTGTTTTACCCTTATAAGATGGCGGATATATTACTCTGAAAAATGCACTCCCCAACACATGGGGTGTGTCCCTCGGGCACAGATGTAGTCCTCTCTAGGAGGTTTCCACATACACGAACCACCTCAACCAAGAGGGAACGCACAAAGAAAACGAATCAATAAACAACCTGGTCATTAATATCTCCAAATATACCTTCAGCGACATTGAATTGAAAGTCTTACAGAAAGGTACATCCTTTGTACCGACAACAACCAGCAACTTACTTGAATTGCACATCAGCTTTTATAAGCTCATGAGAAAACTGAGACTCCGACACTTTTTTGACAACATCCTGACACCTACCAAAGAACTAGAAGAGGATCCACTGATGGGTTTACGACCTAAAAGTACATTTATGGCTCCAGTTAGCCATAAATGTTTGGACCTATTCGAATCATGTGTAAAGAACGATTTATCCAAACTCAATTTCAGCAGGAGCAGATCAACACGCAGCAATCTCACCAACAAGGAGATAGGCATTTTGAGATCTATAGCTGGTAATCCTGACATCATTTGTACTAAAGCCGACAAAGGTGGGGCATTAGTCGTACTTAATTCTGATTATTACAACTCTCAAATATCAACCCACGTCCAGGATTCTGAAACATACTTGAAATTGGAAAGCAATCCGACAAGACAATACAACGTGATTTTACAAACCATTATACAAACAGCCGTTGACAATGGTACCATCAACGAGAAGGTTCAAAACTTTCTCATTCAACCCAATCCAAAAAGTCCATCGATCTTTATGGTACCCAAAATCCATAAGCATCCCACCAAACCTCCCTGTCGACCTATTGTTTCTACACGTGGTAGTCTTCACGAACCAGTTGGCAAATTTCTAGACCGTCATCTCCAACCGAGTGTTTACTCCATGAAGTCATTTGTGAAAGACACCACTGATTTCTTAATCAAACTCAATCAAGTATCCATATCAGAAGACGAGCAAGTCATCCTATGTACAGTGGATGTCAAGTCCTTATATACCTCCATCCCTCACCAAATGGGTTTAGAGGCGATTGAACAGGCATTATTACATTCTAAACATCCACACAACCTACAAGTTTTCTTGATGGAACTAATGCAATTTACCCTTTTCCATAGCTATTTCACACACAACAATGAATGGTATCAGCAGCTAACTGGTACATCCATGGGAAATTGCGCTGCTCCAGCGTACGCCAATATCTTCATGAACCAATTCGAGGAGGATCACATCTTAAGCTCACCTTCTTGGATTAGCTGTTTAAAACTATACCTCAGATTTATTGATGACATTTTCATCATATGGAAAGGCTCAAACCATGCTCTCAAGAATCACCTTGACAACCTCAATCAAATCGATCAACGAGTACAATTCACGTTCGATATTCAACATGACATCATCCACTTCCTGGACGTCACCATCATTAAAACACCTACGGGCTTCGAGACTGACCTTTACAGAAAAAACACCGATAGGAACAATACCCTTCACTATCAAAGTTTTCATCCACCACCACTCAAGCAACATCTTCCTTTCTCTCAAATGCTCAGAGTAAAAAGAATTGTATCGAATCATGATAAATCACTGGACCAACTTAACACGCTCACACAAAGATTCAAAACCCGTGGCTATCCTGATCAGGTGCTACATAAAGCGAAAGAAAGATCCGATTCCAAAAATCGGAACCAACTTCTTATTACATCACCCAAACCAACCAGCAATCAAGTTACCATAGTTTCAAAATATTCCACCATGAGTACAAACTACAGACGAATAATCAAAAAGCATTGGCAATTGCTCAGATTAGAAGAAGATTTCAACCACATTTTCGATGAGGAACCAATTTTCGCTTACACACGCAATAAAAACATAGGTGAAATCTTAAAACAACAACATTCACCTCTCATGGCACTTCCATCCAAAGGAACCATCCCTTGTTTAAATTGCAACAGCTGTAACAATATCATCAAGGGTGATTACATCACACACCCCATGAAAGGACACAAAATTAAACTGAAATCAACAGCAACCTGTGACACATCTAATGTCATCTATATGCTCAAATGCCCTTGTGGCAAAATTTACGTTGGACAAACTGAAAGAAAGATGAAAATAAGACTCAATGAGCATAAATCCAACATTAGGACGAAACATCTAAAATCATCTGTTGCTCAACATTTCCTGGAAGCTGGCCACAATGTTAGTCAACTGAAATTTTGTGTCTTGGAAATAGTTACAAAAAAAGAAGGGAGAGACAATCGCAACTTTATGTTGCAAAGAGAAAATCATTGGATATATTTTTTGAACTCGATGAAACCAAATGGTTTAAACGATCGTACTGAATTTTCATGTTATTTATGAATGTCTAAACAAACCGACATGTTATACACCTGTATTAGCACATGATCGTTGAATATGGTTTATCATTGATTTATCAACTCTATTAATTCGTTGGTTAACACACCAACCATCCTTTGATTTAGACCAACTAACCCCTGTCACTGACTCTTCTGCTCATAATTGTTCCTTTTCAACAACACACATTACCTTCCTGTGATTAATTCACTTTCCTTTTTTTCCACACACTTTTTTATACACTATTACACATCTTTTTTATACACTATTACACATCTTTATTGACGGAGTACACGTTAAAGGGATCAATCGGGCAGCTTCGGATTACTGAAGACCTTTCACAACTCTTTAGTCCTATATCCATATTCATGGTTACGGGCACTTCAGTCCTTTCACCATTTTCACCATTTTCACGTCCACAATAGCCTAGTCCTATGTTTATACACACTGTCAGCCAGCACGTGACACACACCTCTCTACATTTAAACTCGTTTAAAAACGAGCATAAACGCGAACAGCCACACACGGACTACATGGACGATGCGATGAGGCGCTTAGCACCTGGTAAGAACATAATTTCTTTCATATCGTCTACTCGCATATTCTTGCGGTAGCTCCTTACCATCCCCTTAGGAACTCCTTTAGGGAACTATACTCACCAATAGCATTAGACACTTCTCCGTAGATCAAGCTTACACCCCATTCTTCTAAACTTAACAACACTAATACAAGATACAGCTTCTCGTAAACGATCTCCTGACAACTTTGACTAACTCACCTCATTTTTCTGTTACCACGTTTATTTTTCTACGTTGCCTTTCACTTTTTTAGTTCGTTCTGACAACCATCATCACCAATTGTAAATAAATGCCGCACCATTATTGTATCCTATATTTATCCATCCTCTTTGCTATTTGTAGATCACCCCTGATGAAGGCTCAAGCCGAAATGCATTGGGAATGTGTAACCTAAGCAATGTTCACCGTGATATGTTTGAACTGAACGCCAGCAAAAAAGACGAATAAAGCTTTTTCAAATTGATGAAAGTTTAACTTTACTCATTGAACAACATCTGAAACCTCCTAGAGAGGACTACATCTGTGCCCGAGGGACACACCCCATGTGTTGGGGAGTGCATTTTTCAGGTTTCACTCACTCTTTTTCGGAAAGCGAGACCTCGGTGCACGAAACAACCTATCAGCAACCTAAGTACCATTACGCAGTGCGTGTGCCACACACCCCGTTTCACTTGGATATATTACTCTACCAGGATTGAGATTGTGTTGTCCCTTTTTTATGTCACTTTTGTAACACGTTACGTTTTGAGCACAGTGTATATAATCAATAATTTGAAAGCATTGTATTTACCCGTGATCAAGGCAGTTTCGCCGAAACGCGTTGGATATTTTGAGGCTTGAATCTATGCATTAAATTCTTTCAAAGCCCCGTGATTGTGCTGCTATTTTCGGAAGGAGTGCATGTGTACGTTTTTGTACGGTGGAATTTTATTCGTAAACAGGGACAACCTCAGACCCTGAATTGCACCGCTGCTAAGTGTCCCGGCAACTTCTGATGAGGTGGAAAGGTTATATATATATATAGATATAGATATATATTATCTACTGGCGGTCGCCAGTAGATAGTTATAGTTAGGACCGTGTTTCCATAGGAAATCTAAAAATTCTATTTTGAATAACTTTGGCGCCGGAATCTTCGCGAAATTTCCAAAACTAATGGGGGGCTCTGCTCAGCTCCTACCCTGAAAGTCTCGGGGGATTCGTCAAGCGGGGGCCGAGAAAAAAGGGGGGTCCCAAAACGCGTTTTCCCCATGCATTTTCCCATAGGACCTTTAGTCGAAGGTACAGCCCGAACGGCTGAACAGAATTACTTGAAATTTGGCAGAGAGGTAGTCCTCAGGTCAGGGATGTGCCTTTTGCATATATGGAGTCAATCTGTTGAGTAGTTCCTGAGAAAATTGCATACATACATATCTATAGCCGCGCATTGTGCGCGCACCGTGCGCGCACCCTAACGCGTGCGAGCGTAATTCTGATTGGTTGTTACATGTCAGTCAACGTTCGAATCGGTCGAAATCAGGAAGTGTCGGCCACCATTTTGTTTGTTTTCAGTGCGAGAGTGGAAAAGGAAGGTGGCGAACGTGAAAAGGGGGCAGGGTAGAGAGTTCTTGACCCCCTAGCCTTTGTCAGGGGGCCCCTGAAGGACCCAGAAGGCAGAAAAAAACATTTAAATTCTTTTTTTTTTATCGCGGTGGTGCGCGCACGGTGAAAAACCATAAAATAATAATAAGTTTAATACGTAGTTTATTGAAAAATAAATATATAAAAAAAATAATAATACATACATAACTTAGCATTTAAAAAAACGTACAAATTCACTGAAAAAACCATAGGTTTCACACACGTTATATTTAGGAATTGGTATTTAAAAAACCTTGCAAATTCACTTAAAAAACCATAGGTTTCACACATGTTATAGTTAGGTGGATATTTCACTCGTAAAAAAACAATGAAATTCCACCTTTATAGTTAGTTCAGATAACTATAACTCGTGCAACCGCCACTCTATCACAAGGATGATGTCATCAGTGATGTCAAGAGTGATGCCACTGACCATGTCATGAGTGATGTAATATGTGACGTCATGAGCAGTGGATTGCGGGCGCGAGAGTTATAGTTATCTGAACTAACTATAACGGTGGAATTTCATTGGTTTTTTACGAGTGAATTATCCACCTAACTATAACATGTGTGAAACCTATGGTTTTTTAAGTGAATATATATATGTGTATATATATTATATATAATTCCCTTTCAGGCATATGTGACGCATAAGTTATGCAGGAAAAAAGAAGCAGAGTACTCTGAGTAGTTCCCAAATTAGGTGGAAAACAGCTCCAGTATAGAGCACTCTCAACACCAGCGACACTCTAAATTTGCTCACCTCAAATGTCTGTTTTTCTATCAAAGTCTTTAAGCGTAGGATTAGCACAGTGCCATCCACGCTGAGATAGAAAGGGACAAAGTCTTTTACCATTTCTACAGCAAAGTTTTTAAGCATAGGATTAGCACAGTGCTATCCTTGCCAAGCCATAAAAAAACCAAAGCCTTTTACCACTCCAGGCACAGTATTACAGCCTTGTAAAAATATTAGCAAAATAATAAATGCTTTTTGAATAGAAACAAGGTCCTAACTATACCTACCTACTGGCAACCGCCAGTACGTAATATATATATAGAAATGACCTGCTGTTTAATAGCAAGAATAAAAGAAAACCGACAACATGATGCCAGATACTGATAACACAAGGTTAATCCTGACGTATACCAAACAAAGGAATAGTTTATGCAGGATTATCAAGACAAACTGGCATTTAGTGTTGAATGATCCCGTTGTAGGGGGTACACTTCCACAAAGTCCAACAATAACCTTTAGGAAGGCCCCATCCACAAGTGACTATCTGGTGAGCAGTAGTCCAGAAATAAGCTCTGGCTCTAGCTGACTGTCAAAAAGGAAAGGGTTCATCAGATGCTCCTCATGCCGGGCATGCAAGTTTGGCACCAGCAAAACGTCCTATTCCACGCCATTCAAGGATAAAACCATTATAATCCAGAAGCTTCTTACTTGTAAGACTGAATTTGCCATCTATGTGCTGGAGTGCTCTTGTGGACTGCAATACGTGGGTAGCATGAAACTGCAGGTCTCCAAGAGGATTCTCCAGTACCTAAGGACCATCCCAAACTCAGATTCAACACATCCGGTGGCCCGCCACTTCAGGGAAGTCCACAGCAAAAACTTACATCAGCTAACCACAGTTAAGACGAGGTGGCGATAGAGAGGCAACAGTTAGAAGGCTGGAGACTGTACATTCTGGAGCTAGACAGTAAAAACCCAAAGGGGCAGAATACAACTGAGGACCTGTACACATGGTTATACCAGTTTCCTAGTGTGAGTTTAGATTCAGTTTATCAGTGACAGTCTTGAAATGACATGTATACACATTTGCACATTTTTATGAAATTGCTGCACTCCATAATCCCTGTATATAACTTCCCTTGTGCTGTTTTTAGAAGTATGTCTCTTAAGAATCAGCACTTTGCACATTGGCACTTTTACATGTACATTTTTGCACTTTAGGGTAACTTCAGGAGTAGGTGTTTAGCACTTTATTACTTCGGCACTTTATAAACTTAGCAGAGGAGATCAGCCCACTAGGGCGGTATCAATTAGGCAGTTTTTAAGTCTGGCTTTTATGTATTGAACACATCAACAACCGAAATACAGCACAGGAACCATGATACAATAGGATGGCCAGTATGCATGTATTAAACTGCAATTGCGATTCAATTGGTTTTTAGGGGCTTTTCTATGTTCTTAAATTAGTGATATATCATCTTATTTATACAGATAGTACATTTATATTTATTAAGCACATTTTAAAGATATTGTCCAGATTTAAAAATGCAAAACTTCCTGCTATTTTGTACTGTGACGTGGAGACAGGATAGTCTGTCTTCCATATTGTTTATGCACTTGGCAATTTAAATTTGAGGAGGGTTCATAGACGCATCATGTGATCAAGGTCTGCAAAGGCCGAAACGCGTCACGGTGGCAAAGTTGAATTCTGAAAAATAAAACAAACTTGCACCAAGCAAGTGCAATCCGTTCCTGTTTTCGTTCCGTGCATCCAGGGAACTTTAAAAACAAGGTTTTGTGCGATTATATATATATATATATATATATATATATATATATATATATATATATATATATATATATATATATATATATATATATATATATATATATATATATATATATATATATATATATATATATATATATATATATATATATATGTATGTATATGTATATATATATATATATATATATATATATATATATATATATATATATATATATATATATATATATATATATATATATATATATATATATATATATATACACTCTCTAGGTCCTCCTGCCCCGGAGCCTTGACGGCAGTCGAGCATATTTGGTTATGGCAAACCGTACATTTATTAAATCACCCCTCTCTTGCTTCCACAAGAAAAACGCACACTGCAGTGATGAAAGTGAACCAAAGATTTTATTTAAATAAATCTGGTAAATCCATGAATAACGTGCAGAAAGCCTACTGTGATGATCAAGAAAAAATCTTTTTTGTTTTATTTTATGTGATATTCTCTCTTCAGATGGACTATTCGTAGAGAACTCAAAGGAATTACAGGCTAGAATCATCTTTACTGTCTGCTGTTAACGTTTTTTTTTAAATATTTGTTTTTAGTCTGGGATCAGGAGTTTTAAAAAAAAAAATTCTATTAACTATAAACTACCTTGTCAGAGTAATAAGTGAAGAAAATATTTAATGTTTTTCTTACCTTCAAGGGCTCTGCTAGTTAACCAGGATAATTAACCAAACAATATCACTGATATATATCGTTCAACTATTGTATATGAAAGCTACCAATACTGTGTTGTCATAATGCAAATCATGCCTTATTGGTCAGATATACTTAATTACTGGTTTTCAATAAGCCAATTTCTTCATCGAATGCCATAATATAGTTGGAGCTAACGTTATTATTTCTGCAGAAACTGCTCAAGAGGGTAGTAGTATGAGCGTGCAGACTCATTTTGGACCTATAAATCATTATGCGTGAAGGTTCTCAATAAATTAATTCATCAGTGTGCAGCCACAGATAAGTGAGTGTTGGGTTTCCTCCAGCACAGGCATACACCCATTGATACACCATCTCACATGGTTCCATGGAAGAGGATATTTGAAGTCATGATGCTGGACTGAAACTCGATGAAGTCTATGGTTATTATAAATATGATAGGATTGATTTTCACCGCTTTTGCACCAAGTTTCTTTTCTATGCAAAGTCTATTTCTATGGATGACATATTGTGATGTTCTGAAAGATTCAAAGTTTAATGGCATGCGCCAACATCCATACCATGTCCTACTTTACTAGACCACAACAAGGTTCTGTAGGAATGTTCTTTGGAAGAACCACTATTTAACATAAACTCATCTCAAGATCCAAAATTAACATAAAATGTTGATGGAGGAGAAAACAGTACTCTGAAGATCTGAATAAGTATCAGTAGGTAGATTCAAGCATGATGATAGGTATATTTTATCAAAGACCTGCCAAATATGACACTCCTCATGTCCCTTTCTAGTAATGTGTTATTTGGGGTTTGCCATCCGGGGTCATAATTATGAGAAAAGTTAGCAACATTGACCTATTAACATAGATGTTTTGCACAGTTATGCTAATCTACGCTACCTTCCAAGTACAAATTATTAGGATAAAGAACTTTTAAAAATGTAATTAAGACCCAAAAAATACGCTTTTTTCAAACTGCTGATTTTTGCACTAATTTAAACTTCTATTCATAAATTCTCTCTTTTCTTAGGATAGTGACAATCTATGGTGGGATGCTTTTGCTACTGAGTTTTTTGAAGAGGATGCCACTTTAACTCTTTCCTTCTGCTTAGAAGATGGACCAAAGCGATACAGTAAGAGCTTTCTGTTTTTTTGTGTTTTAATGTGGCGAATGTAAAGCATCGATCGACTTTAATTAAATGAACGAAACATTTTGAGTTTGGGGCTAGAAAAGAGGAAATAGAAGCACACCAGGCATGACGAAAGTAGAAATACCATTACATAAATATTGTATAATTGTCAGATCTCAAAAGCGCTCTCATTTTTTGATTACGTAAAATTAGAGTTCTCATTAAGGTTTTATCCAAGTAAAATATGGACTATAAGATAGCATGTTTGCAGACGGATCCTAGACATCCACTTGACTTATTTTTCTATTGACTGAATTTACTTTCACTCGTGCTTACCAGTTACACTGTATTGTTTTTGCAATATTTATTTTATCCTTATTACCTTCAATTATTAACCATATATTATATGACTCAAGTTTACCAATACACATTTAATTATGTTTCACCTTGACTTATGTTTACCATAACGATTTTCCTTGTCAATTGGTAGCTAACGGAATATTAACATCTACAACATTTGTTCACAAGTTAAAAAATGAAACAAAATTGCGAATATGTTTATGCATTATCAGTTGTAGAAAGTTAATTTACAGAGTGGTAATTTCTTCGAACTCTCTCAACATTTTATAGACTTTGCTTGTAATGATTGCCTCTGGCAATTCATATGATAGTACTTCGGAAAGCTAGTGTACCTTCCCTGGCACCCACCTTCAGGCATGGTATCTTCTGGGTTCAATGCAGTGGGTCCAAATCAGATGTATTTGTCATGGACGTAAATCTGTTGTGCTATTGCCCTCGCAAATGCAATCTGAAAAGCCATATCACTGTCACAGGCACATGAGGGGAGAGGGCCACTTTGTGGAGAACAACAGGAGGCAGCAGTATACCCAAAGAGCTCAGGGGACACCATTTTGGCAACAAAGAACAGTGTGAGATGGAAAGTACAACTGAGGTGGGACATAAGTGAAACGGCCAACAAAGATGAACCATGGCAACTGAGAACAGAAGAGTTGGAACCGAGTGGAAAATAGATGTTCTGTTTAGGGAAGGGAAATACAGAATGTGAGATGAGGTGGACAAAAAAGAACAATATTGGTAGATTATTTCTGCAAACCACATTGGGAGGGAAATAGATAGGGGATGTGTGGAAGAGGGACAATTGGCAACAATCAGTAGGAGTGAGGAAACTATTCTGAGAGATGGACAGTGACAGGTGTTGAAGGACTAGGTTGAAAGTGAAGAAAGAAAAGGGAAATCGCACGTTTTATCCTGTGAACATAATTTGTTTTTGTTTTTTGCTGCAACAAAACCAATGAATACCATTTAAACTGCATGCCTTCCTTTCTATGACAAATACACTTTCGGTCTAGAGAAACAGACATGCTTGCTAAGCCACACAAAGATGCTGCCAAAACATGGTGGACACAGATGACAGGGAAAAGGCAAAAACAGCAGCTTCAACAGCAGAGACCTCCTGGTCAGAGACTTGCTCTCTCCCCCAGCAGCTCCGCTGTTGTGCCGCTGCCCTGTGAAGGTAGGTGTTGAAGGCCCTTCTCCACCCGCAGGCTCCTTCCTGCGCCTCATCCCTGGTGGTCCAGTGGGAGAGCCTTGCTCTTTTCCTGGTCCGCTGTTGTCTGTCTTTGTGTTTTGTGCCCTGTTCCTGTTTTGTGTCCCTTTGTTATTGTCCCTTTGTATTCTATTGTATTTGTACCTGAATTTTCTGTAGCTCTGGCTTTACCTGTTTTGCCTCTTTCTTGTACCTGTGCCCTTGTCCTCCGTGCCCGTTTTTGCCACCCTTACCCCTCCGCTGCTGCCCCATGGCTCCTGCCCCTGCTGTTTCCTGCTCCCGCCTTCCAGCTGCTCTTCCCTCCCCCTTCCCTATTTAATGGCGGCCCCTACTCGGGTGTCTGAGCAAGACCTCTGACCTCCTGGTCAGAGACCTGCTGTCTCCCCAGTGCCTGTGCTGTTGTGCCGCTGCCGATACCCTGTGAAGGTAGGTGTTCATGGCACTCCTCCACCCACAGGCTCTTGCCTGCACCTCATCCCTGGGGGTCCAGTGGGAGAGCCTTGCCACTGTTGTCTGTGTTTTGTGTACGGTTCCTGTTTTCTGTCTTTTTGTTATTGTGCCTTTATATTTGTATTGTATTGTGTTTGTACCTGTATTTTCTGTAGCTCTGTCTTTGCCTGTTTTGCCTGTTTCTTGTACCTGTGCCCTTGTTCTTCGTGCCCATTTTGGCCACATTTTCAGCACTGCTGCCCCCGCAGCCCCTTCCCCTGCCATTTCCTGCTCCTACCTCCCAGTTGCGCTTCCCTCCCCCTTTCCTATTTAATGGTGAGCACTGCGCGGCTGCTTGCGCTCCGAAGTCGCGCCAAAGGCAAACCCATTGGCGCCCGTCCATCATCCGACCATGACCAGTTCCAGGGACCCTGGATCTCCAACCGCCAACTGCTATGACCCAGCTGTCCTCGCACTCAACCCCGGAAGGAACAATTGCCAGCTGTCTATGCCGAACTCCACCCACGGCCAGTTCTCCTGCTGTCACTGCTGGCAAATCTTCACCACCCTCCCCACCCCCATGGCTGCTGCCCCCACGCATGATGCCAGCACCCCCAAAGCCCTGAGGTCAGTCCTCCTCAACGTGCGCTCCCTGCACAGACACGCTGTAGAGATCTGGGACTTCATTGACACCCTCGTGCCAGATGTCGCCTTCTTCACATAAACCTGGACCAATACCAGCTCCACCCCAACATTGCCACCGCCATCGCTGATGGATACAAGATCCAAAGGAAGGACCGCCCCAACCGCCCGGGAGGAGGACTTGCCATTGCCCACAAGAGCGCCTTCCGACTCACCACCTCCAGCACGAACAACAGCCTGCTCTCCACCGAACACCTCCATTTCCAGATCCAGACCACCCCCAGAACAACCCTATGAGGCACCCTCGCCTACAGACCTCCTGGACCTCAAACTGCATTCACCACTACCATCGCCGACCTCATCACGCTCTACACCATCGCCTCCTTGGACCACATACTCATCGGAGACCTCAACTTCCACCTCGACAATCTCAGCGACCCTAACTCTGCCACCCTCCTGTACATCCTCACCAACCTCAGACTGAAACAACTTGTCACCACCCCCACCCACAAGGCAGGAAACACCCTTGACCCCATCTTCGCAGAAGGTAACAACATCCACTTTAGCCACACCATGCAACCACACTAGATGGACCACCACTGCGTACACTTCAATGTTGACAAACCCAGCACCCCCAAACCTGCACCCCACCCACCGTGAAGAAACTGGAGCAAGGTCACTGAGGAGCACCTCAACTCCTTCCTCAACCGCGATGCCCCCTCCACCTCAACCAACACCCTTCTTGCAGCCAAAGAACTTCATAGATGGATCACCAACTGTGCAGATGAGCTCACACCCCTCTGCAACGCCGACAAACACTGCCCCAGAAAGGCCACCTGGTTCACCACTGACCTCCAAGAATCCAGGTGCACCTGCAGATATCTCAAACAGAATTGAAGAAACAGAAATTCCTCTGAAGTCTGCACTACATACATGAACGCCATGACAGAATACCACCAACTCATCAGATCCACCAAAAGGACCTTCATCCAGAAAAATATCCTCACCAACTCCAGCAACTCAAAGGAACTCTTCATCCTAATCCAGGAATTCACCACACCGCCCAGTGAAACCATGGACATCATACCCTTCCAGGACCTATGCAACAGCTCAGTTCCTACTTCCATCTGAAAATCAAGTCCCTCCATGACAACTTCACTGAACAGACAACTGACTCCGAAACCACTCCATCCTCCAGCAACGCCAGCCAGCCCACCATCCCCTCTTGGACCCCAGTCAACACTGAAGACACTGCATCAACCATGAAAGACATTCACTCAGGAGCCTCCATGGACCCTGCCCCCGCACATCTGCAACAGAGCCACCACGGCCATTGCACCAGAACTACGACACACCATCAACGGCACAGTTGAAGCTGGCACATTCCCCGATGATTGGAAACGTGCAGAAGTCAAGCTTCTACTCAAGAAGCCCTTAGCAGATCCAACAGACCTCCAAAAATACCGACCCATCTCCCTCCTCCCCTTTTCAGCCAAAGTCACTGAGAAGACCAAAAAAATTGGTAGTAGTGTTCCCTTTAAGGGAGGAACCGCACATCAAATGGAAACCATATGTATGTATCTGGCAGTCATGAGCGTGTAGTCTTGGTGATGCTAAAAAATACACCGGGGTGCTTAGGGCAGCTTACGGCACCTTCTACCTAGAGATGCTATCAGCACATTATAAAATAACATGCATATCCATACAAAAACAATATAAGCTATTACAGCACACCCTTTTCAGAAGTTTGTCGGTCCAACAACAGTATGTGCTATGTTCAGGACACAATCAAGATTCATTCTAAATGATTCAGCAAAATTCGATCAGATCAATATTCCGCATGACAGACAAACAGTCCAAACCAAATACAACAATTATTGTATTTTTGTCTTTACACATGTGTTTCGTCTGTACTCAGACTTTTTCAAGGCGGCGTGGGAATATCGCAAACCGTTGAATGGGATCAAGAACTGTCCCAAATGTACATCCAAATGCGAGTTGCATTTTGCAAAAATATCCTATGAGATCCCCGTCGATCCAAGGATGTTATAAATAACAATTCACTTGTGACAGTGGTGAGTCATGGGTTTCCAATAGACCCGCTGTACGCCAAAATAGCGTCGTCCTCTTCGAGAACTCTTGCACCTATATGTATACGGCGTATAATACGTAGGTTGATGTTAAACTTCTCGAACTGGTGATCAGCAATAAGGGGGCAGATCCATGATAAGTCGGTACCCCATAAACCGAGGTTATCCACAGCACCGAGTGGCAGGAACGAATGTACCTCAAAAGTCAAAACTAAGGATTCAGAACATGAATAAATTAGAGACAATAATTTCTGCATAGCTACCACTTACTGTAAGTACAGTCATAATTTATTGGAATTGTACCTGGCACAGCAAGCAGAACTCATTGGTCAGAACTTCAACCACTCAAATATATAGCATCAAACCATAAACATCTCATTGCAAATGAGTGGCCGTTCAGTTTAACTTTGATGTAACCGCACCCAGACATGGCAGCACTTACTGCGGGCAGTTGTCGCTCGGGTGTTGTAGAAGTTGCTGGAGGAGCAGTCTAAGACCAGCTGCTGGCCTGGCTTTCTATACCACAGGACAAGGTCCAAGGACTACAGTCTGTGCAGCGACGGCCCATATAGGGCGTGTTACCGGGGCGGTGACGTAGGGCAGAGGAGGGGCAGGGTGGGGGGTTGCAAAATGCGGCATACAGCCGATTGCAGGTAAGTTACGAAAAAAATAAAGAAAACAAATTTTGTTGTGCGCGCTGCATCGCACCACCACCCCACCACCCCACCACTCTTACCTGAGGCAGCCTTGCCTGCTCTCTACATAAGTGCTAGGGGTCTTCTGGGGCATACTCTTGTCAGTGTAAAATTTGTGTATGTTTTCTTGGTATTGAGGTTATGTGAGAAATTACATGTTTCTGAGGTGTCTACCCAGATATTTCTCTTTTGTTCGACCGGCATATATTACCTCTGGGTGAAATAGGATCTATGGTCTTTGTAACATGCAAATAAACTGACTAACCCCAATTGGCCTGTCTAGATTTTAGCTAAAGACAGTGCAATGGTGAGGAAAAAGCACTGTTGGCATAAAAGTTAGCTTTTGGACGCAGTGTAGCTTTACGGCACTCACATGAGTGACTTTAAATGCATGTCATTGGAGTGATCCACTGCTTTGAACAAGGGATACATCTGTCAAAGGGACCCTGTTTGTGACACGTATAAATCCTGTTAATTTCAATTAGTATGTCCTGTGTCCTTGTGAAAGGATACAAAATCTCTTTTTTCTCTGCAATAGCTGTGGTAGTCTTTTTGAATGAATGAAAAAATAATAGGTGTATTTCAAAAGGACAACAGGTTCCTCAAGAGGTGTCTGGGCATTACTACATCCGAGAGGAGAAAGAAAAAAAAGCACACCAGATTCACAAAGGAAAATTAGCCTACTTTGAAAATAGTATAGTCTTGATGCATTTACGAAAAGAGAGGAAGCTGGACTTTGTGAATAGGGTTAGAGGGAGAGTATTCCAAGGTTTGGGCAAAAGGTAAAATGCATGAGCGACAAATTGTGCTCAGCGAACTTTGGGAACTATCAAGAGGTTCAAAGATGAGGATCATACATTGTAAAAAATTAGCTACCAAAAAATTCCTTTTAAAGATATTTTGGGCCAAGACCAAAGGGAGCCCAATGACAGATGCATAAGGTTTTGAAAGTGGTGCGTTTGATGACTAGAAACCAATGAGGATTTGGGAGTAAATGTGATACTCAAGTGTGCCGTGGAACTTTTAGAATAAAATACACTGTGGCTTTTTGAGCTATTTGTAAGCAGGAGATGATTTTTCTCCATGATAAACAAGTAGTGAAATTCATATATCTGTTTTCTTCATTCTAATGTTGCTAATTTTGAGTCATTTTAAGTTTTCTATTTATATTCTTTCTTCTAAATTGGCTTGGGGAATGTATATGATTGTTAATGCTTTAATGCCTAACCCATATTTCTCTGTGGAAAGCATGCTGCTTTATACCATAATTACCAGGGGTTAACCCTAAGGCTGAAAGTTAGAATTTCTAATTAAAATTGTTTTGACCTGACAAGATACAGGATTACTAACTTGGTGGAAACCTACCCTAAAATAAATGATCATGAAGCACATAGGATGACTTTTGTTTCTGTTGGTTCGGTTGTTATCGCAGGAGGATTCTATAGGGAATGTAGACTCAACCTCAATGGTTGGCAGTATTTCCCGGATAGAAAACTCCTTTGGATAGGCTAGTCTTCTCCAGCATTTGATTGGCTGTGAATTCTTCACCTATGTTTTCATGTTCTTTGGGGTAGTGTGGTGTATCCATGAGGGCTGTGTTTTTGAATGTACTCTGGATCTTGCATCTTGTTCAGGGAGCTTTGCAGGATGATGTAGATTACTTGTGGGTGGAAGGAAATTTGTTTTTCCAGGTGCAAGAAAAGCTACTTGAGTCTAGGCCCCTCACCTAAAACGCGAATTGCACCTTGTTGAAAGTACTACACTCAAGGTGCAGATATCTGTGTCAGGTTAGGGGTGGTATTGCATTTCAGTGTTTTGTGCTCGGCAAGCTTGAATGGTAGGTTTGTGTTTTGGTATGTTTAATCTTTGGAACAGATTTTTTTTTTGCGTTTTGAAAAACGGGAGATGTTTTTTTATGATCAATGTTGTCCTAATCTTGTCTTTCTCTTGTTCTGATACTGGATTCTGTCATTGGATTCTTGAGGTTGTCTATTGACATCAGGGAGTACCTGCCTGGGAGCTGCAGGTCGGGCACTTATTCTTTCAAATTAACTTGCTCTCCTTTGTACCTACTTTGTGTCTGAAACTACAACACATGTACCTGCAAGTACCTGCCAGCCTCTAGCCATCTTTAACTATGACTACAGTGTCATTTCTTTACAGTTTTAATTTAGATTAAATTCAGGCCATTTTATAGAAAGCAAGTGATCTGGGAATAAATTTAAACAAGGAGATGTAATTTACTGGTAAAAGCAATGCCCATTCTAAGATGGTTAGTTTACAAGTTTCCATGATAAGGAAAGCCATCCTGCTCCATTAAACTGGACAATAAGAGCAAACAAGCATTTGCAATGCAATATGTCTTGCATTTCTGAGGGTTTAAGCTATTGACATTGTATATAACAATGCATTTATCTGTTTTGATAATTAACACATAAAGGCATTGTTATTTACAATGCCAATAGCTCAAACTCTTGTAAATGCGATACATTATTTAATTTCAAAGAAGCGGCCGCCATTGTCCCGGGCTGCTAAGAAAGTGAAAGCGCACATGGTGTGCTGAATGTTGCAGGAAAGCATGTCGTACCTGCAGTAGGAGAAATTCATTCAAGAAAATAGAGCTTACAGACTAAATAAGACTTACAGAGTAACAACAGAAGTAAAAGGGCCAGTCCTCATGGGAATGTACAAATGAAGACAAGACGGTACTAAGGAGGGACTAACAAGTTTAATAACAAATCAGAAGCCATGATTCACAAAGGACAATGACACAAGCCAATGAAAAATATGGGCAGAGCTTCAAGTCCATACTCGAATACGGCATGCCTCGCAGAGCAGCATGCGCTGCCCAGGCTCGACCTAAAAAGGGCTTATGATAAAATGTGTGAGTCACTTCAACGTAATTTACACAAGCCTCCTAAAAACCTAATTGATAGACTGTAAAGGTTGCATTTTCAGGCAGCTAGAAAGTGTATTAAAGCAACCACCATGAAGTACAATCAGTCATAAAGTCCCTTCACAGACTTCAAGTGATGCCCAGGAAAAATGTAAAACAATTTGCCTAAGCTTAAGGGTTGCTAGAGGAAAGGGTGTCATCGCATGCAAAGCCTGGCATCCATATTAGGAACTGGAACACCATTAACTAACTTCCACCCAATTTGCCACCATGGCTTTAAGTGACTGAAACACAGAGGTAGAGCATTAGGTACCCCTGCACCCAAACACTACGATGCTTTAAACTTCAACCGGAGGTTAGTACCTGATCATTCCCACTTCTGAAAACTAGTGAAGACAGAAAGATTTTAAGTTTGAATAGCTTACTTACTATTAGTCAAAGAGTTACAGTAACGAGTTCCTCTCTGTGCAAAATAGTAAGAATAAAACTTACATTAGAAAGTCTATCTTTTTGTAACTTTTCATCCGGAAACACGTTTTATATGCTAAAAATAAAGCTCATGTAAGTATTTTATGTGAATAAAGTGAAACAAAATAATTTACATGAACAAAGCAATGTTTTCATTTTATAATGGCAATGAAAGAAGCCAGGAAAAGAGGACCAGGGAGAAGAGAAAGAAGAATAAGGAAAAAAGAGAGGAAAGAGGCACATGTCTTCATCAAATAATTATACAAGAACAAAGTCAGCTATTAGTTCCAGGAAGAAGATAACCCTATTTTCATTAACATACTACATTCTCAGGTATGTCCTTTAAGGAGGTTTCTGGGCCTCAGAATTGTTAAATCCATTGGTAGTAAGTATAGAGAAATATTGACTCCAGGGTAACCACAGTATTAAAGTTGAACCAAAGTAAGATTTCCTCTGCCTAATCCTCTATGTTTATAATACATATATTCAACTATGTTTTAACAAAGACACACCCTAAAGGTTTACAAATAGCTGTTATGACTTGTAAAACAATGGCTAATAACATCAGCTAGTTTACTTTCTGTGTAACAAACATACCATGCCACCCCACAAAATACCATGCCACCCCACAAAATGTGTAAAAAGGACATTCTGCACACATTTCATTGATTTTGTCCCCAACGCTTGATCAAATAAATATGCTAAGGACATTGAAAGACCAAATGAATAAAGTGATATTTAAGACAACTACAGTACCATGCTCCAAACATATCATCTAACACAAAGTGACAAAAGTCTAAAAATTGACAATTAAAAAAAAAAGAACAATGACTGTGTAGTGCTTGAAGCACTGATCCAGATTGGATCTTTGTCCACATTTTAATCCAATGCCTTTGTTGAAAAAGTGCTCTCCAGCTGATCATCTTATTGTAATTAAACTTTTGTTTTACCGTTCAGATCACCAGAAGCTTTAGGCAGTTTTTATATAAAGGAAGGCTTCACATCTAATGTGTATTGCATCATGACATTAGGTATATTTAATGTCAGTATTCTGGATATAATTTGCATTTATAAACACTTTATAGAAACATTACGTTTCCTATAAAGAACCTCATAGATATCTTGCACGTCATATTCTAGCTTTAGCTCTTTAGAACAACATCTTTGTACTCCCTGTAACTAAATTCAACACCCAATATATTCATTTAACTGTCCAGTTCTTCCAGAATAGAATTTTATTGTTGAGTTTGACCTTATTATACCAAGTAGAGGCTATTAGGTATTCCTGTAGGTCTGATATATCACCTATCAACAAAAGGCAAGAATGTCAAGTAATAGGAGAAAGTAATGATCTTTATACTTGTGTTATCTACACAATTCATTTGAAAGAAAAAGAAAATAAATCTATATTGTTTTATATCTTCTATATCTTAGCCAAACTCTTAAAAGTCTCTGTGAAAAAGTCAAAAATGTGCCTTAATCAGAAAGACGAGTGATAGGTTTAAAAAAAATCAGGGACAGTTACACCACATTTACCTCACCCTTAGAGCTTCATCAACTTCAGTCACTCTAAATTGATGCTTATTATTAATTCCACATTAATTTGGATAACATTTCAACTATCTTTTTGAAAAAGCTAATGGGAATTCTAATTGGTAACATAGAAACAGGAAATTAATAACTGGAGGAAACATCTTTTTGATGGTATTGAGTCTACTTTACCAAGATATAAATAAAGAGAATCCTCTCTGAGCCACAGTTGTTTTAATGCATCTTTCAAGGGCTTTAGACCATTTAAAAACAAACAATCTCTAGAAAGTATTTAGCAAGAAAGCATAATCAGTTTACGTACCATAGTTGAGGTCAACTAAATTTTGTTCTATACAGAATTACTATACAGCAAGTTATGATGCAAGATATATCAATATTGTTATTTGATTCTATCCACCAAGATGTTGTGATATAAGCCTGTCAATCATTGTAACATCAGAGGCTGAAAATCAAAGTAATTATACATAGGACCAAGAGTACATCTTAAAGTCTGCCAAGCAAGTAATATCATGACAGTTCTTGACCTTTAACGAGTTTCAATTTTAAGTTTGTTTTCCATCATTCTTGCTCATTTTATTAAACAATGAAAGCAGCTCATCCCACTGGAGGGTTAGTGCATGTTTCAATAAGCCTTTATATTTTTCTCTGCATAACGCAGATCTTTTCAGGTCAATACATTTAGAATCAATGTTGTCCTTTTTAATGCATGTGAACAAACCTAAAATACATCCTTCAAACATAGCAAAATTTGTTCTTCCAGTTACATAATATGACACCTTGATAACATCCATCCAGAAGGGTTGGCGATGAGGAAAATTCATTACTATCTGCTTAAAGTGAGCTTATTCATTATGACATTTGGGACATACTGCCACACTGCCCACTGATCATGCTAAATTTGAGCAGTGTTAAGTAAGCTGAGGGTATTATAAAGAATTGCATAAGTTTAAAACATGCTTTGCGGGAGATCTTACAATAATATTGCCACAGTCTCTCCCATTATTCGTCACTAAATACTCAACATATGTCTATGTGGAAGAGGTGTGGCGCAGCAACCAAGGTGTCTGACTCTAGACCACGGGGTTCACGGTTTGATCCACGGTGCCGGCGGCATGTTAGCCCAGCACCATGTGACTCTGGGTAATTGCTTGCTTAATCTTCCCGACTGCCCCCAGTGCCGGAACACCTCTCTGGAGGTAGCTGTTCGCTTTACAAATGCTGCTATTTCATTTACATTTGTTTGTTTGTAGCTGCAGCGAAACTGACATATGTACTTTCATTATTTCATAGATCAGCTAATTAAGTCATTGACCTTCCTCCATAGTATGTAGTACATGCAAAACTACGTGTATGGGTGGTTCAGAACATTTTATACCACAATGAGCATGGACAACTTTCACTAATCTGGTGTACAATAACAATTGGCCTGCCTGAAGGCCCACAACTAATTGTAATGATTGGAAATCTGGGAGTTTCTCAAGTAGCAACAAGGGGGAATACAGCTTTGTAAAGCATGACAACTGGACGGCATGTTACCGGCAAGCCCATGCAGTTAGGACAAGTCTTGAATAGTCACTTGAGGGTCACCTAACATAAAAGAAGACAGTTTGTAATCTACCCTCCTGCCATTGTGCTGCTGAAAAATCTGTATTGGAAAAGTTGCATGCCACCAACCAACAGGTCACTCCTTGCAACTTGAAACACACTCTTCACAAGCGGCCCTATCATGATGGTTTAAGACAATTGAGGCAGCTCATCAAAAGTGGATTATCCAGTGAGGTAGAATAGACAGTATAATATAATATTTATACACCCTCTTTGGCGCTCCACCTTGTTTCCTTTTGTCTTTCACGACAGTCATTGTTTGGTCTGGGAGAAAGCAGGTGTATGAAAGTAGGGGATATCTACATTAAGAGTCAACTTTGTTCCTTTAAGAATTTGCAGTAGAAATATGAGATACCCAAGTATAATTTTTGTAAATATCTGCAAATGAGGGATTTTTTCCTTAAACTTGACAAACGTATAGTCCCACTAAACTAGAGTGCCACAATAGAGAGTGATGACAAAATTGGGACTTTATGCATCCTTTATTTAATTATCAGGTTGAACACCACTCCTGATAATACCCTTCAGCTATCTCTCTGGGGTTGGGAGAGAGACTCTGATTTGTGCTAGGCTAAGAATTCAACATTAAAAGACACCGTATAATCTATATTATACCTCTCAGAATGTGTGCAGCTCGGGAAAATGGTCTACCTGAAGCTGTTCTCGATGCGGGTACTGTGCTGCGGATCTAGTCCATATTTTCTATACTTGTGTAAAGCTAGCTTCACTCAGGTATTCAATAGCTGAGTATCTGAGAGTCATTTTGAATACTAAGATTCATGTTACACCTCAGATGATGCTTTTAGGAGTAGATCCCCAACATTTGAACAATAAACTCAAATAATATCTTTGTTTTTTTGCTATCGCTCCCCTCCACCGCTCTGCTGACCTACCTGCCTCCGCTGCCTGACGCCTGATTGCCGCATCCTTCACTTACCTGCCTCTGCTGCCTGACGCCTGACTGCCGCCGCCGCATTTTTTAATTATTTATTTTTTTCTCCTCACTTACCTGACGCCGCTGCCTGCCTCCTGCTCCCAGGTAACGCCTGCTGCCTCCTGGCCGCTCCCCACGCCGCTGCCTGTACTCCTCTCGCTAGCTGACCCCCGCTGCTCACCTGGTCACTCCTGGTGTCCGCCGCTTCCCGCCGTTTTCCCGCCGCCGCTGCCCCAGGCGCACCCTCCCAGTCCCGCCTCCACCTACAGTCCCGCCCCCCCTCCCTGCCCATTGGCCACCCCGCTCCCGCTGACCCTCCCTCCCGGCTCCTTATTTAAGGGGACCCTGCGGGCTGGTCAGTGCGACCCCTGTGCCCCCCACAGACGGACGCTCCCCTCCACCGCTCTGCTGACCTACCTGCCTCCGCTGCCTGACGCCTGATTGCCGCATCCTTCACTTACCTGCCTCCGCTGCCTGACGCCTGACTGCCGCCGCCGCATTTTTTAATTATTTATTTTTTTCTCCTCACTTACCTGACGCCGCTGCCTGCCTCCTGCTCCCAGGTAACGCCTGCTGCCTCCTGGCCGCTCCCCACGCCGCTGCCTGTACTCCTCTCGCTAGCTGACCCCCGCTGCTCACCTGGTCACTCCTGGTGTCCGCCGCTTCCCGCCGTTTTCCCGCCGCCGCTGCCCCAGGCGCACCCTCCCAGTCCCGCCTCCACCTACAGTCCCGCCCCCCCTCCCTGCCCATTGGCCACCCCGCTCCCGCCTCCCGCTGACCCTCCCTCCCGGCTCCTTATTTATGACGCCCCTTCAGCGACCACGCAGCGGACGCGCGCAGCGGGCGCGCCTTATGTGCGCCGAAGGTGCGCCAAAGGTAAGCCCGTCTGCGCCCGTCCGTGCCTGGAACGCGCCCAGCGCCAGACCCCCTGGCCCCCACGCTCAGCGCCAGAACCCCTGCAGGACCGACGACTTCGCCACGCTCATCGCACTCAACACCGCCCGAACCCCCGGATGCTACCAAGCAACCCCACGACGCACCCATGGACCCTTCGTCTGCCGATCCTGCAACTTCTCCTGCCTCCGATCCTGCACCGCACCCGCCAGAACTGGAAGCAGTAACCACCTGAAGTGCATCGTGCTCAACACCCGCTCGGTCCACACACGCCGTCGAGCTCTGGAACCTCCTCGACACCGCATCCCCAGACGTCGCCTTCCTCACGGAAACCTGGATGAACGCCTCCTCAGCCCCCGACATCGCCATAGCCATCCCGGACGGCTACAAGATCATCAGGAAGGACCGCGTCAACCAGACCGGAGGAGGCATCGCCATTGTACACAAGAGCACCATTCGCATCTCGGCTGACTCCATCGACACTTTCGGCGCTGCCGAATACCTCCACTTCCAGGTCCGCACCGACCCCAAGACGACCCTCAGAGGCACCCTCATCTACAGACCCCCGGGACCGCGGGCACAGTTTTGCGATGACATCACGGACTTCATCAGCCCACACGCCCTCCACTCCACCGACTACATCCTCCTCGGGGACCTCAACTTCCACCTGGAGAACAACAACGACCACAACTCCACCACCCTGCTGGACAACCTCGCCAACCTCGGACTCAAACAACTGGTCAACACCCCCACGCACCACGCCGGCCACACGCTCTATCCAATCTTCTCCTCCAGCAAGCACGTCTCCTTCAGTCACTCCACCGGGCTCCACTGGACCGATCACAGCTGCGTCCATTTCAGCTTCACAAAGAACACGACCCACCACCACCCGAAGCAGGCCCCACACCGAAACTGGAGCAAGATCACCGCCGACCAGCTCACCATCTCCCTCAGCCAGAACCCCCCCGGCAGGACAACGGACCCTAACACTGCAGCCTGCAACTTCACACAGTGGCTGTCCGCAAGCGCCGACAACCTCGCCCCACTGAAGGACCCACTTACCAGGCCCAGGAGCAAGAAGGCCCCCTGGTTCACCGACGAACTCAAGGACTCCAAGAAGGCCTGCCGCACCCTGGAGAAGGCCTGGCTCCTCGACAAGACCGCTGACGACATGACCGCCCTCAAGCTCGCCACCCGCAGACATCACCAGCTCATCCGCACCACCAAGAAGAAATCACTGAAGGAACGATTGGACAGGAACGCCCATGACAGCAAGGAGCTCTTCAACATCGTCAAGGAATTCTCCAACCCCAGCACTGGCAACAACGACATCGCCCCCTCACAGGACCTCTGCGACTCCCTCGCCTCGTACTTCCACCGCAAGATCGCCGACATCCACAACAGCTTCGGCGCACACCCCCCGCGCCCATCGGTCGAACCCACGCACCCAGCCGCCACCCTCCAGACATGGACCGAGGTGACCCCTGAAGATACTACTCGCATCATGAACACCATCCACTCCGGATCCCCGACCGACCCATACCCTCACCACGTCTTCAACAAAGCGGCCCCCACCATCGCACCCCACCTCCGAGACATCATCAACGCCTCCTTCGACACAGCAACCTTCCCGGAGAGCTGGAAGCACGCCGAACTCAGCGCCCTGCTGAAGAAACCAACAGCGGACCTGACCGACCTCAAGAACTTCCGCCCCATCTCGCTCCTTCCCTTCCCGGCCAAAGTCATCGAAAAGGTCGTCAACAAGCAACTGGCCGCCTTCCTCGAGACGAACGGATCCCTCGATCCATCACTGTCCGGATTCAGAACCAACCACAGCACCGAGACCGCCCTCATCGCAGCCACGGACGACATCCGAACCCTGCTCGACAACGGTGAAACAGCAGCACTCATCCTCCTAGACCTCTCCGCAGCATTCGATACGGTCTGTCACCGCACCCTAGTACAACGCCTCCACGACACCGGCATCCAAGGGAAGGCCCTGGACTGGGTCACCTCATACCTCTCCGGAAGAACACAGAGGGTACGCCTGCCTCTGTACCGCTCGGAGGCCACCACAGTCATCTGCGGCGTCCCGCAAGGATCATCACTCAGCCCTACGCTCTTCAACATCTACATGAAACCTCTAGCGGCCATCGCTCGCCAACACAACCTGAACATAATCTCCTACGCCGACGACACCCAGCTGATCCTCTCCCTCACCAGAGACCCCGACACCGCCAAAGCAAACCTCCACAAAGGGATGAGAGATGTCGCCGAATGGATGAAAGACAGCCGCCTAAAGCTGAACACGGACAAGACAGAAGTCCTGATCCTGGGATCATCACCCTCCGCGTGGGACGACTCCTGGTGGCCCCCGGCCCTAGGCACCGCACCCAAACCAACAGACCACGCACGCAACCTGGGCTTCATCCTGGACTCCACCCTTTCAATGACCAGACAAGTCAACGCCGTCTCCTCATCCTGCTTCCTCACACTCCGCATGCTCCGCAAGATCTTCCAATGGATTCCGACCGGGACGAGGAAAACGGTCACCCAGGCCCTCGTCACCAGCAGGCTGGACTATGGAAACGCCCTCTACGCCGGAACAACTGACAAACTTCAGAAGAGACTCCAGCGCATCCAGAACGCCTCCGCCCGACTCATCCTGGACATCCCTAGACGCAGCCACATCTCGAGCCACCTCAGAGACCTGCACTGGCTCCCGGTCAACAAAAGGATCACGTTCAGAATCCTCACCCACGCACACAAATCCCTCCACGACCTGGGCCCAAGGTACCTCAACGACTGCCTGACCTTCTACACACCCACCCGCCAGCTACGATCCGCGAACCTGGCCCTCGCCGTGGTCCCCCGCTTCCAGAGAGTCACCGCCGGAGGAAGATCGTTCTCCTATCAGGCTGCGAAGACATGGAACTCCCTGCCGGTCCACCTGCGGCTGACCCGGGACCACCTCGCCTTCAGGAAACAGCTCAAGACCTGGCTGTTCGAGCAGTAGCAGACCCCACTCCCCAAGCGCCTTGAGACCCGTCCGGGTGAGTAGTGCGCGATATAAATGCCATGATTGATTGATTGATTGATTGATCGCGGTAGCTCAAAATTGTATCACAGGTGGTTGGCTGAATCAGGAACCCTAATTTTTTTACCAATGACTGTCTAGACTAATGTTGATGTAACATCTGGAGAGTAGTCTAGAGTAACATAAAAGCAGAGGGGCTAGGCGGAGGTAAAGAAAGTACATGTCCAACTTTTTTAATACACTGCCTTATGGGCTGTTTAAAGCCTACTCTAGGGTTGAATTATATGTATTAAAAAGGAAGGTTTAGGCCTGACAAAAGATTTATTTCTTTTAAACTCAAGGACGTGTTTCTAGGTCACGAAGCACGAATTGTCTCCAGGTTTCTTATAGAGCCCTTGTTTTATTCTTGTTATGTTTTAAACAGTTGGTGTTGGGATTACACACCGGCAGACGATTTTACACTTCACAGTGTTTTTAACAGAGATACTATTTGATACATTGTCTGGAGATGTTTCTTTATGGTGTACACATTGTAAGTTATGTTCAGTTGTTTGATATTCCAGTACTTTCAGCTTGGTGGGTTTCATTATGGAGCATGTTTTCACATGGATGTTTGTAATACATCGTGAACGTTTTTTTTCAAGAAGCTTCTGGTTTTAGTCACTTGAATGTGGGCTAATGAAGGGAAGAGTCTGTTTTCTATTTTGCAAGCTTAAGGGTCAAGTTCTGGGTCATATAAGGCATGTATCTGCTTTGGCTTGTTATGTTGGTTTGTAATATTCCTCTTAAATTTGAGGTGACCATGTGCACTGCCGGTTGGGGGGAAACATTCAAGCAATTACATGTGGGTAACTGTACGGCAAGCACACACTGTGTGTTCATTACTAGTGGGGAACATAATATATGGTGTTGATTCCAATGGGACTATTTCTGAACTTGCATATTGTAGTTACCCCGATGAAGAGATTCTTCTCGAAAGGCATTGGGTTTATAACGATGAATTTTGCATTGTCATAAGCAATCAACTATGGTGGATTTTACATCTTGAAATCACCACGTTGTCAATAAACATAGACGATTTGAATATCAACATCTCATTTTGTTTAAATTGGACAAAAAAAAAGTTTGAATTGGAAAATGATTACTATGAGTGTATTTGGAGTCATATGGGCCCAGTGGCCTGTTGAAAGGTTATGCACTTTGGGACTGTGGAACCTAACTGGTTACCAGCTTTCAATGAAAAGATTAATTTTGCCTGGTTGAAATGGCAGCTTAGTGCATACACAGGCTTCAATTGCAGGCCTGAGGCCTGTTTTAAAAGGCTACTTAGGTGGGTGGCACAATCAGTACTGCAAGCCCACTAGAAGCATTTAAGTTACAGATCCTGAGTACTTGTAGTACCACTTTATGGGGGACTTACGGGTAAATTAAATGTGGCAATTGGGTTGATGCTAATTTCACTATGTATAAAGGAAAGCACATTAGCACTGATTAGCAGTGGTAAAGTGCACAGAGTCCTAATCTCCAACAAAAACGGGTTCAGAAAACAGAAGAGTGAAGCAAAAGGTTTGGGGATGACCCTGCAGAAATGGCCAAGGACAGCAGGTAGGAATGGTGTGTTTAGTTCTTAAAGAATTGTAATTTATAACCCCCTTTAATGGTAAAGTTGGATTTTAAGTCACAATTCTGAAAATGTCCCTTTTAGAATGTTGGCATTCTCTTGTCCTAATCATTTGGTGCCTGCAGCCTGCTCCTACGCCACGTGACTATGTGTGAGTGACAGTTGGCCTTTTGTGTATTCCTTCCAAACAGCCATACAATAGAGAGACTGGGTCGTGGCAGGATGGGCCAACACTTGCAGGATAGATGGGCAGAACTGTCCCCTTCCACACTTGCACTTCGAAGGGTGCTCATTCAGGATACCCCCAAAGGCAGTGATCTCGCATCGCATCCCTTGCAGCTCCTCATCACAACCGACATAGAGCAATGCAGCACGGCACAGCATGACGCAGTGTGATACAATATGAGAGGGACTCATAGGAGATTGCCGATGTGTTTCACGTGTAATGTGTGTCTGAACGCTGCTTTTAAAAGTTTTAAAAACGTAAATTCTGTACTGTAAAATTTGTGCACTGACCTGCTATTTGCACAGTTCACCTTTTACCCGCCCCAGTCCATCCCAGCTGAGTGCCGTTGCGTGGAGGGCGTGGCTAGGCTACACAGGCTGTCACTTCCGGTCGGGGAGGCGGGACTTCGCCCACGATCCACCTCAAAAGACCGGGGGGCATGTGAGTGAACTGAGGGACTCATAGGAGATTGCCGGTGTGTTTCACGTGTAATGTGTGTCTGAGCGCTGCTTTTAAAAGTTTTAAAAACGTAACTTCTGTACTGTAAAATTTGTGCACTGACCTGCTATTTGCACAGTTCACCTTTTACCCGCCCCGGTCCATCCCCGCTGAGTGCCGTTGCGTGGAGGGCGTGGCTAGGCTGCACAGGCTGTCACTTCCGGTCGGGGAGGCGGGACTTCGCCCACGATCCACCTCAAAAGACCGAGGGGCATGTGAGCGCACTGAGGGACTCATATGAGATTGCCGGAGTGTTTCACGTGTAATGTGTGTCTGAGCACTGCTTTTAAAGTTTTAAAAACGTAAATTCTGTACTGTAAAATTTGTGCACTGACCTGCTATTTGCACAGTTCACCTTTTACCCGCCCCGGTCCATCCTGGCTGAGTGCTGTTGCGTGGAGGGCGTGGCTAGGCTGCACAGGCTGTCACTTCCGGTCGGGGAGGCGGGACTTCGCCCACGATCCATCTCATAAGACAGATGGACATGCGACCGCGCTGCGGGCGCACCGGTGGCGCCCCAAAGGCGCGCCAAAGACAAGCCCTTCTGCGCCCGTCCGCGCCCGACTGGGCTCTGGGGCCAGAAGCCCTGGTTCTATAGAACCTCTAGGGATCATTAGATACTCAGCAGAGGAAATACGAAAACTATCAAAGCCAGTTGACTTACTATGCAAACATACCATACATGTAGATAGAAGTGAAATAAAATGCAATCACTGTAACAAAACAAACCATAGTGAGGAGGAGAAACTACACCTAGCAGCATTAAACTGTAGGTCACTAGTTAAACATAAATATGAGATTCATGACCTCCTCAGGGAGCAGGCACTGGATGCTCTCTTCTTGACCGAAACCTGGCTCAATGAGTGTTCCACCCCAGATGTCCTGGACGCAATACCTGACGAATATAGGATAGAAAGGCAGGACCGTGACGGTCAGAGAGGCGGCGGTATCGTGATAATCTACAAATCTACACTGAAATGTAAGATAATAGGAATGGATTTAACTGACTGCGAGGCCTTTCTATTCACACTAGCTGCTACGGAAGATAACACCATAGCTGGCCTTCTAATTTACCGCCCTCCAGGTCCACCAACCAATTTTATCACAAGCCTAGAAGAAAAGATAGTACACCCAGGCCTACGATATAAAAACTTTCTGGTCCTAGGTGACCTGAACATACATTTTGAGGATAAACAGAACAAAGATGCTAATACTATATGTAAAGATCTTCTATCTTTTAACTTAGAACAAAAAGTGAAGACACCTACGCACCAAGGGGGGCACACTCTTGATCCCATTTTCTCCAAGATCTTGGAGATAAAAGTTGATACACCCTGGCCTATTCCATGGTCCGACCACTATCTTGTCCAGTTTACATTACCATCCCATAGATGGAGACAAAAGCAGCAGAATAGGGAGATTACTACGAGAAAATGGAATAATTTTAACACGACTTCCTTCACCCAGGCACTGTTGGAAGAAATACCCTTGCTAGATACAGACATTAATCAAACCAACTCTAATCTGGAACTGTGGATCACAGAGGCACTAGATAAAACAGCACCTTGGAGCACAAGAACCCCTAAGAGACAAAAAGAAACAGCACCTTGGTTCAATGATAAACTGAAAATGGCTAAAGGAAAATGCAAATCGTTTGAACGAGTATGGAGGAAGGTGTATTACAGTAGGGCGAAAGAGGATTACAAAAAGGAACTAAAACAATATCATGCTCTTATAAATAAATCTAGAAGTACTTTCTATACTGAAAAAATGAAGGAGCCAGTAACTTCTCCAAAGAAATGTTTACCATACTTAAGTCCCTTAGAACACACATAGCTAGAGACGACTCGATCGCCTCTATTGAGAGCTGTAACAAGATAGCCGAGTTCTTTGCGAATAAGGTGACAAAAATGTACGATACCTTCCCGGCAGAAGCACGACAGGGTATAGGCCTAACACACGGAAGCCAGGAAATTTTTGCAGGGGTGACGCTGGACACCTTTGATATTTTGGAAATCGATGAAATTACCGCCATAGCCAAAGGGATAAAATCCGGTTCCCCGCTTGATCCTGCCCAACCTAAAATAATAATGGAGGGAGCCAGTGCTATTATGCCGTACATAGCGGACCTTATCCAGCGCTCCTTCCAAACAGGTACTGTCCCTAAAAAATGGAAGCAGGCCATTGTCAAGCCATTAAAGAAGAAGCCTTCATTAGATCTAAACATTTTGGATAATCTCCGCCCTATCTCACTTTTGCCATTCGTGGCTAAAATTGCTGAAACGATAGCAAACAAACAGCTGGTAGAACACATAAATAGGAATGACTTCTTGCACCCCTCACAATCGGGTTTCAGGAGTGCTCATTCCACTGAGTCCGCGCTACTCATGGCCTCTGAAACTCTGGGAAAATATGCAGATGAGGGACAAACAGCCGCATTGATCCTGCTGGATCTCAGCGCAGTGTTTGACACCGTCTCCCACAAATTGCTCCTACATAGGCTAGAGACGTGCGGTGTCAGGCACAGTGCGCTGAACTGGCTAGCATCTTTCCTCTCTTCAAGGAGTTTTCATGTTACACAACAATTACATCGCTCCAAGAGCATTCCCCTGTCTCAGGGAGTACCACAGAGCTCAGCATTAAGCCCTACTCTTTTCAATGTTTACGTGGGACCACTTGCAGAGAAAGTGGAGAAATATGAGGTATCAATAGTTTCTTGCGCGGATGATACGCAACTGATTGTTTTGCTCTCTCAAAACAAGGACCAAGCAGCTGTTCGTTTCTCTGAATGTTTAAAGGAAATAGCACACTGGATGGCAAATCAGTGCCTCAAACTAAATGGTAGCAAGACGGAGGTACTGATCGTAGGTAAAATGCCATCCATATGTTCAAGCGCATGGTGGCCTGACTCTCTAGGCCTACTACCGACACCAAAGGCTGAAGTAAAAAACCTCGGAGTGTGGTTCGACTCAGAATTGACATTCGAGAGCCAAATCAGGAAGGTAGCGGGAAAATGCTATGGCACGATGAAAACTCTGAAAAAGATACTAGATTTCTTACCTTACCATTGTTCATTCAATGGTGACTTCCCAACTGGATTACGGAAATGTATTATACCTTGGAGCCACCAAGAGGGACATGGCCAGAGAGTATAAAACGCGGCAGCTCGTCTGGTACTGGGGCTGCCAAGAAGAGCCAATGCAAAAAAATCCCTGACAGCTCTCCACTGGCTGCTAGTGGAGAAGCGAGTAGTTTTTAAGGCAATGTGCCACTGCCATCGAATTCTTCTAAAGAAAGGTCCTAGGTACCTGAAACCTTTAATCACCAAATACATACCAGGGCGCTGTCTAAGATCAATGGATAAGGACTTGGTGGACATACCAAGAACTTTTAGAGCCAGAATGGGCGAACGCTCGTTCAGGTACCGAGCTGCAAAACCATGGAATAGCCTACCTGTTAACCTAAGAAGAGAGCCATGCGAAATCAAGTTTCGTAGGCTACTAAAAACATGGCTATTTGTACATCCACCTCTAGGATAATCCGCATTGGGCCCTACTCAACGGACATACGTGCAGACACCTAATATTTCTCCTACAACTCTCTCGAAGCGCGGGGACACACCGGTTGGTGTAACCAGGCGCTCTATAAATGAATAAATAAATAAATAAATACCCTTCATCAAAGACATACAGTACAATTCTCTGCTGGACTAACCTAGTTTCTCTATCTAGCCTGAGTTCCAGCCAGGAAACCACAGTTGGAGCTTTCTGCTTTAAGTAGCTACTTTCACCTAACTGTTTAAAATTTTATATTTCCAGTTTTACTGATTGGATTTTCTTCATTTTTGTGTCAGATAATTTATTATTTTGTTTTATAGTTTCTAATGTTGTGGTTTCTAGTATAGCCATTTGTATGCTGCATAAATATTTTACACATTGCCTCTAAATTAAGCCAGACAACTTTTGTGCCAATCTACCAGAGGGTTAAGCACAGGTAATTTAATGACTTTTGTGGTTCGTCCTGCAGAGGGTTGTGGCTGTTGCTTGAGAAGTGCTCACACCCTCCTCAACCAACAGCCCAATTTCTCACCCGGGCCATGAATACAAAATGGCAGGCGTGGTTGTGCTAGTTGAAGAGGACAGATGCCAATAAAAAGCATTCCAAGCACCCACAGTCCTTAAACAATACATAACTCCAAGCTTCCAAGCCTGTCTGACACGGCATCCCATCTTAAGAGTATCTCTTTCCTCAAAGTGACCCGCAACATCAGGATAGCTCCCAGGATCCGCTGTAGAGCTTCTTAAGAAGGTGGTTATCTTCCGGGGCTGCAAGTCACACCCAGAATTGTTCATGTTTATTATTAACTGAAGTCTTGTAATGACTGGGATGACAACTGCTGAATACTGGACAGAGTGCCATGTGTCTTTTTTTTGTTTCATTAATCAGTTTTATGAGATCAATGTCAGAATGATCTTACTTTCTTTTAATAATTTTAACCTTCCCTTTTGTTTTGTTTAATTTAATTCAAATTACTGGGAAAGTTCCCTGGCATCCTCCATCCTTTTATATTTATTTTTGTTCAACCTAATCCCTAGATTCGATTTATGTTGTACCTTTTCCCATACACACCCCCCTACTCACTAAAACGTGCCTGATACGGTAATTATCCTGTGATTTTAGTACACTGCGTTAATTGACTAGGGTAAAACACATCCTATGGGTACACAACTCACATTCTATTGCATTGCATCCACCCATTATCCTTCTCTTTTTAATCATTCACTCTGCTGTGCAAGCTAACATTTTGGAGTAGCTGTAATAACAAATTAATTAATTAACATGTGCGCAAGGGTGTTCTGCTGGCCTGGAAATTGACTAGTGTATAATGTTTATCACAATGATTATGCTGAGTTTGATAGATGAAGAACAGAATGAAAATCTCATAACACATAGCTGTTTTCTTTGTGAATATCAGATAAATATGTGGAACACATGAAAATATATGCTTCAATGGAACATTTTGAAAACGTATAGACCATCATCATAATCACTGTCTACTGCATAGGTACAATTATGATTGTTTCATAATATGATAATCTTCAAATTTAAATATGGATTTTCACAAATCATATCTTGTTGTTTCTTTCTTACTAAATAGCCTGGCCTTTGCATCCAGGTGCTACAATATGCCAACTCTGCATTCCATGATCATGTGTTGTAAGGATATATGTCTGTGTTGCACATACAGTGAATAAACAGAGCAATTTAAACTGATTTTTAAAAGTTCTGTTAAAACAACTGACACTTAGTAATTCTAGTAATACTCTAGTATAACTTCCCCTGATTTTTCCTAAGTATTTTCTTCTTTTGCCCTTTCTTTATATTGCAAATACATTATAATTAGATGATTATGGTATAGGGAGATGGTACAGTGTCATTGCATTCCCTAACCCAACTCAATATAGACCAGAAAACAGAAAATTGGAGTCAATAAATAGGCAGGCCACCCTCCAAGAAGTAGTGGAGACCAGCTGCACAGTTGGACCCTCCAGCTGCGGTCAGTGCAGTTAAGAGCGGCGGGACCGAGTTGGGGGAGTGGGGGAAAATGAAATAAATAATTAATTTTATTATTTCTTGTCGTCATCTGTCGAAATACCACCCACCCAGCCCCACCACCCCACCGCTCCACCCCTCTTACCTCACGGGCCACGACTGGGCTCCTCCCTTTTGTCCTCTCATGATGTCTAGCTTACACCATCCTGCAATTCACTGCATTATTCACTATCAGAACACCCCATATATTTCAAGCACCACTGTGACCAGTTCTGGTGTGTCTTAAATTAAAATCTGCACCTGTATGTGTAATTCACTCCCTAGACCGCCAGCAATATGTTAGAGACTGTAGCCAAAAAGGTGACATTCAATGATTACAACATTTATTTCTCTGGTCACTTATCAGCCCATATCTATAGAGTTGATCCAGAGAGTAGTGTTCATGGTGTAGGTGTTTCAAACGTAACTATCAATGATGATTGCTCAAGACCCTTTTGGGCACAGAAGAATTACTACTGTTGATCAAGGTCTCTTTCCGAGGCAGTGTGTGCAGTGCATGAAACTGACCTCTTAACAGTAGACATCACCGTGTATAGACTAGATTTTATCCGTCTGGAGTTTTGTGTGTGTGTTAGAGAGCCATTTGTCTGAATTGCACAGCGTGTTTTCAGCACATTTTTCATTCTAAAATATAGGAAAACATCTAGGCTGGTAACTTCGCCTTTCTCCTTAAACTGAGTCAACGAAATGAAGGTTCTGGATATAACCAGGTCTCCTTCATGTGCCCCAAGTGTGCCAGCTGGGAATACACTTTTATCGATGGACCAGTGCTTAATTTGAGCTGGTGGTTTCCGGTGCCTGCCCCCTGCACAGGCACTTAATTATCAGCCTGCCACATGGTGGTGCTATTTTTTGAATTCAGAGATGAGCACAATAACTGTTGTCTATTAATTCAATATATATTAAGAATGACTAATACCTGCTGCCAAAGCCATTCTTTTAACTTTAGGATCCTGAAATTGTCAGAATTGTAACATTTGTAGACGTGTGACTTATTAGTTATACTGATACTGTAATTGACAGTGGCACTGGGCAGTGGAAGCTGAAGTGGCCTGCTGACTAGAGCCCTGGCACTTATTTGTTTACAAGTTACGCACTGCCATGGCCTATCTAGTAACAGAATCAGAGAGCAGCAGAGCATTGGAATACATGACCTACACAGCACAAGCCACTGCAACCATCCATTTAGCAGGCCAAGCCATCTGTCTCATCACCACAGTGTCTAAGGGAAAGGGTGCAGCAAGTTCTTTTTTCTGCTGGTGTGTGTGGCAGACCAGGTTATGGATGATGCCAATACAGAGCGAAGAAGGCTTGCACCACACAACATTAAAGTTTGATGTGCATACTGCCAGCCCCTAATGAATGTATGAAAGGACTAATACTTTCCAGGTCCTTCTAGGTTGTCTGCCCACCTAAACCAATCAGATCCGCACAAATCAAATGATGTGGAAAAATGGATAAGTTAGTGGAAAAGACAGCAGGGGAAGATGTTCATTTTTAGGTCGAGCCTGGGCAGTGCATGTGCTGCTCTGCGAGGCATACTGTATTCGAGTATGGGCTTGAAGTCCCTCCCACTGTCCGCCCATATATGTCATTGGCTTGTGTCTTTGTCCCCTCTAAATGCTGGCTTCTGATTCGTTAATAGGCTTGTTAGTCCCTCCTTAGTACCATCTTGTCTTCATTTGTAACCTCCCATGAGGACTGGCCTTTTTACTTTGGTTGTTACACAGTATGTCTTATTTATTCTGTGAGCAATATTTTCTTTAATGAGTTTCTCTGACTGCAGGCAACATTCAGCACACCATGTTCACTTTTACTTTCCAAGCAGCCCGGGACAATGGCGTCCACTTCTTTGAAATGCAATAGGTCTTGCATTGACTAGAGTTTGAGCAATTTGCATTGTGAATGAAAATGCCTTTTATTTATGTGTTAATTATCAAAACAGATAAATAAAAGGCATTGTCATTTACAAGACCATTAGCTTAAACTCTTGTAAATGCGAGACCTATTTCACTGCAAATGCTTGTTATCAGGGCAATTCGGCCCTACATGGACAGAACCATTTGTATCTTCTGTTTTACCAGGTCTTGAATTTGGTTTCTCTCGGAGTCCCTCACAGAAAGAATATCGGCAACATTTAACGATACTGAGAGGTGGTGCCTGCTCTCTAGAAGGAAAGAAGCTAGGGACCCATGGTGATTACAATAGGTGTCAGTGGCAGAGGCCACCACTGCCGGCGCCCCTGGTGAGAGGAAAAGATTCTGGGGTGCACCTATTCATTCTCAGTCCCACCACCAGAGCCCCGCCTCACACAGCAGGACGACCCTCCTAAACCACCGGAGCCCCGCCCCACACAGCAGGGCGGCCCTCCTAAACCACCGGAGCCCCACCCCACACAGCAGGGCGGCCCTTCTAAATCACCGGAGCCCTGCCCACACAGCAGGACGGCCCTCCTAAATCACTGGAGCCCCGCCCCACACAGCAGGACGACCCTCCTAAACCACCGGAGCCCCGCCCCACACAGCAGGGTGGCCCTCCTAAACCACCGGAGCCCCGCCCCACACAGCAGGGCGGCCCTTCTAAATCACCGGAGCCCTGCCCACACAGCAGGATGGCCCTCCTAAATATTTACTCCAGGAGTTAATATTTGTAAGCATGAAAGCCATCAATGGTGTTTTGATAGATTCCTTGATTCGAGAAATGTAACCTAAAGTGGTACCATAATTAATACTCTGTGAAACCCCCTTGATCTCACCCGAAGCATTGAATAAAAAAATAATCAAGTAAAGGGTACACTTGGCACCATACATGGTCGCAGTTTTGTATTTGTAAACATCTAAATGGAATACTGTGAGAATATGGAACGAATGAATATTCGTGTAAGATATGCGATTCTTTTATTATGGAGAGCAGAGATTCTGTTCAGCTCTGACCAGTGCTTGAAGATCACGTTATCTGATACATATATGTTTTCGATGAATCAACAGATTAAGTTAAGGTGAAATGTCACAGCTGGATTTAATCAATAAATAGCATCACTGCCCTAATATTCTGTACAGACTATTCCATACACTGGTTGCAGGCGATGAAGCACTGGAGCCAAGAGGCTGAATATAAATACTGGTATTTAATCGAAGTCACCACAGGAGTCTTGTTTAGCTAAGCCTTGATTACAATGAAATGCTTCATCGGTTCACAAAATCAATGTGTGTTCGGTTTGCAGTAAGGACAGTGACACCAGCTGCCACAGCCCCCCTCCCTTTCGCTGCTGTTGTTTCGATTCTTTCTTTTGTGGTCCAGGTCCTCTGTTTGGTGGAGTGAAATGTGCCTGGTCCAGAGCAGAGGCGTATCTTTGGAGTGATGCCCCCCCCCCCCCCTTCCTCAGCCTCCTCTGCCGCTGCCCTGCCAGCCTGCCAATGCACACCAGGCAGCCTCGGCAGAGAGTGATGGATGATTGACAGCCCAGGACTGCAGAGGCAGGAAAGATGAAGCATGTTCAGCAAGAATAATGAGCAGTGTTTATGCAGGGCTACAGAAATTAGAAGGCTCGAGTTAACCCTTTATGAACAAATGAGGTCAAAAAGAGTGTTTGCACGGTCCAGAAATGGACCTTTTCTCTGATCCTTTTCGTGGAAAGGCAGAGGGAGATTCTGGAGCTAGATCTATCTGCAGTAAATCTTGTTAATCTTAATTCTGGTAAAGATGGGCACATCATCATAAAACATTAGTATTCAATTTTTAAATGTGTCTTCTATTAATTTTTAACGACTTTATTTTATGTAAGTAAATTACCAGCATTCGATTCTGTGATTTACTTCCTTTGAAAGGATATTTAATAAAAAAAAAAAAAAAAAAAAATCTCCAGCAATTCTGCTTACTATGTCACTTTTGTCTCACACAAAGAATACAAATGACCAGTAAAACTATAAATTATAATCCTATCTACAGGACACCTTTCTCAGCCTGCCTAAACGGCGATGGCATGACTCGAAAAATGTGCAGTGACACCGTGAAAAGGCTCTTGAGTAGTGACAGCAGCAAAGGTTGCTGCCAGCTAACAGGGAACTTCAGACAGCTGGTGCAGTGCTTTAGGAATCCCTTGGCAGGATACTGGGGAAACATGACTTGAGAATGTCAGATGTGCTTCAGCCGAGATCCTAAAACACCCTTGCAGGAAAATCTTTAAGAAGAAAGCTTCGGGTCTCTCACAAGTATCCTCGGCCTAATTGTGAGCAGTACAGGATTAGCTTAACAGTCACTGTTAGGGATGCTCTGGTAGATTTTAAGGCTCAAACAAGTGTAAGATATTGGGTTATTGGTTGAGAGGGGTGGGAGGTTCACTCGGGCAACAACCACAATCCATGTCTGTCTGTACCACAAAATTTGCTAAATTAACCTGTGCTTAACCTTCTGGTAGCTTGGCACAAAGCAGTCAGGACGTCAGGAAGACTCAATGTGCAAATTATTTACGCTGCACACAAACAGCAATAAAGCAGAAACACAACACAAGAAAAAGGCCAAACCAATTTAGAAAAATAGAGTACATTATTATGAATAAAATGATACCAGACAAAAATCCATTCAGTAGAAACGGAAAAATGCAATTTCAAAGTTTTAGGTAGATATAGGGTTTAAAAGCACAAAGCTCCACTCGCTGTCATCTGGTTGTGCTGGATTGGGGAAAGTCACAAGTTCAGGCTGAGTACGATAGAGCACGGAGTGGATACAGGTACCTGGGAAGTCCTGCTGAAAAAGATACCTTCTCAAAGTCCAACGCACAGAGTTCTGTTGGTGGTGGAGCAGACTGGGAGGAGCAGATAGTGTTGCTGTAGCATGAAGATCGGGGTCAGCAGCACACGTAGTGCAAAGATCCGGTCGGAGACAGCCATTGTTTGAGCTTGGTTGGTGGTCACTGCGGGATGTCGTTTGCTGTGGCTCAAAGTAAAGCACAAGTGTTGCCAGTGGCCGCTGGTGGTTGATATAGGGTGACGAGTCGGGTTAACCAGAGCTTTACGGTTGCAGTCATCACAGGCAGTCGAGTTTTGGTGAGAATGGGCCTGTTCATGGTTGCAAACAGCCCAAAACTTAAGGGTTTCACCTTCTTTCACAGTAGGATCTCAACTGATGCCAGCCAACGGTCAAGGACCCAGGGAGGCACTTCTTTGGGATCAGTAACTCACACCAGCAGAGGCCAAAAGGGCTCAGACAGGTCCAGTTGCAGGTCCAGGGAAGCAGGTCAGCTGGTCAGTTTCAGGGATGCCTCTGGAGCTTGTTTTGTCCCTGTAATTCAGCCAGGGAGTCACTCTGGGTGCCTGGGATGTAGGGATCAGGTCCAGTCCTCCTTCTTGGAGAGCAGGGCAGACCTCAAGCAGCAGGACAGACCTCTGGGGAACAAGGGAGTTCTTCAAGAGTGTACTGAAGAGTGTCTCTGGAGGTTCAGTCTTTCTACCTGGTACCAGCATTTGACGTGGGGGATTCCCTATGCTACAGCCTACATCTGGTTCTGGAAAGTTCTCCCATTTCTCCTGTCAAGGCTCAAAGAAGTCTCTCCAAGAAGCCTAGTGGACTAGTCCCAGGTTCCTTTCCACACCAAACCCCCTTTTGTGTCACTGTAGGCAAGGAATACAGAAACCTCAACAGCAGAGCCATTCACAGTCATATGAGCCATGATACTGGCAGAAGGCACAAATGGTTAGGAGAACAAAATGCCAACTTTTTAAAGCAGCATGCCAGAACTATGACTTAAAATCCGACTTTACCATTAAAGTTTTAAAGTTTTAGATTACAATTCCATTGAGTCCAAACAGTTTATCTCTATCTGCTTGCAATCAAAAGTTATAACATGTTAAATGTAAAAGGTCATCTTATGTTAGTAAATAGGAGATATAGGCCTTACTACAGTGAAAACTAACTTTAGATGTTTTTCACTTCTACGACATGTAAAACCTAAATCCACATGTGCTACCTTTTAAATACAATACGCCCTGCCCTCTGAGCCTTTAGGCCCTACCTTAGGGGTGACTTATGCATATTCAAAAGGAAGGTTATGCCTGCCAAAAGGTTTATTTTATCATGTTGAAATTGCAGTTCAAAGCTGCACTACAGGCTGCAGTGGAAGATAGAGTTGGAGGATACATCAAATGTAGCTTACGTTCTCTGGACCTGTAAGCATAGTAGACATTTCATATAATAAATAATGGTATGAATCTTAAAGTGTCTCGTCAACTGAGTAACACCCGTTTTTACCCAATGGTTTAAATCTATTTTTATTGTATTGTATTAAGAAAGATGAATTACTGTTTTTATGTACACTTTTATGATGTATGTTTCTAAATCTGATTGAATAAAGTTTATTAAGTAAGTAAGACTTTCCAATAAGGACTCTGCCTTTATCTATTGTATAATATCTACTGTTCTCTCAAATATTGAATATGAAGTACATATTTCAATTATATGAATACTGGATTAAGTAACTGTGGTCAGAAATATAACTTTGCCTTTACTGATAGCCTCTTTAAATCATTAAGGACTCCCCCTCTATGGAGTGTGTAAAACTAACTATTCCTTCTAACATTAAATGTGAGTTCATATTTGTATTATATCAATACTGATTTAATCATCTGTGTGCTAAACCACAATTTTATACCTACCTCACTGCCACAGATTCCTTAACTTACCACACCACATGTATGCAAGCACCACAATGTGATTGGAGAGACACTACCCTCTGACTTAAGGTCCTCACTGATACGGGTCAAGTCACGGTGACTCAGACCCGTACAGGACATCAAAAGGAACACAGACTCCCCCAACTCGACCGGGCCAGACCACAGAATGCCCATGACCATAAAAGAAAGCCCACCCTTTCTTATAATCTTCATGATGAATGAATTGAAAGGCTCAGTAAAATTTGGGAGAACACTGACCCCTTTGATCATGGGCTTGTCAAGCTGCTTATATGTCCTGCAGAATATCTAGGCCTCATATACATATGAGCTATTTATGGAAGTAGACAAACTGATGGTTGCACTGGTCTGAACAGGAAAAAAAATGGGGTACAAGTAGAAACGTTAAAGCAAAGCCAGAAGACAAGGTGTCTCGTACTTTCAGACCATGAACTATATTGCATAGCTGCACAGTTCTGTCACACAACATGATGAATAATGGAGGTTGACAATTGCTAAAAGTGGCTACTGATGGGTGGCACCATTCCTCAGGAAGAACTGCACATGATGGGCACTAAGCACTTTTAAGATGACAGTCCTGGAGCGAGAATGTTATAGAACAGAGGCATGTTTTGGTGAGAGGAGTTTAGTAATGAGAGGGTTAAGGTTTGTATTCAGTTAATGTTTTTTAAGTTTTGAGATTAGAGTGGGGGGGGGCATCGCGGGTGTTGAGGCTATAGGCATTGGGTGTTGTAACATTGTTTTGTATATTGAATATTGAAGGTTCTCACAGGATTTGTCAGCTGATCAGTTTCTTTTATTTGTTTTAGAGACCCCTGACGAAGAGCCTTATGGCTTGAAATGCATTGGGTATTTTCTAGTGGGCCTACTCAGTTGCATGATTGACCTTGATGTATCACTGTATATGCCTGAATGGGCATTCAGGAGGCATATGAACTAAGTTGCATAAATAATGATGGTCAATTACGCTGTCTCCGCAGTGATTATAAACACAAGGATTAATGGTGAAAAAAGAATCATAAAAATATTGGTATCCAGTGGTTTAAACACATTCAGGAAGACAGGTTTCATTGAGAAGGAATATTTCCTATTTTCGCAGTGCGACAGTTGGGTGCGCGAGCAAGGTGCCCTTTGGAATCACTTTCTAAAAGAGGCATTTCTCAAATAGTAATTTTGAATCCAACTTCATCAGTAAGTAGGTTTTATCATCACCATTCTAAAGATATGAAACATGAAAAAGCTACCCCTCTCTAATCAGGAATTACAGCTTAAAAGTGCATTACGGAATTCCCATTGCTAGCCTGTGAGAAGGTTGGCCTCACAATAGTGAAAAAAACAATAGGCTATTTGTCCCTAGCAGGACATGCCAACCATAAAAGTACATGTTGTTCCTTGCATGGCCCATTGCCCTTAGGGTTACTTATAGCCTACCTTAGGGGTGACTTACATGTAATAACAGGAGAGTTTAAGGCTTGGCAAGTAGCTTTAAATGCCAAGTTGAAGTGACAGTAAACTGCACACGCAGGCTTTGCAGTGGCTGGCCTGAGACATATTTGAAAGGCTACTTCATATGTAAATGAATGCAGCAATCTACATTGCTAAACCTCCCCAGATTCTTTTGTCCAGTTTTTCTTAGGCAGGTACCAAGGACCTTAATACTGGCTTCATGCATAGGGGACAGGGAGAACATGTTGGACATTTGCTCTTTAAGGGTTACCCCTAGATATAGAGTACATTATTAGTTTTATAGAGATCTACAGATAATCTAATAATTACTCCTGCAAATCTAGGCCAGCTGTAGATTTTAAGTTATGCTCACATGTGTAAAATCTAAGGATGTTTAAGTATGCGTCTATAAATCTATGCTTTTATTTGTTTAATTTATGGTGGGTACACAAACACCTTTGTGATTGAGATCCTAGATGTGTTATTACCATTTTCACCGAATACGTGTTGTCTCTTGAAAGCTCTCAAATTTAAGTGTTATTAGTTTTTCTTTTAATAAAGAAATCCTCATAGATTCCAAATGAAGACTCTCAATCTCAAACTGATATAATTTATGAAAGTGTTCTTCTTTATGAGGCCTTGTTATGGAAACAGAAGAGCAGAAAACTAAAAACTTCCCTTAATGTGTTTCTCCCATAAAAATAATCTTCAGTTTTGAATGCAAACATATGTCAACATTAGACAAATTAATTAGCACTACTGGTGGGGTTAATCTTTGTTGATAAGAGTAAACATAAGCAAAGCAGGATTATGTGCTATAATAGAAGAGAAAACATTGAAAACGAAATGTAAATTTTGTTACGCCTCACTTTAACTGGATTGTTTAGTGTCCTGGACTGGATTTTGATTTCATCTGACAATATGAACTAGATTCACTGAAAAATATTGGCATTATCAGGCCCCTCGTACCATTTTTTCATCCTCAATGATGTAGTGCCAGATCTTCCTTTTTTGACTAATGAACAAATATGGCAGCGATTAGTATGACATTTGTAACCCTACCTGTCCTCTGTCGAAGTATATTGCTGACTGCTTATTATTGGGTACCAAGGAAATATTGTTTGATGCCAGCAGGGCTGGTAAGAAGTGACAGCCAGCTGTTGCTCAGGGTAGCTGGTCCAGGGTGATGTTGATTCAATGCATATCATTTTGGTATTTGTGAATTTAGTTGCTTTGAATGCTAAAGGTACAATAGTTAGTCTGGGGTGTCATTCAAAAATACCTCTGTATTCATGACAGCAGGTCCTTGTGACTGTTTTGTAACTATTGTCATTTAACCAATTACCTACCATGTTTTTAGCTTTTAGCTTTTGCTAGTTTTAGTCTCTTTCTGCCTGTGTCTAATATTATCAGCGTAATGTATATTATTCATCCTTGAGCTTATAATCGATTGCTAAAAAATAAAAGTCAGATGTCCCCCATTTTCCTTCATGTACCCAGTCTTTCTGCTCTCAACCGCCCCTATTCCCTCTCATCAGTGGACTGGGAGGGGGCAACATTAGCACATGGTCCTGGCTGAGTCTACGCAGCGGCATTTTAGCTGCTTTGCAATTGTAGATGTCTCTATTGTGAAGCCATGAGAATATCTAGGTCTCATCCAACAAGCACCAGAACATAAATATATGAAAGAATACAATTCAGAAAGGTCTGAATATTGATTTTCCCACTGTATCGAGGAAACTGAACCTTACACTAGACAAGGCTATAATTCAGTTGGTTTTGGTGTAATGATATTCATTTCGGGGTATCTATTAATGCAGTTCGCAGACTTGTTGCTGCTTTAGCATACTTTTACTAGTCTTTGATGATGTGTTATGAGTGTTGGTTGTGATATATGTTTGTAAGAAAAAGTGCTTTACATATTTGAGGATGTCTTGCTAATGATTTGATGACTAAATAATTTGACATAGTTTCTGGACACTGACCCATTTGTGGTGAACTGGTCACAGTAGAATATTACTTCTAGAAGTAGGGCAAGAAGTTATTATCTGCTCAACGGCAGAGTGGACAATGTATGAGTTGCGTCAAACTAGGCGTTGACTGCTTGTCCCTGCACAGTCAGATCAGCAGTTATTTCATAGGTGTTTAATTAGTTGCCCATCTAATTTAAATCCAGTTTTTACTGAAAAGTAGGCATTATTCTTTCATCACCAACATTATATAAGGATTATCAGGGATGAATAATACCATGTACAAGAAACACTCTAAAAAACTATGAGTTATTGCAAATATTTGACATAATACCAAAAGGTTTCATAAGCAGCTCCTTTGTAAAGGCCTCAGAATTAATTCAGTTGATTTCAGCAAAGACATACGGTTTTCTTTAAAAGCAGTTCTTAATTATAATCTTAAAGTATATTCCGGTATAGATAAACATCCAAACACAGCCAACATGTTTCACTCTTCAAATCGGAACTTCTTCAGGGCTTTTAACGAGAATAATACATAATAATTAAAATCTCACTCATAAATTAAAAGCATACATTCTGACACCTTGATCACCATGCTTTCACATAATTTCATATAAAATTGCCATGGAATATGGCATGTAAAAGCTATGCATCAACACCATTATAAAAAAGCAATCCAGTCATAATCACCAAATTGGTATATCACATTACTTAAGCCACTACTTTCTTGTTCTATAACAGAGTTCTTATTACCATTATAACAAACATTACATTCATTATATTTTCTGGCAGAGTATGGACCCTAATTGTAAATCTGAAAATAAGGGGGAAATGAGAATAATTACATAAATTAAACCTCAATCTTGAAACAATGCCTAATGCCTTCCTAATAACAGCTATGAATCATCCCACTTAAGATCTGCTTTCAAGTCTAGTCCATAAGATGGAGAAATGGCTTGTTTAAGTCTGCAACACAAGTTGTGATACTGTTATAACCTTCTAAGACATGTATATCATATTTTATAAGGTTATAACTTTATTAGAAACTTTCTCAAGTAAGCAAGGGACACAAATAGTTGAGATCCTGAAACCTCTTGAAATATTATTGATCTGTGTAGTCAGTAACTAGCTAAAGATAAACACAAACATGCTTAATCAGATAGTCAAATAGTTCAAATATTACAGAAAACATAATAAAGTTTCATGAGGCTTTGAACAAGGCTTTTTTATTGATGCCTTTAAAGAGGTCTTACGAGCTGTTTTCCAAGGAATATCACAAAAACTTCACATTTAACAAAAAGATCATTAAGAAAAAAAATCTCTGCAGAATTCAACAGCTTCCACATATCTAAGAATTATCTGGATGATAAAGGTCAAACTTCTTTTGCAACAGCATGCTAAGCTGCCATTTGAATCTTATAATGGAAGATGAGCATAGAGCAAAAATGCTCATGTTTGACTTCAATCACAGCTGGCCAATGGTGAGCTTAGGGTAACTCTGTTCATGTTCAAGTTCATTTAGGGCTGGCAATGAGATAAGAAAAAAATGTGTATTTATAGTATCAATATGGTTTAAGTGACAAGGAAAGTGTCTTCTGTAGGAGCCGGTAAAAGACATATTTAGAAAGTCCGAACAGAATCATCTTAATACATTAGCGTAAATGTCACAGTCATCATCATCATCAAGAAAGTTTATTCAGCTTTAAGGATAAAACCATAAAAGTCAAACAACTACAAAGTACCATAGTACAATACAAATTCACCGATGTACAAAAATCCGAATAATCAAGACACAAGATAAAATACATGAAATGCAATACAAATATTAGTCGCAACTTTTCCTAAGTCTAATGGTGTCCCGTAAAAAACTAAGAGTGTACAAAACAGTATAGCTAGAGAGAAGTTGTAAAAAGATAAAAGCTCGTCTCACCCTCCTAAAACCCAACTTTTTGAAAATCGGAATAATAAATAACTTTCTGGGTACAACATAAAAGGTACAAAACATTAAAAAGCGCATCATGTCCTGAGGAGACTCTCCGTTGCAGCCACAGGGCATGAGGCACTGACCTCTATGGGAACCATGGGGGTATGCCAATAAATGGTGGAAGAGGTTGAGCCAGAACCCCGTCAATAGAAACCGTTCATAGGTACTTTTGAGCCCTAAAAGGTAAGGCTCAGTGGTAGGCACAGAGTTCAATATGACATATTTTCGCACACTCGGTTTACACAACTCTTTATCCTCTCTATCATGATAACAATTTCTTAAACAACCCTCCTTGACCCAAACGAGGTCCCTTTTGCAAATACCCTCTGGGTTCATATAAAGATCTGCTCTTCCTAGCCTGGTGAGGCCAACACTTATGTACTGGAGCCAGCAGATGCGCGAGGCATGATCAGTTGTGAGACAATCCCGTATGATGTCTTTACTAAGTTTATTCTCCTGCTTTAACCAGATATTAAGCCACAAGGACAAAGGGCGGAAAGCTAGATCATCGGCAAGGAAAGAAATCCCCAGTTCCTCGTGTACAACATATGATGGAGTACATTGCGGAACAGAGAGAACTCTTTGCAGGAATGTGTTCTCGGTGCTCTGAACGGCCCCAAGTTCAATATGACCCCATATCTCCCTCCCATACCTAACCTTTGAGATACATTTTGCTTGATAAATCTTCAGGAGGGCCCCTATTGGTTTCTCTCCCACTCTACTGGCAAAGTTAAAAACGGCTGCAGAGGCTTTCACTAGGTCCCCTTTCTTGCGGTTAATCAGGGGTCACCAGCTCATGGAGTCGCAAAATACTACTCCCAGGTAGGAGAAGACATTGCTTTTAGGTAATAACGAACATCCTAATTTAAAAATGGGCTGCTTTGCCCTCGCCTTACCAGGGCCCACTTGCATAACGTATGACTTGGAATGATTCACTGATAAGTCCAACTCCTCCATGAAAGAAGCAAACGAGTTGAGGAGAAGTTGTAAGCCCCTTGCAGTCCTCGCCAGGAGGACTGCCTCATCTGCACATATGAGGACTGGCAGACTGCGCTTCCCTACCAGTGGAGTGTCTGCTTTAGTGTCTAAAAGAGCCTTCTCTGAAGAGTTAATATATAGGTTCAAAAGAAAGGGAGCGAGGATATACCCCTGATGCATCCCCATCTTTATGTTTAATTGGCTGGACACTTTCAAGTCCTTTGAATAACGTACTACTGCCCTAGAGTCTCGGTGAAGATCACTCAAAAAACAAATGATGTTATTATCAATACCTATGGAAGCCATCAGCTGCCATAACTTGGACCTGCTCACACAGTCACAGGCTGAGGACAGGTCCATGAAGGCTAAGTATATGGGGAGGCACTGCCACTACAGCTGGGAATGGCAGTCGCAGTTAAAGGCATTACAGGGGGAACACTTGTGGTAAGAAAAGCGCGGTCCCTTTGCAAGGAGGCTGTTAGTACGCTGAGGTTCTTTTCCAAAGCAGCAAGACGAGGTAAAATAGGGCACAATTTGGCGTCCAGGGCTGATAATAGTCATGTGACAGCGTACATTATTGTCATCATTTTAGAAATGGTAAAGTGCTAATGCATTTCAAAACAAAAGAATAAAACATAATTGTTTCCTTCCTAAAATAATAAAAATTACAAATTGAAAATAATAAGTTACATCTAATGCCACTGCCATTCTAGAAAGGGAAAAACCTATTAGTATACGTGGCATACTCCATAAGAAGCCTGTTGGTATATGAGGCAGTGTCCGTAAACCGGCGTAAAACATTAGAGAAAATTATAAGAGAGTCAGTCTTAGTAAATTGAAAGTGCAGATAAAATGTGGCATGACCTGGTTACATGACTATGTCTAATGCTATATCCATTTTATAACAGGGAAGACTAAGTCTCGCAACACCACCATTTTCGAAGTGGGAAACATAGAAGCATACAGTAGTGTTGATTTGTGTGTCATCATGGAGAAAACACATACATTACTCAACCTTAACAAACAAATGAGTACGGGTTAAGTCCAGGTATGTAACACAGTATGTTAATTAGTCAAAAAAGGAGAGGGGGACCAGGAGCTAGTTATGGTCCAATGTCCGTGCTCCACTCATGACAGTTAAATCAATGAGGACATTGTTCCCTGTTGGCGGTGAAACAAAAATGCCGATCACCTGCTCAACATAGGTGGAGATAGAGGGAAGAGTGTAAAAGGAGGGGGGGAGGAGAGGGGGATAGAGGGGGGATGAAAAGAGGCAAAGAGAAATTTCCCCAGTCTCAAGGATCCACTCCTGAAGGGGAGGACTCTATGTAGCCTCTCGTAAGCCCTCACACACCCCGAGGGATGTCTTGCTTCATCATTGGGCTTGTTTTTGCTCCTCGTCGGGCCGGCGCTGCAATGCCCGACGGTCCCCCGAAGGGTCTCTCTATCGGAGGTCTTTTAAAGAGAAAAGCCGTCAGGTGAATGCGGGTATGTGGGCAAAAAAGAAGTGAGGTGGATCCGAGAGGTAAGTGGTGGAGTGCGTGCAAGGTGTGTGGAGTAAAAATGCCTAGGGGTGTCCAAAAAAGTGAATTTTAATAATATGGAGCCTCTGGCAGATTAAAAAGACCAGAAGGTCACGGGGTCACTAATCAGCGCAAGGTGCTGTTGTGACTTTAATAAAAGGTCGACATGTTTCACGCCTGAAATGCCCGGACGGGTCAGTGGCGTTTCATCAGGACCGTGGAGAAGTGAAAGGTAGTGCACGGTGAAGACGGGAGTGCCAGAGATTGGAAGGGTAACTCACGTCTAAGAAAAGGTTAAAAGAGGTACGGGGCTGCGGGGTACAGTGACCTGGTCAGCAAGGACAAGAAGAACGTACCAAACTAGTGTAACCTGTAGGGGAAATAAACGGGAGAGGAGAGGAGCGAAGGGTAGGGAAGAGGGGGGGGGTTGGGGTAAAAGAAGGAGGGAGGGGTGACAAGACACACATGAATGGTTTAGACAGAACTGGTACATGTAAACACAGTTATCACGAGAGAGCACAGCAAGGACCTGTCTGTGACCCCGAATACCATTCGCATGGTGGTAGTGCGGTCACCCCGGTGACCATGTCAACAAGAACGTACATAAGTGACGTGTCAGGCGTCCAGCATCAGTCTCATGCACAAACAGCTAATACATTTGTAGAGTATATCCCATGGGTTGAGGAGCGGTGGAGGGCGGGGACCAACACTCATTGAGAAAATAACTGTATAAATCTCAACATTATAGCTGAAGTCAAAGGGAACATAGGTGAGGGTGGCAGTAGCGGCGCCAGAGTGAGCGGCACATATGTGCGCGGACAAAGCCCAGGCATAGAAAATTTACATGCAGCGGGCAGAAAATGAAATAAGAACACACCACAAAGCCAGGTAACGGACCCACTAGACTAATGGGGGCTGGGTCGTGGCAGAACCTGACAGCTCAGACAGCGAGCGAACATTCAGTTAAAGTATCACTTAAAACTAAAAAGTATATGCCAAGCAACGTGAAGATATACAAATACATGAAACTGGTATAACGAAGAGCAAGGTGCCCCCATCCTTACCCTCGTATTTCTGAACGGGGCTGCATAGGATCCGCCGAGGCTGCCAGCGCCCTATTTGCTGGAGGGACCAAGCAAAGCGTAAACAGGTTAAGGGAGGGGACCCTGCGTGAGGGTAGACAGCGCATACATGATGGTCCCTGTAGGATCCTGCCTGCTAGTACTCACGGTTGCGTCGGGGGCCGGCTCAGTCAGCACCTACCCACTGCCAGCGGCTGCCTGGAGATAGTGTCCGTTGCCAGCAGGTATCAATTTAAGGCGTCGGAAAAAGGGAGTGAACCACTTCCTGTTCGAGGGCCGGGGGCTGTGCGCGTGCCGTGTCTTGCTCATGCGTGGGCGAGTGTGTCCTGGGGTGTGCGCATGCGTAGAGTGAAAACGTGGGAGCAAGCGAAGTGCGCATGCGAGATTGATTCCACATAGTGCCCTGCTCGTGGATGGTTTGTACATGAGTGATTCTAAAGGGCTTGTGGGCCCCAGATGTGCCCCGGATAGAACCATAGCTCAAAAAGGGTGGCATGTACAGGTACCCCGGACAGGGTGTGACCCGCATTAAACAATGAGGGGACCACGTGCTCCTACTCCTGGAACAATCCTAAATGGAGAGCCATAAGTATCACAAAGATACATCGGTGTATTAAAAAAGTGTCCTTCAGGCCACAAGGATGTATCCATGCTCAATTACTGTTCCCCCCTGTGTTTTCTATCACTCGCTCATGTGTAATGAGGTGTGTCCACCGGAGCGGGAGTGTGTGTCAGTTGTGTGTTACAGTTCTACCCAGGGTATCTCATCATTGAGTCCCTGCGTGTTAGTACGGAGACGGAACACCCAACGTTGTTCCTGGCGTAATAAGGCTTGAGCATTCCAGAAGGGTCTGGACTCTAGTATGGTCCATGCCAGTTGCTCGCTGGTATGCCCATGGTCAAGGAAGTGGTTGGTGAGTTTCGTGGCTGTCCGTCCTCGACGGATGGTACTCTTGTGTTCGCTGATGCGGACTTTAATGGGACGTGAGGTCATGCCGACATACCTTAAGCCACATGGGCATGTAATGAGGTAGACGCAGTTCTTGGTGTTGCAATTAGAGTGTCCTCGTTGTTCCCATGTAAAGTTGTCCAGAGTGAGTTGCTTACTGTGCGTGGTCGTAGAACAAGCGTGGCAATTTCCGCATGGATAGTGGCCTGACACAGGGGTCAAGTTCCACAGTGTGCTGTTGGGTTGGTCCTGTCTACGTTGCAGTGGTCGTGTGTTGACCAGTCTGTCACGTAGGTTCGCTGTTCTTTTAAATGCGAAGCGTGGTAATTCTAGGTTCAGTGTGTCGGTGTTCAAAATCTTCCAGTTCCGTTTTATGATCTGTTTGATTTTGTTGGACTGGGGTGTAAAAGTGGTGACGCATGTGATGGACTCGCTGGGTGTCTTGGTTCTGGTTTCCAATAGTGTGTCCCTGTGGTTATTTCGGGCTCTTTTTCTTGCGTGTCTGACTACCCTCTTGGGGTAGTGTCTGTCCAGGAGGTTTACCTCAAGGTGGTTAGCTTCGTTCTCATAATCCTGACTGGTTGAGCAGTTCCGTCGTATGCGCAGGAATTGTCCGTACGGGAGGTTCTCCCGAAGGGCTTTGGGGTGGTGACTGTTAAAATCAAGGAGACTATTACGGTCTGTCGATTTTTTGTATAGTGTGGTCCTCAGGGTGTCGTCCTCAAGGATGATCAAGAGGTCCAGAAAGGGGATGGAGGTATCACTCATAGTCCCCGTGAATCGAAGGTGTGGGTTCAGTCCATTAACCCATTCCAGGAAGGTTTCGCAGGATGTTCTGGTACCCTTCCAGAAGATCAAAATGTCATCTATGTATCGCTTCCATGTGATGATGTTGTGCTTGTATGGGTTTGTGTCTGGAAAGATGTGGCTATTCTCGAACGAGGCCATGTACAGCCCCGCCAGACTCGGCGCGAAGGTACTACCCATGCTGGTACCTTGTACCTGATGGAAGATTGAGGTTTTATACATAAAGAAATTCTCTTTCAGGGCTAGTGAGATCAGATCCATGATGAAGGCCACTGGAGTATTGGTAAGAGGTTCCATCCCTTGGAGTAGGTCGCTGACTACCTCAATTGTGGCGTCTTGAGGGATGTTGGTATACAGCGCCTCTACGTCCATGGTGAGGAGAAGGTCAATAGATTCCATATTTTCTTGGTTGGTTCTATCTATGAGATTGAGAACGTCTCGTGTGTCCTTGAGGTACGCGGTGGTGTTCTGTACCAGAGGACGGAGAAAATAATCGCTGAATTGGCTCAGTGGTTCCAGGAGGGAGTTGATGCCCGAAACAATGGGTCTCCCTGGAGGTGGGGTGACCCCCTTATGTATTTTGGGGAGGATGTAAAAGTAAGGTGTTCTGGGGTCATCGTTGATCAAAAATGCCGCTTCCTGGGGGGAGATCCACCCCTCTGTGCTAGCCTCATTGACTAATATCCTGATTTTTTTAGACAGATCTTCTGTGGGGTCTTTGTTCAGTCTGCGATAGTATTTGGTGTTCCTGAGTTGTTTCTCACATTCAGCTTCGTAGTCAGTGATGTCCAAGAGGACAGTAGCGCCCCCTTTATCTGCCGGCTTTATGATGATCGTCTCATCTCTTCTGAGTGATTCCAAAGCCTGGCGATTCTTGCTAGGGAGGTTGTTATATGTAGGCCCTTTGATAAGTTGAGTCGTCTCTTTCAGTACGGCCTTCTCAAAGGTAAGGACCTCTGGTGGTACCATGGAGGAGGTCGGTGTAAACTTGGATGGGGGTCTGAGGCCGGTGTCATCTCTGTCCTGAGGTGGTTTACCCAAAAAGAATGCCTGCAGTCGAATTTTCCTGAATAGTTGGTGTAGTTCCTGATTCATCCTGAAGTCGTCTTCCTTTGGGGTAGGAACGAAACCGAGGCCCAATTCGAGTGTCGAGGTTTCCTCTGCATTCAGCAGTCTCTTGGAAAGATTGACAATCAAGGTCTTTGATTTGTCATGCTCCTGGTTTGTCGCTGGGGTTGCTGGTGTTGTGGTTGTCCGGCGTCTTGCCATTGGACCTGCTTCTGACCTCTTCTTCTCCCTCTGCCTCGCCCCCTGCCTCTGTACTGAAAAGGAGGAGGTGGGTTCGGGAAGAATGGTTGGGGGTAGCCAGGCTGTGCATAGCCTGGTTGTGGTCCGTTGAAGGCAGGATACCACATTGGGCCTTGGGGCGGATAGGGGAGATGATGGAAGCCATACGGGTTGGGTGGCACATGTTGGGGCGGTGGGAGAAGACCCTGTTGTTTCGTGGCTCTTCCCCAGCTTCTATCGCTTGAGTTACTGTAGGACGACTGCCCTGAGTGATTAGATGAAGTCGAGCCATTTTCCGAGAGGGCATCGTTGTCTGTGGTTTGATAGTCCTCTGTGATGTACGGGTATACTTTTTCCCTGTCGAATTTTTTGACATCTTTCTGGAGTTTTGTAATTTTTTGTTGTAGCAGGTAGTCACGGTGTTCATTCATCTCGCTATTGATCTCTGCGAGGCGTGTTTTGTACGATGATATGTTGATCCCTGTTTTCAACCCATCTTCAGAGATCTTGATCTTGATGAGCAGGGCTTCTGACAAGCGTTTTGCTGTGCTGATGATCAGTATGAGCCAATCACGAGTGCACTTCCAAGCAATCTGACTCCATTCCCTCTTGAATACCGGATCGTCTCGGAAGATGCGAGGGGCTGTTCGTACAATGAGGCCATTGGGGGCCGCATTAGCCCTAAGGTATTCGGTCATAATTTGGCCATGGAGAGTAACCTTGACCAGTGTTCTCTTAAGAGTTGTTAGTGAATTCCAGTCTCCTTGTGTGCTGGAACAGGCCATATTCCCGTCTGTGTCGAGTAAAGACGGTGTTCTCAGAATTTCAGAGACGACGTCTTCGCCAAACGCGAGACCTAGGGTGTCCCCTATGTTAGGTGTTGACATGTTCACAATGTATTGGTGTGGGGCCTAGAGAAGGGGGGAGGGGAGAGAGAGAGGAGAGGGGTGGAGAAAGAGAGAGATGAGATAGTAGATAGAAAGGTCCCTCGGCTGGGCCGCCGTGCAAATACTTAGTCAAAAAAGGAGAGGGGGACCAGGAGCTAGTTATGGTCCAATGTCCGTGCTCCACTCATGACAGTTAAATCAATGAGGACATTGTTCCCTGTTGGCGGTGAAACAAAAATGCCGATCACCTGCTCAACATAGGTGGAGATAGAGGGAAGAGTGTAAAAGGAGGGGGGGAGGAGAGGGGGATAGAGGGGGGATGAAAAGAGGCAAAGAGAAATTTCCCCAGTCTCAAGGATCCACTCCTGAAGGGGAGGACTCTATGTAGCCTCTCGTAAGCCCTCACACACCCCGAGGGATGTCTTGCTTCATCATTGGGCTTGTTTTTGCTCCTCGTCGGGCCGGCGCTGCAATGCCCGACGGTCCCCCGAAGGGTCTCTCTATCGGAGGTCTTTTAAAGAGAAAAGCCGTCAGGTGAATGCGGGTATGTGGGCAAAAAAGAAGTGAGGTGGATCCGAGAGGTAAGTGGTGGAGTGCGTGCAAGGTGTGTGGAGTAAAAATGCCTAGGGGTGTCCAAAAAAGTGAATTTTAATAATATGGAGCCTCTGGCAGATTAAAAAGACCAGAAGGTCACGGGGTCACTAATCAGCGCAAGGTGCTGTTGTGACTTTAATAAAAGGTCGACATGTTTCACGCCTGAAATGCCCGGACGGGTCAGTGGCGTTTCATCAGGACCGTGGAGAAGTGAAAGGTAGTGCACGGTGAAGACGGGAGTGCCAGAGATTGGAAGGGTAACTCACGTCTAAGAAAAGGTTAAAAGAGGTACGGGGCTGCGGGGTACAGTGACCTGGTCAGCAAGGACAAGAAGAACGTACCAAACTAGTGTAACCTGTAGGGGAAATAAACGGGAGAGGAGAGGAGCGAAGGGTAGGGAAGAGGGGGGGGGGTTGGGGTAAAAGAAGGAGGGAGGGGTGACAAGACACACATGAATGGTTTAGACAGAACTGGTACATGTATTGTCCCCACCATCTTAGAGAAGGCACATAGAGGCATCAAACTCAAATATGCCACAGATTAAGTGGTTTGAAAAATAACATAACAATAAACAAATGCATGATATTAAGAAGAAGTATAAAATTGCATAATATGTATCCACAGACAAGCACCTCCTAAAATGGGAAAATTGATAGTTCCATATTCCCATTTCTAGATTAACCCAATAGTGAAACCCTAAATGTTGAAGAGTTTGTTATATTGTAATCTCATTAGTAGGATGCATAAAAAGGTATGTCCATAAATGTCACACAGGAATATGTTCTATTAAGTGATTAACAGAGAAGGAGCTACTGACCAAAATAGTTAACATGTCACCTTCATAATGAGATTAAATAATCATCAGGCATGTTCTAAATCCAAATACTTATTTAATAATAATAGTCCAATCTACATTCATAATACATTTCAGATCAAGTTAGACAAAAACTGCTTGAGATATAACCTATATATTTGTAGACTTCTCCCAAACAGTAATCTCAAGCTAATATATTCAATCACAGAAGCAGGTATCTTCCTATGATAAAGAAAGGATGAGAAATAAGGACATTCCTGATTCTTATTCAGTCCTCTGTCAACAGTCTGAAGATGTTAAATCCATTTTGCTGCAGTTTGCCCTAGCATTAGACATTAATTGCATCCTCTGGGAGTAACTGAGAGTACCCATGTCTCCACATTTAGAAGAAGTATGAGTAAATGTGGGGTGGGTTTCATGCTTTTGCGGGACGCCGTAACATGTCCCAGAATTCTGCGTCTAGGTTGTCTTAACATATATAAATAACATATGCGAATAATGCCATTCTATTTCTCAAAGTAGGGAAATGTTCTACTTGTTTATTCTAGGTACATACAGCCATGCTACACAGAGTTAGGTGTTAAGTGTAAACACATAATTAAATGAAATGCACAGAAGGAAGCTAAATAGATGACAACAATATGTATATAATATCTCCTTACTGTGTTAGCTGTGTGCGGATGCAGGGAAAGATAATTGTTTTGTAATATGAACACAGTCTCTCATCGGTCTAGAGAGATTATTATTTATTAAAGGAAGCATTCTCAATGGCTGCAAAAATAACATCTAAAATAACAGCAGTAACTGACAACTGTTGTAACAAATGACTATAAAATGGAAATCGTAAATAAAGATGGGCTCATTCCCTCACTAGATAAACTGCAAGTGCATATTTTTACATTAGAGCATGAAATGATACTCTTATCAGTTTATGAAGTGATTAGTTTCCATATAGTTGTTGATATACTTGTGTATTTGTTGGACCTGATACTCGTCAGGTAGCATTTCCCTGAACTTTTTTGCTTTTTCCGCCTGGGTTTTGCTGATTCCCTTATGTGGCCTCTGGGACTTTCCCACTGTAAATACGGTGCAAAAGTGTGTGTGCCTTCTTACCCACGTTGGCAAATGGCATTGATTCAGTGTTCTGAAACATGGGCCAATCTGTAAGTACAGACCAGTCAGTGCACACTGGCATCTATTGTGAGTAAACTCATGAGCAGCTTGCCATTGTAGGCCGCTCTATGTGCACACCCGTACCTATGGTGCCCGTGATTCTGTGTGCTAACTGCCAACGCAGGCTTCTGCGTGCACACAGATACATGTATTAGTTAAACCCATGCCCAGTCTGCTGTGCAGATTTGAACGGGTTCACTTGCACCCCTGGTGCTGGGGACTATGTGTCCAACCTGCCAACATAAGTCTGTGTGCGCAATAGTGCACGTGCACCCAGATAGTGAGGAATACCTGTGCGTGTTCTCACTACCTGTGAGGCCTTCTCACCCATAACTTAACATGGGGAAGTGGTTGACATTACTTCGGGCTGCAATAGTGGATTGCAGTGGAGCAGCCTCATGATTGCCATGTCAAACCCTTTCCATTGGTAAAGGGGGATTTGGCATAACTTGTTTAGAAATGCCACTTATAGAATAATGGCATTTCTATGTACCAAAAGACTCGTGGACTGTGCTGCTTGGATCCAGTGGACACCAGAGGGGGGGGGGGAGGGGTGTGCACATCTCTGTATTCTCCAAGCAACAGCCATAAACCTTGGGCATCCCACAGGAAAGGCAGACTATGTCATTTGAGGGCCGACTGGGATAGATTGGAGAGAGAGGTTTTGACACTCAGCCTCTCGGGCCAATTCATGGCCCTACTAAAGATTAAGATCTGCATTTGACTGCCCCATGGCAAGCAAGCCTACAATTTAGGGGAGACATCTTTGGTTCAAAGGGAAATGCCCTAAACAACCCCTCATTCAAAAAAGACATGACAATATAACTACAGGTGATATATGCTTGTAGGGACTTTTAACAAGCTCCTACTAGCATTGTTTTTTAAACCATTCTTAATAATAATGCTTAGATATGTTAATACATTTATAAAACTAGAAATGGCTGGTAAAACATGACTACTAAATTAGTATCAAACTAGAAAGTAGAGTTTAAGCATTTTTCGTACTTGCAGTCTAGAGATTGACAATTGTTTTGTGAATCAAAAATATATTGCTTTACTGCTGGTTAGACAAGACATAACCAGTCAAAATGCAGAGTGCAAATAAATGTTGATGCTTCTTTGTGATATGGCGAGTATTTTCCTATGGAATTAATTTAGTCGAATTATTGCACGATTTTATTCCAGTCACAAGAATAATGAATGAACTATTTTTAATGACTGTTGTAATTCTTTTTCAGTATCACACCTTCTGGTACAAATCTTTAATTTAGTTAGAAAATATTTTAATAGCCTATTTAGATTTTCTTTTTAAAGTAACCATAAATTGTAGTAAAAATATTCAATACATTTTAATTAATTCCCTATATTCAACTGCAAAGTATTTTTTTATTTTCTCAATCCTGTACCAAATGGAGACTCCACAGCATGGGTCGAGTTCTTCACATCGTAATTTATAGGGACATGTTTATTCAACTTAAAAATAAATATAAAAAATATTTGCAAGGTAAATATTACTATGAATTAATTTTATATATTTAAAATAAATGTAGAACAAAAGTTTTAAAAATGTGACAGAACTATTCAAATAATTTTTGAATTAAGTGTAAGTTACCTCTGTGAATCAAGCCGTCAAAAATGAAAGGTAAATGAGATTACACTTGCCTACTATGTTTTCTTCATAGAATTACAAATGAACCTTACTGTGCAGCATAGTGACTTCTTTGTGCCACCACTGCACTTAAGAATGGTGGTATGTATGGCTCTCAAAGAGAGACTTTATAATACACACCAGATTCTAAATCTGGTAACTCACTACTAAGACATAGAAACAGTTGATAACAAAAGTTGTTACCTAGTGTTGCTACGTCCTTCCAGGCATCCAGGCTCTCTGAAGAACCGCTTGTACTCTTTGACTGAAAGCAGAAAGCAGTGCTGCAGGAGGGGGAAGGAAAGCAACAAAGGTGATGGGGGCTAGTTAAGGATGGCAAATAAGTTATTTATTTTTCATATTTTTGTCAGGTAGGAGAGGTCATGTTATGTATGGCTTCTCCATTACTCCTCTGCCCCTGTGTAGCAGCTGAAAACAGGACAGATAATTTTGGGGGTCATACATAACATAAACTTTAGATGGGTAAAAAGTGAAGGCCTCGCTCTCGTTGTCTATCTGATGTCACTCAGAACCTCTTGGTGAAAAACATCTCTGTAATTCACTGTTACCTATCTTATAATTCTATATATATAATATATGATTATTTCACAGTGTCACTGCCAAAAACAAGTCATCTTGGGTTGTGTTGCCACTGTGGCATACAGGTGTCCTTGAGTTAGTGCGAAATGTGAAAAACATCTCCTTGAACAAGTGAGAGTCCCAGCAAGTCAATGGTTCAATTAATCCACTTACAAAATATGGTGAAGGTACAGACTAGACCTCTGAAAATCTTTGCCCTTTTTGTGACACACTCTCCTATTCTTGATGAGAGAAATCATATTAGACTGACATTTGAATGGATATGCAAGCAGTTAATGTTTGTTTCCACTTGGGTGGAAAACCAGAGTGCACAATATATATGATGTATTATTGGGTAGTACCCTTAATCACCTTTGTGTGGTGCAATATGACACCATGACCATTCAGACCGATCAGTTAATTTAATTTCTATGGTTATGTTATGTTTTATTGTCTCTGCTCACTGACATTTCACTGTTACATTTAATTTCAATGATCAGAACAGATTTATCCCTATGTTGTTTAATGTGTTTAATAAGACCATGTTACGTGGCTATGTTGTATGAACCGTCACAATGCAACAGCGAGAAACACTGATAAATCTGTAATTAAAAAGAATCTTGAATCTTTTATGTCAAAAACGCAGCTCAGTGTCATCCCCACAATAGTCATTTATCTAACTTCCAGTTCATTGAATTGAAATGCATATGTAAACCTAATAATATTGTTTGGGTCTCAGCCATGGCACTACAGAGCAGCAATCTTTAGTTGCCAGCTCGTGACCTCTTTCTCATCCCATGTAGTCACATCTACCTTGGAATCACCCACTGTAGAGAAAAGCATTCTAATGACAGGAAGCATGTATGTGGGAAGGAGGTCCCTGGGGCATAGTCTAGCAACCAGTTACAAGAGGCCACATCATGAGGCTGGGACCTTTTTGGGCAGATCAAGGTCTATTTTTCCCATCTACTTGTATTGGGATTGCTCATTGGATACTTTGCTTGCATTTGTTGCTTTCTTAACATGATGCTTTCTTGTAATCGTGCTTCCTCGCTCCATAGAGTTATTAGGATATTGTCGTTTGCTGGCAAGTTTTGTATGTTTTTTAAAGGTTTTCTATGGGACTCTCAATTACCTCAAAAATAGAGTATAGCTCCGGCAATCAAAACGGTTTTGCATTTTAGGGTGTGACAGCCTGCCAGAATCAACATGGATGCAGGGGCCTAGGCGCTGCCAACTGAGATGAGGCGGTCCTTTTACCACCTTACAACCCTTATTTTGACCCCCCAGCTCTCTATTAGTTTCTCTGATCTAGGTTTCGATTGGTAAGTGGCCAGTGAGCTGGCAGGGAACGGGGATGGCTGGGTGGGGGGGGATGAAAAATCCCCAAAATATTTTTTAAAACCACCTCTTCATGTCCGCCATCTCTCCTCCATCATTGCTTCTCTTCCTGATGACTCCCAAAAGCAGGAAGCACACAGGCCCCAAGCTAATCACAACACTGCTGTCAGCAGCTTTGTGATTGGTCTGAGCGCTGTGCTTTGGCGCTCAGACGAGGACTGGGAGCTTGCGCATGTACTCCACCCAGGCTGTGTTACAGCCCGGTGGAGAACATGCAAAGTGCGCATGACTGTTTGGCTGGCCTAAGACGACCAGCCAACGCATCATGCGCACTTATGGAGCCCACCACTCCTTCCCCTGTGACACCAGCTCCGCCCGCCTTAATCCAGCCCCGTAACAATGAAAAATAAAATGACTGTAATGTTGTGATTATCACTCCTTTGAGAGCAGTGGGGCGATGCTCCTCCACTTTAGTGGAGCAGCCATCCCTGGAAGTGGCATCCCTTTAGTACTTGTTTCCTACAGGGGCCAGGAAAAATCAACAAATTGTGCGCAGAGCACAAACATGTAGAGTCGATTGATGTCTATACCATTTTAGCAAAATTTCTTTTGTAGTGCCCTTAATAAATGCACCATAGCCTTATTTCCTTCAATTTCCTTATTAGTTGTTGTCTCTTCGAGCCATGGTATAAATGCACAAAACAACTGTGTTTTAGCCTCTTAGCAAAAAAATAGAATATATATAGTAACAAATCATAACAATTATTTTCCCTATTGTATATTCAACGTCATTCAGTTTATATGATTAATTGTGAATATCGATGAAGAATCGCAGTTCGGGCTGGACTGTTCCCATAGGGAGCAGGGTCAAGACTGATTTGCATATGGCTGGGTTTAAACTGGAATGGCATGGGAAGCAAACAAACAATGAATTTAGGCCCAGGTCTCTGAACGGGGCCAGTGTTTGACATTCTTCAACATTCTGTCAATCAATTGTTCTTTTTGCATTTGTCACCAGAGTGGGACGGGTATACCCAGAAGTGGGTCCTGTGCTCTCCATAACACTGGAGTCAAGCTAGCCTGGCTGATGATGGGTGAAACCCCAAAACATGTCCCAGGATGCATGTTTCTGGTCCAGGGAGGACCTGACCTGGTAGTTTGGGCTGGACTGTTCCTATAGGATTTGCATATGGTTGAGATTAAACTGGAATGGCATGGGTTTAGGCCTGAATCTCTGTACTGGTGTGACTGTTTGACACTGTTTAATAGTCTCTTCATCAATTGTTCTTTTTGTATCGATAAAGAATAACATTTCAAGGGCCAGATAAAGTAAATTTCAGCAGTGCTGGGCAATTTTCACTAGCGCATTGCAATTTTCCACCGGCCTTGAACCGGCATTTGCACTGCTCGATTGGAAATTTTTGCACTAGCAAGTTCTGCAGATGTCAGTGTTTACAGGTTGTCACTGTATATTCGACTAGAACCCGTGTAAAATTATTTGGATGTAATAGAAGTTTATTTACCCAACACATTTGCTTAAAAAAAAAAATCCAATCCAGCATTCTAGTCCTATGTGCCAAACAACTGTGTTAACACTGGAGGAATCGTAGATGCACAATTTAGATTGGCTGATGAAATTGAAAGTTACCTCTTTTTCTCAATATTCAGGGCCCGATTCACAGAAGTAATCTGAGACAAAATCCTAAACTTACTATTTTTGGTATTCACAGAATGCATTTAGTAGTAGTAAAGTTAGGATTTTGTCTTAAGTCTGTCTTAAGTCTGTGCTAAGTTTGTCTTAAGTCTGTCTTAAGTCTGTCTTAAGTCAAACTTAAGACAAAATCCTAACTTTACTACTACTAAATGCCTTCTGTGAATACCAAAAGTAGTACGTTTAGGATTTTGTCTCAGATTAGTTGTGTGAATCGGCCCCACTGCCTTCCCTACAACTCACACTGGCGGTACACATATCTTCAAAGTATGTGGATGAGTTAAGAGTAGCACATCTATACTTCCCCATATGCACTTGCCTTTCAATGTTCTTTCCTCTATGTCCTAGTATGACAATATTGTTGTTGTTGATATTCAGTTGTACAATCTGCACTACAGTCTGTTTACTTTTCAAATATAGCAAACCATGCAATTACACAGAGTTTTATCACCTCTAACGGACTGATTTTAAAGAAAAACACCTTGTTAAAACATTGTTATTACATACACAAGGATACACCTTCATTTGCACTCTGAGGGAATGCGGAATAGATGGGGAAGATATTAGGAAAAGGTGCAGCTGCTTTTCAAACATTTACCTTCAAATTTGAAAATATCCCTACTGTCAGATAGCTCACGGTCACAAAAATGTGGTCATTATGTGGTACTATGGAGATTGTGAAATTAAAACACATTTATTCAGAACGCATTTTCACCACACGTTCTCAACATCCTCTAATGTATGAATTCTCACTAACAGTTCTCGAGGTCCAGCACCTGCAGCACATGCTGCACTGGTTTATGGTGGAGCCTGTTTCTGTGCTGCCCCTAATTCAGGGTATGCCCAGACGTGGGTCCCATGCTCTCCATGCCACTGGAATCAAGCTATCCTGGCTGAAGAGGGGCGAAACTCTGAAATCGGTTCTAGGATGCTTGTTTCCAGTCCAGGGAGGACCTGGCTTGGCAGTTCGGGCTGGACTGTTCCCATGAGGCACAGGGTCAAGACTGATTTGCATATAGCTGGGTTCAAACTGGAACGGCATGGTGAGCAAAAAAACAATGGATTTAGGCCCAGATCTCTGTACTGGGGTGAATGTATGACATTGTTCTACATCCTGTCCATCAACTGTTGTTTTTGCATTTGTCACCCCGAGTGGGAAGGGTATGCCCAGACGTGGGTCCCGTGCTCTCCATGCCCCTGGAATCAAGCTATCCTGGCTGAAGAGGGGTGAAACCCCGAAACCGGTCCTAGGATGCTTGTTTCCAGTCCAGGGAGGACCTGGCTTGGCAGTTTCGGCTGGACTGTTCCCATGAGGCACAGGGTCAAGACTGATTCATATGGCTGGGTTCAAACTGGAACGGCAGGGTGAGCACAAAAACGATGGATTTAGGCCCAGATCTCTGTACTGGAGTGAATGTATGACATTGTTCTACATTCTGTCCATCAACTGTTATTTTTGCATTTGTCGCCCCTAATTCACTGCAACCACTAGGTGAGGATGAGTTCATGAAGACGTGTGGCAGCAGCACATTGTTTTCCTTCTCTCACTGTTTTACCAGACACTTTAAGAGCTATTACCATGCCTGTGTTTTTCTTCTCTCAGTATCTCTACAGACACTTTAACTGTTGCTGCTCACATTGATAAATGTATGTAAAGTGCACTTATGTTTCCCCATTTCTCTGCAAAAAAGGAATGTTTTTAAAAGTTATTAAACATAAAACGGTACATGTAATTCTAAAAGTGGCAGATCTTTTTCAAAGTTTAATCGATCATCTTTCAGAGGCTGATGGCGGTAATCAAATGTGAAACTGGTACTAATGTGGGACAATTTAGCCCGGACACTTTAAAAAGTTACTAAATGACAAAATAAAGAAATAATACAGCTATAGATTGTGCCACATTGTTCTGCATATTTTCCTTCTCCTAGCTGAATAATTTTGTCAACCACTGCACCAGCCACTATTCCTGGGTTTTCATCCAACAATTACCCAACAGTATGTTGCATTATGGGCTTGTAGTTTTTCTCTTAATGCGCTTACTATGTGTTCAAAACCAAAGCATGCAAAGTGCTGTTGGCTACAATGCCACAATTCTCCTTCAGTCTTTTGCATGAGATACAGCCACGTGTCAGCTATGTTTTACATTTTTACAAAACCATCTAGTTAATTTAAAAAAACTGCCTATTCCACATATAATATCAAAAGTAAATTCCTCTTACATATGTTGGAGCATTTACTCTCTCATTCACATCATGCATTAAAACAAGCATTGGAAATGTGAAACATTTGGGGTTTTTTCTGTAGTGGAAAGTTTAACTCTGAGCTTCACATGACAACAAAGGTACTACAAGAGCAGCAGAAATGCAACCTTCTCTAACATATGGACTAAGAAAAAAAAACAGGTCGCAGAGGCAGAAGGAACATCACACGATGATACAACACAGGCAGCTAACATTAAAGAGGGAGTAAGAGGAGTTAAAGGGCTCTCTGTAAACAGATAAACCTACAAACATACAACAGTTTAGAAACAAACATCCAAACCTCCTATGAAATTATCATGTCATCATGTACTCACTTTGGATGACGAACCCTACCCTACCTAGTGTGGTATGCTTCACTGATGGGTTCCACATCTATCACTGGGAAATATCCAAAAATACCACTGTTCACTGGTTATGCAGTTTAGTAGTTATGGGTTCTCTAGTTTCTCTAAGGTTATGTGTCTCAAATCATTTATGTTCTCCCTTTGTTAATCTTGAACCTACATTAAAACGGTGTGGGTGAGCCAACATGTTTTTACTGGTTTCTCACTACTACATGATCAAGAGGGTTGAGCAACGGACATCGCTTCTCTTTTACGACACCATATTTTGGTGGTTGAATATTGCCCAAATGGGGTGAGGTGCCTTCCTCGAGACTACAGGCCTTGAAGTATTTACATTAAATATTGTGAACCAGTCTGTCAACATGCTTTTGTGTTTTCCTAAGATGGGGCAACAGCAGTGGAAACTCCTTCATAGAACAGGCACACCTTAGGCAGAAACCGTGGAAGCTTCCATCCCTCAGAGAACAGGTACAGATAGAATAGCAGCAGCACAACCTTTCCCCATCACATGACATGTGCACATCAAGAGGCAACAGAACAGTCTTTGAATACAGAATAAGTACAGCATGGCAGTAACAAAGTAAGCTCCCTTCTCTTACAGAAGGGAAACATCCATTCCCCGAAGAACAGATTCAGCAGGGTAGAATAGTACAAGCTTTCATATCACAGATAAGGCGCGAATGACGTAGGTTATAGACAGATCTCTGGAGTGGATGCTTAACTCACTGAAACAAATGTATGAGTGAGTTAATGTGTGAGTTCTGACCCCATTCTCACTTAGGTGCTATTCCATATCAGCATCCTGAAAGTTCTGCTGTTATCACTGCTTTAACCTCTGGTGTTTCATCATGCAGTAGTGCTGCTTTCACTTCCTTTAGATCCAACCACTACCTTTACATCCAGTTTTATCACTAAACCTTAGAACTCAATGTCATACCTTATCATACCAGTACAGAGACCTTCCCTACTTGTGGTGTAAAAGGCAATGGAGGGAGCAACGTATTCCCAGTATGGCCTTTTTAAAATATATGCCCGTATGCTTCTATTTTCATCTCCCCCATTGCCCTTTTTATCTCTATATTCCATCTATATTAGATATTGATTTCTCTCTATCACTTTCTCTAGTGCAGCCTCTACCTATATCAATTATCTACATCCCTACCTTTGCCCTCTTTCTCATTCATGTACCTCTCTCTTATGTGCACCTCTTTGGCTTACATTTTTGTCTCGTAGCCTCTTCTCATTTCCTTTAGTGTCACCTCCATTCGTATTTTCAGCCTTTACTCTTACCATTTAAATCTATTATACATACCTCTGACACAGTCTTCTAATCTTTTGCCAATCTCTCAACTCACATATCTCTCACAAATCCTTTTTCTGTTACTTGTCTCTTCTACTTTTATCTCCTTCTATGCCATCTAGGGCCAGCACAAGGGTTTTTGACATCCCTAGTACACATTACATTGTTTGTGCCACTAATTTTAAGAATGGTGCCACATATGCTGCTTGTACTGGAAATATGACACCTCCTGCTGGTGGCAGTCTAGGCATCCTCCTAGAATGCTCTTCTGCAAAAAGAATGCCCCTGCTTTCATATGTCTCACACTGTCCTCTCTTCACCCAGCCACTCCCAGAGCTATGTTTGCATGCATACGCCTCACACATTCTCTTCTCAACCCCCCACTCTCTTTATCTATAACACATATTGACTTCTCTCACACTTTTCAAGCTCACACTCATTTCTTGTCCATCCTCTAATGCCCTGCTCTCTCTATCCTTCTTACATTTCTCAAACTCACCACACACTGTGCTCTTCCTGATAGCCATCACCCTATCATATCTTGTACACTCCTCTCTCATATCTTTATTTCACATATTGCCTAGTCTCACCTTCTTCTCACACCCCTCTTTAATACCCTCTTTTTTGTCCACACACTCCTCTCACCATCCCATTTTCACTCACACTCACCCTCTCACCATAATCTCTCAATTACATGTTCCTGTCACAAACTCAAGCTCACATTCCATTCCCCCTTTAAAATCCTCCTTTCCATCGTAAACCCTCTGTACTTGTCCTTCTTTCACAATAAGCTCCCCTACACTGTCCCTTCCCTTTATTCTCTTTCTCAACTCCTGTTCCTCACTATAACTTTCTCACTCGCTCACTTACACAGATTCAGAGAGTCACAGAAGTCTGCATTTTTATGTTCCTTTTCATCATGTTTGAATGTTGAATGATCATTTGAAATCAAAGCTGTGGTGCACCGTTTAGCAATATCAATCTAGAGGCTCATCTTAAATCAGACCAGCGGTGATTTCAAGATTAAACATGGATATATAGTTGGAACATTAGAGAAAAATGAAAGTTTGAGCCCATTGGATTGCCAAGTATGGAAAAGTCATTATTTGGAGCAGCCCCATGACTGATGGATTTATTGATTGGGAGATTTTTAAATTCCAAAGGTTACTCTTAATAAGAGTGCTCTAATGCTAAAATGAGAACTGCAGAGGGAATGCCTTACAAGGTTCACAGCTCCAGGTCCAGATGGGGTACCAATGGATTTGTTGAAATCCATGCCTGAAATCTGGGGTCCCCTTATCACAAATACATTTAACAACTCCTTATCTACCACTATTCCTCCCTCATGGTCTACCGCAACAAGAGTTCCTATATTCAAAAAGGGTGGCCGTATGTCGCCCTAGTGCTATTGACCAATTTCACTCATCGACAGCACGAATAAAATCATCTGTAGAGTCATTTATGACCGTTTGGTCGAATAGGCAGTTGACAAGGACATACTCTCCCCCTTTCAATTTAGATTCCAGGCAAAATTAGGAACCAACGACCAATCTTTGAATCTGGCTCTGACTATTTCCAAATATACTAAGGCCCAGCGCTTCCCCATTTACTTAGCATTCATGGACCTATCCACCGCCTTTGACTCAGTGAACAGAACCAAACTCTGTTTAATGTTGCTTCACCAAGGTGTGGACCCCCTCTGGTGAATTTTCTATACTGCCTGCACTCTGACCTCTCAGCATGGGTTCGATTAAATTCTGTTGGGGAGCTTTCTTCTGAATTTCCTTTAAAGATTGGAGTGAGGCAGGGCTCCACATTGGCACCCTTATTATTTATTTAATATATTAATGGATTACCAGCTCACTTATCTTCTTCTCACACAGAAATACCAAGAATTGCAGGCTCCACCATTCTCGTTTTACTGTATGCTGACGATGCAGTATTGTTAGCTCTCACTCCAAAAGCATTGAGACATCAGGTGGACATATTTGCTCCCTTTATGCACAATTTGAATATAAATACTAATTATTCTAAATCACAAAATATGTCCTGTGGGCCGGGCAAATTTAGGTTAAACAAACTGAGTATAAATGGGCATGTTTTGACACCTGTAGAAGATTTTCGTTATTTAGTATTACATTTTAACTCAACAGGGTCATGGAATTCCCATCTTGTTCAGGCTAGTCTAAAATTAAATAAAACCGCGGGAACAGTCTGCATCCACCACTGAACGTTTATAATTCTCAATGCATCAGTGTAGCTACCTATGGAGCTGGAGTATCGGGTTTCAGTAAATGCAGCTCTCTTCAGGCAGAGGAAAACCATTTTTTTGAGATGGTTGTTAATTACACCTCCGTCCACTCCCAGTCTCATTACTCATTTTGAGTTAAAGCCGGGTGTTATCGAGGATAAGATCCAACTTGCGCCACTTTTATTATGAGTTAGTGTTTGGTTGAACCCAGCCACTAAACTCTGTAGGGATATTATATCTGACTGCCTGATTCTGGATAGGGCTCGCTCTATACCCTGGTTGAGCTACATACGGGATACTCTTGGCTCCCTCGGTATAGCCTGGTTGTTTACCGAACTCAGTCACATCCCCAACAATGGTAGGACGGAGGTGAAAAAATTATTTAAGGACCACCGTTCAAATATTAGACTGAAGCACGAGTTATCCAAACCCTCGGTGTTGCATTTTTATAGTCTTTTATACACAGATGATTCCCCTCTGTACCTGTTGCTGGACCTGTCAAGATGGGAGCAGTCTATTCTTTTCCACTTCAGAGCAGGGACAATTTATTGGTCTCTTCTTTTTAAAAAAAATTCAGAGCCTGAGGGGAACTTAGTCCCCTCCTGACCCTGTGATAACCATTGTGCACAATCACTTTTGCAATTTGCACAGCATAGCACAAAGGCACTTTCTGAGACACTTATTAAGGAGGCTCGGCCTCTGCTGCTGCAGACCAGCCTTCCTTCACTTACAATCTCTGTGTTCCCTTGAAATTGTTTTCACCATCTGCACCTTTTTGAAAGCAGCACTTAGGGTTAGACACACCATGATGGGCTAGTCTGTCAGAATTTTATGAGCAGTGTGGCTCAGTATGCAGACTTGGCAAAGATGTTGGGTTTATTAATGGGAGATAGTCGGAGTGCATGACGGACCCTATTTGAGGTTTTTGTTCTCTTTCTATCTCCTTTTTATGCGTGTTTTAAGTTCAATCACTGCCCACAATATTATATTGATCATTGAAATCTGACTACGATTTGTATTTTCTTGCTCATCCAAAGCACGGATATTTGATGTATTACTTGATGCGTTCCTAAACCTTAAAATCTTTTAGGCACTCATTTTTAACTGTTTTTATGTTTGATAATTTTTCAACTTCTATGTGTGATTACAGCTATGTGCAATATTTCTATGTACGTTTCTGGCCTATTGTTTTTAGACTGAATGAAGTTATATTGAATTGAATTAACAGGAGTGTTGTCAGCAATTAACATAACTTTAACCAGTTGGCTTTGGCTCGAATGGACACTGGAAGAGCATTCTAGATATTAGTACTGGCGATGGGCAATGAGCAGCCTCCCATACAATCTTTTTTAAACTTTGGAATATTTGGCCAAGTGGAGGGAGATGGATCAAAGGAGCCTAGTAGGTCGGCACAATGAGAAAACTATTATGTTATGGGTTATGAAGAGCCTTGTGGCAGAAGCAGAGAGCCTTGGTGAGTGAGCGCTTCTTGATGGACAACTAGTGGAGCTTGACTAAATGGTAAGTTATGCTAGCACTCCTATCAATACAGAGGAACAGACAGGCAGCAGAATTTGGGATGAGCTGAAGTCTATTGATAAGTAACGCAGGTAGACATACGTACAGGGTGTTACAGCAGTCAAGGTGACTAATGATTTAAGCCTGGACAAGAGGAATTTTAAAGGGTTTAGGGAGCACATTAACAACCTTTTAAAACACCTTCAGCATAGTTCTCTGCAAATTTAGTGTTAAAAGGCAACAAAGAAATGGCCCAAAAATTTATTAGAATTGAGGCATCTAGCAAGTGTATCTCCAGGGATGGAAGAAAAAGGGCTTTTTTCCAAGGAAAGGAAACCACCCATGTAGACAAGGATAAATTACAGTCATAGTAAAACAGGGGATATAGATTAAGCAATGACTTTATCCATCCTGGGAGGATAGAAATCAATGAGGAAGCCAAATGAGATCTGCTTGATTCTGAATGTGATGTCATCCGATTTTGAAGTTAATGTCATCCTTGTTAGGCAGGTTAAAAGATAACTAAACAGGGAAACTGATGAGGCACACAGAGGGTAGACGAGAAGGCAGATTAAGGGTAACAATGGCTGGGCAAGTAAGGAGTGAAAGACCTCAGAATCTGCTAAATCTTAGCGTGAAAAAAGTCAGAGAGATCTGAGTACAGATGTTGGCAGTGGAGAACCGAGGATGAGATGGCATTGGGAGAGGCAAGGGAATTGCACATCACAATGAGATCTTTGCTGGGGTTAGAAAAGGAAATTATACCCTCATGTGCTCCTACCATTTTTAGGTTGAGCTTAGGCAGCGTGCATGCGCTGTTACCCGACCTGTAGTAAATGAGGTAGCTCCCGCCAGCTGCTTACTATTTGTTCAGCGCAGTGTTTGTCTTCTTTGCTGCTACATAATTGCAGCACTGACCAAGCTTATATAGTGTAACTGTTATCTGGGGAACTCTTTTTTTTGTTAATTGCATGCTACATGCTGTGTCAGTGCTCGATGCACATCTGTGTCGCCACCCACCCTCTGTGTCGCCCCCCCACCGCCACCCGCCCATTGCTCCTTGTTTTCAACACTTTATGCCTTTTCTGATTTGAGGCTGAACTGCAGTTGCTCATGCATTTTTTAGGTTTGTGTCAATGTCACAGGGTTGCAGACAGACAGGGTGGGTGGCAGGCTTGGAAGAGAAGCGGCCATTGCTGGAGGAAGGGGTAGGAGACCTGGGGTCACCTGGGGAGGAAGAATTAGGGCAGATGGGATGCAGGGAGGCCAGGCTAGGGCTGGCACTTGTCTTTTCCTTAGGCCTAGTGTCCAAGTGGTCGCAGCTCATTCTGAAGCAAAGCTCATGGGACTGTTGAAGCTTCAGCCCCTTTCTGGAGATGCCTACTGAACCCCTCCCAGCGAAACTTGGACTTACGGATTGGGGGTTCAGGTTACTTGCAGTACAGACTTGAAGTTGCCCTCTTTTTAAGTAACTTCGAAGGACTTACCTCTTGAAGAAATACATGCCAATAGTTGCCTAGTATGCCTTAAGATGATGAGAACCCCACTGCTACAACTCCTTGTACATTCATACAAGAGTACCGATAGATTACTGCATTTGCGGCGCGCTGTCTCTGATGCACCCTGGGAGCTTTCCTTGTAGCCACAGATAGCCTCGCTCGCCTCATGCAGTCCACCTACCCCTCCCAGCGTGTTATTCCACAGACGCTGTACTCGGCTTCCGGAAGCTCAGTGGACTGGGTCAGTGGTGCAAGATACCAGGCATGGGCAAAGGATATAAATAGTGAGGGGTTTGTGCCTACCAAGTATTGTAAATACTGCTCCATAGCAGTTTGGCGTGACTGAGGTGTTAGGACACTCGAGCCAGACCCAACCATCTACCTGTAATCTGTGCACTCCACATCCCGTGTGAGAAGTACAACCAGCGTTCAGCAGACTCCGCAGAAGAGGTAACTGAAAAGAGTGTGCCTGCAGTCAGGGCTCACAGTTCACGCTCTAGGCGACTGCAGTCATCGAGGGGTCGAGGGTCAACCTGGCCATACTCGAGGGAAGCCTCGCCCAAACTCTTTACTATGCAGCCTGACGCTATTGCTGCAGTTTATCAGCAGCCATTGATGATACTTAGGGCTTTGTAGCATGCTTAGTTTGGTTTCAGTGCTTGGGCCATTTGTAATAAATGAAGGTCATGGTAGGACTTACATCAAAAATAAGATACATATTTATTCACACAGTGTATAAATGTCAGATGCTCGGAACCGACGGGGCCACAACCAGGTCACCAAATAAAACAACTGAAAAGACTGGACCTTGAGCCCTGGAGCGCCTCTCGGTTCCAGGTAGTTAAAGGCGAGACTCTTAACTCAGCTTTTTGGAGGAAGGAAACAGGCTTGTCTGTGCCTCGCGCACAGCCTTGAGAGTCCAGACGAAAACCTGGGCTGTAATAGACAGCTACGGTGCTTTGATGATTTCCACCTTATCTTTTCCTAAGTGTACGGTGACCAGGCGTACCGGATTTGCCTGGACAGTCCCGAGATTTCCCCAGCTGTCCCAGCAGATTTTAGCAATTTTGGCTCATGTCCTGGTTTTTAGAGGGGGTCAACTGAAACCTGTCAGAGGCACTTATTGGGTGTTCTAAAGTTGTGCTAGTTAGCAGCTGTTATAAGTAAGCAATTTAATTAACAGGTATGATGCTGGTTTTAGAAATTAAATTTGATTTATTTCCTTAGTGCTTCTTCTGTGTTCCAATGCTGATAAGGGTTGTCATTCTGCCAGCACTGTTGACGTAAAATTGTAGTCCATCTTCTCTTTTTGCAAAATGTCCCAGTTTTTAGGTCTCGCCTGAGACAGTGCATGCTGTCTCTTCGAGACATTTAGTGAGTGGCTTTTAAAAGTACCACCAGAGGCTTTTGGTGGCGTAAAGCTTGAGTCCATCTGCCTTTCTGTCATGGCTCATTAAGCCTCCTCCAACCCCTTGCTGTCTGCTCTCACTACCCACTCCCTTCTCCCCCCTCCCTTCTCCCTCTCCCTCCTTGTTAGCTTGTTATTCTTAACTTCGGAAGCATCTGATGTGAATTCTTCACTTCCGACTAAGCCAATGCTGCCTCAGACAGTAGGCATTTTCTGGTGCTTGTTGTGTGTCTCTTTTCGTCGCATTTGGCATATAATCACTGTATATAACGTTACACCATTAAGCACTCTTAGATCTTTTTCACTATACGGTAACTTGTTGCACAGTGGCCGTTTTTGATTTAATTCTTTAATTTGTTACAATTAGCATCCAGTTGTATTAACTTTCTCCACCCCTGCTTAGCTGTTTTCACACTAGTTGCCCCGTCTACTGTTGGGGTTTCCGTTTGGACTACATCCATTTGGGACGAGTTTGCGGGGTTACATTGCGCGTCAGCCTGTCCATGCAAGCCACTGTGCTTTACCTATGGGATTCCCTTAACCAGCACTGCGCTGTGATTAGGCCATAAGCCCTATCGTTCATTGAGATCACACTCGCATCTCACCGTCTTTATGGCGTTTAGCTCCCACGATCGTCAGACTTTAATGTGAACATAGGCTAGTTCACGCGTCTCCTTCACATTTTTATTACCCCACTGCGCCGCCACTCTCATTTCTTTACTTCTTTCACTGTCCTCAGAACCTCTCCCGTTTCGGCATCGGATATCTCTCCACGATTTGGGGCATTGTCGTGATTGTGCATGTCATACTCTGCAGCAAAATTACGGTTAATCAGTTTGCACTGTCATTATATTTCACGTTCACCGTAAAACACACGCATCTCGTGACTCCTAACGTAATGCAACTCAGTTACCTGCCTATAAAGCTGCTACTTGCACGTAGCCTGGTCTGTGCCCGTGTCTTCTTTGCTGTCTGCAACCACTACGGGACTTGCTGATGACATATATTTCCCCACATTTCATGATTTTCATAGTGACGTGACAAAGATTGCAAGCTTTTGTGAAGCTGCAACAAATTTCATAGACTTTTGCAAAGTATACCTTTCTGTGCAATTTGTATGGCCTCATTCAAAATATAGAACCATCTTTATAGTCAGTGAAGAGGGTGGCCTCAGCAGAACAGGAATATATGTTTGCTATATATGAATGCACACATGTATAATCAGATCAGACTCTTTATTTCCAAGAAATTCTTACAGAAATATTGCACATTATTCAATTCATTGACATAAGCAATTAAAAATATCATAAAAATCTACAATAAATAGCAATTCATTAAATCAATACAGCAAACACAGAACACCAACCTAAAACAAATATAAAATGGTACATAAATTAAAATATCTTAAAAGTAATTGAGCGATCTGCAGCCCATTATCCCACACGTATCAAAATGTTTGAAAGCGCAACAGTTTATCCAACACATGCAAAGCTCATTCCATCAGTTAAGGTTACAAGAGAGCATTATACAGGCCTACATAACATAAACCGGCAGAGAGACAATCCATTTAAAACAAGCATTGGCATTGCCAATAGGTCTCGCTTTTGGGATCTTATAAGTATTTAGTTATGCAGCTCAATATCCTTGGTGCAACAACATCAACTGTTGCATGGCTAAACACTTATAAGGTACAAGGTTTAGTCATTTACAATGCCAAAAGCTCAAACTTGAGTAAATGAGAGACCTATTGCATTGCAAATGCTTGTTTGAAGAGGTTGCCACCTGTGTGCCTGACTAGAGTTAGCTAGGCTTCATTTAATTCTCCATTTGAATTGACTATGGTAAATGAGGGCTTTTTAATGACGGTTTTACCACTTTTCAGCAATTCGTCTGTGATCTGTGCATGCCAGGGAGCCTACAGTCCCCCATCAGTGGGTTTTGATTGTATCTTATCGTTCTTGCGTAGGTAACTGTGTTATCTACATCTACCTCGATGTCCTCTTGCTGCACATCACCCTTCATTTGAAGAGACAGCCCGCCTCCTTTGCCATCACCCTAGAGCCTCCATTTTTGACAGTGTTCCCTCTAGTTTTTCTTTCATCTGTGATGTGCAGGCTGTCTCGGGTTTATTTAGGGACAGCTGCTGTGTAGAAGCATGCAGAGGGCATGCTGCTGCCACACCAAAGACAAGTCCATGTGTACATGTCTGTGCACAGGCCGGGCCCAGGGCCAGGGATGCTCTCCATTAAGGCTCAGGTGAGCAGAGACAATTTGCTATGCACCTCTTAGCATTTCTGCCTCCTTCCCTGAATTTTCTCTCTCTCCCGAACTTGTGTGAGCTATCTGTACTCATTCCTTACCCTCTGCTGTGGGGGCCTCCACTCCGGGAGACCCATGTGCTCCTACACTCACAAGTCTTCCAATCTTCCTGTTACCAACCCTGTATGTCCAGCAAACTAGCCGTTCCCTCATTGTGATATCACAGCAAGCTCAGTCACTCTCTCCCCACTATGCTCATATAAGGGGTGGATGCACCAACCACTGTGCAATACCAGCCTCAGCGCTCAGAGCCGGACTGGGAACTCAAAGCAGCCCCTGGCAATTTTCTGGGATCAGCCCCTGAGGAAGCACTGCCTTGGCCCGGGAGCATGGAAATGCTTGCTTGATGCTTTTGTTACTGGGAGCCGATATTGCAGCTCCGCTCCAAAACTGGCCCCAGTAACAAAACCTGCTCCTCTGCTGCAAAACTGGCCCCTACAGTGTCCCAGTGAAACGCCTGATGCCCGGTACGGCCAGTCCGACCCTGCCAGTGCTGCACATGTTCAAAATGTTGAAGGCTGCCACTCTGGCTTTATCAACTTGTTGAATTTTCCCTTGTTAGCTGGTTTGTTTTCAAGCCTGCCTAGAGGTATCACTTTTCACTAAATCAAGTCCTAACGTGGTGTGGTTTGTAAATGAAGTGTTAAAAAAATTACGTGCTATCCTGGTATGGAACTGAGCTGAGCTGAGCTCAGGCTGCAAGAGGGAAAGGGCGAGGAATCGTCTGTTGGGTCTGGCTTTGGTTAGGGAAGGGAACACAAAAAGTAATATAGTGGAGAAAAAACTGTAAAATGCCATTTAGGGGGGTGAAAGGTAGCAGGTTTATTTATGGGCCGAATTTCGCACTGAGCAAACATAAAGAGTGTGTTTTCTGATGTAAATTGCCCCTTTGAGGTGGGTTTTTACAGCACACCATTCACATTAAACTTAATTTTAAATGCTTTTATTGCGAATTTATACCTCTCAGGACACAGAACAGTGCTTCCAAGATGGTGTGACCAAATTTTTTGATGACCCATTTGTTATACACCAATAGATATAAAATGGACACATTGTAAAACATTTAATGACTTTTAATGAAGTGCTCATGGAAAAATACAGTGGAATACATACACTACAGCTGGAAGAAACAAAAATAAATTTATAAGCAAACACACGTGCCTACTTAGGAACCAGAATCAGTAGTATAAGTAATGGGAGGAATATAGCATAATACAACGCATGCCATTACATCACGTACTATTACAACGCAGCCGTTACAACGACCGCGTTGTTAGTACGCAATACCTTTACATCGCAAGTCATTAGAACGACTTGCTGTAGGGAGCGAGCTGGACTTAGGAATAGTATTATTTACTATTCCTACTTCCGTTTCCGCAACAGCAGGGAAGGTGTTGGATTTCATATCCAATACCTTAGCGCCCCCTACAGCAAGTCATTCTAATGACTTGCGGTGTAAAGGTATTGCGTACTGACAACGCAGTTGTTGTAACGACCGCGTTGTAAAAGCACTGTGTTGTAACAACAGTGTTGTAAACGATGTCTCCCAATGGGAGTCAACACTTCGGCAAAACTTTAGTGGATGATTAACACTCAGTTAAAGATCAGACAATGTTATTCCAGAAATGTGGGAACACAATCCTAGATCAATTAGAAGCATTCTCATAGCCAGATGGTGTGAGCTTTGGTGTAATATTGCATAGAATTTTAAATCTTGTTAGAGAAATCTACATACAAAGGGACATTTTTGAGAATAGAGCTGCTTTTCCAAATGATACTTGTAAGCAGTGGCGGCTCCTCCGCTAAGGTGTTGAAGTGTCGCCCCACTGCTTTGCAGCAGTGAAATAAAGGAAAAATAAAACAATAATAACTCAACATTATTATTAATTAAGTTTTTCCTGCTGCTGCAGCTCTGCAGGTGGGGCAGGGTTGCTCTGATGACAGAGGAGCAGGGGGAGAAGTGGTGGTACACTGTAAGTGTGCATGACTGTTTGGCCGGCCGTCTGGGGACTTTGCCCAGGCTCCCACAGCCTGTCTGAGCACTGAACCACGGCACTCAGTCCAATCACAACTCTTCATTGCAGCATTATGTTTGGATTAGGGGAGTCTGGGTGCTTCCTATTCCATTCCAGCCAGGAGAGACAATGGAGGGAAGAGGGAGCAGGTACTTTTTTTTCTTCTTGTTTTACACCTCCTTACTACCACCATGCCCACCACCGCCCCCCACCCTCGATCCATACTATCCACCACTGCTTGTAAGACACTGTGTAGCTAACCAGTACGATATTTGGTCAGAGGCAAGCACCAGTTAAGAACACATGCAGTAGATAGAATATTCAATGAGCGTGTACACCAAAAATCGTGGGTGACCCAGTATTTTTTAGCAAATACCATTAAAGAATTCTAGGATGAAACACTTGAGTAAACTAAGACCATCAATCTTAGGTTGCATAAACATGAAGCGAACATATTAATTCTCTTGTAATGCAACGACCATCATGTCATATTAAAAGACACAATGTAAATACTCGTGGGTTCATGGTAACTTTCACCATTAACCTTCTAGCGTTAAATCTTGTATTACTAAGTACCATTGATGATGGGGTGTCTGATGATGGGGTTGTATAAGCTTTGATGGAATACTTTTAATGGCCATGAACATTAACGTAAAAAAAAGAGTACACAACAATTTTAATTTAAAGGAGAATAATGCATTGACATTGATAGTAATGTGCGGGAAAAACAGACAATGGCCACGATAAGCCATGGTAAAATTAAATGTACCATCAAACAAACAAAAATGCAAACAATAGTTGCTGAAAGAGTAAAAAGCAGTGCACAGAAGTTCATGTGGCCAATAATAAAATAATAGATAAATGCCTTGCGGGCAAATTCGCAACACTGGAAATATCTATTTTCTACCTCCGTTTCGAAAATCGTGAACATCTGAGAGGGTGTAGCAACCAAATGTGAACCACCTTCTTAACCTTGTTTTTCAGCCATCTCTAAATTCTGCCATCAGTTTTATGTTTTTATAGACATGGAAAAAAATTGAAGCTAGTTAAAATGGCCAAAGCAAGAAACCTACAGTGGAATCATGCACAGCATTCTGTGCTTAATTTGTAAAAGAATAAGGGCATAAATGTTTGCTTAGAAGCCCACATCTGATGCTTTTGAATGACTGTGTGCCAAAAACCAAGGGTGTCTAGTTTTGATTTCACCCTATGCCTCTATCTAGGAAAGACTATTCGAAAAGCCTCTTTTTGTGTTTGGTTAAATACAATTAATGGCAATATGCCCTACGCCACAGAGAGAAGGCAGAAATTCACCGTTTTGGTGTAGTATGGTGCATTTCTGTGCTTTCTGCCTGCGCTGATGCCGTTTTGGCAGCCTAGCACCAATGTAGACACCCTTGCACCATGGCCCAAGGGTGCCACTGTGCCAGACAGGATTGTTTTTGTGCAGGTAGGAGCACCTTCCTGCACAAAAACAATCCTATGTGGCACTTTCCTCTTTCTATGTTTGCTGCAGAATGCAGATAATGGAAAGAGGAAAAACAAGACGAAATTAATATATTTCTCCTCATTACGTCTCACCTCGGAAGGCGTACAGATTTGACACTTACCCGGGTTTATATCACTTTGTTAATCTGGGGCAGCGTCAAGTTCCATGGGTGCTGCCTGGGAAAACCCACTGCAACGCCCATGGGTTGCATTCCGGGCACAGAGTCAGGCTGCGCAGCGATTTTCGCTGCGTCACCTTACTCATGATTTTTTTAGGCCACTCAAAGCCATGCAAGGTGGCTTTGCGTGTCTTCAAATATCTTTATGAGAGCCCAGCGTTACACACATACCACTTTACGTGGTGCAAAAGTGATGCAGGGCTTTCATAAATAAGGCCCTTAGTAACCATGGCTAAGGAATGCTGGCGCCATGGTACTCTTGTGACTCAAATGTTTGAACATTGGAATGTTGGAGCTCCAGGCTTCTACCAGCCATTAGAAGCCTGGAGCACTCTATTGTTTTCAATGGAGCTTCCAACATTCCAATGTTGTAATATGGCATACAAAGCGATTGATGGGCAACAAATATCAGTCATGCTGCAGGCCAGTCATAGATACATGGAGATCTCGCTTTACAAAAAAACATTAAACATCAACATTTTTACAGATGTGGTATCAGAAATTATATATAATTTTCATGCTGGTTAAAAAGGGACACCTGTTAAATATGGGAACAGTACAGAGCATAAAGACTGATGATAATAATACACAAATTGTGATCAGTATGTTCTGTCAAGGATAAGGATACACATCTACATCTATGAGAAAGTTATACATTGTGCAGAGGTTCAACTGGAAGTCATGATTGATGACCAGTGTTAGGTAGATCAAAACTACCAGAAAGAAGAGTAGTGGAAAAGTGAGTAGTGGAGCTAACTTCTTACAACTTCCCAGAGAATGAAACGAAGTAAGAAATAAGATGTGAGCCACTAGATAACATATAGTGAAAACAAGAATATAAATGTAATAATTGTCAAAATAACTAAGGGCCCTATGTGTAAAGTATTTCTGCAGCACTTCAAATAGTAATAAAGTGAAAACACAACACAAATAAAATCCCAGACCAATTTAGAAAAATAGAGTAAAATTTAATAAATTATTTGACACCAAAATGACAAACATCCAATTAATAGATCTAGAGATATGCAATGCAATTTTAAAAGTTTTGTGAAAATCTAGCTCTAAGTAGCAAAAAACACCAACTGTGTTTATCTGGTAACGGGAAATCGGGTCCAAGTCACAAGCTCAGGCCAACCGCAATGGAGCGTAGGCCGGATGCAGGACTGAATTCAGGCTGCTGAAAGGTGGCTTGTATCCTGGGAGTAGAGATTTGAAGTCCTTACATCAAGCTGCGCGGGCCGGCATTGACGAACAATTGACTAGGAGCTGTGATACAGTGTCCATTGCGCAGCATTGGAGTCAAATGCCGTCGACAAAGAGTTTTGATTCGAGGTCTTGGTTCGTCATCAAGGAAGCTAATGGTGCTTAGTGGAGACTTGCCATGCGATGCTTCAGCACAAGGGACGAGATGTTCACACTGGGCCGCTTTGGGCGTCAGGCTGAATCAGCATCTACGAAGCTGCTGGGGCTTGTGAGGACTTGCTCTGAGATGCATGAGTGTTGAGGACGAACTGCGTCATGTTGGGACTCAGTTGACGGCGGACTGCATCGTGCTGTATCAATATGCGGGGAGATGAGTCAACATCGAAGAAGCCTGTTACATGATTATGGCATGAACAGGGGTCCTGCCAACTGACCCTTGGAGATTTTGGGGAGTTCTGAGTCCACACAGGCAGGCTGGATTCATCAGGGCAGCACACAGCAGCAGAAGAGACTTTGGGTAGCAAAGCAGTTTTTGGTCAGCATGCACGTCAGCAGGGCAGACTTCACAGCTAGGTAGCCCTTCTTCCTGACAGAGTCCACAGGTCCAAAAGTGTACTGAAGAGCTGTGTCTGAGGGTCCAATATTTATACCGGTGCCCACTTATAAGTGGGAGAAGCTTCTAGAGTGGTCCCCTACAGAGGTGTTTGGAATTTCCTTCTTCCCTGTGCTGGTACCTGCTTGTCTGGGGGCACAAAAGACTAGTGACAAACCCTTTGTGAGTGTTGAGGCAGAACATTTGCAATGTGCAAGTGTGGTAGGGGACATATCATCCCCCTCATCAAGTCAGAGATAGCCCATCCTGCCAACACCTATTGCCCTTTGTCTCACTGTCTGGGAGCAATACATTAGACTGTAAACTCAAAGTGTCAAAAGGTAAAAAAGTACTACTTGCATCAGTAATATTATTAGCTTTCACAGTCACTGTAACGTGACTCACCCACTCTCTTACTCACTTTTAAATGCGCCTTGTTGATCCTGTACTCTGTCTTGCTGTATCTTCCCTCCGTACTGGAACCGATAACCAGCGTTCCTCACCGCTGGATATTTGAGTTAGTCCGGCTCGTTATGCTCTTACGTGACGTCACCACCCCAGAGAGTGAGAAATCGAAGTAGGACTAAAAGATTACATCTGATCTGCGTATACTTAGTGGCCATCTTAATCAATACCAGAATGTGCTGAACGATGTTGGTACACATTAAATGTAACACATGCACTAGTTGCAAAAATGCGACTTTTTGCAATAAACATGTAATATCTAACTCAATGTTTACAGATTTCACAATCTTGGTTGTATCTGCGTAGCGTAGGACTTCTTGACCCAATGATGACTTGAAAATATGCGACAATGGGTAAATCTGGACCTCATTTCTAACTATGCTCAACACATGTATTGTCACTGTATCAATCACTTATGTCGAAACAATAACACTCACTTTTTAAGTTAACAGATGAGCTAGAATGTTGAATGTATCACAGCTGTTTTCAAATTGAAACTTTCTAAAAGAGGCATTTTCAGAATAGTGATTTAAAATCCAACTTCGCCATTAAGGAGAGCTATCAAATACATACAATTCTCTAGACACCAAACTCGGGATTCCTATCTGCTCCTAATTGAAAGTTATCACTTATTAAATGAAGTGAGTTAACCAAACATTATCCTATGGGAGAGGCAGTTCTTGCAGCAGTGGAAAAAGAATTTAGGAGTTGTTCACTATCAGAAAACGCGAAAGTTAAAAGTACAAGTCCAGCTTATTAAATACACTGCTACCTGCTCTATGGGCTGTTTAGGGCCTACCCAAGGGGTGACATCTATGTATTAAAAAGGAAGGTTTAGGTCTGGCAAAAGGTTTATTTTGCCAGGTCGAAATGCTAGCCTAAATCCACACATACAGGCTGTATTGGCAGGCCTGAAACATGTTGAAAGGCCATTTAAGTGTGTGGGCAACAATCACAAACAATTTAGACCCTTCATGATTATTCTTAGTTAGATGCTAGGTACAGTGGAAGTAAAGATTTGCCTGCTGGTTTCAAATAAATTCTTATCTGCTAAATAAAGGACTTAGAAGAGAATTGCATCCACAGCCATAGATTGATTCTTTTAAACTGGAAATCTGGTCCAGAATTGCTGACCAACAAGGGCAAATGGTCTAGCTTCTGTCCAGTGCAGCATGCTTGATGGTGAACCTTTGTTTGAAGCTGGATATTGCAGCATGTCCTGGAAACAGAGGAAGATGTGTGTAAATGGAGTAGAAGGGTTGTAACTCGCTCTTTCTTCAGCCTGAAATATGAAACATCTGCCCTCCATATTGAAAGTACAGAAGGCCCTGCCAACTCACAGGGTTGGATCTGTTGCAGAGGAATCCAGTTGTAGGGAGCCATACTGCAACTACAACCATTAAGCTGGTGTCTGCAATGCCTTTCCTAGGAAGTTGGAGACTTTTTTGTCAACAGTAAAGAAGTAACAGACCTTTTTCTACAAGTTGGGACGTAGAAATGATTATATCTCTGGAGAACCTGAACAAGGTGCAGCAAGATGAGCATTTGCAAATAACTGTGGAGAAGTCAGCTTTTTGGAACCCACTCTTTTAAAATCACAATATGACTGAAAAAGCACATTTAGCAGAAATAGGTCATATCCTGGCTGCAGTTTAGCAGTCTGCCCAACTCGTAGCTTTTGACCATGTAGTATGAGGCTACTACAACATTGTGAAAAAGGAGTATGGTGTTGTGGAAGCTGGCTTGGCTTCAGCTTCCAACATTGCACTACTGTAGACTTGTGCCCTCCAGAAATTTTCTAAGACTGAAGGTAAATACTTTGACCTGACTACACCACAAACCCTTCCTCAAACTACATTGAACCCCACTCAGCAATGGAATGTGCTAGGTTCCAGTACTCAGTAAGATTTAACCAGAGTAACCCATAAACGTGTATCCAACTGCACTCCATCGCTGTTTAGCCTTGGTTTCATAGGGAATCTTTTTATTTACACACTAACTCCTGATTCCTTCCTATGATGTTCTTCTTTCTTTAATTTTAAATATTGGTTGTTTGTCTTTTTAACTAAATGTGTTGGGACATTTGAAGTCTTCCAGGGTTAGAAGTACAAAGTCAATATGCAGTCACAGACCCAGAGAGTCACAAAATCACAGGATTTGCGACTAACCCCTTTTTGTGAACCGGGAAAGCCTCCCTCTCTGAATTGCAGAAGTAGTTGACTAGCTCATTCTGTATCATAGTTAGGAAGGAAGTTGTTCTGACCTCAGTTGTGGTAGTAAACCATTGTAAAGTTCTAGACTAGAGTAAGGAAATGATAACAGATTCTCAAAGAAGATTCTGTTCCTGTTAAAACAGCTTCAATTTTCAGAACTGGGTCCAGCGACCTATGGAAGAGATGCCTTCCCCGTCTGCTATCTATCCAAATTGACAAACAATTTTTATAGACAGCACTAGTTCCTTTAGGGAACACAGGCTCCTTAAAAAGTTCTGTTTGTGAAACACAGAGATGGTGGTCTGCTGTTCCTTGCAGGCCACCATCCATTTGCTTGTGGCCAATTAGAGAGTGTCACAAATAGCGACATACCTAATAAATATTCATGAGGAAGGTCATTCTGCAACCACCTATATGACTAGAGATTTTGCAACATTATCTAATTGATTAATCTAAATAGGTAGCTCGTAATGCAAAATTACAGACAGGTTAAAAATTGAACACAATTTGCACCCTCTATCTGTGATCAGTCTGTTAGCACATTTTTTTTTAACTCTCTTAAATTAATATTTCTTTTAACCCTTTTGTAAACATGAATCATGTTCTTGTGTATCTTGTGGTGCAATGTTAGACAGCAATATAAATATATAATACGTATTCATACCCCATGACTGGTCATTCAGTCATCCTCAAGCAATACTTCCCCACTTTCTGCAAGGTAGCTCATCACAGCTTCAAAGCAAAGAAGGGAACTCTGCTGCTTTAAGCTTGACGATGCACAATTAGACCGCACTTTCTGCTGGGTTTATGACTTTGGAAGTCTGTTCCAAACACTGAGAAGAGTTTGTACTTTTCTTGGTTTTTAGCAAGCCACTTTCCTGGCCGTGGGAGGGGATGGGCCTCATTAGACGGGAGAGGGAGACAGCCTGCACTTTGCATCTCACTAGAAATGCTTTTTAGAGCAGCACATATGTTTTACTAGCCAATTAACTGTGCAACAGCAGCAGCAGTTGCAAACTCTACAGTATTACCTTTTTATTTGTTCTTATCTTCAATATTTAAAGATATGCAGTCTGTATCCTTGTTTGCCCCCTCAGGCTGTGTCTGGACAGCTGTCAGGTAGGATAGGAGAGGCACTCCAGGTTAGGCCGGTATGTCCTTGACCGCTGGTCGCTGATGTGGCTCCGGAATATTAATGTGAATAATCATTGGTTTAATAGGACTGCATTGACTACTGAAGGAAAGAAGCCCTGGAAAAGCGGCAAACTTGTAGAAGCGAACAGACATTTCCATTCACCATTTGATGTCATAGGGACAGGCAGTCCAAATCTGCAGTCTTAGCTATTTTTTATTTAAAGTTAGTTTATGCACTTTCATTAACAAATATATAAACTGCTCAGTATAAATTGAATAGATTAACGATATCCCAAAAATATTTTTAAAGAATTAAACAACAACAAAAAATCTTCAAGGCCACGTCTTCAGAATGTATTACTATAAGAATTGATTCATTTTCGGAATTCCATTAAATGTGACGCAAATAAAATTCAAGAGCCTGCTGTGTAAAATACCACACAGTGGATACAAACATGTTCTATGGCTTCTAGCCTCTGGCTACAAAATCAGGAACTTCTAGCAGTCCACCTAGAGAGGTCCAGCATCATATGACCATAAAGTTTGGCTTTGCACACAGCTAAATGTCATACGGGGTTTCCTACATTCATGCTGCATAATACAAGCGGACCCTTCGATTAATCAGTATTGGAATGACAGCAGGTACTTTAGAGTACATTTTATAAAGAGAATCATTATTTCTAGACTAATGTTGGTCAAATCAAGTTGAATGCAGAAAACATAAGCAGCCTAATTGCTTAGCAAAACAAATAATCCAAAATATATTATTGCCAGAAATGAGCAATCATCGCTTGCAGCAATCTCACTGCGATAATTGCAGTTGGTTAAGTGTGTGTTTGTAAAATATGCAAATGACCGTGGAGAAGTCAGCTTTTTGCAAATCATAATTTGCGAATCACAACCTTAATGCAAGAACACATTTAATAGAACTATTGCCAAGACTAACAGAATGAAGGTCAACGTCATTCTGACCCACAAATAACTATTGGGTCATCCGGAGGACGGGGATTTTAAGCCCACTTCATTTGTTTTCTTTTTGTTTAAGTTTGAATGTGGTGTGAACTTATCAGATCTTACACATCCTGATCACAATCTGGCTTCCGTTTTCTGACATGCAGTTTGGATTTGACATCCGTGCAGTACTGCTTTTATTTGGTACTTCAAGACATGCAAGAATTGGCTCCAAACAAATCTTCAGTATATTACTATATATTTGACCAGGTACCTTTACACCAATTCAAAAATCGTCATTTACCTCCTCTGGGAGTAGTCAATTAGCAATGTCATGGTAAATAATGACTTTTCAGCGGCAGGATTGTTACTTGTAATATTCTATATGTGGCTGGATTTCTACTTTTATTTGTACTTTTTTTATGATTCTTTAAAGGAGGCGTGGTCCCATTGCCAAAGGGTTCCAAATGCTGATACAGTCAACAGCAGGCCTTTATTTTTGTCTAAAACTTCTCTATACCATTGCACCAAATTCTGATACAACCATGGGCTCAGTTATGGGACTGTCTATCCTACTTACCATTCTGAAGGAAGATATTCTTACACATTGTATTTTGTAGGGGTGGGCGGAATTTGCGAAATCCACTTTCGCAAATTATCGCGAAAATGTAAAAAATTATTGCAAACACGCGGAAATATCGCGAAGATGCGGAAGTTTTTTTCCCGCATGTTCGGGAGATTTTCTGCATGGTTGCGGCTCGTCAACTTACCCATGTGGTTGCTCGCGGGCACGGCCATCTTGTTTTCAGTTGTCTCGCGGTGCATGATCGCGAGAAGAAAGACGTGATCGCGCAACGCATGACGTCACTGCAGGCGCGAACTGTCGCGAGACAGCGCAAATGGCTAAAAACAATACAACATCTCATGGAGAACGCGACCGGATCAAGAAAACTTGTCGGCGAACGCAGGGATTCAGGTAAGGCAATCGCGCGCGCGCGAGAATGTATTATTTTACAGCGCGAGCAAGAAACAAATTATCGCCAAGCTGCGGAATGCGGAAATTTTGACATTTTCGCGCTTTCCGCGAACAGAACTAAATTTTCGCCCAGGCCTAGCATTTTGTACTTAGTAAACACAATTGAGCCATAAGAATGTATAGTCACACGAGAAACGGAGTAGTTATAACATATATGTCTTGGTAATGAAATCACTACCACCCCTTAATAGCCCTCAATCTGAGCAATGCTCAAAGTGGAAAATTGGCCTTAATGTTTTTGCAGCCCGTTTTACACTTTGTGCTATTACAGGATGACTGCTAACACCACTTACTCACGATTTTGTTCATGCTACTTCCAGATAGGAAATCTACATCTCTTCAATATCATGGAATAAGGGCAGCAACGGTCACAAAAAGAGTATAAAAACATGCACCATCGATTTCTACAAAAAGTTATAATTTACTTGGAAAATAGAATTAAGTGTAAAATTTGACTGTATGTCTATGGGTGCCTCCACAATCAGCATGTGGCCCTTCTTGTCTCTTTAGTAATCTGCAATAAATATATGTACATGAAGAAGCACTCAGCAGATGTGTTTTAAGGTCCTATTGTGACACTTCCTGTGATGGCATCGGGTCAAATGTCCCTTGAAATCATTTCCTGTTATGTCATGAGCGTCACAAGACACATGATGTCACTTCTTGTGATGTTATCCTATGTACAATGGGTGTATGGTATCACTCTTCTTGCAATATCATCCTCAGTCGCAGCTGTCATGGCTCGCAAGTTTGGGTGCGGGGTTCACGCGGGAAGGGGGGGCATCGGGGTAATTTAATAATTTAAAGAAAAATTAATCTTACCTTTCCGCCGGCCTGGTCCCGCATCTTCTCTGCTCCTGCTCTCCTGCTTCCGGCAGGGAGAGGGAGCAGAAGCAGGCAGCCAGGCTCCCTCCCCTAAGCTAAGCTGCGTTGTAATTGGTGGGGAAGCCGCCCAGCCAGGGGCTTAGGGGGAGGCCATGTTCTCAATGCAGGCTGCATTGCAGCCTGCATGGAGAAGGGCAGAGGGCGCATGTGATTTGGGCAGCCTCAGGGGGCCGACCAAACAGTCTTTGCGCATTAGAGAGTGGGCAGACCCACCACTCCACCCCTGCCCTGCTGGCAGTGCAGCCCCCCGCCTGCTACAAAACATAAAATGGTAATAACTGAAAGTTATTACTATTTTATGTTTCTGCTTCTCGCACTGTGAGAAAGCAAAGGGGCGACACTCCTCCGCTCTAGTGGAGGAGCCGCCCCTGGTCTTCCTATGTACAATAGGTGTATGATATCACTACTGCTAGCAGTAGCGTTATGGTAAATAAACAAACATTACGATGTCCTTTCTTATCCCTACTGGCATATTCATTCCCATTGTCATGTTATGGTGAATACTACATTTAAACCATGATCTATGACCAGACTGAGGTTCTGTAGCAATCCGAACCCGTGTATTCGGTATCGTAGTACTGACACGATTTTGGTACCAATGAACCGTAAATGATCCATTATATGCATGACAGTGTTTTCGCTGCGCAACTAGCATGAATTCACTGAGAAATAGGGCATTCTGTTGTTAAGTCATGGCATCCATTTTAGTTATGGCATCCATTTTGTTTCTTGCCCTCACATAGTCAATGAACGGGCGATGACCCCGGCAGAATCACCTTGTTAAGGATACGTAAGCTCGAGCCCCGAGAAAGGCTGACGCTGCATGACTAGGCAGAATCAAGCTGCCTCCCTTGCCTGAGGCCAGTCCTGCTATACTGGTTCTCGTGTCCGTTGTCCTGACTGAAAGGCCGAAGACGGTAGCCATGCCCGTTTATGATCCATAATCGCCTCTTATCCTACTTTTCAATCCTTTGCACCTAGCTCTGCTCCTCTCCTTCTGGGCTTTTACAATGGGGAGGTTACGATTTTTATGATGGGGAGGATCGGGCAAAGAATGGAAAACTGACAAGGGGACCTGATCGAATACCGAAAACCTACGATTAGTTATTGTTTGATATCTATTTACTGTTTGTTTGGGATACCGGGTCGGGCATGAGAAATATTCGTGTAATGTTGCCTAAAGACATTTTTCGTGTATTTAAGGAACAACCCACTTAATGCAATTTGAACAGTCTCGTAGATTCTGCCTCTGTGTGGTTCCTATGACTTCTGTGTCCCTGCAGTGAATAAATCTTGGTCTCTGACGCCACCATCGAGAAACCCGCGTCTCTGTTTATTTGTGCACCGAGACAGGAAGGAACTCAGGGGTCTTCGGGTGTTGTTTCCCTGACACCTCTGGACTCTTAAAAGTCCAGAACTTCAAATTGGCGCCCAACGTGGGGCGACGTCATCCGGTACCGGTCCAAAGCATGAAAAGTTCGATGAGTTTCGTGTGAAGATTCCGGAGGGAGGTACCCCGCTTCATCGATCCCTGCATGTCGTAAAAGTGGCCCGACGATCTCTTCCACGAGGGTTCCCGTTCCCAGACGGCTACAGAGGACCGCTGCCTTGACTGTCGCCCTGTCTTGGACCCGAGGTGCAGACCTTAGTACGGCGAGACGTAGACGGGTTCTCCTTGGTGACGTCTTCCACATTTCAGTTAAGTATTAAGTGGGTTGTGCTCAGTTTGGTCGTTCTTTGTTGCTCTGGTTTAATTCGTAGATTATCATTGGTTGCTCTTGTTTAGATAATCTTTGTTTTGGTATTGGTTCATTTTGGTAGGCCTAAGTTCCCTGCGCATTTTGGTTGGAATTTGTCTTTGTTTATCATGACTAACAGTAGTAATTGTTTCCTGTCCTGGTTACGTTGCAACGGGGATTCCCGGTTGGAGGATTCGTGTTCGGTTCCTCCGATTGGAACTCCTACATATGAGCTCTATTGTAAACATGGTGTAGGTCCTATTGCGTATAATGAAGTATGGTTCCGTTATACCAGAAAAGATGGTGTCCTTAGTTGGCCACCGCATGGTAGCTTCGAAAGCGAAATTCTAGACAATCTAGAAATGAAGTTGTTTAAAAGAAAAGCCCGGCCGGCAATGTTTGATTCTTTTCGCGTATGGCGTAAAGAAGCCAAACAGAGAGAAATTAGGAAGACGAAGAAAGAACAGAAAGAGAAAGGGTTGACTTTAATGGAGTCTGCTAGGCAGCTGCATATCAACGAGACTGAGAAAGCAATGGAGATGGCGAATAGAAAATATAATTTGGCAATTGATAAATGTTACCCTGTATTGCCATCTTGTCCTACTAAGCCGATAGAGGACCATGAAAAGGATCCTCTGTTGTCTTACCTGTTGAATTCACCTCCACCGTATGCACAGGGTATTACAGTACCACAGTTACTACCTGTTGTACAGCCAGCTGCTGGTCAGCCTGGAATAGTTGCTCCACTTCCTTTGATTCCAGCTCCTGTCCTTCCCGTGGTTAATGTTCCTTCGGCACCCCCTCTTCCTGGGTCGCCTGTTCTGCCTTTGCCTGTCGTTTCGCAAACTGCTTTACCTACTACTCCCATCCTTACTATTTCATCTGCTCCAGCTGCCCTGTCCCCGAACCCTGTGGACATTCTGACTCCGCTTTCCGTTCGTCGGAAAATAACCGACTCTGTAACTAATATCTTAACTCCTCTCTACAGGTCTTTTATTGGGACCCCCGTTTCTGACTCTATACAGAGACGTAGCCAGCTTCCTGGTCCCCAGGAACGAGAAATGTTAGATTCGACAGCTCTTAGGTGGATGTCGAAAGCTGCGAAGTATGATGCACGAAGAGTGTTAGATACCTTTATGCAATGGAATGAACCAACTCAACGTTACGTTTTTGACGTGATGTGTTCTCTTGTGCGTGAGGAATGGGACGATGATGACTTAGATTCCGTCCCCTCTGCTCTGACAAATGTTCAGCAGAAATTTGCTGCAGGAATGGTGATAGGTTCAGAAGTAAGGGAAGCGATAGAACTGATTTTAGCTTATAGGGATGATTTCCCTCTTCGAGCGCCAAGAGACCCTGATGGTTCACCGATTACTAGGAAAAGACGAGGTCAATATCCGATGAGGGAAGTTCCACCGATATGGCGTGACGCAGTTCAAGCTGATGCGGCTCAGGGTATTTTAGCTGCTCCGGCACAATTCCAGAGAGTGTGGATACCCTTGGAAGCGGGCCGAAGTATTAGCAGTAAAACAAGCGCTGCCGGACCCGCGTAAAAACCCTGCTGGTTATTATAAAGAGTTAGCACAGACAGTTCAAGCGTGTGTCATGAATTTGGCAGACATTGAAATGCTATTTGGCAATGTAGTGCCACAGCCTATATGGGCCAAGATTCGGCAAGAGAACCACCCGGTCGCCCTAGGAGGTGATTGGCCAGCTATTGTAGCAGCAGATGCGCAACAAGTTGGCGGTGCTAAACCTGAACCTCTGATTGCTGCCTTACCTGGCAGAATAATTAATCTGATGAAAACGCTGATGCCAGCGTTACGAGTTAATTGGGATAAACTATCGGCATGCAAGCAAAAGAAGGACGAAAGCGTCTCTGACTTTTTCACTAGATTTGAAGAGACCTTCGTAGACCACAGTGGGCAAGATATGAGTACTGAGGGAGGCCAGAGGTTGTTTGTCGACAAGTTCGTGTTTAATTTACTACCTGAGCTTAGTAACAAGTTAAAGGATTCTGAAAGTGCATGGGCAGTGTCGACGACAGCACAGATACTTGCAACTGCTCAGTATTACGAGAATAGAGAGAAAGAAGAGAAGGAAAAGTCAGAAAAGAAGACAAAAGATTTGAAGACTAAAGTACTATTGCAACAGGCGTATCCGCCTCGCTCGAATCAGTCAGATTCACAGCAGCGACCCCAGTTTCAGCAACAGCCACAATTCCAGCAAGGGACATCCCAAAGATTTAATTATGGTTTTTCCCGACAACAGTTAGCATGGAATCAGTGTGCCTATTGTAAAAAGGAGGGTCATTATAAGAATGAGTGTCCGGTACTGCACGCACAGACTAGTGGTGTCCCAGCTCAGAGAGGTAATGTTGGGTTTATGCAAGCTCCTAGAGGTAGAGGACGTGGTACAATGACACCACAGGCCGATCGCCCATCAAATTATTTCGATCAGCGAAATGTACAACTTGCGCAACTAGGTAGATCTCCACAGTATCATGTTGAAGATTACTATGATCATAATGAAGAGATTCAGAGAAGCGAGTACTAGGACAGCCACAGGCAAAGAGAGGGAGTAGTATCAGTTCCAGTTGATCAGAGTGGACCTTATGTCGCAGTAGTTACATCAGGCGTGGTCGAACCGTTTCTGTTGGATACTGGTGCGGCAAAAAGTTCAATTATGCATGCGAAACTCCCTGGCGCACCTTTGTCTGGCTTAACGAACACTTCAGTAGGTTTCTCAGGCGCCCCTGTTCACAATCCTGTTTCTAGTCCGTTATCAATTTCTGTTGGGCCATGCAAACTGGAAGCACCCCTTATCCTAACAACCGGTTGTAATGAGAATCTGCTTGGTTTAGATCTGTTGAAACGCCTGCATGCGACACTGTACTGTTCTCCTTCAGGAGTACAGCTCACATTAGGCAAAAGAGTCATCTCTCCAATGTATATGTCGATGGATAAGCTCCCACCGGAGCTGCGTTCTCTCCCTGATACTCTTTGGGCGACTGGTCCTAACGATGTAGGCCTCCTGGAAATTCCCCCTTATGTGGTAAGTCTGAAAGCGAATGTTAGATTCCCACGAATCCCACAGTATCGGATTTCGAATGAAGGTGAACGTGCACTCTTGCTGATTGTGAAAGACTTAATACAGAAAGATGTGATAGAGGAAACTAGAGGAAATGTCTGCAATAGTCCTGTTCTGCCGATTTTAAAACGCACTGACCCATCTAAGCCTCCAATCTACAGATTTGTGATTGACCTCAGAGAAGTTAACAAAATAGTGACTCCGCAGTTTCCTGTGGTACCAGATATCACTGCATTATTGACGTTGATTCCTGCCTCAGCCTCATGGTTTACAGTGATCGACTTGAAGAATGCCTTCTTCAGCATTCCGATAGCCGAGGAAAGTAGAGACATTTTTGGTTTCTCCTTAGGAGGTCGCAGTTTCAGATTCAAACGCGCTCCACAAGGTTATTGTGAGAGCCCTTCAATTTACAGCCAAGCATTGAAGAGTCAATTAGATGCTCTTGTACTTCCTCCTGGTGTTGCTCTGATCCAATATGTAGATGATCTTTTACTGGCTGCTGATGACGAGGAAACTTGCAAAACAGCTACAATTTCCTTATTACGTCATTTGTCAGACTTACATCACAAGGTTTCACCTTCTAAACTGCAATATTGTTGCCAAGAAGTGACCTACTTAGGTCATCTTTTGTCAAAGGAGGGAAGAAGGTTGACCCCAGAGAGAATCAAAGCAATTTCGCAGATGACTATACCAAGCACACAGAGAGAAGTACGTGCGTTTTTGGGTATTACATCATACTGCAGGCAATGGATCCCAAATTTTTCTCTCATGGCGAAACCATTGGTGGCCCTGACTGGAAAAGGTGTTCCGAGCCCTTTGCCATGGTCTGATGAATGTCAACAGAGCTTCTCCGACTTACGAGATGCGCTGTGTTCAGCTCCTGTGTTGGGTACTCCTGACTACAGTAAGCTGTTTACTTTATATGTCCATGAAAGAGAAGGTTGTGCGTTGAGTGTATTAACGCAACAATTTGGTGACAAACAGCGGCCTTGTGCATATTTCTCATCCACATTAGACCCGGTAGCCAGAGCATTGCCAAGTTGTTTGAGAGCTACAGCAGCAGCTGCAGTGTCTATTCGACAGTCTGCTGGACTAGTCATGAACAACATGTTAGTAGTCATGGTTCCACATGCTGTGGATACACTCATGAATCGAACAAAAACTCAGCACCTCACCAGTGCTAGACTATCAGGCTATGAGCTCACGCTTTTGGCAAGTCACATTCAGATCAAGCGATGCAACATATTGAATCCAGCAACGCTGTTGCCGACTACTCAGGAGTCGAGTGATTCAGAGCCCCATGATTGTTGTTTCAGAACTGAGGAAGAGACAAAAGGTAGGATTGATTTAAAAGATACTCCGTTACTAGATCCAGATGGCACTTTGTATGTCGATGGATCGTGTTTCAAACTACAGAATGGTGATGTGACGGCCGCGTATGCAGTTACGACTTTGAGTACGATTGTTGAGACCGCAAGAGTAAGTCAGAATTCTGCTCAAGCTGCAGAATTAATTGCATTAACAAGAGCGTGTGTTTTAGCTGAGGGAAAGAGAGTGAATGTGTTTACTGACAGCCAATACGCCTTCGGCGTAGCACATAGTTTTGGACGTCTGTGGAAAGAAAGAGGTTTTCTCACGTCCCATGGGATTAAAATCCAACATGGACAGTTAGTCAGCGATCTATTGGAATCTCTGACCCTACCGAATGAAGTTGCGATTGTGAAGTGCAGTGCACATCGAAAGATTACGGATGATGTTGGCCGTGGGAATGCGTTCGCTGATGAGGTCGCCAAAGAAACGGCCAAGAACATGACGAGCCGAATGTACGTTGCAACGTCTGCAAGATGGATTGCTGAATCAGGGATGTGTGAGAATACGATTGAAAGTGTAAAGGCAATCCAGAATGAAGCAACAGAAAATGAGAAGAATGAATGGAAGGAGAAAACGGGTAAAATGGATTCAAGTGGATGTTGGGTTGATTTGTCTGAACAGCAGAGTTGGATGTTACCTGATGCGTATGTGCTCGCAGTAGTCACGATGGTGCATGGAGCGGCGCACATCAGTTCGAAAGGGATCTGTAAAATGTTAGCTCCAGTATGGAAGAATGATGGAATTACTAAGTGTGCGGACAGAGTGGTGAAAAACTGCATGATATGCCTGATGCATAATCCTGGCAAGGGAACCCCAACCCCAACTGGTCATTTTGCTCCCCCTTCTTGTCCCTTTGAAGTGATTCAGTTGGATTTTATCCACATGGACAGGTGTAACAATCTTAAATATGTCCTAGTGGTAGTCTGTGCCTTTTCAAGATGGATTGAGGCATATCCATTAAAGGATAACACTGCTATGTCCACTGCCAAAATCCTCCTCAAAGAATACTTCCCCAGGTATGGTATGCCACGGATTGTTTGGTCGGACAATGGAAGCGAGTTTGTAGGGAAAGTCATGAAGAGTGTGTGTACGGGTCTGGGTATCACCCAGAAATTCCACAGTGCGAATCACCCACAGTCAGCAGGTTTGGTTGAAGGGTACAATGGTACCCTGAAGCTGAAACTTGCTAAAATTCAAGCTTCCACTGGTCTATCTTGGCCAGATGCACTGCCTTTAGCTCTACTGTCCACCAGAGCGACTGTACACTCTCGAGTAGGGCTTAGCCCATATGAGATTGTGTTCAGTCGTCCTGCTAATGTTTGGGGAGTCCCTAGGCCAAAGGAATTCAAACAGATCGAATATCCAATGTTGATTGATTATCTTTATGACTTGACTGCTAAACAAAAGCCTTATTCATCAACAGGTATTCGAATCCTTGCCTAAACTGCCAGAGAGTCCAGGCCACACGCTGAAACCAGGAGACCAAGTGGTGGTACGGAATTTTGAACGAACCCGGAACCTCCAGCCAAGATTCGTGGGTCCGTTCCAGGTACTCCTAACAACGAGAACTGCTGTACGCCTAGCTGGAAGGAAGAATTGGGTGCACGCTAGCCATACGAAGCGTGTCCCTCTCCCACTCCCTTATGACAACTGGGTTAGACAGGGATTTGGTGTATCCGAGACAGAACCTGTTCCTAGGCTCATCCCTTTCAGTGATGCAGAGTACATAACGGACCCACGAACAGAAACGCAGAACTTTGACACCTCAGCAGGAACTGCTCCTTTGAACCCTGGACAGAGTGTTGCACAAAGTGAACATTTGTCACCTGTGGAGTCGAACATTTCTGCACCTGTAGACCAGCTATTCCAAGATCAGACAAGACCCGGGAAGTACAGATATAATCTACATTCTCATGCTATGAACTAATGACATTGCATAATTACCTTTTTGTTTGAAAACTGTTTTGATCTTATTGCATTCCATTCAGTCAGGAACTTTGCTCTAAATTTTTATCTTTTTGTTTTTATTGTTCTCTTACCTTGCCGTCTGGGTTACCGTAGGGTCGTAACGTGTGCCTTGTTTTAATTTGCAGGGAACCAGACACAAGGTCGGTTCCTTCTGTTTACTTTGGGAACTCCCAGGGTAGACAGAGGCAATTTTTTAACAGGTACAAACCATCCGTTGCGAACGGTTGTAGAAGATGGAGCTTCCTGAACTGCGACGGGTTAACGTCATAAATGTGCACAAGACAAAACTATATGACATATTGTATAGCAAATGTTTTCTAATGCAATGTGCTCTGACACTTCTGATTGTTTTAATAACTTTGGTAGGCGGAATTATTTTTGGTATTCAGTTGATCTTTACACCTGTTACATCTACAGTATCTCCCCGTGTTCCCGTTTCTCCGACTGTCGTTTCTCTTCATTCTTTCCATCCTTTTCCTGCCCACGAGCAAGCTCGACGCTCTGAGTTTATAAATAACACTTTCATTCAACTCTTGCACCAACATCAACTAGTGGTTAACACAACGAACTGCTGGGTGTGTGGCTTGATACCACATACCATGGACAAGGGCATCCCTTATCTGGTTCTGCCCTTTAGTTATAATGGATCATTCTGGGCATTTCAGACCATGTTCGCTTATGCCCTAGAGACCTATCCTCCACGACCTCCGCGTTCCACTAGGTATAACTCCGCTAATAGAGCCTTGGTAAAAGGAATCACTGACATGGTTAGAGACGTCAATAACACTCCGTTCATTCCCAAGGATGAATTGCGAGTTTACATGGGTTGGAATGTTACGGAATATGGCAGTACTTTGGGTGAGAACAAACGTAAAAGCTCGACTCCGATCTGGGTCGTACCCCACCAAGGTCAGGTCTGTTTGCAAGGAAATGGGAGGAATCCGAAAGCTCGACTAGGGAAGAGTGACTGTATCGAAACATACGTTTTCCCGTCACAGTCTTCCCCTGCATTTTTAGCTGCTAAAGGCACCTATTTTGTTTGCAAAGACAGAGCATACACATGGCTGCCTGCTGACTTCTCAGGCTCATGTTATATCGCTCAACTGTTACCTCCGACATACACTGCTGCACCGGACTATCACAAAACTAGAGTTGTGAGAGGTGTTTTCAGTAAAGAAGATACTGCAGGCCAAGAGGCAGGAGACTTCTTCAAAGGTTTCCTTCCATTCTGGGGCCTATGGCCAACAGTAGAAACTTACGTCAACTAACACGGGTAGTTGAATCCACTATCACCGAATCTGCGGGTGCCCTTAGTAACCTGACAGCTGAGCTTCAAGCGGATCGCCTCATGACGTTACAGAACCGTATGGTCCTTGATGTGTTACTTGCAGATCGAGGTGGGGGATGTAAGATGATCCAGTCGAGTTGCTGTGTTTTTATCCCAGATAATGCGCCAACGGTATATAAGGCCATCTCTAAGTTACATAAAATCTCTGACTCTATTCATGTAGAGGAAGGTGACTGGTCATTAATGGGATGGTTCTGGAGTCTGTTATCTGCGTGGGGATGGAAGGTTCTGATAGTCACTGGTGTTGCGTTGTTATTTTTATTTTCGTGCTGTCTCATTGTTCAATGTGGTCCTGTCTTATGTAGCCTTTGTGTTTCGACATGCGTAAGAAGACCACCTGTTTTTAGAGACACGCCACGGGATAGAGTAATGCTTCAGCAACATATCAGTGACCTGATGAACATAGAAATGGACTCTGACATAGAGTAAGTTATTGCCTATGTAAGGGCAAAAGGACGGTCTGAGGTTCTGTAGCGTTCCGAACCCGTGTATTCGGTATCGTAGTACTGACACGATTTTGGTACCAATGAACCGTAAATTATCCATTATATGCATGACAGTGTTTTCGCTGCGCAACTAGCATGAATTCACTGAGAAATAGGGCATTCTGTTGTTAAGTCATGGCATCCATTTTAGTTACGGCATCCATTTTGTTTCTTGCCCTCACATAGTGAATGAACGGGCGATGACCCCGGCAGAATCACCTTGTTAAGGATACGTAAGCTCGAGCCCCGAGAAAGGCTGACGCTGCATGACTAGGCAGAATCAAGCTGCCTCCCTTGCCTCAGGCCAGTCCTGCTATACTGGTTCTCGTGTCCGTTGTCCTGACTGAAAGGCCGAAGACGGTAGCCATGCCCGTTTATGATCCATAAACGCCTCTTATCCTACTTTTCAATCCTTTGCACCTGGCTCTGCTCCTCTCCTTCTGGGCTTTTACAATGGGGAGGTTACGATTTTTATGATGGGGAGGATCGGGCAAAGAATGGAAAACTGACAAGGGGACCTGATCGAATACCGAAAACCTACGATTAGTTATTGTTTGATATCTATTTACTGTTTGTTTGGGATACCGGGTTGGGCATGAGAAATATTCGTGTAATGTTGCCTAAAGACATTTTTCGTGTATTTAAGGAACAACCCACTTAATGCAATTTGAACAGTCTCGTAGATTCTGCCTCTGTGTGGTTCCTATGACTTCTGTGTCCCTGCAGTGAATAAATCTTGGTCTCTGACGCCACCATCGAGAAACCCGCGTCTCTGTTTATTTGTGCACTGAGACAGGAAGGAACTCAGGGGTCTTCGGGTGTTGTTTCCCTGACACCTCTGAACTCTTAAAAGTCCAGAACCTCAAGACCCAGACATGTGTTTCCGTTCCTGTGATAGGTCACAGGAGTGAAATGTCAGCTTGGAGTAGGTGTTTTATTAAGGAGTTAAAATTTGAGTAAATAACTAGATATTTCATAAGACTGAATACATTTTTAGACTGCACAGTTATTCTTTGTTTCTATAAAAACAATTGAACATGGGTGATTTTAATCTGGCTGTGCGGCAAAGGACGTGTGTTCATGAAATAGACAATCCTGGATAGATCAACAACAGTTTAAAAGCAAGACATAATTTGTCACTGATTAAAAGCAGGAGTAACAAAATCTGTAAAAGCATAATTAGCATGCATGACTTCTAGAGTTAACCCAATATTCATGGTCATCGCCACAGAGGTGTTATCAGTGTTGCAACAGGTGCCATGGCACCGAGGCCCATGGTTCTGAGGTGCTCACTGCACCCCAATTACAGCTTTTTCTTATTACCAAACCAAATGATGGGCCCCCTTCACCTCTCTTGCATTAGAGCCTGTGGCACCCTTGCTACTCTGCTGCATATCCATTGAGGCCCTAGTTCTGTTCTGAAACATAGTGGCTATGGAAAATGTTGCTTCTGAGTAAGTTATGTGGGACACCTAATAGAAAGTAAATTAAACCATGTACCCTGACAAACTCTCAGTCAACAATTTATCTTTGGAACACCTCCCCACAACTATAAGAACTTGAGCTAAGCGCCAGGTGGGTTATAGTCCTGCATATTCTTGCTGGCCAGGTGACTGTAAAATACAGTTAAACCCGCAACCGTTCTGGATTGTTATCGGACCAAAGCAGTAGGCAAGCCTGCCAAAATGTCACCATATCTCACCGGTTGTATGACGGAACCTGCATGCATTTATCCCACTACCCAGACTGTGAAGTTGCCACCTGTTACATTACCACGTTAGTCTTTACAATGATTTGCTATAGGGGGCGCTGACCTTTGGAATATTATAAATTACTATTCCATCTCCAGTCTACACAACAGTAGGGAAGGTGTTGGACTTAAAATCCAGCACTAGTCCAACAACGCGCCCCCTAAAGCACGTTGTTGTACGACTTGCGGGTTAAAGGAGCGCGTGGTAACGTCACAGTCGGGGTAGAATTTGCATTGTAAAGGCAGGTCGTTGTTCTGACTGCAATGTAAAGGATGTTTCCCATCTCACCTCATCTCTTTTGCATTCTGTGCATGAGCCTGATAGAAAACACACAGGAACGTGTGTTAAACATCACCAAAAAATGTTAACGCAACTTTACACATCGCAGCCTATTGCGGGAAAATAACCCCGTGTCAAAGTGGAATTCACAACAAGGCGGTACCATGAGATAGTCTGCCGAAACCGCGGACAATGTCCGCGCTACAACCACCTCGGTGGAGATAAAAACACAAACCACAACACCAAACAACCTGCGATGGGCCAAAGCGGGATGAGGAAATCAGCGATAAGCAACTCAAGGCCTGCAACACACACCTGGCTGGCGGGAAAAATCACCATAAAAGTAGAAAAAACACCCAAACACAAACTGACCAACACCCAAGCACCATGGAGGCAGCCAGGGCAGGCGCACAGGATGAGCACAACCCCACAAGCACCCCGGACGACCAGCCCGGGACATCGGGGACAGGGAAGGGCAAAGACAAGAAGAAGAGGAAGACGAAGTTCAGTCTGCAGGCAAACAGGATCATAGTCACGGAGGTGATGGAACACCATCAACAAGTGTTCGTCACCTCCAACGTGTCATTGGGCACCAAAACAGGAATATGGCGGGACATCATGGACAAGGTGAATGCCGCCGGAGAGCACAAGAGGACAATGGATGAGGTCAAGAGGCGATGGAATGACATCAAGCGGAAGACCAAGGAGAAACTCGCAGCCAACCAGAAAGCAGCAATGCAGACTGGAGTTGGGGGCCCAGCTCCACAGCTCGAGCTGGATGACATGGAGGAGCTGGTGTCGACAGTCATCAGTGTGGATACTGTGGCTGGAGTCGGGGGACTGGACACTGCTCCACAGGACACAACACAACTGCAACAAGGTGAGTGACCACCAGGTACTGGGGGGATGGGTGGAGATGGCACACATGGCACACATGCACAATCAAGCAGACCACAGTGCACACCCTCAAGGACTCTGGGTCATCGCCCAGATCCATAGACTGTTACAATGTACAATGCCATGATGTCTGAATGTCAACATGTACCATGCGGCTACATACATGTGGACACATTGCAATACACCATCTCCCCTTCACATTGCAGAGCCGGCGTAAACACCCCCTGCGGAGTAGTCCCAGCCACTCTTCACTTATGACAAGGAGGACAACCCCAGCATCGACACCCAAGCCCTCCTAAACATCATTGACATCATCCGCGACTCACCTCCAGGATCAGGGCTGACCAGCTGCATCGAGGAGACCCCACCCACCTCCCAAACCACCCAGCAGGAGGAACCTATGGCCCGCCAGTCTCCCAAGACCCCCAGGAACAACACATAGCATTCCAATGCCGTGTGCTGGAGGCCCAGAGGGAGACAGCTGAGCAGGTGCGGATGGGGTTCGACCTAATGGTTACCAAAATGAATGCCATCCATGGGTGTCTAGACCCGCTCCATGGCCACCAACAATCCCTGACTGACATCGCTGGAGTCCTGACATGGAGAGAAGAACACCTGTCCGCTCAGAGGGGCTCCAGCGATAGCAGCCATGAGCTGTCACACATGCGGAGGCTCATGGAGGACATAGTGCAGATGGAGGCCGAAAGGATGGCAGCCACCGCTGTACATCAGCGAAATGTAGCTGAGATCTACCATGCCCTGCATATCATCATCATTGCATTGCTGCCACAAGGCGTGGCGCAGATAAATGCTGCTGACCCCACACCATTCACATCTCCGCCCCCTGGTGTGTCAGTGCCCCACAGTGCAGCAGGCGTATCCACTCTGGCACCTGACATGTTACTGGCACACAGGGCGGCCGAGAACCCTCCTCCGGCCCCTAATGTGTCAGTGGCACCCAGTGCCCCAGCCGGGACTGCAATATCCACAGGTGGGGCAGAGGACACATCCGGGGACGAGGACGTGGATGGGTCTGTGATCAGGAGGCACTAGCTTTCAATTCCGCCACCTGCTTGGTGCCGCACATGGCCCCATGACCTTCCACTGACCCCGATACACTCCGATGCACTCACCTTGGACAGCAACTTGGACTGCCATATCCTGTTTGATGAGCAATGACACGGCATCCAGACTGCGGACTGTATCCTACCTCTTCCGCAGTACTTGTCAACCCCGGATGGACTCTGGCTGGCCCTCCACAGGCTCATATTGTGTAGTGTGCTCGGCATTGCCCTGTACCACTCCAGCTGCAGGACTGCTCTGGATGTCAATAAACATGTTATGTCTTTCATCATTCATGTATGAATGTGTGGGTGAATGTAGGAACAGTGATGTCCCTTGTGTCAATGATGCTCATCCTGTGGGATGCCATTTAGAGGGTGCTACATTGCATATTGTGTACTCGGTCCCGTGAACACTACAACAGGGACACACGCATCAGTCACTTACATGTCCGGACATGGACTGAACCACGCCCAGATCCCACGAGTCACTTTTGCAAGCCCTATGCTGGTCTGGTGTACGGCAGGCCAGTTCACTACTCTTACGCTCCGATGGGGGGGCCTCATTGCTACCCGTCGCAGGCATACTCGCAGGTGGTGTGCAGGTCACTGGTCTAGTTGTCGTCGCTTCCGAGATCACAGAGTTGGTGGCACCTATGGGGCTGAGCGGGTGTGCAGCCTGCGATGAGGTTGGGTGCACTGCTATGTCCTCTGCCATGGAGTAATGAAGACCCAGCACCAAACGTGGGACCTGGTGGCCTGCGGAGCGGGGTGGCATGATGTGGAGTGTGCCATGTCTGCGGGCCCTGGGCTTGTGGCTTGCAGCTGCACATGGTGGGACCTCCTGTCTGCATGTCGGTGGCGGAAGGTGAGCAGTGTGGCCTGGGTGTGCATGGGCGGGCATGCTCCGATGGTGGCGGGAGGGGCTGGGGTGCCTCTGTCTGGGTGTGCATGGGCGGGCAGGTAATGTTGTCCTGTGCAATTGTGTGTACTGTGCCAATCATGTATCTGGACTCTGTTTCAGATGACGGGTCTGTCTCAGATGTGTGACCTAATGAACTGCACTACATGCCGGCAAGTAACACACCGGTGGCAGCAGGTGAGCAGTGTGGCCTGGGTGCGCAGGGGCGGCGCTCTCTCTCTCTCTCTCCTCCTCCTCTCTTCTTCTCTCTCTCTCTCCCCCTCTCTTCTTCTCTCGCTCTCTCTCCCCCTCTTCTTCTCTCTCTCTCCCCCTCTCTTCTTCTCTCTCTCTCTCCTCCTCCTCTCTTCTTCTCTCTCTCTCTCCCCCTCTCTTCTTCTCTCATCTCTCTCTTCTTCTCTCTCTCTCTCGCTCTCTTCTCTCTCTCTCTCCCTCTCTTCCTCTCTCTCCCCATTGCTCTCTCTCTGTCCTTTGATATGCGCAGGACACACCTTCTCATCATGATTTTTGTCTTGCAGGCTGTGACCTATGGATTGGCCCGAGGGGAGCCGCAATGTGTTTTCATTTCATGTCAGTGTTCATTTTAATAAAGTTTGATTTGTTGCTTCGGAAATGTATGTGTGATGCTCATTTTTGTGACGACACATGCATGTCACCAGTTGTGATTCTGTGACATCCTGCGGATAATTTTGTACGTGATTGGGTGTAGCTGATTTGGCATGTCTTTGGTCGGGGGTGCCGGGGAGGGAGGGTCCTGGGGGTGGTTGCGGCAGGCTGGTATCCCTTTTGTGGTCCAGGCTGTGGTCCGACTTAGCACCAGATCGGAGCAGGTGTTTTTTCCTGGTGCTAACGCGCCTTTTCACCTGTTTTGTGTTCATATCACAGTTCTGGCTGTTCGTTGTGAATGTTGTGGAGTGGTGTTGTCGCGGCTTTTGGCACAGGAACGCCTACTCTGCATCTCATTAGCGATAGTTGGGGGGGTCTTCTGTGGTGAGTGAGGTTTTTTGTGGCTGCTATCGCAGGTAAACTGGTGATGTGGGCTATTAACACCAGCTTGTGAATGGGGAGATCAATTTATCGCAACTTTGACTGCGATAAAGTGCCGTTAACTCGGCGATAGCTCCATCTGAATATCCCCCACAGTTTTTAACTTACAAGCAACAGTCCATCATTATTCTTTTGAAATGTGTCTCCCTTCATCAGATAAAATTACTGGGCTCCCAAAAGTCGCCTGGTTGCCTCCTCACTTGGCAAGTACACTACACAATGCTTCACAGTTCTCATTTTGGACTGCTTCCAATAATAGAACTGGTCCTAATTAAAGTTCTCTCGTTAGTGCACAGTAATTTCTTATACGGTATTAAGCCCTTCCTCAGCAACTGCTCGATTATAACATTCATACATATTTCATTGCACCAGTAAATTCTGCCATTCGACTTCCTTTAGGAAATTCTCTAGTTCATTTATTTTACAATTTAAATTTTAGTCCCAGGTAATGGCCTCAAAGGGATTATTTGCCCCAACAGTTCATTATCAGTGGTTCAGAATCGATTTCAATTCAAGTTAGCACACACCAATGGAGCATCTACACCACCATGTTACAGAGGATGCAATCAATACTGAAAGTGTCCATACCAGAACTTATATCATTGTCTTCGAAAGTGAATCTTGATTTAACCCCTTCGCCGCCGGGGTAATTCCCCCGCAGAGCGGGGGGCGGCGGCGACGGCGTTGTGCTTGTGACGAGCCCAGCTCGTCATGAGGCACAGTGGAGATGTGCTCATGACAAGCTGAGCTCGTCACGGCTCCGCCCACTGATTGATTCTCCCACACAGGCGGGAAATCAATCGCGCGTGGGCGGAGCGTGACCGTTATGACGAGCCCAGCTCGTCATGAGCACAGCTCCACTGTGCCCAGCTCATCATGAACACACAAGGGGTTAATAATATAAGCTCATATGCCATACAAATATACCAACAGCATCTATCTCATGAAACGTCCAACGATAACCATCAACTCTCTCTTTGTACTCGGGATTCATACGGAGAGTGTCTTTCTTAATTACCCAAACCAATCCCTGCATACACATACATTCCGATCACATATTAAAACAATATTAAACCCTCTACTACTTATAACAAAATCCTTTATCGGTCCTGCAGAATAAAAGGTGGATGGCTATTTATTACCTGGGACATATGCATTTAGGATTAGTATTCTTAACATAGTATGATTTATAATATTTAATTAGGTGCGTATTTAGGTTATTTGTCACTAAAGTGCAGAACCCACCACCAGTCTTCTGTTTTTGTAGTCTTTGCCTTTATTGTAAATATCTTGTACCCATGAAGCCTAAACTCCCCCATCATTCATGTTCAGTTAAGACTAATGATATCATAGGAGGAAAGAAATCCCTGCAGTCTTTGACACCCTTCTTGCTGTTCTTGCCAAAATCCTTTATGTATTTAGATTTCCCAAATTGAATCAGCTATGTTGATAGCGGGATACAAGCACAGAACTTGAGTAACTAATTCAAGGCAACCTTACACACCTTCTTGTAATCTTAAATAAAATATATTAGCCATCAATATTTTCCCAATCATCTTCTCCCATCTCAATGATCCTTCAATCCAATGATTTCCCTGGAGTAACAGGTGTCGGTGATGTCTGATACCAGCATCATCCCGAACAACACTATTGGAAATCCTGGGCAAGATATTTGTTGCCTCACTGCCCTTCCAATCACCTTTCCGGTAAGCTTATTTATTAATTTGTTAATTTTAAATATTTACTAGTAACACGCTACAAATTAAACAGTCTATAGTCAATATTGGATGAAAAAAGAAACCTGAAGAGCAAATCGTTATCCTCATTGAATATGCCATCTGTATTTATCTTAAGGTTACTGACTAAACAAACAGCATTTTGAAATGCCTTCTCTTCTTAGGGCCCGATTCACAGAACTAACTTAAGACAAAATCCTAAACTTACTACCATTTTGGTATTCACAGAAGGCACTTACTCATTTTGGTATTCACAGAAGGCACTTACTCATTTCGGTATTCACAGAAGTTAGGAGTCCTAACTTTAGGACTCCTAAATGCCTTCTGTGAATACCGAAAGTCTTAAAGTTAGGATTTTTCTCAGTTTAGGAGTAGTAAAGTTAGGACTCCTAACTTTAGGACTCCTAAATGCCTTCTGTGAAACCGAAAGTCTTAAAGTTAGGATTTTTCTCTGTTTAGGAGTAGTAAAGTTAGGAGTCCTAACTTTACTACTCCTAAACTGAGAAAAATCCTAACTTTAAGTCTTTCGGTATTCACAGAAGGCATTTAGGAGTCCTAAAGTTAGGAGTCCTAACTTCTGTGAATTCCGAAATGAGTAAGTGCCTTCTGTGAATACCAAAATGAGTAAGTGCCTTCTGTGAATACCAAATGGTAGTAAGTTTAGGATTTTGTCTTAAGTTAGTTCTGTGAATCGGGCCCTAGGTCTGTTGAATTTTTAAAATCATGAAAGCTATTCCATGTACTTATTTGATGCCAGGCATGGTAGATTAATTGCAATAAATTAAATTACTGTGAGCCCATGTTTTGAACTGATTGTAGTCCCTTGTCATGATGTTTATTGTTTATCAGATAGCTCACAATTATGTTGTCATATCTTTGTTCGGTGTAGGATAGTGTGTGATTCAATTGCCCTTGGCATAAAAATGCTGACCACGCCACTGACCCAAGATGGGATACAAAATTGAGGTTGGAATCAAAGAAAACCTCTAAAATCATAGATGTTTACAAAATGGTAAGTGGGAAACTAAATAGTCCCGGAGGCTCCATAGGCAACCTCAATATTTGAAGTTTATATCTCGATCACATTAAGAGAATTTAAGTTTTGTCTCCATCCAATTTGACCAACTTGGATTCCTTTTTTAAAGTGGCCAGATCATCATCAGAGCTGTTGACATGCAAATAAAAGAGGATGTTGTAAGTGGTAAGATAAAATTATAATGGCATTGTCAAACAGAAAGCAGGACTGTGATGAACCATATGGTATCTCAAATACAACTCCATCCTCAGCAAAGAAATAAGGGCCTAGTTTTTCTCTTTGTGTCTGATAGCTTAAACATTGATCTGAGCCATCCTACTGCTTTATATGAAACTTTGTCTGGAAAGCAAAGGGACAAATGAGTGTAAATAATACAGAGCAGAGACAGAACATACTTACTGGAAGACACAAATCCACCCAGGGATGTGCGAACCTAACTAGAAACACAGACTCTCTTCAAATGTCTACAATTGGTTCAGCAGTCATAAACATTTAAAAACAGTCAAATTGCTACCAAAAGGGTCATAATTCACCCTTGTATCAGTGCTTTCAGGTTTTGTCATAGGGCATCAACATTAAATAAACTTTAGTTCAACCTTAGACAGTTTCAATCTGGAGGGGGCAGAGTGTTGCTGAGGCAAATGAGATCGCTATTCGCTCATTGTGGTACACTATAGGGCTGGAGACGTGAACACTGCTCTCACTAAAGAGTTCCACAGAAGGTTTCAGCCCACCCCTTATTGTTGTTGATCTTCAGCAGGGTGAGAGGCAGGTCCAAGATGAAGCATGCCTGTCTATGAAGGCCAAACATCCTAACTGAAAGAATATTGGGTATTTTTATAGCCCCAACTATTAACCACAGACATCTAGCCCACATTAATTGATTTGGCCTTTCCTTTTCTAGTTTTAAAAATATTGTTACAGTTAAGGGGGTGACTGTGTTGTTGCCACTCACACAAGGCACCAAAACGCTTCCCACATAGGCATGTAACAAATAGGACATCCAACGAAACAGGAACTGCTCAACGATGTGGTTTGCTAACGGGTGAAAAATGAAATATTGATGCCTCACAAAGTGGTCTGTAATGCTAGTTAAATATATAATTTATCATACCTTACCAATTGGGATTTCTGGAAGGGCGGGGACTGGGTCATCTTGCAATGGCATTTAAATTCCTTATGGCTACCATTAACCCTTCAGAACAAGCTTAGAACCAAAATGAGACATGTGCCTCCATTGCCTGTTGCATACATTCTGTCTGCTACACATGAGCTATTCCTATATTAATCTTCTGAACAGAAGAAAATGTCAGTTAAATCTCACTCTGATATGGAACATGAATTCTCTATGCTTGGGTATTACTTCCTACTCCAACGTGTGTGGTTTAAAAAAAAACCTTGAGTGTCCACAGGGAGCAACTAGGCTGTAAGAGATTCGAATGTAACTGGAAGTGCTGAGGACGCATGCGCCAGTTCTGTGGTGAGACATGGACTGCTATGCACCACCAGCACATGCTGCAGAATTTGTTTTTAACATGCCCAGAAGTAGCGCTGGTCAATTAAAATGGGAGTCCACAGGCCCATTTGGAGAAATCCCTGGTAACTTAACTGCTAGGAGTACTTTCTAAACCTGTTTCTGGTAAGAGAAAACTCCTGGACATCTTTACTCCAGAGGTGTTGTGCCCCAGAGACCAATCTAAGATAAAGAACTAACACAACTGTTTACAACTCTTGAAATTCTGGTCTCACCAGACTCCATATTTGAATGCACATAAATTCATAGAGAAGCTGCCTGCGTCTCCTACGTGACTGCCTTTGGCCCAGCCAGAGCACCTCTTAATATCCATGGGCTGAAGTGCCTGTGCACTTAAGCTCTACAGGAAGCTCTAATTGCTGTTGTGACAAACTAATTTGAATCCCTCTCATTTTCTTGGGGGATTGTATGTGTTTCCAATATAATTTTTGATCTCCTAAACCAGTTTCTTCTCTTTTTATTTTTTCTCCCTAATATGTTTTTTCTTTTTACCTCTCTTCGTATGGACCATAAGTTAATTTTTTCTTTGACTTTTCTTACAACCACACATACACACCTTTGTCTGAGGTTCGCCTTTTTACTAATGCCCGTGACCAAGACTGGAGGTAGGCTGGAGGCAGTAAAGCTGAGCCTCTATTAGATTGAACAGTAATGTTGCTAGTACTGCACTTAGGTGCCGATCACGATCCGGTAAAAAATTCCCCCGTGCGACCCGTATCGGGTCTTTTTACCGTACGAATCGTACAAGTGCCGTACGAACTGGCAATCACGATTCGCATGGTAAAAAGTCCATACGAACCGCACTGGGAATCATTCCCCACACGTCCCCGGGTCGGAAAATGTGTCCGACACGTCCTCGGACGATTTACCTTACAAACGTGAAAAACCAAGTCCGACCTTGGAATCACGATCCATCCCATGCGTCCGAGGTTACAACCGTATGGAAAAAACACCGTCCGCACCGAACTCTTACAGCAACCATGGAGACATGTGGCCGCATACGCGCCCAACACTCCCCCCAGCCCCCGTACGTCCGACACGTACCCCCCGTATATGTATACCCCCACCCGTCTAGGTACACCCCAGTACGTTCCAGTCGAACCCCCACCCCAGGACGTGTCGTACCACCGTCAATGTACACCCCCCCACCCCAGTACGTGTTGTACCACCGTCCATGTACACCCCCCCACCCCAGTACGTGTCGTACCACCGTCCATGTACACCCCCCCACCCCTGTACGTGTCGTACCCCCGTGTACCTACACCCCAGTACGTGCGAGCCACACCCCCACACCAGGACGTGTCATAGCCCCGTCTACCCACACCCCAGTACGTTCCAGTCGTACCCCCACCCCAGTACGTGTCGTACCACCGTCCATGTACACCCCCCCACCCCTGTACGTGTCGTACCCCCGTGTACCTACACCCCAGTACGTGCGAGCCACACCCCCACCCCAGGACGTGTCATAGCCCCGTCTACCCACACCCCAGTACGTTCCAGTCGTACCCCCACCCCAGTACGTGTCGTACCACCGTCAATGTACACCCCCCCACCCCAGTACGTGTCGTACCACCGTCCATGTACACCCCCCCACCCCAGTACGTGTCGTACCACCGTCCATGTACACCCCCCCACCCCTGTACGGACCGTACACTCACATCTACGCTCACTATCACTATGGGTCTGCACGCGTATGCGTACCCGTAGTGGTACGGACCGTACACTCACATCTACGCTCACTATCACTATGGGTCTGCACGCGTATGCGTACCCGTAGTGGTACGGACCGTACACTCACATCTACGCTCACTATCACTATGGGTCTGCACGCGTATGCGTACCCGTAGTGGTACGGACCGTACACTCACATCTACGCTCACTATCACTATGGGTCTGCACGCGTATGCGTACCCGTAGTGGTACGGACCGTACACTCACATCTACGCTCACTATCACTATGGGTCTGCACGCGTATGCGTACCCGTAGTGGTACGGACCGTACACTCACATCTACGATCACTATGGGTCTGCACGCGTATGCGTACCCGTAGTGGTACGGACCGTACACTCGCATCTACGCTCACTATCACTACGGGTACGCATACGCGTGCAGACCCATAGTGATAGTGAGCGTAGATGTGAGTGTACGGGCCGTACCACTACGGGTACGCATACGCGTGCAGACCCATAGTGATGGAGAGCGTAGGCATGCATGTACGGGCCGTTGCCATGCATTTGGGGTGCCCTAGGGCCCCCACACGCACCGTACCTGTGTGTGATGCTCCAAATTACATAGGGGACAAGTATTAAGGCCTACATGCATGCTGGTTGTCATGGAGACCAAGTTCAAAATTCGAAATTGTTCTGGAAGGTGCACAGCAGAAGTCAGTTGGAATTTGTCTACTTTGTTGCAATGTGTTTGTGGGGCTGACATCATGCAGGAGAATGAAACCGATAGAGAACCCACAGACTGCTAGGTTTGAAGGGATTGGTGGAAACATAGGATGCAAATGTGAGTGACCAATCTCTCTGTACTCCTGTGCATGAGACTGGGCAGAAGGGCACATATAAGGCAGCCAGGTCCCATGAGGGAGCACTTGCCTGCACATCTTTGCATTCGTCGACCCAGCTGCTGCTACTGATTCCCTGGAACCATGTCAAGGGCTGTGGAGAGGACACAGCCATTCACCCTGGAGGAGAACATGGCTCTGCTGGATGTGATCCTCCCACAGTACTCCATGCTGTATGGGCGACCAGGGTATCAGGTGAGTGCATAGGCCACTGCCACAGACTGTCCCTATGTGGTGACTGTGACTTCTGCCATTGCGTCCAGGTGTAACACACATGCCATGTACTGTCGGGGGGGTCCCAGGGGGGGGGTGCCTGATGTCTCCCAGCAGTGCCCTGAGACAGGAGGGGTGGGGGACTATCACTCACAGCAGTGCCCTGAGACAGGAGGGGTGGGGGCCTATCACTCACAGCAGTGCCCTGAGACAGGAGGGGTGGGTGTGATGCACAGTGTGAGCCTTGATCATTGATTGTGACATTGCCATCATTCCACCTGTGTACCCACTGTGGCACGTAGTGCTTTTTCCCTCACCAGGGGATGATGTCCCTATGACAAAGGTGCAATGCGTTGGCTGCATGACATGCCTTGTTGTAACCAGCTAATTTGTACCCATATGTCTCTCTGTGACATGTGGCTGGTGTATTGATGTGGTGTCACTTGTTCCTCCTCACAGGTAGGCGCCACTGCCAAGGAGCAGATCTGGCTGACCGCCGTCAGTGCCGTGAGGGGTGTGGATGGTCGGAGGCGGAGACTGCCCCAGGTGAGGAAACGCTGGCAGGATATCCGGTGCTGGACGCGGAGGATTGCACGGCTCCTGCTGGGGGACTCACCTGAGAGCCACAAGAACCGCGGCCGCCGCCGTCTGAGCCACCTCCACAGGCGTGTGCTGCCGGTGGTCTTTCCAGACCTGGAGAGGCGCCTACAGGCGATGCAGCAGCCGGAAGGGGGTAGGTACATGTGTGTTTGTTGTGTGTCACCGGCATTTGTAAGGGCACAGTAGCATGAATTCACTGGCAGGGTTTAAAGGTGCTGTGCAGATCCTGTTTGCCCCAGTATAGCACTGTGCCCCTGCCACACTTCCCCTCCTTGCAATGTGTTCCCTGGTCTGTGTGTAGTCACTCCTTCACAGGGTAATGTAGGCTGGCGCTTTGTCCACGGGAACAATGACTGTAGCATCATGTGTGGGGGTGGTGTGTAACAGGTTGTGGGACCTTGCCTGTGCACTGTCAAGTTCACTGCATGTGGGTTCCATGTCAGTTGGCACTGATGCTGACTCCAGACATGGGAGTTGGTCTCTCATGTGTCATGCCTTACAGCGCGCATGTCCCATGTAGTGGCCTGTGACATGATGTGCATGAGTGTGCGATACACATGGTGCAGGGATGGTGACGTGTGTTGCAGTCATTACCATTCAGTAGCATGTAGTTGCGTGCCCACTACTGTCCCCTGGGGCACCTTTTCCTCAGTGGTGTATGTGTCATCATAAAGGTGGCCACTGTCAGTGTCTACAGCGTAAGTTGTGCTCTGTGCCATTGTCCCCTGTCACCATGTATATAGACGTGCTATTTTGTACAGGTGTCCACTGTGCAGCCTGACCTGATTGTCCTTCTTCATACTCACAGTTGCCAGTGCCTGTGTGTCTTGTTATACTCATCTGAGGATGGGCACTGGTACCTCATTATTTGTACAGGCGCACCTTGGCTGTTTGGCGTCCAATCTTGCTTTTTGCCTGCCCCTGTGTGTATCACCCAGACTATGAGATGTTGGTGCCACCTGTGTCTCAACAATTTGCCTCGTGTAGGGTCTTGTTGGGGCGGGCAATGCCTATGTGTTAAATCCTGATTACCACTTGCTGGGTCTGGGCAGTGTGTGATGTGTCTGGACACACACGCAATGTGCAGTGACCGAGTCATGTTGTGCATGTTTTCAGCATTACCTATGCAGCATGTGTCTCAAGTTCATGGATATGGTCCCTGGTCATCGGTATTTTCGCCAAAGCTGTGTGGTGCAGATGCAGTGCTGGATTGTCCCCAGGGCCTGGGTGCTATGTCAGACTCCTTTTCCTGTGTTTAGCTATTGTCTCATGCTCTCCATGGTATTTCAGTGGCATGGTGGCTCAACCAACTGTGTGTTTCATGCCCTACATCGGTACCCTGTTCAGTAGATGTTAGGGATCTTCCTTTTCAGGCCATGCAATGTTACCTATGTAGATTGGACTCATGTGACAGATGTGTACAGGTGTCTGATTATTTTCTGTCTCTCCACCCTGCCCACAGCATCGTCGGGGGACACAGAGGGAGACATGGACACAGACCAGGCGGAGGGACCGAGCACCAGTGCCAGCCGTGACATCGGGTCTGGCACATCGAGTGGGACAGAGGCGGAGGAGAGTGTGGCCGAGGACCTGTCGACTGGCACATCAGACTACGAAGCTGACAGGTCCGGGGACGATGTCTCCGAGTGGGCGGAGGCTGCACCAGCAGCTGACAGCGGAACAACACCTCGCACCGCCCCCTCAGTTTCCACCAGCCGCCTCCCACTTGCTCGTGTCCCTTCCCAGCGTGCCCGGTCACAGCATGTCTCCTTCCTGCCAGGCACCGCACCCCCTGCCCCTGTCTCCACTGCTGCCGCCAATGCAGAGTCTGTGGACATCCAGCGGCAACTGCAGGTTGGTCAGGCTGCGATCCTTAATGTCCTCCATGCCCACGGCAAAACCCTCACCAACATCGAGGCTTTCTTGGAGGGCATTCATTCATCGCAGGCTGACCAACGCAACTTGCTGAGGTCCATCGACTCCACACTGACTGCAGCAGTGGCTCTCCTGCAGCGCGACCTCCCCCCACCTACCCCTGCCCCATCCACACTTCCCACTCCCATGCCTGTCACACGTACACCCAGACGTCGGCATGCACCCACATCAACGGACACGGGCACCACACCAGCAGGGAAGGTCCACCGCACTCCTCCTGACACGCACACACAGGGTGAGGTAGGCACACCCACTGGGTCGGGGGGCAAACGTGTGACACGCAGCCATAGTGGGAGTCCGCATTCCACCCAGTCCACTCCCTCCAAATCCCCTCCCCTCAGCTCTCCTGGCCACATCTCCCCCAAGGACTCCTTCATGGCCGCTCTGTCCCTGAGCCCCACAGTTACACCACCACGCAAGCGGTCAAGGAGGTCCCCGGTCAGGGTGGTTGAGTCTCCCCCCCTGTCTCCACCCTCCCCCGGTGGCGCTGCGACCCATCCCTCTGACCCCCCCCCTCCTTGGGGCCTGAGGTCCCTTCGGGTGCAGGGGACTCCCTGGAGGACCTTGCAAAGGTGTGTAGTGCCATCCTGGCCTCCGCCTTTGGCACTGACCCACCCCCTGTGGTGGAGTCCTCCATCCCTGCACCCACAACGCCGCCCCTTTGCCCTGATGTCCCTGCGGTGCCTGTTGCTTCCCCCCCCCCTGATGCCCTCACCAGTGTGGAAGACGATGCCATTTGACTGTGCAGGCAAGGTAGGGGACATGCATCCCACTGTGTCCCCCATCCAGCTGAGAATCATTGACTGCCCTATGGGCTTTGTGAAGATTGAACTGCCTGCGATCCACGGACATTGTGCTCATGCTGAATAAAGCTTAATTTTGTTTTCATTATCACACTACTGCTATGCTGGTATTGGTGTTGGTGGGGCTGCTACATGGTTTTGGGTGGTGTGTAAGGGTTTGGGTGTGTGGGATATGTAGTAGTGTACTGCTCATTGGTGGGACCCTGTGATCTGTGTGCCATCACAAGGTGTTGGCTAACTTTCTTTGTTCATGTAAGCAGTTACTGCATGGTGCACTTGTCCCAGGGTGTATTCCTTCCTCTGTGTACCCAGCTTTCTTCCCTGCAGGGTGTTCCCAATGTTTAGCGCAGAGCTGTGTCTACATGAGCTGTGTGTGTGACGGAGCCCTTCTACTTTGGCCATGCATGCAGGGCCATGTCTCCACCTGCAACAATCGTGGCATCCTTGGTGATCACTGTACTTGTGTGTGGAGTCTGTTGACATGAGTTCATGGGGACATGTTCCCTTGTAGCCAGTATGCATGTGGATGAATCTGGCCTCACACACATGTGTTACACCCCTCCTGTCTCAGGGCACTGCTGGGAGGACTCTGCACACACCCCTCCTGTCTCAGGGCACTGCTGGGAGTGATAGGCACCCACCCCTCCTGTCTCAGGGCACTGCTGGGAGGACTCTGCACCCACCCCTCCTGTCTCAGGGCACTGCTGGGAGGACTCCACACCCACCCCTCCTGTGTCAGGGCACTGCTGGGAGGACTCCACACCCACCCCTCCTGTCTCAGGGCACTGCTGGGAGGACTCTGCACCCACCCCTCCTGTCTCAGGGCACTGCTGGGAGGACTCCACACCCACCCCTCCTGTGTCAGGGCACTGCTGGGAGGACTCTGCACACACACCTCAGATTTCAGGATATGTGCGCTTTGCACATACACGGTGGGGGTACGCTCAATGCATTCGAGGTGAGGGTACGAGTCTACTGACACTGGTGTGGTGGGGGTACGCTCCGTACGTCCGCGGGTGTGGGTACGGGTCGTACTTACACTGTTGGCATGGGGGGTACGCTCCTTGCATTTGCGGGTGGGGGTACGGGTCGTACTTACACTGTTGGGCTGGGGGGTACGCTCCTTGCATTTGCGGGTGGGGGTACGGGTCGTACTTACACTGTTGGGCTGGGGGGTACGCTCCTTGCATTCGTGGGTGGGGGTTCGAGTCGTACTTACACTGTTGGCATGGGGGGTACGCTCCATGCATACGCGGGTGAGGCTACGGGTCGAACTTACACTGTTGGGGTGGGGGTACGCTCCGTACGTCCGCGGGTGGGGGTACGGGTCGTACTTACACTGTTGGGCTGGGGGGTACGCTCCTTGCATTCGTGGGTGGGGGTTCGAGTCGTACTTACACTGTTGGCATGGGGGGTACGCTCCATGCATACGCGGGTGAGGCTACGGGTCGAACTTACACTGTTGGGGTGGGGGTACGCTCCGTACGTCCGCGGGTGGGGGTACGGGTCGTACTTACACTGTTGGGCTGGGGGGTACGCTCCTTGCATTCGTGGGTGGGGGTTCGAGTCGTACTTACACTGTTGGCATGGGGGGTACGCTCCATGCATACGCGGGTGAGGCTACGGGTCGAACTTACACTGTTGGGGTGGGGGTACGCTCCGTACGTCCGCGGGTGGGGGTACGGGTCGTACTTGCACTGTTGGGCTGGGGGGTACGCTCCTTGCATACGGGGTGGGGGTAGGGTCCGTACATATCCGTCCCCGCGCTATGTGATGTTTGTGCGGCCCGTACCCAGGCCTTTGCCACGTGGGTGCGATCCGTCCCGCCATTGTTGGGGTGACGTGTGTGGGCGTGGTCCGACTCGTACCCACGCTCTTCAGGCGTGGGTACGGGACGTACCTGTCTGGTTGTGTTGCCGGTTCGCGTGGTGACGGACTTCCGTTGTGGCGGTCGCTGGCTTATCAGGACACGCCCCCACCCCCTCGTGGTGACCAGGGCATGGGAGTCAGGTATGTCCAGGCCATGTGTGGTGTGTAACTTATGTGGTTGTTTTGTGGCCTGCCCTGGTCGTGCCACCCCCACCCCACCCCACTTTCCCCCCTCCCTTAGTTATTCTGACCTTCTGCGGCGTCTGCGTCGTAACCTGTAGAGGAGGTGTACTGCTATGAGGGCAGGGATGACTCGTAGGTTCGGGTCCATGTCTGTCCGTCGCGTACTGGTACTCCTTGCTCGCGTCGTCCTGTCGCGTATGGGTCCTCCTTGATCGCGTCGTCCTGTCGCGTACGGGTCCTCCTTGGTGGCGTCGTCCTGTGTGTCCGTCACGTACTGGTCCTCCTTGTTCGCGGCGTCGTCTGTCCGTCGCGTACTGGTGGTCCTTGTTCGCGTCGTCCTGATTTCCCGGCAGTTTTTGGCTGCCGCAAAATATTCACCGTGCGGGGTGACGTCGGTGCGAATCGTGATTCCTGGGTCGTGAATGGCTGGCTGCGAGCGTCCCGACGTCAGGTCGGCGCTTTCCCGGATCGCATTGGTAGGTGTTTTTTGTTCGGTCGGGCTTTTTTACGAATCGTACGGTAATGGTGTACCCGTGCGAATCGTAATTCCTTGTTTGTACAAATTGACGACCGGGTACGCGTCGGGCGGAGATTATGCTCCGTCCGACGGTTCGTACCCGGTTTTTGCCGGATCGTGATCGGCACCTATGTCTTTAAACTCCATATTATTTGGGAGAACACATTTTGAAAATGCAACAAAAAGTGTCAAAGGCTTTTCTTTTGCTTGAATTAATCAGTATTTAATAGGATTTCTTAAGAAGTTTTAGACCTTCCTATTGCCGAAGCAAAAGAACATTCAGAAAGACAAATATATACAAGGTCTACGCGTTTCGAGACCCTTGGTTTACTGGGCCTCTCATCAGGACCTTTGTTTGAATGGAGACTCGAAACGCAGAAGAAACTGACAGACTAACGCGGAAGCCAACGATTCTAAAACGCAGATTCAAGGACAATTCAAACGGAGATAACATCATTACAGAAAACCTTGCGCTCAGAATAGACGCGCCCCCAATTGGACACACAATAAGCACTCTAACGACGATCACTTCAACTGAACAGATACAATCATTCCCCTTCCGTCCTCCACACTGAGAAGTTTCCCCACTATTCTAAAACGCTCGTCTCCATTCAAACAAAGGTCCTGATGAGAGGCCCAGTTAACCAAGGGTCTCGAAACGCGTAGACCTTGTACAAAAGGCCACAAGAATTAGAAAAATCTACAAATAAGAATCACTTATAGATATATTTGTCTTTCTGAATGTTCTTTTTCTGTGGTCCAAACAGAAAAGAGTGTAAAATACGTTTTTTTCTTTGTGTTCATTTCCTGATCAAAATAGCCTGCGCGAACGTATGAGTGTACAAGAGTGTTTGGTATGTCAGATCAGCATGCTAGTTGTGAGTGAATAATTGGTGTGGTGTTACTATTATGAACTTCTTGTTTATTTTCATTTTTGATTCTCTGTTTTTAAAAAATTGCTTCGGCAATAGGAAGGTCTAAAACTTCTTAAGAAATCCTATTAAATACTGATTAATTCAAGCAAAAGAAAAGCCTTTGACACTTTTTGTTGCATTTTCAAAATGTGTTCTCCCAAATAATATGGAGTTTAAAGACTAAGTGCAGTACTAGCAACATTACTGTTCAATCTTTTTACTAATGCCAGCACACTAAAGGTGAACCAAGCTTACACTCATAGTCACTTGTTTCCATCTCACAGTGCCCTGTGGGTTGTAATGGGCGGGCCGACTTTTGCTCTCTTCAATCGTTTCTCAGGGCAATTTCTTTTCACTTGCTCTGATATTTCAATATCATATTGTACTTTATTGTGCATATTGTACCTTTATAGTGCACCTTTCACTTTCTTACATATTTCAATTTCATATAGTGCATTTATGTTGTACATATTATAAAGGAAGTGTTAGAAATTGAGTTTCTTGTTGGACAGAGGTATGACTGCTGTCTAAGCAGGAACCATAATCCTAGTTAGGATAAGTCACAAACACACCCAAAATTAACATGTGCTCACCCACTGGTAGCTTGGCACAGACAGCCAGGCTTAACTTAAGAGGCAATGTGTAAAGTTTTTGTGCAACACTTCAAACAGTAAAACAATGAAAAACAACCAAAATCCAATACTAAGAATCTGAGATTATGAATTCTTATAGAATAAACTGAAATGTAGTGCTTAAAAGCATGAAGCGCCAACGGGGGCTAACTGGTTGCGCTAGACCGGGTCACATACAAATGTTCAGGCTGACCGCAATGGAGCACTGGTCAGATACAGGGACTAACCTTGGGCCATGGCAAAGCACTTTGTTTGCGTCAAGAACAAGATGCATGGAGCAGAGGAGGCGATGTGTCGTTAACGATCATTAGGATGAAGGGATGCGTCAGCTCCGAGCCATGCAAAGACAAAGATGCATCGGAACTGGGGTTGATGCACCACGCAGTCGGCGATATGTTGCAGTGGACCCTAACAGCTGCGACAATGTGTTGCGGTCGATCCTTGCAGCAGTAGCAAAGCGCTGTCTTTGATGGAGATGTGCCAGGTCTGAACAGCACAATGGCAATGATGCGTGTGTTTCTGCTGGAGCGGTACTTTATACCTCCTTCCAAGGGTCCAGGACTGGGTTGGCGCCATTTGGCAGGGCAAGACCCTCAGATGGCAGAGTCCAGGTGCTGTAGCAGGGTGAGTTGCAAGTTTTTGATTTCGCTGAGACTTCACAACAGGAGGCAAGCCAGCAAGCTCTTGGAGTCACTCTGGTTCTGGGTTGGAGAGATGTAGGTCCAGTCCTTCTCAGCAAGGCAGTAGATAGCAGGTTGGCGCAGCAGAGCAGTAGTCCAGCAGTGTAGCGGTCCAGCAGAGTGGCAGTCCTTTCAGCAGCACAGCTGTCCTTCTTACTGGCAGAGTATCCACAGGTCTGGACACTCCTGGAGTGTACTGTGTTGGTGGTGTTAGAGGTCCAGTACTTATACCCACTTGTGCCTTTTAAGTGGGGGAAACTTCAAAGAGATGCCTTTGAAGTGCACAGAGTCCCTGCCCTTCCTGCACCTGCTCCAGACTCACTACAGTAGGCTATGCAGCCCTTTGTGTAGGGACAGGACACAGCTTATTCAGGTGTACGTTTCCTCTCCTTCTTCCAATCCTGCCCAGGCTGGCCCATCAGAAAGTTAATGGCCCATCAGTCACACCTAAGTTCCCCTTGAGTGTGGCTGTCTAGAGGGAATGCCCTAGACCAACTGTCACCCACCCCAGACGTGTATTCAGAGACCGGCAGAAGGCACCAAATGGCTAAAGTAAGAAAATGCCAACATTTTTAAAGTGACATTTTCAGAATTACAATTTAAAATCTGACTTCAGCATAAGTTGTGATTTAAAATTGTGATTTAAGGGACAACAAACTTAGGGATCCAATCTCTTCCCAATTGGAAATTACACTTATAAAACGTATTAAGGTAATCCTAATATTATGATATGGGGCAGATAGGCCTTGCAGTAGTAAAAAACGAATGTAAGACTTAAAAGTACATGTCCTACTGGTTAGCAGTGGTAAAGTGCCCACAGTCCTATGGCCAGCAAAAACAAGAGGTCTGAAGGCAAAAAGTCTGGATAACAACGCCAAGGATCCCAATTCAAACAATCGGGTACCTTCATATTGTACCTTTCCCTTCCTCTCATACAACAATGCCATAATGTACATCCGTATTGTATCTGTCCCTTTCTCTTATATTTCAATAATATATTACACCTTTAGTGTATGTCACCAATAAAGCACTCAAAATCCATTACAAATTTACAAACACGAGCAAACACATTGCACAGGTACCACAGTGGAAATAAATATTTTCTGAAGAAGGCCTGTTGATGTGTAGAGTTTCTCACCAGATATAATTTCTGAGAGGTAAAATGGACAATTGAGTCCTATAATTCCATAATACGAGCCACCATATTGTTAAAGAGGACTTCAACTCCATTTTCTTCCCGGAGCTCTGAACATCCCCTTACATTTTTACCTAGAACGGGACAGCGCCCGGCGACAAAGCGAGCCCAAACAAGCATTTGCAATGCAATAGGTCTTGCATTTACGAGAGTCTGAGATATAGGCAATGCAAATGCTAGAACAAAAACTATACCGGGGGTTAGAGGGTCCTTGGGGAAATTTGACGACCAACACAAATATATTCCCTATAGGAACTGTAAAGAGTTTAATATATAAAACAGTGCTAGCGCAGTTTTAAAAAATAACTGCCACTATCAAGTTAGAGGGTCGGTCAATATGACCAACCCTCTAACTTGATAGTGGCAATTATTTTGTAAAACTGCGCTGGCACTGTTTTTTTTTTAACCCTGACACCATGAGATATATATTAAACTCTTTTTTTCTCCTGGTAGTTAGTTTTAATACACCTTCACTTCTTTCACTTAAGCGCTGCACCCATCACCTAGTAACAAACTGTAGCTCTTCATTTGATGGATCTTAGTACATCCAGTTGAACTTTGAAATCATCCATGAGCTCCTCCCTCACAGTGAGGGAGTTGTAGCCCTTGGCTGTACTAGGTTTTACAGCCGGGAGGAGATCCCAGATGATGAAGCATATCACCTTTGGTGAGTGATGGAATTCCTTCCTTTAAATAGGGCTTCCCAGCGAGAGATTCAATATAAATGTTTACTTGTATATAGGACGCACTAGAGCGCCAGGTGACTGTTGAGACCCACAGATATCTCAGTGTGTTTTACAATGCAAATGCGAGACCTAATGCATTGCAAATATTTGTTTGTTTACTAGTAAACAAAAAAAGTAAGCGCAACGCTATACTTAAAGCAGACCGCGCTACTGAAATAAGAAAGAAAGAAACGCGGCAGCTATAGTTAAAGCGGACCGCCATTAGTAAATAAAATAAAAGCGGGCTGCGTGCTGCGACGTAGTGGGTGGGATAGGGGCAAATCCTTAAACAAAATAGTGCTCACAGCAAAGATAAAGCAGACTGTGTAACAAGACAAGTAAAAGGTCCAGTAATTATGGTAGGTAACAAATGCATACAAGGCGGTACCAAGGAGGGATTTACAAGCCTAATAACAACTCGGAAGCCAGCGTTTACGAAGGACAATGACACAAGCCAATTAAAAATATGGGCAGAGAGTGGGCAGGGATTCAAAGCCATACTCCAATACTGCATGCCTCACAGCAGCGCATGCACTGCTCAGGCTCGACCTAAGAATGGTGCAGCCCATGATATTTGGGATTAGCCAAGCATCCGGGTTCGTTCATACAGGAGAGGAGAGATAGTGACAATTTGAACGTGTATCATTTGAAAACATTTTGCAATATTGCCACTGCAGCTAAACTGCCCAGCTACTAAATTCATTTGTAACCTTATTTGCAAATGGATTTTCAGGCATTTTCAAGTCTGAAAACATGCTGCTTCACTTAGCCTTCACCCTTCAAGTGCTCTAGGTCAATGGTAAAACTGCTACAACCCCATTTAACCCGGTGTGACCTGGCAGAAGAGATTTCTCTGGCAGTTCGAATTACTGCCAGAAATTCAAGAGCACAATATGAAAACTGAACCGGTCAAATCTAACACCAGCTCAGAATAACAGAGATGCAGGTAAAATCTTGCATCATTTAACTAGTTTTAGGTGAGTTAAAAGACATGTAGCAAGAGCTATTTCCATTTCATTTTTCAGCATATAATAGTTGGCGATTAAACATTGTAATCCATTAGCCACAGGTTTCTGCAGGCTACTTAAAAAAGAAGCCGTTCATTGTGCCTAACCATTGAAAACGTCATGTGATCAGATATGAGCGGTATACACAAACCATTGATTTATGAGTCCAAGAACATTTCTCATAATGTATGTCGGCTATGTTGTTAAGAGTTGGCTTGGAAATGAACATACCAGCCAATTTACTGATGGACTCGTTCGTCCTGGAATATGCTACAAATAAGTTTGCCAATGGAGAGCCCGTTTGGGGACCGATTCAAGTTTACCGATGCGCACCTCTCAACAGGCTTCTTGGGGAAACAAAGCTTAATAAAGCGGTCTTTGTTTGGTAGAACAAACTTTGCATGTCAAACAACTTTTCGATTACACATTTACTGTTATTTTTCCATATCAACAGATGAGGTTGGCCCAGAGAAAAAAATATTCTTCATGGAAATAACGAATTCTGCGTCTGTACAGAAAATTCCACTTTTTGAATATTTATTTTGGCCTGGAGCTGCAATATTATTTCTGTGTGCGAGCTGGGTAAAAGAAACGTTTAACAATTCATGAGCTATAGAGGGACAGCCAGCAGCCCGTGGTAGCACCGAGATAGCGCACATGGCTCTAGGAGGAGTTAATGGGCGCTGCATTGCGCGTCACCTCTCGAGAGCGGTATGAAGAGAAGCAGGCGAAAGGGCCCTGGAATGACTGGGGCGCACTTCAGCCACTCAACGCCCAGGCACTTATGAGGAAGAATGTTTGAGAACATGAGTAACAGCGCAAAGTAAACATCATTGTATCGACAAAATACGCATGCGGCATATATCTGAATGGATGCTGCTCCAGGGATTAACTTTACTGGGGGCATTTCTGTCTCTACTTTTAATAATACTTTGGACCTTTCCCACCCTCTGTATTGCATACGTTCTGTTGTAAAGGGATGATTTCTATGTCCTAACGTTGTCTTATTGGAGCTGCCCCAGGATTGTCATTTGGAACCCCCAGCTCTGCTCTTTTTTATGAAGATAGTGGCAGGAACAGAAGTTAAGCAAGGCTTTAAGACGGAGGTTTTGTTTCTGTCGTTTCCACTTTGTGATATCCCTTAGCCAGTCAGCAGCCAATAGGAGACTAATGAGATGCAAAGTGGAGAGCTGGGCGGTTAACTAGTTGATCATTTGAGGCTAAATTGTGCCTTATTTCTGTTAGACCTGGCATCCTTGGCGTGGTTTCCTCTAACTTTTTGCCTTCATACCTCCTGTTTTTGCTGACTTCGTTTCCGTTGGCCTTAGGATTCTTCACACTTTACCACTGCTAACCAGTGCCAAAGTGCTTGTGCTCTCTCCCTAAAATGTGGTAACATTGGAGTATCCACAACTGGCATATTTAATTTACTTATAAGTCCCTAGTAAAGTGCACTACATGTGCCCACAGCCTGTAAATTCAATGCTACTAGTGGGCCTGCAGCACTGATTGTGCCACCCACTTAAGTAGCCCTTTCAACATGTCTCAGGTCTGCCATTGCTGAGCTTGTGTGCGCAGTTTGAAACTGCCATGTCGACCTGGCAAGTTAATCCTCTTGCCAGGCCCAAACCTTCATTCTTAATTCATATGTCACCCTAGGGTAGACCATAAACTGCAATGAAAACTGCAAGGCCTATCACTCCCACGGGTGAACATTGGGATTAACTTATTACATTCTTTTAAGTGTAATTCCCAATTATGAAGATATGGGCTTTTCAAGTTTTGTGCCTCTGGACTCACAATTTAAAATCCTAACTTAGGGGGAAGTCAGATTTTAAATTGCAATTCTGAAAACGCCACTTTTAGAAAGTTGTCATTTTCTTGTGTGAACCATTTGGTGCCTGCTGCCTGTCTCTGATCACATGTCTAGGGTGGTTGACAGTTGGGCTTTGTATATTTCCTCTAGCCAGCCACACACAATGGGAGCTTAGGTGTTACTTGATGGGCTATCCTGGACGGATGGGAGGGAAGAGTTGGGCCCAGCCTCACTTACACCCAACTAGGCTGCGTCCTGTCCACACACAAATAACTGCACAACCCCCTGTAGTGAGTCTGTAGCCAGGAAAGGAAGGGAGGACATCTGTGCACTTCAAAAGCATCTTTTTGAAGTCTCTCCACTTCAAGGGTACCACTGAGTATAAGAAGTGGACCTCAGACACCACCACTTCAGTACACTTTTGGACTTGTTGATAATCTGCCAGGGAGGTGGACTGTTGTGCTGCTGAAAGCACTGCCACACTGCTGGACTGCTAGTGTGCTGGACTCCTGCTTTGCTGTGCTGACCTGCTGCCTGCTCCCCTCTTGCCTGGGTGAAAAAGACTGTATCTGCATCACTTGACCCCAGAACCGAGAGCGGCTCCAAGGGCAAATTGGTTGGCATCCTCTCTCAGGGACATACCAGACTGCCATCCAACCTATTTCACCTGGACTCTGCCATCTGTGGGTTTGCCCTGCCAATGGTTGGCACCCCATTCCTGGACCCTCAGAAGTGGGCCTAAGGTGCTTGCTTCAGCAGTACCAACACACCCTCTGCCAAACCGACGCATATCCGCTGCTGCGTGGATCAGAACATGCGCATCACTCCTGCTGGACAGATCAGAACCGGTGCATCCCCTCTGGTGCATGGATCAACACTGACGTATCACCACTGCTGGGAGGCTCAGACCCGGTGCATCACTTTTGGAACTATCACTGCATGATGTCCTTCCCGGCACAATGTCCTCACATCTCAGTCAACAGCATCCTCAACAAATACGCCGTACCTCCGCATCGCAGCACCCATCTCATCGGAGCCAATACATCACCGCTGATGCATGGATAAGGATCCGCACATCGCTACAGCTGCATGGATCAGCACCAGTGTATCGCCTTGTGTGCACTATGCATCCTCAAATTCACTGCAACCAGGATTAAGGATCTTTGGTTCAGCTGCTGCCTGTAGCCATGCCGTGTTCCATCATGTGTAGCCAGCACACGTTCCATCGCAGTCGGCCTGAACTTTAGACTTTGTCCTGGTGCGGCGTGACCAGATATTCCAAATTGCGCTTTTTGCTTCTCTGCGATATTTTTACCTAAAAGATTTGAAATTCAATATCTCAAGTTCTGTGGAATGGGGTACCCAGGGCCTAATGAGGCTCCGGGAGTGGGGCCATGCGGTTCCCTTCCCTTTAAAATATATACAGCCTTGGTGGATGGCCTCTTAAGGGCCTAATGAGGTTCGGGGAGGAGGGCCATGCTACCCCCTCTTTAAAATAAAAATGTCCCTGGGGGATGGAGCTCCCAGGGCCTAAAGAGGCTTGAAGAGGGGGATGGCATGTGGCCCCCCTTCCGTTTAAAATATATACAGCTTTAGGTGATGAGTTCTCAAGGTCCTAATGAGGCTCATAGAGGAGGGTGGCATTTGGCCCCCTTCCCCTATAAAATATATACAGCCCTGGGGGATATGGTCCCCAGGAACTAATAAGGGGTGGAGTGGGGGCCCTATCCTCTTTTATTTAAATTTTCCCTTGGGCATGGGGTCCCGGTGCCTAATTAGGCTCAAGGAGAGACCCCGTGCATCCCCCTCCCTTCATTAGGTACTCGTCTCTGGGGGATGGGGTCCCCGTGGCCAATTAAGGATTGGAGTGGTGGCTGCCCCCTCCCCTTAATATATATTGCCCCAAGAGATTGGGTTCCTGGGGCCCTAAGTGTAACCCTACGCTGTGTACGCCAAAGGATGTGCGTGGTGTGGGGTTAGCAGCCTGCTGGGGGGTTGTACATAGGCCCTGCCAGCAAGCTAAACCCTGTGGGTAACACCCCGCTGCACACAGCCTAAGGCTATGTGCAGCATGGGGTTGGGTGCCTGCGGGGAGTTGAGAGAAGGGTCTGGCTGCTAGACAGGTCCTGCAGCTAACCGCACACCGTGTACAACCAAAGGCCGTGCGCAACATGGGGTAGGCTCCCGCAGGATGGTTGGCTGCCTCCGTATGGGTCGGCCACAGTGCCTGGCCCCGTGTTGCCAACCCTATCCTGTTCATGGCCAAAGGCTGTGCGCAGCGTGAGGTTGGCTGTCTGTGGAGGGTTTGCTAAAGGACCTGCAAGTAAGCAGACAATAGATCAGAATAATATGAAGCATCATTAATGCCATCATAGATACAATTCCCTTAGGTGTAGCAAGCATGTGTTACGTGCAACATTGACCCTATATGTAGGAAGCTGGCTCTCTATATAGTGCACTAAAATGAAGTACCCTGTGCAGTGAGTCCACTGGATCCCAGATTGACATACAGAGGCAAAAGTAGATAATACTAACACTCTATTTGTGGTAGTGTGGGCGAGCAGTAATGCTTATCCCAGGGTAGTGCTTAGCATTTATTGTACTCACAGAGGCAATAAATGAGACACACACTCAAGAATAAATCCGAGACCAATTTGCAAAAACAACACAGATCTTTATATAATATTTAAGACTAAGAACTTTGTTTACAGGTTAATACTTTTTTAATTATGAATTTTTAAAGTTCGGAAAATAACTCACTGTTGTGAGCAAATACCCACAAGGAAAGTCCATGGAGTAAAAACACAATAGCTAGCTAGTGGCAGGCCAAGGTTTCATGTTCCACCAGCAGATCATCGGGAGCATCCCGGATTTGGCCTGGAGCTGGATGCTGAGGTCGTTTGCAGCTAGTGCGCTAAGGAGAAGGGGCCACCTCAAAACATGCTGCACAGGGGGACTTACAGGTAAGGCTGGGGGACCCCAAACAAGGGATCGGGTCGCAAGGGCCTGAGGACCAGAGGAACACAGCTGGTTTGTCAGTAACTAGGCCGGTGGGGCAGGGTGAAGAGCAGATTGGTCTTTACAGTCAGGGGCAGGCAGGTTGCAAGTATGATTTCTGGACAACTGGGCCACTCTTGAAATGGGTCTCAGAGGTCTCAATGTCCCTCGACAGTTTTGGACGGATTGGACTCTTCTTCTCTGTGTCAATTTTAGGTGGTCTGGTCAATCAATCAGTCAATCAATCAAACAACATTTGTAAAACACAATACTGTCACTCTTAAGGGTATCTGGGTGCTGTGTCTCCATCGAAGAGCGAGGTCTTGAGTCTCTTTCTTAAGTCTGCCAGTGAGGGGACTGTACAGAGCTGGAGAGAAAGGTCATTCCAGGTCTTGGCAGTGATGTAGGAGAAGGAGCAGCCACCGCTGATTCAAAGGACACTGGGTGTGTGTGCAAGGGAGAGTGTAGAGGGTTGGAGGAAGTTTAGTCGATGGTTGATGTAGGCAGGGGTGAACACCCTAAATATCGATTCCAAAATATCGACTGCCCAGAATATCGAAGTTAAAATATAGAGTGGACAGAATATCGAATTATCAAAATATAAATAGGTCAGAATATCGAAATTGGGGTACGAAATATCGATTTCCATAATATAGAATTGAAAAATATAGAATTCCATAATATCGAATGTTAAAATATAGATTACCATAATATCGAATTTAAAAATATAGATATCTATAATATCGAATTTTCTTTAGTGTTATGTATGGTAGTATATGTGTAAAAATTATGTATTATTTTTGTAATGTATGTTTAATTTATTTAAACTAATGAATGTTATGTAATTTAATTTTTGCGTAATTTAATTCCATAGCGGGTTGTGGGTTTATAGGGGAATAGGGTGGGAAGTAATTTAATTATGGTCAATTAAATATTAATTATAATTATATGTTTTGATAATTAATTGATTGATAATTAATTATTAATTGGTAATTCATTTTTATTAATTGGTAATTAATTTATATTAATTGAATAATTGATTATTATGTTAATTGTATTTTTATTATTAGGAGTGGGTTGTGGGTTTGTAGGGAAATTGGGTGGGAAGTAATTTAATTGTAAAAAAGTAAATAATTATTTTTTTATTTATGTGTATTGATAATTAATTGTTAATTAAATATTAATTGGTAATTAATTTGTATTAATGGGTAAATAATTTGTATGAATTGCTAATTAATTTTTATTAATTGCAAAATTATATTTATTAATTGATTAATTGATAATAATGTTAGTTGTATTTTTTATTATTGGGAGTGGGTTGTGTGTGTATAGGGGAATTGGGTGGGAAGTAAATTAATTGTAATAAAGTAAATAATATTTTTTTTATTTATGTGTATTGATCATTGATAATTAATTATTAATTGGTATTTAATTTGTATTAATTGGTAAATAATTTTTATTAATTGATAATTTATTTTTTTCAATGGTAATTAACTGTTATTAATTGGTAATTATTTTTTATTCACTTTTTATTGGTATTGATAATTAATGTAATCTTATTTTAAAAATAAATCATTACTTTCCCTACTTTTGCACTCTCAGGAGTGGGAATAGTATTTCATACCCTCCCGCTATCCAACTCTTTCCCTACTGTTGAACTCACTGGAGTGGGAATAGTAATTTTTACCCTCCTGCTATCCAACGCTTTCCCTACTTTTACACTCTTTGGAGTGGGAATAGTAATTTTTACCCCTACACTATCCAGCATTTTCCCTACTGTTGCATTCACTGGAGTGGGAATAGTAATTTGTACCCCTATGCTATCCAACGCTTTCCCTACTGTTGCACTCACTTGGGTGGTAATAGTAATTTTTCCCTTCTTGCTATCCAACGCTTTCCCTACTGTTGTACTCTCTGGAGTGGGAATATTAAATTTTATCCTCCCGCTATCCAATGCTTTCCCTACTGTTGCACTCTTTGCAGTGGGAATAGTAATTTTTACCCCTACGCTATCCAACGCTTTCCCTACTGTTGCACTCACTGGAGTGGGAATAGTAATTTTTACGCTCTCACTATCCAACAAAATCTCTACTTTTTTTACATTACTTTTATTATGTTTACATTTTAAGCTTTTTTATATTATGTATGTTTTATTTAATTGTTTTGAATATTTAATAGCTTTTATATTATTTTTAATACATTTAAAAAATTCAATATTTTAACTAACTATATTTTAACATTCTATATTTTGGAATCGATATTTTAGTACTTACCTGTTTGTAGATAGGGAGTCGATATTCTGTCCTTCTATATTTTGGCGTCGATATTTTGTGTAGTCGATATTTTGTCTCTCGATATTAAGTCACTGAACCGTAGGCAAGTCCTAGGTCATGGTGACATGTAGGCATGTGTGAGGATCTTGAACGGGTATCTCTTCTGGAATTGGAGGTTTCTTAGGTGGGAGAGATGTGGGTTCATTTGAGGAGATCCAGCATGAGTCTGGCTGCGACATTCTGTATGGTCTGGAGTCTGGCTAGGGCGTTCTTTACCATCTGGAGTCTTCTAAGAAGCAGGGTGGAGATGCCGGTGAAGAAGGCTTTGTTGTAGTCGAGGTGGTGGGGATAAGGGTCTGAGTGACGGTCTTTCGGGTGTTGGTTGGGATCTGTCCGAAGATTCTGTAGCTAATTCCCTCATTAACAAGATGGATGAAACTAAAAAGTGGGGTCGCCATCACCTGCACCACCTTAGGGGTGATGCTGGCTTGATGTGGGCCCACCTCCAAATATAACAAATTTGTCCGCCTGTCCTCCTGCCAAATGTAGAGCAGACGGGGGGTATGGCATCCTCCACTATCTGGAGATGCCTGGGTTGCATTTCAAAGGTGGCATAGCCTTTGAAGCTTCCTGCCTTGGAATGCCATTCCGGCCTGTGAAGGAATATAAACTCCTTCTCAGCGGTCTCACTGATACTTAGTCCATTCAAACCAATAATAAAGAATTTGGCACAGAAGCTGAAATATAAAAGAAAATTTTTATTAAACTCAAATGAGTGTGACTACGTCACACAGAAGCCGTAGCAACTGAATGAGGTAGTCCATAGAATGGTCTTACTTCACGTCTTATATACTCTTTATCCTGCCCCAGGCATGTAAGGGAGTTGTACCAATTACATTCCTAAACAAATGGAAAATCTGGAGGGTCAGCAGGTGAGTAGCCTTTGGGGGTATTAACAGGATATGGGCAAAACATTATAATTACATAGTTCACAAAGGTTAATCTGATTTAGATGGCACTGCAGGGCATGGCAGGATTACATGTACAGTATCCCAACCCAAAAGTTAATCATTAGGAATGTCCCAAATTCAATCTCCAAAAGCCGGACAAACCTATAATTGAAAGCATAACCCATGTAATGAAGAAACATAAAAAAAAGAAACAGTAACAGATGATGAACAAGATAAGGCATGTGCAAGAAAACTAAAAGTTAACGATGTCCTGAACATTGATTGGCAATCTCAGACAAAGATCGATCAGGGAAATTGGCTTTGCAAGGTCAGTTTCAGGTGAAGAGGTCAGTTTCTTACAGTTCATTCCAGAGTCAGAAAGAAACCTAGTTAATGTATACATAGACTAAGAAGGCCAGGCCACTTTGTTTGCCAGGCTACCTTCACAGGCCTACGTGAGGGCAACACAAAATGGTGGCACAATATAAAATGGAGTCAGTCTCGAGCATTACAGAACCTCAGACCCTCCTTTTGCCATTACGTAGGCAATAACCTAAGACTCATGTTATTCTGAATCTAGGTCTATATCGATATTCATTAGGTCGTCAAGGTGTTGCTGTAACATCATCTTATTATTCTCTACTTCTCTCGGGACAGGTCTCCGAACACACATAGTAGAACAAAGACTTACTTCTGGTGGACCATTTTTGGATGCTAGAGGCGGAGCCACTTCCTCTTCCATGGCAATGGAGGAGGTGTGAAGCACCTCTGACTAGAGCAGGCTTTGTTCCTGACCTCTGAGAGCACAGGCTCTCACCCGATAAGGTCAGAAATATGTCTGTTGGTGGCAGGCTGGCTAAGACTAGTCAGAGACCACACCAGTGTTTGGTAGGTTTTTAGGGGACCTTCTAAGGTGTCCATTGTGTGCATTTATTAATTAATCCAACACTGGCATCAGTGTGAATTTATTAAGAGATGTTTGGTACCAAACATCCCTGGGTACAGTGAAGTCATCATGGCGCTGGGAAACTCGTACTAATGGAAGCCCAGCCCATGTACCGTCTATGGCTTCCTTGTGCACTTACAATATCCAAGAATGGACTTAGATATTGTAGGGTCATATCTCCTCATGCAGATATGTCCACACATTGGATAACGTGCACCCTGCCTTTGGGCTGTGAGGCCTGCAGCAGGGGTGACTTACCTATACCTCATGTAGTGTCTGTGGGCATGGCACTCAGGGATATGTGCCATGTTGACTCTTCAGTTTTCTCTGCACTAAGACATGCAGCCTGCAGTGGCAATTTGCATGAGGGGTCCCTAGGGTGGCACAATTTGTGCTGCAGTTCTAATGGACCCTCTTCCATCCCAATGCCCTAGGTACCAGGGGTACCATTCCCTATGGACTTATAGGGGCTGCTGAAGTAGTTGCACTGGGGACCTGGTTAGCAGGGAACCTGTGCACTTTCAGTAGACATCACATCATGTTTCAGGCAAAAAGTGGGGACTAAGCATTTCAAAAGCGGCACTCTCCTACACTATACCATACACTTCATGGGTAGCTTAGTTCCTACTAACAATCAACAACAAATATATGGGAAATCCTCATTGCACACTGTGTCCAATCTGTATACAACTGCCAAGCCAAGTTCCTCAAGATACTCAACGTCTGTTCCGAAATAAATGCCCTACTACGGACAGCTTTTATCTGTGTCAAACCCCTCACAGTCGCCGTATCTACATTGAGAAATTAGTAGAAAAGTGGGCACTGTAACCAGTGTTTACTCTTTGGACAGAGTTTACTCTGTACTACACTGTTTGCAGACAGTGAACCTCTCATGAGAAATACACCACAGAGTGTTAAAAAGTATCTACACTCTATGCAACACTATTCGCTTACAATAACCAGGTTGAAGGTGCTAAAGATTATACTACCTGCAGCCTTTATACTGCGGTTAGCACTTTATAGATAGCCCATCTTCTGAAGCAAAAGAAGCCCATGTACATATGTTAGTACCTGGTGCACACAGTCTTGTATGTTATGTTGGAACTGTCATGCTGAGATGATTCTGTCTACTAACTCTAGGATGCTTAAAACACTTATGCCCTAATTACGATGCCTCCGATCTACACCGCTTCAGTGAGGGAACCGCCCTACCATAGGTCGGCACTTCCGCACACCCGTTTACAATGCGACTGCACGTGGTGGGGTCGCAAACTCTCAATTCTCTATGGGAGCTTGTGTGGTGGGCAGAAAGTGCCCATAGCACAAGCTCCCATTGAGAAATGGGAGTTTGTGAAAATCCCTGCACTTTGTGGCAGGCACCTCATGGTGCCAGCCACACAGTGCAGGGATTTTCAGGGGGCACCATAGGCGCACCCCAGGGCCCCAAGCAGAGAGCCTAGGGGGGAATGGGGCTCTGCTAGGGACCCCCAATGTCGCTTCCCAACAGCCTCTCCATGTCAGAAAGGCAAACATGGAAAGGCTGTCGGAAATTAACATCACAATCCCAATGTTGGAAACGCCATTCTTAAGGGATTATGAGGAGCTTCCGACTGGCCAACAGACTCCGTGAGCCTGTCTGAACCGCATTGAAAACCCCGGAGGGTTTAAACTCTGACCGTCATCATTGTAATATGGCGGTCGGACTTTAAACCTACCATGTTGGGCGGAAAGCCTCCAGCCAACGGTCCGAGGCTTTCCGATCGACATTATAATCAAGCCCTTAGTATCTACTAAGTAGAATCTTTGCTCAGTTGAAAACCTTTTGGGAAATACCAAACAACTTATGTGAAACATGCTGAACACAAGTTGTCAACTGTCACCTGCACACACAGTTACTCTTCAATACAAAGATTCCTCTACACACCTTTGATGCATTAGGAACACATGCCTTTTGTAAACACTTGCACCCATTAAGCTACCCGCCACAATGTAAATCGTAAAACAGACTAGCACACTCGTTGGATGATGTAATCAGTGATGTCAGCAATGGTGTCATTTGAGACGTAATCAATGATGTCATCAATGATGTTATGAACAACTAATTTAAGAGTTTGTCTTTACTAGGACATGTGAACCTTAAAATTATATGTCCTACTTCTTAAACACATTATACCCTGCCCTCTGGTCTGTCTGGTGCCTACCCTAAGAGTGACTTACATGTATTAAAAAGGAAGGTTTAGGCCTGGCTAAAGGTTTACTTTGCCAGGTCAATGACAGTTTAAACTGCCCACACAGGCTGCAATGGCAGCCTCAGACATGTTTAAAGGGCTACTTAAGTGGGTGGCACAATCAGTGCTGTAGCGCACTAGTAGCATTTAATTTACAGGCCCTGGGTACATGTAGTACCACTTTATTAGATACTTATAAGTAAATTAAATGTGATGATTCAATGTTACCATGTTTTAAGGAGGGAGCACATGCACTTTAACACTGGTTAGCAGTGGTAAAGACTGACTGACTAAGGCCAGCAAAAACGAGATCAGCAAAATGGAGAAGGAAAGCAATGATTTTGGGGGAATACCACCCTACGTCTAACAGCAAAAACTTCACCTCCTTAGTACTAGTTTAACAACCAAAGAGGGAATGGTAGGCCCTAAGAAATAAAGTCTTAGAAAAACCATGAAAAAACAAGCTTGGAGAAAGTCAAAAGGCTGGCAGGCAATACTAGACGTTGGCTTTGCCAATGCTAGTTAAAGTTCATAAGGAAGAACCCTGGCAGGCACATTTCTATTCTGCCTGCAGCACTGAGAATCTTTGCACTGTTCATGTGTGCGCTCTCTTGTTTTATCTATGGAATAGAAATGAGAATGGTGTGTGTCTGGCTTTTTTACTGAACACAGTCTCAGATCATGAATTTCAAATATTTGAGTGTAATGACCATGACTATTCTTAGGTTCATAACTGCAGTGTAAAAGAGCCGGCAGTGATACACATCACCAATAATGGAAAAAAAAACACTGTGTTCATTATTCTTTTTGGTAAATCCCTTAGTAAAACAGGCCTTGGCATGGGTCTGTGAGCAGTGAGCAGCGCAGCTTGCCCCTTCTGAAGCTGATAGCCTCCCAGGAGGGGAGGAGGAGGATTAGAAATGATATCCACTTTCTAAAGGCATCAGCTTGTTCCAGCGTGTGCCATTTTGTCAGGTTACAGCACAAGCCTCATTTGATTTGTACAGGGATGTAGACGATAAGGAAGGCTGGTAAGCCGATTTTCATAGTCTATTTGCAGCTTAAACAAAGATCAGGGATTTTTGGTTCATAGACTGACTGAAATATAGCAGATTATTTGCTTTTGTTTTGTCAGAGACTTGTGACCTTTGTTTATTTTTCTCTAAAGCTGTTGTTAGATGGTTTTACGAGACAATGCTTAGAACCCGATTTAGAGTTTGGTGGACTCCAGCATAAAAGTGGAGCGTATCCACCTTATTACAAGTGCCATGATATATAATACACCTGTAATAAGGCAGGCCGAAAATCTGCCATGATTGTGATGGAAGAACCCAATCATCAGGCCCATAGGGCTCAAAGCTCCTGATTTAGAGTTTGATAGACATTAGTCCATCAGTCAGGGGGGGTGGTAGACATTACATCCATCACCGTAACGGACTACCACCTGAGATTACTGCCAGCTCAGCGGTCATCTTTGTATAATCAGAGGAACCGCCATCATAGCATTTTCTCTGAAAGTGATAAAACGTTGGTCGAATGCCGCCATCAATTTTGACAGCTGTTGACCAAATTTTTAGTTTTTCTATAACAAACACTCAAAGTGGGAGTATGTTTATGAGAAACAAATAACTATTAACACGCAAACCCAGGGAGTTATTCCGTGGAGGTGAGGGTCATTCTTTAAACTTTTCTGTCATTGACTGCCAAGTGTCCCTGGTGGTAATGGACAGAATAAAAGAACATCAGACTTTCTGTCCTAAATATATATAGGTTGTGTAGTACTCTTCCGCTGAAGGCAAGCACCGCATCAGGCCATAGGACTAAGCTTTCCGTTGACGGAGCAAACGGGGTCATTGCCGACAGAAAGCTGATGCTCTGTCAAACTCTCTTAGGGCAGGTAGACTGAGGGACAGGGTATAAAATCACTTTGGGCCTGATTACGATCTTGGCAGTCAGGGTTACTCTGTCACAAACATGACGGATGTCCCATCCACCAAATTACAGTTCCATTATATCCTATGGAACTTGTAATACAGCAAATACGATAACCCTCACTTTTGTGACGGAGTATCCCATCCGCCAAGATCATAATCAGGCCCTTAGTTTTCAAAGCATGCTTGCACATAAGTACAATCACTAGTGATCTCACTTTGACTGTTTTTGGTACTGCATACAGTACCGAGTTTTCATGACAGAGATCTTTTGCAGTATGCCAATAAAATGTAACAGGTGTCCAACCAGATAGCTCAGTGTGTTAAAAGCTTACCACCTTGATCTGCAGCGCGCTAGTTCAAATTCCATCAATGCTGACTCAGACTTCCCTACCTCAAAGGCTGCTAAATTGAGCACTACTTACTTGAGTAGTATTAATACATGTTACTTGAATGGCAGAAGTGGGATATCTTGAGCTGAATACAAAAGTTACTGTTATGCAATTTGTGCTCCAGTATTTATTTTTAATTTATTAGGATTTATTAAGCTATTTTGTAATGAACAGAGAAAATAACTAGGTACCGTTACAGCTTTCCATTGTAGCCAGAATTCCTGTAATAGAAATATCACAAGATTAATTAAACCAGGAATTAATATTCACCCACTTCTTATGATTTTGATGTTTTTTGTACATTTTTACTTTGAAAAGCATCAGTATGACAGCAGATTACATTTAAAATGTTGATGGAATTATTTTTACTGAGAGGCTGAATGAGAGTAAGGAAAAAGGACAACTTAAGCCTGATTTAATTCTTGGCAGATGGGTTACTCCATCACAACGGTATCGGATATCCCGCCCGCCAAAATATAAATCCCATGATATTCTATTGGATTTATATTTCAGCGGACGGGCTATCAATCACGTTGTGATGGAGTAACCCTTCCACCAAGATCTAATTCTGGCCCTTAGTTTTTGTGCACACCTAAGTGATAACCAAAAGGCACCAAAAGGTTTCGGATCATGCCCTTTATGGAAGAAACAATGTCTAAGTGAATTTTGATATGGGAGGAGGTGAATGAAAATAGTTCGAACACTTGCACGGGAAGGGGAGTGCTGGACAGTAATAATAAAAACAAATTACTTACCTGAAACTGCCAGCCGCCTCACGCCTCTGTGTTAAGTTGGGTAGCTCCAATTTCATTAGTATAGGGTCCGAGTAAGGTAAACCACAGGCAGCAATGCAATGTTATGCACAATAGGCATTATGCAAGAGAGGTGGGAGGAAAGGGAAATCTGCTACTTGTATGAATTAAACATAATATAAATATGTTATGTAATTTGTTCCACCAAATTTTAGGAAAGTAATTCTCACCTAATGTTTCAGATATGATCTACATAAGGGATATGTAAAAGTGTAGAACCAACCAGCAGGCAAATGTGGGGAAAAGTCAGACACCAACCAGGTTAAGCGTAAAGAATAGAGATGTGTGTTTAAGTGAGACTGTAGCTCTATGCTCAGTGTGCAATTTTTTGTCACTAGGATGCTTGGAATAAAAACACAGCATTTCAGGGCAATAGTCAAGTCCCATAGTGTGACGGAGAGTTTATTGAAGCTGGCTTGGTATTTTTTTCCTTCTGTTTTGCCAGTGTATCATTACAATCCTCCAACAGATCAAATTTGACCAAACTGTATTCAGACATCCTCATCATTGCTTATACAAATGTATCTTAACCGACCAAAATAAGCAAAACATGTGAATATAAATACACCATGTTGTCTGATATTCTAAATTCTTGGGAGGAGAAACCCCCATAACTATACTTGGATACAGTAGGCAAATGCATTTGCTTGCCCAGTGATTCCTTGCTGTGGACTATGTTTGCTGATTTTTGACATATGTAGTTACAGGCACCAGGATAATTTGAAGGCAGCCACACTTATGGCCAAGTTTCAAGTATTATGGGTTTCGCTTTCTGGGCCATATGTAGGTAGCCTAACATTTACCACTTCATAAATACCGAATTTTACCGATTCGGTATTTATGAAGTGGTAAATGATATGTAGGTAATCCATCGGTAATATTTACAGATTCGGAATGGGTCGGTAATTTAGAATCGGTATTTACCAATTCGGTAATGGTAACTGGCTTCCCATTGATGCCTATGGGCCAGGAGGCCCATAGGCATCAATGGGAAGCCAGTTACCATTACTGAATCGGTAAATACCGATTCGGTAATGGGGGGAGCACAATCAAGGGTGGCAGGGTGTCACAGTGACACCCTGTTGCACCCCTGATTCCTGCATGTGTGCACATGTGGCACACATACATGCCCTAAGGGCATGTATGTCTGCCACATTGCACACTTCAAAGTGCAAAAAAATGCTTTTTTCCAGCTATTCGTCATTTACCACCAACTTTTAGTTGGTGGTAAATAACGAATCCCCACAACAACCACACACTCCCCTACATATCATTTCAGGATTCGGTATTTACCGAATCGGTAAATTACCGAATCCTGAAATGTGCCCCCTACATACCAAAAGCCTGAATACCGGTCGGTAACGGGATATTTACCGAAAATCGGCCGTTACCGACCGGTATTGGGCTTCCTACATATGGCCCTCAGTGTGATCATTATACAGATCAAATCTCACAATTGGTTCATGGTTTGTAAATTTGCATTAACTGTGTTTGTATTACAAAAAGCGTTTCTCTTTGGGTGTAAGGTGTAAGGTGCATAGTAGTCAGTGGACAACATCCCTACCCTACAGTGGATATTAAACGAAGGCTACAAATACACCTAACTTTGCAAAGCATCACTAGCAGTGTATTGGGCTTGATCACATTTTACCTCTGTAAAGGTTCCCTTTCTCTCTCATGGTGCTCCTCTATCTTTCTGCTAACATCCTACTTGTTAGGGGGATCCATCCTGGGCTTTGTGTTTTCCCCTTCTGTATTTCTTTCCTCAGAGACATCGTGCCATTCTCTGTCTTTTCCTACCACCTGTCACAGTATAAAAGCTGATCATTCTTTCCACAACATAAAAACGGATTTTGATAATAAAACTCCAATGTGCATTTTGCACACAATTAGAAGAAACAGCACTGAAACTGAGAAAACAACCAGCACTGTAAAAGTGTGCTTGGATATATAGAAATAGCAGGATTAATAACATTATCAATTTAACATGTTTAAGGACAGATTTACTATTATTTTAACAAAGTTGTTGTGAAAAATGAAGGATGGAGCTTAGCATCTCTATTGCTTTCATTTGAATGCACCATAACAAAATGAAAATTTGGTGCTATGTATTCATATTACATTGTATATGACTGAAACTTTCAACATAAGTGCTTGACATTATTACATTCTTAGATTCCTTAAAATTATTTTATTCTTAATGATTTTTAAGAATAGTTCGCATTTAGGTACATTTAAAATTTTGGTAGTAGGATGTAATTAGAGTTGAGCATTTCTGTGCAAAATCACTGACAACATTACAAATATTTCCAAATATGATATGTTTGATTGATTTAATTTTGCTTGCACTTAATTATGATTTTATTCTACTAAATAAGATATGCTAACTTTAAAATGCATTGAATTGGCTTTTTCCTTAGGCTGCATTACTTCATAGCCTGGTAATGAACTTTTGTTTTGTTTCCTCAAATGTTGCTTCATCTGCCCTATTTATGCAACATTCTTGAATCAATAGACACTTTTTTCAGTACTTCGTTGTGAGTGAATTGGTGGAAACTTGACCTCTCAACTTAATCTATGAAGAGCACCAAAGTAAATAAGCTCTTTGCCAATTAATCTGTGAGGGAAAATATGTTGGATTATCAATTTTATACCTGATGAAGAGAAGAATAATCACTTGTCAGCCAGACCATTGTATGATGACAACTGATGTCACAAATGGATGATTTGGGGTATAAAAAGTGACTTCTCAAGAAGGACGTGGGTGTTCTTAATAGATTGATTGAAATCTTTTTCGATTGGCTGCCTGCTGGACTATCTTTACATGTCCCTTGCCTTTTTCCCTTTCCTGATGAACTTGCCTGCTGGACGATTTGGAGCTGACGGATGAGAGACCAGACTTGAACGTATCTGAATGTCAACTCTATTCCCTATGCTCTTGCCCACTGACTTTTTCCTCTAAGAGAAGTCTTCTGAACCATCCTCCTGCCTTTGTTGATAGTCGGAAACTCTAACCTTAAGCATCCTCTTTATGGCTTCTTTTATTTAGCGAAAGTTTTACTTTGGCTAATCACGTGGTTTTATACTACGAACTGTAAGACTCATGACTGAAATGCTTTAAATATTACTTATATGCATTGATCTAGGATTTTTAATACAATAACCAAATTGTCTAAATTTGTCTGAGTTTTTTATTGTGTCTTAATGTTCTTTCCGCAGAAACTGTGCTTAAGAGGTATTGATTTCTAAATGCATGATAGAGAGAGTCATGGATCATTTTCAGAACATCAGGTTATTTGCTCATATTCTGTGTAGCCACAGCCAAGCTCCTGGTTTGTATAATTCTGGTTAGATTGAACTTCTTTAGAAAGTTGAATCTTCCAATTGCAATACTCTATTTCTATAGCATGGTTCTGAAAGTGGTGTACTTGAGCCTGATCTCTAATTTGTGAGTTGGCTATCAATTATTGGTCCTCATTGGATGGCCAACAGATACCCTGATTTTTCACCCCTTACTCCGATAAATAAAGGTCCATCAGAGGACCAATGACTCTGTGGGTTAAGTATAGAGTCTGAGTGAAATGACTAATGTATTGTAGCAACTGCATGGGCCCAGTAAGGAAGAATAAAAGAGCTACCGCTGCAGCAAAGATTGGTAGCAGAGTAATCGTTTTATCTAGTGATGTGAAGAATTTAGGGTGCACAAAATAGATTTCCCCTGTCCAGTCAAAAATCCCAATGTTCCATGGTTTGACAGAAGGATTGATGGAGTACTACCGGAATGTCGCCTTGATTCTGACAACTTGCAGCAGGAGTGTGAGTATTAATAGAGATGCACGTTGCAATTGCTTTGGCTTAGATTGCGGTGTTTACAAATGGCTGTGTGATGTTACGCAAAATTTAAAAAGTTGTGCACCATATCGCTTAATGCAAAGAAGGTGAAGTTGTTATTGGGTTCGTTTGTGGCCTAAGATCTCGAGCTATACATCTACCTGGTAGTCTCAGTGTAGAAGACACTGAGTAAGTTGTCTGCTGTGTTGTGGTGTTTGTTGTGAGACATCATCGAAAACATCTTACTGATAGGGAATTTCTTTTGTGTGTTAGTGGTAAGCGGTTGGTATAGTTGGTCTCAGGTGCAAAGGGAATAACTGTATCAATTAGGGTGAAATTCCGCTGGTCGGGTTTTCATTTGAAGTGAATGATTATTTAGAAATAGAAGAAATAGTTTGAGTTACCATATAAGAGTGATAATTGAGTTTCCTTACGTGGAGCAGACAGATGTAATTGTTGAAATCGCTTACATATTGCATTGTGTTTTGTTTAGAAAAGGTGCTGAAGAAAATTGTAAAGGAGGTTGAGCTGCGGCAGGCAGCGAGATTGACGTCACAGTGTGTCATGCTGTGATTGGTCGGTTGGTGTAAAGCTGCACTGAGATTGGTTGATTAGATCATAGAAATTTGTGCTGTTATTGATTGTGATTGCTGAACTAGAGAATTGTGGATGAATTTAATTTCCTGGGTTTTGAGGAAAACATTTGTGAAATAAGAAATGGAATAAAAATGACATTTTTCTAAGTCTTATGAAAATGAATACATTTGGAGATGTGATCATACCTGGTAGAGTAGGAGAAGACTTACTACCTGAGGGTATGCCAGGATACACTGTATTGATAGATAAAGGATTACATCCATGTATTTGGCTTGAAATGGCAAAACATTACAGAGAAAGACGATGTCCTACAGTTTCCTCGTTACAAGACATTTAATCTGAGAATCACAGAGAATTTAAGGAGGAAATTATATGAAATAAAACCACCTCCCAGATCTGCTCAATTTTAGGCATTAATTACTTGTGAAAACATAACTCATCAGAAGGAGAAAGAAAAATATCAGGGAAGGTATAGGAGAACCATATATCTGTATGCAGAAGCTAGATGGAATGCACAACAGAAAGTATGGAGAGCAGATGTTATTCAGAGAACAAGATTGTACCTTTTGATACCAGTTGAAGGAAATGTTAGGAAACAATGAAAAAAAAGCAGAAACATTTTGAGACAGAAAAGAGTGATGCTGAAACAGAAGCAGAAAGTAGTGACATGGATGATGATCTTTTGAATGACTTGAATGACACCACCTTACAATTTCTTTTATTTCTTTTTTTGAGTTTTATATAGCGTGAACTAGACGTGAAGATATCAGGTATCAGAGTGCTTTACAAGAGTACCTGTTTCGTTACAGAGGGACACATTCATTTTTGTTAGGCACTGGGGAGATTAAGGGATTTGCCCAGAATTACAGGATGTTGAGTGTAGTTGCTGAGATTTGAACCCGGTTCCCCAGGTTCCAGGTCGACCGCTCTAGCCGCAAGGCTACATCCTCTCCCCAATGAAACTGATGGCTTGCCAAATGGAAATACAGTTGAAATTCCAAATGCCCCTGTAATGCCTGAAACACCAAAAGAGACTACACTTGTTTCTCTTTTCTCTTGTAAGGGGTGGGGGGGGGCAGAAATAAGACACCATAGAACACAATTGATTTGAATGCTCCAGATGCTTTGACTGCTCCCATTACTATTGGTCCTGTTGTACCTCTTTATAAATCGGGGTCACAGGTAAATACTACTAATACTTTGACTATATCTGCTGTCGTAAAAACTGCACATGGTAATCCACTTGAGTTGACAACAAAATATTTGCTTCAGTCAGCTATGGTTCAGATTTGAAGCAATACTACAGGTACTAAGAGTACAGGTTCCATTTTTTAAATCAGACATATATCCTAGAAGCAGAATGGGTCAGAGGTTACCACCTTGTTATCTCCCCAGAACAGGTGAGCCTCCTGAAATAATTATAATTCTTCTGAAATGACGGCGCCCATGGGAATTTAAGTTCCTGATACATCCGCATTAAATATGCAACCTGAGACAAGTAGAGATTTAACCAATGGACATATGCATTCAAATATTCTAAGAGGAGAATCTGGATTAACTCTTCTAGAATAGAATGATTGGCTCAGAGGGTTTACTACCCCAAATAAGGATCAAAGTTCTGAAACTTTTCCAGTCCCAGTAAAGGAAAGAACATTAGATGTGGCCAAGCTAAAGGTAGAGTTAGAAGAAATTATTTTGGGAACTCTTAGTCCATCTCAATTAGATATCTACTAGGAAAAGGAGATATTGTTTCTCTGTAAAGATACTACCCAACGAGCTAGACAGACACACCAAAAGCTGATTGAATTGGCTCAGAAATATAACATTGATGTTCAGAGATCAAAGGTTTTGCAAAGGACATACATATTAGACGTTAGTGACAGAAATGTGCTAACATGATTCCAGCTGGAATGAAATTTCAGATTAAGGAACTAATTACACTGATCAAAAAATGGAACAAGAAAGAGAAATGGGAAGGTAGATGGTAAAAAAAGAAGGACACACAAAGTGTTAGGATGCAGACACCTCCAGTTGTAATTGACGGAGGAGATAGAGAAATACCAATGCTATGAGGAAAGTACCCAGTGGGTTGATATTTTGTCATTTTCAATAAATTCTCAAATCCAGAGGAATGGTACAGGCAGATTGAAAGGTTTGTGAAAATGTGATAGTTGTATGGATTTATTTGAATAACTTATTTGACATAATGGTGCTAGGTGAGATATGGACCGAGTGTAACATTTCTGTGGATTGGCCTCATGAATGGTTTGAGACCCGAGATGTCTTCTATGATTCATCAGCATTTGATGTGTTGGAAAAATTGATGAGATCTTGCATTACGTCACATATTGCAGAGACAAGACTGAAGTGAATCACAAGAAACTGAAAGAAAAGCTTATGAGTTTATCCTACTTAATTAGAAATTCTAACTTAAAAAAGTACTGAATTGCCTTTTCCTTTAAGCTGCATTATTCATGGTAATGGAATTTTGTTAGTTTTGCTCAAATGTTGCTTTATTTATCTTGTTTATGCAACATTCTTTTATCAATAGACAGTTTTTCCCGTAGTTCATTGTGAGTGAATTGGTAGGAACTTGACCTCTCAATGTAATCTATGAAGAGCAACAAAGTAAATAAACTCTTTGTCAACTAACCTTTGAGGATGGAATGAACAGTCATTTCTCATGAGCATCATGGTAAAATATTTTGGAGCATCAATGTACATGGTGAATTGAAGAATGGTCACATGACAGTCAGACCATACTATGGTGACAACTGATGTCACAAATGGACAACTTGGAGTATGAAAAGTGACTTTCCAACGAGGAGGTGGATGTTCTTAGCAAATTGATTTGAATCCTTCTCGATTGCCTGCCATACTATCTTTACATGCCTCTTGCCCTTTCCCTTTCCTGATGAACTTGCCTGCGTGACGATTTGGAGCTGTCTAGTGAAAGACCAGACTTGATCTTTCCTGATTTTTGCATCATTCCCCTTGCTCAAGCCCATGGACTTTTCCTTAGCGACTCTAACTTGATCCCTTTGCCCATGCTAAGAGAACTTTTCTGAACCATCATTCTGCCTTTGTTGGTGGTAGGAAACTCTAACTTAACCATTCTCTTTATGGATTCTTTTATTTAGCAAAAGATTTACTTTCACTAAATGTGTGGTTTTATACTAGGAGCTGTAAGACTCGTGACTGAACTGCTGAAAATGTTACTCATATGCATTGATTTTGGACCCTTAATACAATAACAAATTATCAAAATTTGTCTGAGCTTTTTATTGTGTCTCAATGTTCTTTCCACAGAAACTGCTTATGAGATATTGATTTCTAAATGCATGATAGGGAGAATCATAGATTATTTTCAGAACACCAGGTTATTTTGCTCTTTTTCTGTGTAGCCACAGCAAAGCTCCTGGTTTGTATGATTCTGGTTAGATTGAACTTGTTTAGAACGTTGTGTCTTCCAATACAATACACTATTTCTATAGCATGGTTCTGAGAGTATTGTCCTTGAGCCTGATCTCTAATTTGTGAGTTGGCTACCAATTATTGGTCCTCATTGGATGGTCAATAGATAGACACCCTGATTTCTCACCCCTCACTGTGACAAAGAAAGGTCCATCAGAGGATGAATGCCTCTGTGGCTGAAGTATAAAGTCTGAGTGAAGTGACTTAGTTAGTGTAGCAATTGTATGGGCTCCGAAATGAAGAACAAAAGAGACTCCCTGCGACAAAACCACCTTTACATTAACTACAAGCTAAATTTTTTTCTTTTGGATTCCTCTCCCAACACATACAGTCTCTACTCCAACCCCTGGTCTCCTAGCGGTCTCCTCTGCCCCTCTAACCTCCAGTCTATCTGTCCTGCACCTGTCTCTGCTGCCCCTGGTGTCTCTACTGCCTTGTTTTGCTGTCTCTGCTGAATGGTGTCTCGGCTCTCCCCCTGTCGCTGCTGATGGCCTTGGATATCTCCACATTTCTTTAACTTCCACTGAGTGATGTCACTGTGTTTGGAGGTGGTGATGGGGTGGGAGTAATAGGAGGTGGGCATTAATGAGGAAGTGACCCGAGGAAGCATGGAATGGGAGCCGCATGGCACCTCACTGGATTCAGCACCCTGCCTGGGACATAATGACTCATCAATGGGGGGTACTTTTGGTGAGAGTGGGGGGGCTAAGGGGAGGTGGGTGGTAAAGAGGGTGTGACCCGAGGGAGCCTGGGCAGGGAGTCCAGACTGCATGGAAAAGATCGACACATCATGCCCTCCGCGTCAGCGCTTTGCTCCATCCAAAGTACTTTTTTCAGCGGGACCTGCGTGAGTCTCATAGCCACTCCATTGCAGTCTGCCTGAACTTTGGATTCACCCCGGTCCCTTGTGACCTCAAGTAAACTTTAAGTGCTATTGAGTTCTAAGCACTGTTTTTGCATTTATTCTTTAAAAATTCATAGCACAACTTCTACTAATTGTATTTTTGTCATTTTGGTCTTTTTATAGTCAGATAAGTATTCGTTGTGTTACTGTGTGTGTAGATATGTTGCACAAATACTTTTCAATTTGCCTCTTAAGTTAAGCCGGCCTGCTCTGTGCCAAGCTAACAGAGGGTGAGCAGAGGTTAATTTAAAGTGTGTATCTAGCTTACCCTGACTAGGATTGTTGTCCTTATTTTGACAGGGTGCAAGCATCTGCCAACTAGAGAACCAATTTCTAACAAGAAGTTTGAGGGTATTTTATTAATTAATTGTTATTTTATACTTTTTAGTTTATTAACAGGTTCATTTTAGATTCCATTTAAGTTTTGCTTACTTGGTTAGATAGTTGTTGAGATGTATATATTTTCAATCTAATGGTTTGCTGAGAGAGTCTGGCAGAGTTGTTTTATTATGCAGCATTTGTCGTTTTTGAAGCATTTTGGTTTTTAAATTAGTGTGTCTTTTATATTGTTGATTTAATTGTTTGTGTGATTTTATTGATTACATTTGTCTAAGCTTTTCATTTATTGGTTAGGTCAATTTGAGTTTTTTTATTAGTTATTTTTATTAGCTATGGTAAACACTAATTAGATTTTTGTTTTAATGTATGATATATAGTATTGAACATAAATATATATATAAAAATGCTCTTCCTATGGAAACTTTGTCCTCATTATAACTACCTATTCACGACCGCCAGTAGGTAATATATATGTATACATATATATTATCTACTGATAGTTATAGTTAGGACCGTGTTTCCATAGGAAATCAGAAAATTCTATTTTGAATAACTTTGGCGCCGGTTGACGAATCCTCGCGAAATTTTCAAAACTAATGGGGCGCTCCGCTCAGCTCCTACCCTGAAAGTCTCGGGGTGATTCGTCAAGCGGGGGCTGAGAAAAAAGGGGGGTCCCAAAACGCGTTTTCCCCATGCATTTTCCCATAGGACCTTTAGTCGAAGGTACAGCCCAAACGGCTGAACAGAATTACTTGAAATTTGGCAGAGAGGTAGTCCTCAGGTCAGGCATGCGCCTTTTGCATATATGGTGTCAATCTGTTCAGTAGTTCCTGAGAAAATTGCAGTTAAAAGCACATAAATATCTATAGCCGCGCACAGTGCGCGCACGGTACGCGCACGGTGCCGTGTGCGAGCGTAATTCTGATTGGTGGATTCATGTCAGTCAACATTCGAATCGATCGAAATCAGGACGTGTCGACCGCCATTTTGTGTGTGACAGTGAAAAAGAAAGGTGGAGAACGTGAAAAGGGGGCAGGGTACAGAGTTCCTGACTCCCTAGCTTTTGTCAGGGGGTCCCTGAAGGACCATGAAAGGTTAAATCGCGAGGTGCGCGCACGGTGCGCGCACGGCAGAATCATAAAAAAATAGAATTAAAAATCAAATTTAAGTGTTTAGATGTTAGGTGGCTCTAAAAAGAGCCGTTGTGTTAATTGAGGGACAGAGGAAAAAAAAGACATGGCAAAAATTATATGGTGCCGCACGTGTGCTGCTGTATCTTGCTCTCTATTAGCGGAATGCTGGTGTCCGCATAAGAGAGAAGAGCATTGCACGCATTGCACCGTATATGCACCCTCTTAAACAGATGGTGTATATCCAGAGGAACCAAACCAGGTGAAGCTGCCGCCGCAGATGAAGTGCTCGGCAGAGCTGCCGATGATGTGCTCGGCTGAGCTGCTGCGGATGTGCTCGGCTGAGCTGCTGGAGGGTTTTCTCTAGCAGCTCGAGCATAAGCCACAGGATGTACATCTCTAACGTGCCTGATCATAGTGAAGATACTAAAAGAGTATTTCTTTTTAGGATCTCCTCTTGATAAGACACGATCACAAAGAGTGCAGGTGACCTTCTTCTGCCCCTGTGGAAATGTAAAAAATTGCCATATAAAAGAGTCTTTCTGTTTCCTCTGTCTCTGTCTCACAAGGGTCTCCTGCTCACTCCCAGAAGATGACTGCTGCTCTGCCATTCTCAAGTACTGGAGTACTGGAAAAGCTGCTCAGCTCCTTCTCCCAGGGAATCAGAAGTAATAATGTGGGGAGTGGGTGTGGTGTTGGAAGTTTCTGGAACTGAAACTACTATAAACCAATGAAAAGTGTTGTTTCTAAATCACATGACTTGCCGTGCGAGCACGGTGCGCGCACGGAGCATGCACGGTGCGTGCACAGAGCACACACGCATGCGCGTATGGAGCACATGCGCATGAGCGTATGCGCACGGAGCACGCACGCATGCGCGTACGGAGCTCGCGCGTACAGGGCACGTACGCATGCGCACATGGAGCACGTACGCATGCGCACACGGAGTATGTACGCATGCGTGCACCATGCGCACACCGTGCACACACGGACAAAAACCGTTTATAAGTTTATAGAAGATATTAACTATGCTGTTCAACTCTATCCAAATTTAAAAAAAAAAACTGAGCCATTCCATATTGCAGGATAAAGTTGATCTATAACTATATATATAGGGAGCTTATTGTAAAATAAATATTTAAAAAATATAATAATACATTCATAAATTAGCATTTAAAAACCTTGCAAATTCACTTAAACAACCATAGGTTTCACACACGTTATAGTTAGTAATTAGCATTTAAAAAACCTTGCAAATTCACTGAAAAAACCATAGGTTTCACACATGTTATAGTTAGCTGGACATTTCACTCGTAAAAAACCAAGAAATTCCCCCGTTATAGTTAGTTCAGCTAACTATAACTCGCGTGCCCGCAATCCACTGCTGATGACGTCACATATTACATCACTCATGACATGGTCAGTGACATCACTCATGACATCACTGATGACATCTCAAATGACATCACTGATGACATCACTGATGACGTCATCCATGTGATAAATTACCACATCGTCTCACACCCTAATATAACCTTTGATACACCGACTCAAAATTTAAGAGTTCCATTCTCAAAACCATACATACTGCAATACCAATAACTACATAGCCACTTATTAACTCTTAGGTCTACATACACCTCCACTCATTCACCTGTACAGTCACTCATACTTACAGTCACAACATACAAAACTATCATATGCATTTATACACATATATAGACACTCACACACTACCAATCATCCATAGAGGTACTCTCACACCTACTCAGTCATGCAAATAATCACACTCCCATTTACTCACCTATGTGGTTATACACACTCTAGTTCACTTAGTCATAAAAATAGTATCACATTCTTACGCTCTTATAGAATCATTGATGCAAGCACACACTCATCCATACAGTCACTCTCACAATCACACACTCTCACATCTACCCACTTATATACTCTTACACGCACATATACTGCCTTTCACATATGTAGTTAGTCACAAATGTACCACTGAGATATACATTCAATCCCTAACACACCCATACATACGCTCACTCAACCATACAGTCCATCACAGATGCACTCTTAAAACCATGCACCCATAGAATCACCCACTCACACATCTATGCATAGAGTCACACACACCCTACCCACATAAACACTCAGGAACCCATACAGATACTCAGACAAGCAATCAATAACTCATATAGACACTCATATAGGTATTCACAAAACCATGCAGCCACTTATACACCAACATACAGAAACATACAGACATTTACACAGTTTAGTCACTAGTCTGCAGTAAGATACATTTAATGACTCACTTATAGAGTTAGTTACGCACCACAGAAAATCATCCATTTACACACATGTACACCCACTCATTCTTCAACAGGCCTTTCCCTATATATATTAAACATATTAAAATTGTTAAGAAACACATACTCAATGGATGATGTCATCAGTGATGTCATTTGAGATGTCATCAGTGATGTCATGAGCGATGTCACTGACCATGTCATGAGTGATGTAATATGTGACGTCATCAGCAGTGGATTGCGGGCGCGCAAGTTATAGTTAGCTGAACTAACTATAACGGGGGTTTTTTACGAGTGAAATGTCCAGCTAACTATAACTTGTGTGAAACCTATGGTTTTTTCCGTGAATATATATATATATATATATATATATATATATATATATATATATATATATATATATATATATATATATATATATATATATATATATTTATTTATTTATTTATTTATTTGTATGTATAAATACACACACACAAATATTTTAGATTATATTATATTACATCACTCATGATATGGTCAGTAGCATCATTGATGACATCACTGATGACATCTCAAATGACATTACTGATGACATCACAGATAATATCTCCAGGACTTAGCAGGATCAGACCCTGGAGGGTCACAGGCCCCAGGGCAATGTATGGCTCCAGGAGGCAGGCTGCATGGCCCCTCTCCTTTCTTTGATTTTGCCCGAGGGAGGTGGTGGTCCGACCAATCAGGCCCACCCGCCTCCATTTTTTAAAGTGCCCCAGGAAGGTGGCTGGCCCCAGGGCTGAGGGGGGGGCCATGCGGCACCCCACATTCAATGCTACAAAACGCCGGTGAGGAGGCAGTCCTTGGGGCTGCAGGAGGTCCGCATGGGCTGACCCGCATTGTTACCATTGTTTGCCCAGGGTAGGTGGCAGTCGTGGGGCTGCGTGGGCCTCTCACATTAATTTTCCATTCCTCACCCTGGGAAGGTGTCAGTCCCTGGGGCGCAGAAGGGTTACGTGGGCATCCCCTGCATAATTGTAAACCAGTACCTCTGGGATTTGGCCTACATGGGGGTTTCCTTGAAAAGAAGTTTCACTTTTGCTGCGGATCCGCGGATAATCCTGTGATTTTGTGGCTAAATGTACCCCCAAACATGTTTTTAATCCCCAGCGGAGTCCCTAGGGGACCCCACAATCAGTTCTAGGGGGTCAGGGTTTTCCAGGTCCATGGATAACTAGTTAGTCCAGTCCCGGCTTTTTCTCTAAATTCTGGGACTTGTCGACCTGATTATATTCTGGGATACAGAAGACTAAAAGTCCAAGAATTCTGAGAAAAAACAGAAATAGCAAAACAAGTCCTGCATGGATCTGGGAATGTTGACACCTATGGCCCCTGCTGCCCAGCTTCGCACCACTCTTGGGGGGTCTAGGTTATCTTTCCTGGGCCGAATCACAACTCTCCCACTCAAATAAATGAATATAGATAGATATGATAGATATCCCGTCCTCCTTTTCACAAGTGCATTAAATTCTATGGCAACTGTAATAAGGCAGACAGAAGATTCGTAAGGTTTGTGACAGAGTAACCATTTGCTAAACTTTAAATTAGGCCCATAGTCTCCACACTCAACTTGTCCAAACCTAGAAAGCGCATCTGTACCTTCCATCTCTGTCTCACATGGATAAAATGAAGGACTCAGTTAAGACAAGACATTACGCCCCTTTTCAGTAGGCATCTTTCCCATAAAGGTAGTAGGTAAAATATCCTATTCATTCCACTATAAATCAATTCTGACACTACTGCTAGTCTCTCTCAGTTTTTTTAGAGGTCATTATTCCCACTCACTATGAAGGGAGCACCTTGGGGGCCCCTCGTGCCCTCAGAACAACATTCTGGGGTTTCCATCCACGTAACAGTGGAAGTCTCCATTGAATTTGTGTGATTGTTGTATTCACTGAGGCAAAACTCAAAGCATTGGCAGCAACATGCCATCGGATCAACATATGGAAGGGGGATATGCTCTCCAGTGTCATGCAGGGCACATTACCGTGCTAACAGACATTACCGACTGAAGTATTTAGCTGTTCTACACTCGCTTGTATGGTACATCATGACTGCTACAAAACCCAATGAATTTAGTAAGACTATGACATTGGCCAACAAACCTACTACTTCCGGCAACTGTCCTTGAGGCCATCTCTCTGAGTATAAACTAACACTGCCTTTCATTAAACACCATCATATTTACTTTCCACATTTCTCAAACTCAATTTGTCTGTATAAAATCAAAACTTTCTGGAAATGACCTACGTTTTCCACCTTGGTGCTGCAGAAACCATTAATAATTGAACTTATTGAAAATCTTGGTCACAAACACTGATCCTTCAAGACTTTGCCAGGTATTCTCATCCTGACATGTTCTCCCTTTTAAAATTCTTGTCCCTTTTTGGGTTATATTTCCAGTGGCTTAGCAAGGGAGCCATGAACACTGGTGCAAGCGAGAAAAAATGGGCCCGATCTAATGGGTTAATAGTGAAGTACATCCATAATTTGGGTGCCTTGGGACCCTAACACCGTTGAGCCCGATGCCAGTGCACCTGCTGCACTACCAATAGTCATGAACCCTGGATTCTGTCAAAACTTTCTAGAATTAATCTACATTTGGAACCAGTAAAATCTGAAAAATATACTGGAAATAGAAAGCATTTTTCTGGCTCTCCTGTCCAAACACTGTCTAACACACACACCCATCTGTCAGTCCATACACTAGGTTTCCCTTATGTATATTTCATCAGAGCCCATCACATAAAAAGCCATCCCATCCAGACCCGCAAAATTCTCCCCCATCTAGACCCGCAAAATTCTCCCACTCCTCATGTCTGCTGCAGCTTTACTGCTTTCGTCATTCAGAGCCTGCTGAGCAGCTCCTTTACACCTCATTCATTCTGCCACCACTTCTTAGCATGTACTGCCACTTCCTATTGCTCATCTACTTCCCTTCGCATTGCTAAATAACTGACTGAATCACATTTATTTGATGGGGATGTAACCTCTTCAACCATCTTTATGAGTTGCTTGTAACCTGCAGTGGACTTGGCAATAGAAGTTATCAGTCTCATCTGTATTATAAGTCACACGACAATCCCATTGCTCGACAGCTCCCCTAGAGTCTCTGGATGCTTAACACAGCCAAAACCCCAGGTGAAAATGTGCCCAAGAATAAGGAATTATCAGTAGAATCTGCGGCACTAAATCTGTTTCCCATTTTCTTAGTCGGGCGCATAATGGTGCGGGTTTTCTGGCCCTCGGAGCAGTTCTTTATTTCCAAAAGAATGAGTGTTGGTGCCCAAAGCTGTGCTCAGAAGCCCATTAAGCGTCAGTGAACCGAATACCAAGGCTGTGTAGTCTTAAATCCACGGCAGGAATCTTTTTTTTTTTTTAAAGTTTAATAAGCTTTATTGAATAAATGTTACTCATAAAACATAGGCCAAACAGTAAAAAGTTAGATAATAACCAAAATATGAGATACGAATAGGCTATAGAACATAGCAGAAAGCTGTTTACATTTTAAGGATTATATAGGAAGTAAGGGGGAGGGAAAGAAAAGGGGAAAAATAAAATATACTCTGCAACTGAGAATCAAATAACAATAGTACTCTATAGAACAAGAAGGGTATACTTAACATGTTCTCATATGAATATTACAATGCTAAAGGTTAGTGAAGACAACAAAGGCAAAGAAATAGAAATCATGGAGTTTGGAAATTTTCAGAACGATTACGGGACATTTGAGCAAGTGAGATCTTCTTCAAATAAATAATTAGCAATAACCAAAATAGGTCTCTATTTACATGTGCATTACAACAGGAGGCAAAAGCAATATACATTCTATGATAGTGGCATACGGCATTCCACCAAGATTTGACTGAGAGCTTGTTTGAGCATTTCCAATTTATTGTAATTTGTTCAAAAGCTAAGGCTAACATCACATCAAGCGCTTTTCATGAAATAATAAACCTGGTGACTCTGATAAACTTCCTGTAAAGAGAAGAACATTTGATATAGGAATATGTCAATTAAAAATAATTGAAAAATGAGACTACATTTGTAACCGAAAAGTAGCTATGGGGGTGCATTAAAACAGGAGGTGAGACAAGTCAGTCAAAGGATAGTCATAGGACCAACAAGTCTTATTATTAGTGTGTGCAAAATTAGCTATGGAGATGGGCATAAAATACAATCTGTGATATAGAAAACACATAGATTAAGTGGTGGATGCAGATCTATAGATTTTTAACAACCTAGACCAGATTCTAATCCAGAAATCAATGCTCCATTCACAACCCAAATCAGTCTCCCAAGCAAGTTTCTTCTTAGTCTTAGAACGCTCCGGAACAGCGGAGTAAAAGAATTTATGAATCAGGGAGGCTTTTGGTAGTGCCAACAAAACTCGGAGAAGTAGGTCTTGTATAGACAATGAATCCTCAGGAGGAAAGGAGTAAAAATATCCAGAATCACTTCCATAAGTATCGAAAATTTGTGCAAAAATGAGCGAGGACATTTAAATGTGGGTTGGAATTGAGGAAAAGAACAGGGAGATACACCATCAAACAAATCCTGAACCCATATAATGCCTTTAGTCCTCCAAAAACTCCAAAACAAAGGTCTGTTGTTATTATTAATTATTATTATTAATTCACATTTGATAGAGCGCATGATTACCCTTAGGCATCCCAGCGCTGGTTGCAACTCGTAGCAGGATACAGTCTCAAGGCAAGTTCTGGAAGAGCCATGTTTTTAATTGCTTCCGAAATGAAAGATGATGGGTCATTGAATGGAGCTGGATCGGGAGCATGTTCCATAGTCTTGTCGCATTATAGGAGAACAAACGGCCTCCGGCACGTACTCTATTAACTTTAGGTACTGTTGCCAGGAATAAATTGGCAGATCTCAGGCTACGCGAGGGACGATGAAAGGCCATCAGAGCGAGATTGATTTTTGGGTCCGCACCCCATAGGGTTTTGTGCAATAAGCATAATGATTTGAACATTATGCGTTCTTTTATTGGTAGCCAGTGCAATGCTTTCAGAGCCGGTTTAGCCGACTGTGCTCTGTGGATGTTGTGCAGCAGCCTAGCTGCGTAATTCTGCACAACCTGCAGTTTTCTTGTGGTGGCCTTCGGGGTGCCCAGGTAGAGAGAGTTTCCATAGTCTAACCGGGACAGCCCCAGTGCTTGTACCATGATCCTATGCGCAGTTACAGGAAGCAGTGGCAAACATTTCCGCATTTGTCTGATAATGCCATAACAAGTAGCTGCTAATTGAACTGCTTGGTGGTCAAATTTAAGTGACCTATCTAGCCATACTCCTAAGCTTTTGATCCTTTCTTTGGGTTTTGGAGGTGGACCCAAACATTTGGGCCATTTCAGTGTAGGAGAGGTGATATTGGCTAGCGATTATGGAAGAATTTAGTACTTCCAGTAGCACAGGTAGTATAATATCCTCTACCTTGCGCAACAGGTGCACAGGGGCTGCATCACAGGGGGATCCTGATTTGATTTCATTGAAAATTTGGGAAAGCGTGGCTGTGTCTAAAGTGGGAAAATCTTCTCGATGTGTGGATCCATCCCTGAAATTTCTGATTCTGTGTCCTGGTTCTCGGGGCTAGAAGCTAGGGGAAATGAGTTGTAAATATCCAGACTTTTATTGTTAAAAAAACTCTGCTAGTTCCTTACAACGTTGAGGTGCAGATTTTGTAGGTAATTCAGGTGAGGGACAATTTGTCAGTTTTTTCGCTATTCGGAAAATTTCCCTCAGAGCGGTGGCTGCCACTTTGATTTTCTCCTCATAATATTGTGCCTGTGCTCTCTTAGTTTCTATCTGATAAATTTTTATAGCTTCTCTGTATTTCTGTTTTTTCTCTAGGCTGTAATCTTTCCTCTAGGTCCTCTCTAGTTTTTTAAATTTTTGTTTAAATTCACGAACTTTAGGGGTGTATCATGGTGATCGTTTGTCCTTCGGTCTTTTTTTAATCCATTCGTGTGGTATAATGGAATCCAGGGACGATTCAATCCATAGGTTAAAGTTGTCAGAGGCTGTACTGGGGTCGGGGTCACCTAGAGGTTTAGAGTTCGATAAAGTTGTGGACCAGCCCTCAGGCGAATGTTTCGCCCATGCTCGGTCCCAGCTCTTTGCAGGTTGAATGTTAGTAGTTGACGACTTCCAGGCATCGGGATTACAAAATGGTCCGACCAAGGGACTGGGGAAGGACTATCTACTGAGAGCGTCTTATCATTCGAGAATACTGGATCTAGGATGTGGCCCTTATCGTGCGTGGGGCTCGTGGCTTTTTGTGTTAGTTATAAGGCCTGTACATTTTGGGCAAGGCTCAGAGCCTCTGCTTTATTGGGGTCCTCTAAGTGCAAGTTAAGGTCACCTAGAATGGTAAAGTTTGATGCGGTGCTTGCCAGTGTTGCCACATTGTCTGCAAGGGATTCGACTAATGCCCCACAGGGGCCCGGGGGGCGATATATCAGAATTCCTGATAATGAGCATGTGGGGGAGAAGGTGAGTGAGAATACCATACTTTCACAGTCTTGAATGATATCGGCCTCGATGATCTTTAAGGATAATGGTAATAGGATGATTATACCAAAGAGGAGAACATAGAAATGTGTTTCTAGAGATTATCTTTGGTTGACAGTGAAGCCTTAACAGTGAGCAAGTGTGTCTAAATAACGGAAGAGAAGTGAGAATAGTCTTGGCAGTAAATGCAAGAATCTCTTTGATTGAAAAAGGGGCAAATAAACGACGTTCAATAGTAACCCATAAAGGGGTAAAAGAAGAAACATCTGTAAGAAGCCAGTAAGAAGCTTCTTTAAGACAAAAAGCATTATGATATAACCGAAAGTCTGGAAAATTCACTCCTCCGGCAGATTTTGGCTTTCTAAGATAAGACAAAGAAATTGTAGATTTTTTATTGTTCCACAAAAATTTGGAAAGAAGGGAGTCTATTCTTTTGAAGTAAATGGAAGGAATGTGATCATTGAAAAGAAATATATCATATTTGGAGTGATCATCATCTTGATAGAATCAAGGCATCCCCACCAAGATAGAAAAAGAGGATTCCAGGAGGAATCAAGTTTGGCGATATGGTCAAAACCCTCTTTGATATTTATTTTGACCAAATCCAAAATGGAGTTGGTGAACCATTTACCGAAGTATTTCATTCTAGAGCTATTCTAACGAAAACCAGTTAAGTCAAAGTGTTACTTATGGAACAATTTGGTAATAGGAAGGATCTCCGTCTTGTCAGAATTCATTTTATAACCCGACACTATTGAAAAATCCGAGATTTCTTGTAATAACGGGGGGATATAGGTTTCTGGGTTTGATATAAAAAGTAAGATATCATCTGCATATACAGAAAGCTTCAAGTGATGATCTCCATAAAGGAACCCTGAGATAGAAGTATTATGACTGATATGAGTTAGAAAGGGTTCAAGGGATAAGATAAATAGAAGAGGAGATAGGGGGCAACCCTGTTGGACACCACGGTGAATTGAAAAACGGTTTGAAACAAGGCCATTAACTATGGTAGACACAGAAGGTGTTGTGTAAAGTAATGAGACAAGTGAAATGAATTTAGGGCAAAAACCATGCCAGCGAAGCGCCTTAAAAAGAAAAGACCAGTCTACTCTATCAAAGGCCTTTTCTGCTTCAATAGAAACCACAGCTAGAGAATAGGATAGAGTAGATGCCTTATTTCAAACATTAAAAAATAGCCAAAAATTATCAGAAGTTAATCTGCCTTTGTCGAAACCACACTGTTCTGGACCAATTAAATGTGGTAAGAGAGAGTCAAGATGTAATGCCAGTAGTTTAGCGAACTGCCTTTGTTGAAACCACACTGTTCTGGACCAAATAAATGTGGTATGAGAGATTCAAGACATAATGCCAGTAGTTTAGCGAAACTTTTATAATCTATATTTATCAAGGATATAGGGCGGTAATTCTTGCAAAATGTAGGATCTTTGACTTCTTTGTGAATAAGACATATAGAGGCCTCCAAGAAGGTACCACTCACCTTACCAGTAGTGCAAAAATATTGAAAGAGTTTGAAGATTTTTGGGAGCAACAAATTTGAAAAATGCAGTTAAAATTCTACTGAAAATCCATCAGGACCAGGGGATTTATTTTCTTTAGGGAATTCAGAGAAGTAGAGATTTCCTGGATCGAAAGATCCATATCTAGGGGAGTAAAGTCAAGTTCTGTAGAAGAAGGGGGAGGAATACTGCCAAGATAAGAATCAATAAAATAATCAGATGTGAGTGTTTCTTGAGTATATACATTTTTATAGATCTTTAAAAATTCATCTAAAATATGTTTCCGTCTGCTGACTGAATGGAGTCAACACCCTCTCCTTCCTAGATTTGAGAAACTTAGCTAGGAGTGATCCAATTTTGTTTCATCCACCATAATACCGGGCACTGTTTCGAAGCAGAATAGAGGAAGCATTATCAGTAGAGATTTTATTAAAGTCTAGGTTTGCACGGACAAACTTCTGCAAAGTGGAATCCGATGAAGAAGTATAAAATTGATGTTCTTTTTCCTGGATACAAAATCAATGATGAAGCCCTGAGCAGTGGCCTTAAAACTGCCCCACACCAAAGCAGGAGATACAGAGGGATTTTCATTAAAAGAAAAGAACTCTTGAGCAAAGGAAGTGAAGGAGGAAGGAAAAATTGGATCTTGTAGAAGGAAATTGTTAAATCTCCATTTAAAAGATTTGGGCTGCGAACGGAGCAAATCAAAATCAGCAATCACCGGAGCATGATCTAAGATCAAAATGAACTCGATCGAAGAAGAAATGAGATTTTGAGCCAAGGACTTGGCAAGGAAGAAGTAATCCAATCGGTTAAGGGACCATGTGGAGGGGAGAAAAAGGAAAATTCTGTCCGATCTGGGTTATATATTCTCCAGGCATCTACGAGATGTGTCTGCGTAATTGTATTGTGAAATTGTTTGTGAGTTTTGTGAGGAATAAAACGTACCTGGGATTTGCGGTCAACAAAAGGGTACATGACCTGGTTGCAATCGCCTCCAAGGATAAAACATTCATCTTTGTGTTGAATACACTTATTTCTAATAGTAGGTCAGAAAGTATAATCTGGTTGAGTCGGACCATATATATTAAAGACAGTCAAAGAAATATTGTTAACAAGTAGTTTAACAAAAATCCATCTACCATCAGTGTCTCTGTCTAGCGTAATAATTGAACCAATCCAATTGCGTTTAAGCTTAAGAGCTTCAGTCTCTGTCAAGTTAGTTTCTTGTAATAAGACTAAGGTGCCGATTCTGATCCTGGAGAAACCGGGTACGAACCGTCGGTCGGAGCGTTTTCTCCGTCCGACTCGTACCCGGGAAAAAAACCTTACAAACATGCAAGTACGATTCGCACGGTAACACCATTTCCGTACGAATTGTAAAAAACACCGACCGACGAAAAAATACATACCAATGTGATCCGGGACAGCGCCGACGTGACGTCGGGACGCATTCAGGCTGCGTTTCACGAACCAGGAAGTACGATTCGAACCGACAGCAGTCCGGACGGCAATATTTTTATGGCACCCAAAAAGTGTCGGGAAAGCGAAGTACGCAGCGATGCGAGCGGAATTGGGGGCCCGGTACGCGCCGTACCCCCCCAGCCCCCCGTATGTGCGCGCCGTCCCCCCAGCCCCCCCGCGGATGTATGGTGCGTCCCCCCAGCACCCCGCGGATGTACGGTGCATCCCCCAAGCCCCCCCGCGGATGTACAGTGCATACCCCCACCCCTGTATGTACGGTGCATACCCCCACCCCCGTATGTACGGTGCATACCCCCACCCCCGTATGTACGGTGCGTACCCCCACCCCCATATATACGGTGCATACCCCCACCCCCGTATGTAGGTGCATACCCCCACCCCCGTATGTACGGTGCGTACCCCCACCCCCATATGTACGGTGCGTACCCCCAGTGCTATGCGCTGGGTGTACGCACCGTACATATGGGGGTGGGGGTACGCACCGTACATACGGGGTGGGGGTACGCACAGTACATACGGGGGTGGGGTATGCATCGTACATACGGGGGTGGGGGTACGCACCGTACATACGGGGGTGGGGGTACGCACCGTACATACGGGGGTGGGGGTACGCACCGTACATACGGGGGTGGGGGTATGCACCGTACATACACGGGGGGCTGGGGGGATGGCGCGTACATCCGCAGGGGGGCTGGGGGGGGATGGCGCGTACATACGGGGGGCTGGGGGGGACAGCACGTACATACGGGGGGCTGGGGGGACGGTGCGTATGCAGGCACATGTCTCCATGGTTGCTATTGAAGTTCGCTCCGTGCGGTGTTTTTTCCATACGGTTGTACAATCGGACGGACTTGATGGATCGTACTTACGCGCTCGGACTTCAGTTTTCCGATTCGTACGTAAAATCGTCCGGGGACGTGTCGGACACTTTTTCCGACCCGAGGACGTGTGGGGGAATTTTCCCAATGCGATTCGTATGTATTTTTTCCCATGCGAATCGTACTTGCCAGTTTGTACGGTACTTGTACGATTCGGACGGAAAAAAATCCGGATACGATTCGTACGGGGAAAATTTTTCCAGGATTAGAATCGGACCCCAAATCAGGATTGTAGGAGGCTAAATGTGAAATAATTCTCTGCCTCTTTATAGGATTAATAAAACTCTTTACATTCCATGAAACAACTCTGAATAGAAGAAAATAACGTTATATATGCGACAATATAGTTAACAATAGTTAAGGAGTATAAGACAATGAGTAGGCAAAGTAAGATTAGAAAAGGAAAACAGAAAAAGTTAGAGGGAAAATAAGTTACAAAAAGAGAAGACAGTACATGTCAAACAAGAATTGACGACTGCAATACATACCTTCCAAAGGGTACAAAAAAGGAAAAAAGACTGGCGACAGACACTACAGACAACATAACCAATGGAGGGAAACGCATCACATCGGGAAGTCAAACAAACAGAAAACGGGAATGTGAAGCATATCAGATGGGTTGCAATAATAATAGAGAAAAAAAATGTGACTTAATAGGGAAAAATCATCAGAAAACAACCTATAAAGGAAGTAAAATGTAATGATTAAAAGTAAGATAGCATTAGCTACAAGATAAAAAGTCAAGTATTAAAAGAGGAACCAGCAGTCTCCATGGAAGTCGCAGAGTGAGAGTTAATGAATTTCCTGAAGGTCCGCAGGTTCTTCAAAAGTAGATGTGTGGTTTTGAAAGGTCACCTTGAACAAGCAAGGATAAAATAAGCCATATCGAGCACCTAAAGTGCAAAGAGTTGGTCGTAGTTCAAGGAACTCTTTCCATCTCTTGGCAGTTACTGTAGAAATATCTTTGGATAAAAACAGTCTAGCTCCAGACCAAGATAGTTGTTTCTTCGTCTTGGCTGTATTTAAAACTTGTAGAAGGTCAGTAAATTGCAGGAATAAGAGTATCACACCTCGAGGTTTTGAAGGTGTGGAAGAAGAAGATAGGCAGAGGCCTAATCTGTGCGCTCTTTGAATATTCAGAGAGGTTGATGAAGGTAAATCCAGAAGTTTCGGGAGAAAAGAGAAGAAGAAAGACACCGGGTCTCCTCCCTCAATGCCCTCCAGTAGACCATATAAACAAAGGTTATTGAGTCTGTTCCTGTTTTCAAGGTCTTCAGCAGATTTCCTTAAGAGCAGAACGTCTTTCTCCAAAGATGAAATTCTTGTAGAAGCGGCCTGAACAACACTAACTTGTTGTTCTACTATCGAAATTCTAGAGTCAAGTGATGACCATTTAATGTCCATGTCCTGCAAACGAGTATTGGTCTCTTCTATAAATGGTCTCAGTGACCTTATCTCCTCCAAGATACTATCCAATGATACAGGAAGGATAGTCTTCATGGAGAAGGAGGATCTTGCTTAAGTCGTTTTTTTGCAAAAGAAAAGACTGTAATTTAGGTGGAGGCGAAGAAATTGCCTTAGAAGAGTTTGATTGAGCCATAGTTACAGGAGTATGCAGGTAATCCACCAGGGGATTAGAGGAAAAAGACTTCGATAAAGGCAAGCCAGGAGAAAGTTTTTTACTTGATTGCAAAAGTTTTTTACTTCTGTCCATTTACCAGAGGAGATACACAAGTTTACTGAGCGTTAAAAAACTATTCAAAAATACCAAAATGATGATAAATCTCCTGAGAAAAGAGAACAGTGAGTGCAGATGGAGGTCTTTAAATGCAGATATGGAAGACCAAAAATCCCAGTCAGCGATGAAAGTAAGGTTTAAAAAGTTAGGAAATAAATACCTGAAGAAATATCCAATATTGTATGTAAAGATTTCCAGTCAGGAAACTATTCAAAATGGCGGCCAGAGAATGCCTTCAGAAGATTCACGATGTCACATGGAGCTGCAAGCCTCTAAACAAATATCAGGAACATTTTGTGGGTCACCAGGTGTTCCTCCCATGAAGCATCCCGTTTTTGTGGAGGAAAACGGGATAAAACTGCTTAAAAGCGTAACGGCATCTCCGACGCGATGTGAAGCTCCAGATCAGATGGCCATCTTGGATCACGCCATGCGCCAAGTCCCACACCAGAGATCTTTAATCAACTAAAATGCATTCCCTTACCCTTTATCCCTTGTGTTATTCCCTCTTTTGCTTTCTATATGAAGAGAAAACTAAGTGCCAGTCCCCAAAAATCAGTGCTGGTGGCCCTTACCAGCAACCACTGTCTCAAATTAAGCACTGCCTTGGAGTTACTGTACCAGCTCGTAACAGTTACTCCTGGATTAAAATCAGTGCTTAATATGAGCTGGCGGTTTCCAGTGCTCAGGTCCGGTACTTCATTTTCAGCTCCGGCTCTAGTGACATTCTACCACATGGTGGTGCTGTCTGTCATATTTTGAATTAAGCACAACAGTGTTTAATAGGGCAATATACATTCAAACCGAATAACGCCTGTCATTCACACCATTATTATAGCATTGGGTGGCCTGGAAAAGTTTGAATTGTCATAATTATAGGAGTGCGATGGTTAGTACTTGTGTTGGTTCTGTCATTAGCAGCGCTGGTAGGGGCAAAGGGTGATACAATGTGCAGTTCCCTCTTGAGATGGGCAGTGCTCTTACTTTTTTACAAATGTATCCCTAGGTGAAATTATTGGTTCATATATCAGGGACCTCGTAATTAGACGGTGCATCTACAGAAATGCACAGCTACTAGCACTTTCTTAACCAGCACTACCTGTCCCACCAGCTTTTGTCCCAATCTGCACTTTCTATCCCATCAGCCCCTTCCACCACCCGCCTTCTGATTCCAAATTTGTTCCTGCACGTGGTGTGGATCTTAAGATGGAAGTCAATGTCATACTGAATTGCCCTCGGATTGAGCACATGTATTCTAATCCATAGCATGAGTCGAGAGACACTCACTTGTAACTAATTGAGCTACTATAATCTTCTGTCTGGATGCATCATCCTGAGTATATTTTCCCCATCTGATAAAATCACCCAGTATTTGGAAGTGATTAGAAACACTCAACACTTGACATAGGCCCACAACCCAGATGTGTCCTGTAATGTCATGTGTCATGTGTCACTTTCCTTGGCACTTTCAGAAAAAGTTGCATCAGAAAGCAAGTGTTCTTTCTTACACTCATGCCTTTTGACGCCGCGTCTCGCATGAGATCATTAGCCTGGAGGCACTTGATGCTGGAAGAGACACGGTGTCCGCATACTCCGAGACAGGCCTCTGCTGCTGCCCGTCTGCCGGCATCCTGCTATTTATAGGCAGGTAGGGTTCAATTCTTGGGCGCTCTCTTGTGCAGGCCACATAGGCCCACAACCCAGATGTGTCATGTAATGTCATGTGAAGGTGGCATGCTCTCTAACCGCCAGATCACCGCAGCATCACTCCAAATGACAGCAGGCCCCCCAATGCCCCATGGAATGATGGGATTGTGTTTTTTTTAAAAATGTTCTGCCCGAAAACTTTCACTGGAATAACTGAAGGAACTTTCCTGCTACAGGGCTCACACACAACTACAAGTCCCTCCATAATCACGGACCTGCCTACATCAACCACCACATGATGTCCCACCGATCAAGCACAAAGCTCCGCTCCTCCTCGCTCACCGTGGCTCATGTCCCCAGCATCCATCTGAGCTGCTGCGGAGGGCATTCCTTCTCCTAACTTGTTGCCAAGTACTGGAATGACCTCCCACGCCACCTACTCACCTCCCCATCGCTTGAAGACTTCGGTAAAAAGCTCTTTCACCAAGGCTCACAGAAACTCAGCGCCTGGAGACCCCCAAGGGTGACAAGCTGCATTTTACAAAAACCTACTGATTGATTGATTGACAGGACTGGGTCTATCCCTGTTGCTCTGTGATCCTCTCTGTTACATGGATAATCCTGTCGTTCTCACCAAGGAGATGTGCTTCTTCAAGAGAACTACATATTTCCGAGACAACTTTCCTTGGCACTTTCAGAAAAAAGTCGCTTCAGACAGAAAGTGTTCTTTCTTACACTCATGCCTTTTGACGCCGCGCCTCGCATGAGATCATTAGCCTGGAGGCACTTGATGCTGGAAGAGACACGCTGTCCGCATACTCAGAGACAGGCCGCTGCTGCTGCCCGTCTGCCGGCATCCTGCTATTTATAGGCAGGTAGGGTTCAATTCTTGGGCGCTCTCTTGTGCAGGCCACGGAGAAAGACACACGCGGACTGCAAGTGAGAATAATATGAAAGAGAATGAACCAAGAAATGTCAATGCCAATAGGTATGCCCTTGGCAAATGAGGCAAATGTTATTCTAAAAAATATATATATCTAGGAAACATATCCGACAAAAATGCCTACACGTGGCAACCTTATGGATGCAATAGCATTTTAAACGTTAATACAAATCACCAAAAAGGCTGTATTTCTAGTGGGTTTTTTTTTTAATATAACACCATCCAGTCATAATATGCTTTTTATTATAATTTTCTTTTTTGGGAGGGGCTTAGGCAAATCTTATTTATTGCGAGATGTAAACCAATTTGTTCTAACCAAAGAATAAGATTTAAGGGTAGCATTCGGCCTTGGTAGTGAAAATGCTGTTTCATTACTGCAGGAGCAAAATTAGGCTGCTACCATTCTCGAGTCCACTACGATTTCTCATGCACGGCATGCTTTTATTAATATTGATACTGAAGGAGACTAGAAATAAAATCACCAACTGACGAAGCACTGAAATCACAAGCAGATACAAAGTCATAATGTCAATTAAACCCTTTATCACACAAACATACCTGCAATCCCTGCAATATAAACACACGGTATTTAAAGTTACTATAGAAACAAATAAAATTAAAAAGCACACCCTTTACCAGATCTGAAAAGATTGGAACTATTTTGAGGGGGGTGGGAACAATGTCACTGGCTATGGGCAGTCACTCAAGGTAAAGGAAGCCAATGAGTATAGTGGGCTGAGTCATTGCCCCCTGCTGAATGCAAATATGAGTAACAATGTAATGTACCAATGAATAAAGCCCTACTTACCAAAAGGCCCTCTATGTATATATATCTGAAAGGGCAGACCTAAAAATGACCACATGTGCACAACCTTAGCTGTCTAAAAGCTCTGCTTTCCGATTTCCAGCAAATTCTTTTCGGCAAGTTGTTCCAAGCGTTTGCACACAGAAATGTTGCTCCATGTATGTGTAGTTACCGTGAGTTGTGAATGTTGTCGGGGTTCCAGGCACAATAGCATTTTGCTTGCTGGAGGTTTCTCCGCATGCTGAAAAGGGTCTTTTTTATTTTCAAGAAAATGTTTACAATCACTTGGAGGTATCCTAAAGTTCGTTCCTCTGGTCGCTTAACAGAAGCTCCAGCCCTCGAAGTTAATTCCCGCCTTGGTGAGTTACATGCCAACATTTGGTCAAAGCTCAAAAGAACTGTAGCAAGCACCATATAAAACGCAAGTTGTTTGTAGGGATTCAGAGTGATTGTGCACAGCAGAACACCGGATCCAAGTGAATGCAGGTGATGTGCACGAGTCAACCAATGCAACGCTCTCCTAACCATACAAAGGTATAAATATCAATGTATTAACCTTGAAATAATTTGGTATGCTCCCATGAATACCTGTCCTCTGGATTTTTGGCTGGAGTACCCTAATGTTACCATGAGGCTACCATACTTAAACCACATCTTGTTTGCTGACCCAATGAATACATGCACGAGTCAGGAGTGAATAAATGCACATCAAGGCCTACGCTATGTAACAGGGCTCTTTTAACGAGGAGGGTTCCAAACATTTCCATTGGGCCTACACTGCCCGTTCACTCAAGTCCTCCCCTATGGCGCTCTGGTTTTCCTGCTTCTGCCCTCCGCTCATGCAGTTTGCGTGGCTGACTGAGCTTTTTCTGCAGCCACTACAAGGCTCTCGAGCACCTTTCAGCTCAGCTTTCACACTGAACCTCCCCTCAAAAAAGCAAATTAAATTCCAACAACACCGGCCACAGCTTTGGCTGCTATTATTTCTTTGTCTACTGAAGAGTGCATAGTGCCCCCTAGAGGAATTACCCGCTTAGCACCCGATTATGAGTTTGGCCATGCCGGTGCCCCACTCACACACCACCAAACCCGTGTGTGCACCGCCCACCAGACTACGACTTTAGCAGTCTCTGGCGGGTGGTTCTATGGCAATTCCATGACGGTGCCTATGAAATAGGCACAGCAATGGAAGCGTCAAAAACAGTACCTGCATGGTATGGACTATTGCAGTCCATGCCGTGCAGGTACTGGGAGGCATGCACATGGGGAAGTGGGCAACATGTGCCCTCCTGGATGCACCCAATTGCCCTGAGGCACAAGGGGGCCTGTGCTTCCTCTCGGCTACAGTTTTCAGGGAATAGGTACTGCCATAAAAAACTGTGACAGAGAGGAAACTCGTAATATGCTTAGCGGGACCACAGCGGCCCCGCCACGCATATTGCGGCCTCAAGACCGCTATGACACCCCCAGTGATCTCTGATCCCTTGCGGTTGCGGTGGTGCAATGGCGGTCCGACCACCCTAATTGTAACAGGGCGGTCAGACCGCCGGTTTGGCGGTGGCTGGACCACCCCCACTTCATCTTCAGGAGTCTGGTGGTCCTCGGATCTCCAGACTCCTAATTAGGTCTTTAGTCTGAAGCCCATGCTTTTTCACCAAAACACACAACACTGCTAATACTTTATTAGTCTTGCACAGTTTTTTAAATAAAAGCTCCTTAACTGACCAGTGGAATCACTTTTGAGACATTTAAAAAACTTTTAGACTATAGCTGTGGGAAACGGGCCTTAGTCTAAACCTTTATTTTTTTCAAATAACAACTACAGTTAGCTGAGGAACGCTTGCTACAACAGTATATGCACTTTGTTTGATGTCAGAATGCAATCTTTCTTTTATTTAGTTTAAAAAAAATAGCGCTGCATGTTCTTATTGATCCAACCACACTAAGCAATTAAACAGACCACCATTGAAGTGTAGGTTGAGGACCATACCCCAAAATGTATACCTTATCCATTGTTATGCAACATCCTTCTGTCAAATCTCGGTCTCAGTCATTAAGAGAACCTTTGATGGTAGCTTAATTTGTCCTTTGTTGTTGTGGAACCCCTGTTGTTTATTTGTGAATGGGGATTAATGTGAGAACATCAGATTTAATTCCTGATGTGGTTTCACACCTGTATTCTAGTCAGTCTGAACATTGCACTTTACTGCTCCTTAACTTTGAGATATAAAGATCAGGCATAGAGGAGTGGGGCAGCGGTGGTGACAGAAAGCAATAAGAGCACAAACGGAGACTAGCAATGTCTGTGAATGTATTTAGGAGGAATACTTGTGGATGTGTCTGGCCTGGAGCTGCCAGCCCAGCCACGCCTACGGAACCTGATGGTGGGAGGGGCGAAAACAAGACTATTCTGTGCGTATAGCATTCACTTTTCTGAGTTAGGAAAAGGGGACTAAAATGAAATGGGTAAATATGCAATTTACAGGAGTGGCTGTGGTGAATAATGTAAAATGGATGAACATTAATAAAAATGAGGGTATTGCTATGGATCTTTCCTGGTGGTCTGGGTCAAAGCCAAGCAGATGTATGCGTGAGGTTACATCAAACATGGACGTTTGACCTGGAGAAGTAATGTATCCTCAGGCTTCGGGTTTCATTCAATGTTTTTCAGGAAGGTATGGAGCCGCATGTGGCAGAGAAGTAACATATACCACCCTAGTGAAGGAAGATGGCACTTATTAGACATGGACTCCATTGATGTGGTAGTCCAAGGAAGGAACAAATATACAGTGAACAACAAAACATTGTGGTTGCTCATGGTCTTTGAGTGTTTACTTTAACCACTTAAGATATGTTGGCGTATGTGATGACAGAGGCAGCATCAATTGGATCCACCTTGTATCTAAATAAAGACAAAGTAACCTCAAAGTACTGGATTCGGTACAGATACTTAATGACAAGTGATATGGCAATACAGTGTAGCATATGCAAGCAAGAGAAAAGGAATGCAGTGCCATGGAGTAAAAAGTCACAAAAGCTACCTAAGGCACTTTCCACAGTATGCCACAGGGGAATGCATGCCTGAATGAAAATCAAACAAAATAGTGCACAGCCGAAATGTGGCAATTGCATCCAGGAGGCCGAGATACAATAATTAACTAAAATAAATTAACATTATTTCAAAAAGTTTACATTAAGTCAATCTAATCCTACAGGCAGCTACCTCTCATTAATGGAAACTTGCATAATATGCAGACAACCTACCGTTTCCTGTAAAAACAATACGAACTCTAAGGATTGTGAGATTTCACTGCTATCCGCTTTACAAAGATGGAAGATATGCACACATCACAGTCCCCTGCAGTATTTTTTGCAGAATGTTTCAGACTTAAGTCTTTCTAAATGGTAATTCATCAGAGAACTGGGTTCAATGGTTCTATTTTCGGCTTTAGATGCAAGGAATGGTGCTTATCTGCTTATAGGTCTGGGGAGTCAGAAAGTATATTTTCGAAACAAAGAGGTGTTTTGATTATAGTAAGCTGAAGTATCCTGGAAGTAAGGGAGCCTGCTGCTCCCTTACAAGAATCCCAGTTTTCTGGTGGAATACTGCTTTTGTGGACTCACTGCCAGTTACAGGGACTTGTGTTTCCCTTTGAAATGATATACTTGGCCTTAAGTCACACAGGTAAATTGCAGAAAAATCAGAAGGTGTAAGGGTTCACATAAAGGCAGATTGGATCTCTACAACCATGCTGGAGGGTTTGGTTCAGGGTACAGGGTGCAGGGTACTCAGTTCTGAAACACAGTGAAAGAGGTATTCTAAACTGAATAAAGTCATGCAAATTGCAGCACACCTTCGAAGTCCAATCTGCTTTCAACCGCACGTTAACCCAGCCTCTTGTTTATATATGGCTTTGAAATAGATACCCTGTGGTAATTCTGGTGATCTTCAGCAAATCTATTCTCTTGAATTTGCTTCGTGGCTGCAGAAAGCATTGTATGCTTTGTGGGACATATGTCAGGGTGATGCAAGAGATCTTATAGTGAGACAGGATAGAGGCCAGTGGACTATAGATTATGGGCCTCATTTATAATATTTTAATGCACGGCAGAGCAGGAAGCCTTCCTGCTGCGCAGCCGTGCATAAAAAGAAATCGCAGGAATGCGCCTTGTCTACAAGATACAGCGCATTCCTGTCCTTCTCCCCTGCACCGGCACACAAACAGCAGCCTTCACCTTCCTTCACAAAACCAATCATTAAAGGTATTTTCCGCTTTTGCGGCGGCCATAGAAACAGGAAAGAACGAGGAGAAATAAAAGTATTTCTTCTCGTTGCGCCTCCTTACTCCTCCCCTGGAGAGGCGTCGGATTCTGACCCTATCCCAAGTTTACAAAATGTTGTAAATCTGGGAATGTTCCTTGTATGTTGCGTGGGAACACCCACTGCAACACATGTAGAACTCCCCTTTACCCAGAGTAATGCATGAAAGGGAAACATATTTTCCAGGCCATGAAAAGTCACGCAGGGTGACTTTACATGGCCTTGTAAATATGGGGAAACCCATTGCACTGCCAGTGCGTCAATAGAAGTGACACACCAGCGGCGCAATGGGCTTGTAAATAATTCCCCCAATGTTTATATATAAAAGGATCGGGAACTCGATCCCCAGAATGACAACCTGGAAGAAAATATTAGTTTTCAAATTCAAACCATAGTAAACAAGAGCGCACTGCAAATAGGCATAAATTGTTTCTTTTCGAAAGAATGAGAAACTGCTTTGAGCTTGATGAAAATTTTGAAAGTCACATTATGGCGGCACTTTATACAAGGAGAGGATACATTTTTGATGAATGAGGGCAAGGGATGTAACTTAATAAGAAAAGTGTTCCCTAAGCTGAAATCAAGTATGGCAGTGGATTTTAACTTTGATGTTCATATCAGGAAGATCCGGGTGTGAGCGTCTAAACAAAGGAGACTGTAATTTTTGGAATTGTAGTGTATAGTTTTGAAATAAAAGGACAACATTTAGAAATACAGAGTAAGAATCTGAAAATGAGTATGCTGTGTATTAACATGTAGATAGTATGATAGCCATGGTGTTAATGTATCGCAAAACAAGCAAGCCACACTTCCTGTTATGACCAGATATGGGCAGCAAGCCATATCCGGTTAGAAATAGCAGCTACCTATTTCTAAATATAGGATTTTTTAAATATATTTTGGATAGGGAAAATTGACCCTCTAGTTTAACCGGTGCTTTAGGGAGATTGCAAATAAGAAAACATATATAGATTTTGTTTACACAATGCAAATGTCTTTTAATAGACTTGATTAAGTCGGTGTCTCCAATTTGTTTCTCTTCGCACTCACATTCTGCCGAAGTTGGTATTCTTATATACACCCACTGTGACTGGGTGAGTCTGTGATTAGTCAGGACTAGTGGCTGAGTGTACTAATGCATCCATTGCAGGGATCTTTGACTCCATGGTAATGGGTTAATTGTCCCAGCAGGTATAATCAGCCTCTCACCCTCATGGGTTCTGTAATCTGTCAGCTGCACCAAGAGTCCGCCTCGTGTTGAAGATGCACTCTGCAGATACTTCTGCTATGTTATTGGCAATGATCTGAGAGAATGAAATTAAGGTGACATACGCAGGGGCTGCTCCTCCTAAATGGTGGAGGAGCGTTGCCCCGCCTGCTGTGAGCGCAGCAGGCAATTAGTAATAAATAAAATGGCATAATAATGTAATTTTATTTTGCCACCAGCTCGCACTGTGTACAGTGTGAGGGTGAGGCAGGGGGGCGGGACTTCTGTCCCTTACAGTGCGTATGTCGGGTTGGCCGATTGGCTACTTACGGCCCGCTCGAAAAAGCGCCCTGTACACCCAGCAATCCATTGGCTGTGAAAAAGGCACAGGGCCCCAGCCTCAAAATGGGCGCTGGGTTAGCCTGCTCCTACCAATCCTGAGAGCAGCTCCAGGATTGGATAGGGGTTGCGTTCTACTGGGCCGGAAGCAAAGTACTTCCCTTTTCTGCTTGTGGACGTCACACCAACATTGCCAGGAGTGCTGCACCAGTCTAAACATAATTGAGTTGAGTTGGGCACATGGCACCCACTTCATAGTTTTGTATTGCCAGCCTACGCTGGACATTTATTCAGTGGCTGCCGGTAAAGTATGGGGGTGGCGAGGCGGGAGGGTATAGGGGGCTTTGAATTTAAAAAAATCACTTACCTGATCTCGCCGTGTCTGTCCATAGCTGCGTCTTTCTCACGTCGAGTGAGTCTATTCCGGGAATCGGGAAGCACCCAGGCTCCCCACAGCCAATCACAATGATGCAAGCAGCGTTGTGATTGGTAAGCACCCAGGCTTCCCTGAGTCAATCACAAAGCTGCAATGCAACATTGTGATTTGTCTTAGCGCCATGGCTCGGTGCTCAGCCATGGAATGGGGGCCTGGGCTTGTGCTCCATGCAGGCCGTAATGCAGGCCATAATGCAGCCTGCATGGAGAATATGCAAAGCGTGCATCAATGTTTGGCCGGCCCGAGAGGGCACATCAAACATCCATGCACACTTTACATAGTGCACAACAACTCCTTCTCCCCGACGTCAGGGGAGGCAATCCCCACTCCCACTACTAGCCTGACCATCCAAAAATAAAATGCTCATTCAGCAGTGGGGCGACGCTCCTCCGCCTTAGCAGACGAGCCGCCACTGCATTTATTGCAACCAAATATGACTATATCAGCACAGTTTGTCATTACTGTAACAATGGCTTCTGCTTTTCTTCCTGCAGCATATTTCCTCTTTTAGAATATTCTCCCTACTTATGCGACACATCCATGTCTCCTTTTGCTCACATCAGTTTATTTACTCATGCTGTAGTGTACCCTTGGATGCTCTGGACTGAGAGTTTTGCTTTAATTACTACATGGGTTTCACAAACAAATCTCATCCATTTCTATGTTGGCATGTAACACACAGAGGTAAGTGACAGCTCTTTCCAAGTCTGATGGTGGCTAATTACTCATTACGTTGTGTAAACTTTGGCTACTTTACAAACTCTCTCAGCTGGAATCCTCTATGGTGCTCTAATTAGAAACCTGGCTGGACGTGACAAAAGCAAGCACTACTTTTCACAATAGCTGCACAATGCACAAGACTGCTCAAAACTTCATTAAGATTTCTGTCATGCGATGCCCTGCACTTCCCAGCAAACAATATATCACCCTGGAAAAGCACAGTGTCCTCAATACCCTCCAAAACCTTTTCCATGATGCGCTAGAAAACAGAGGCTGCTGTGGCAAGCCCAAATGGCATTCTCTTGAATTGGAAGGTCCCTACCGTAGAAACAAAAGCCGTCAAATGCTTGCAACTCAAGTCCAGCTCAACCTAATGGTATGCAGAAGACAGATCTATCTTAGAGAACAGCTTTGAAGATTATGTCATCCCTACGGGGAAGCGGATGAGAATCAACACAAATTTCTTTGTTCAAACTGCGAAAATCCATGCACAGTCTGAGACTCCCATTCTTCTTGCGGGCCACAACCAACGGAGACAACCAAATTGATGACTCCACTGGTTCAATGACCCCTGACTCACACATCCTCTTGAGCTCCTCAGATAAATCATCTCTGATGCGATAGGGCACATTGCGCAACTTATGCTTGACAGAAACCGCTTGATCATTCACCTTGATAAGATGTTTGAACCCTTTAATGTGCCTCAACTTGTCAGCAAACACACTCCCGCATCTATGAGCCCAGTGAGTCAAACCATCACCCTGGATATGCTCATCCACTACAGACACCTGTTCCTTGGTGCCTGGTCTGCGGGTCATCTCAAACACCCCCTGGTGCTACCATACCTAACTATTTAATCCTTTCTTCACTACATAAACCTTCCCCCTAATGCACATTTCCTTAAAAATCAAACTGGTTTAAAAAAATCTTTTTTATTCTATCCTCCTGCCCTCATAAGATACAGCATTTCTGTCTGGAGGTTCAAGTTGTTTATCCACCCAATTGCATTCAAACAAGTCCTCGGTGATCACTGTCATACGAGCACCAGAATCAACCAACAAATGAATGGATTTGCCATCATCAATCAAATCAACAATAGGATCCGCAAAATCATCAGAATCATCCTTGACCACAAGCATCAAGTCCTTCATGGAACTCACTCATGTCATCTTCAGTATAAACTGTGCTATCATTCCCCCTATAGTTACATACTTTGGCAAAGTGTCCTTGTTTACCACACTTGTGATAAGCGGCATTTCTCACTGGACACAACCAAGTGTTGGGAAAATGAGAGCAGCACCCACATTTCATGCCTAAATTCCTTTGCTGACCTGCCCTTTTCTCAGGTCTAGCGACTCCATATCTAGTACCCCTCTGCTCACCTAGTTGTTTTTCCCCTTGGTCTTTTGCCTCTTTTACCAAACCCACTACAGCTTTGTTGGGTTTTAACTCCTTAGGGGATTTCTGTGATAATGCTATGCTTTTAACAATGGAAATGGTTTCCTGCAATGAAGTATTTTTCAAAGTAAGAAGTTTCTCTTGAACTTTTGTATCCCTACAATGCATCAGGACCTGATCCATGATCAACTGTGATGTAAAATGCTCAAACTGGCATTCTGACACCAAAATGCATAACGTAGCCACATACATCACAATGCTTTTATCATCTTCTTGCTCTCTAGTGAAGAATTTGTGTCTTGCAAAGACTAAACTCCCTTCTACATCAAATTATTTTTCTAACAAAGCCACTACCTGGTCAAACTCATTAAGAGGTTCATCACCACCAATGACCTTAAGATGTGGTAAGTGTTTCAACACAGCCTGACCCTCTAGTCCAAGATTGTGCTCCAAAATAAGCTTTTTGCACTCAGCACTGAATCAAATCCGCCCCATGGTCCCTAAATACTTGGTAAAAGCCCTATACCACACATTCCAGCTGACCGGCGGGTATCCTGGAAGCTGTAAAAAAGGGGGAGGAGCTTGAACACTGCATATTTAAATAGAATACAACTTATGTCGGCACAAAACAGATATTAATAATAAAATAAACTTGTATACACAACTAGCGTAAAACACACAGTCATTAACTTGTAGTGTTGCCGAACTTGCCACCACTATGTCCCAAATGTTTAGTTGAAAAGTAGTTGGTGTTGTGAAAAACTATATATTTCACAGTACCTAACAAAGTGCAATTTGGAGGAAAAGAGGCCGTGTAAAAAAAACAACAGATCAGCCAGCACCCACTCACGTCTTTTGCTGGTGCAAGCGGCCTTGTACTGCTCCATCGATATCTGTTGCCAGGTCCACCCCAACTCTCACCTAGTCTCCGTTGACCAAACAGATATGTGCTTGCTTCCGTCAGATTCCAAGACGTTGTGCCATGATGATAAAACAAAATAGGTCCAACCCAACGACTTGCACAAAACAAAATGAAATCTGTGTGCAGAAGAAAACGTAGCGGCAAAACGTGGATTCCTCACCCGCCTTTGCGCGCGCCTTGAAACATGACATCTGAACGTAGATTACTAGCCTGTAAACCACAGTTCTTCCGGAAGGTGCGTAGCCAACCACACATGTAAAGCCGAGCCTGGTTCACTGATAGAATATCAACCCCCAAAATATCCCCATATACAAATATTGAGTTAGAAATATCGATGTTAAAAATATTGATACTATATTTATAATAGTAAGTACAAAAATATTGAAAAAATATATATCGATGTAAAAAATATAGTTGTACAAAAGATGAATTTTAATATATGGTGACAAAATAATATTAAATATATTAAATAATCAAACTAACTTTAAATAAATAAATTAGATTTAAGATACATTTTAGCAAATATATTACAAAAATGTGATTAAACAATTTAACATAAGTAAATAAAATGTAATCTATTATATATATTTACTTTAAAACAATTAATAAACTATTAATTTTATAATATTTAAGCCTTTATACTTAAATGTTCCACTTCAGTGAGTGCAACAGTAGGTAAAGAGTTGGATAGCAGAGGGGTAAACATTACTATTCCCACTCCAGCGAGTGCAACAGTAGGGACAGTGTTGGATAGCGGAGGGGTAAAAATTACTATTCCCACTCCAGTTAGTGCAACAGTAGGGAAAGTGTTGGAGAGCGGTGAAATAAAAATTACTATTCCAACTCCAGTGAGTGCAACAGTAGGGAAAGCGTTGGATAGCCACTGGAGTCAAGCCATTCTGGCTGATGAGGGCTGAAAGCCTGAAACCAGTCCTAGGATGCATGTTTCCAGTCCAGGGAAGACCTGGCCTGGCAGTTCGGGCTGGACTGTTTCCATTGGGCGCAAAGTCAAGACTGATTTGCACATGGCTGGGTCCAAACTGGAATGGCATGGTGAGCAAAAAAACGATGGAATTAGGCCCAGATCTCTGTACTGGGGTGAATGTATGACATTGCTCTGCATTCTGTCCATCAATTGATGTTTTTGCATTTATCACCCCGATTGGGACGGGTATGCTCAGACGTGGGTCCAGTGCTTTCCATGCCACTGGAGTCAAGCTATCCTGGCTGATGAGGGCTGAAAGCCCGAAACCGGTCCTAGGATGCTTGTTTCCAGTCAGGGAAGACCTGGCCTGGCAGTTCGGGCTGAACTGTTCCCATTGGGTGCAGGGTCAAGACTGATTTGCATATGGCTGGGTCCAAACTGGAGTTGCATGGTGAGCAAAAAAACAATGGATTTAGGCCCAGATCTCTGTACTGTATGACACTGTTCTACATTCTGTCCATCATTTGTTGTTTTTGTTGTTTTTAGGAAAGTGTTGGATAGCAGAGGAATACATATTTCTATTCCCACTCCAGTGAGTGCAACAGTAGGGAAAGTGTTGGATAGCGGAGGGGTAAAAATTACTATTTCCACTCCAGCGAGTGCAACAGTAGGGAAAGTGTTGGATAGCAGACGGAGAGAAAATACTATTTCCACTCCAGTGAGTGCAACACTAGGGAAAGTGTTGGATAGCGGAGGGGTAACAATTCAGTTCAAAATTAAAAACAAACAAAATATCACCAACACAAAATATTTAAAAAAAAATGAAAAATACATAAAAATATTCTAAAAAATAGAAACCTATTATAATTTTAAATAGATATGACAAATACCTAGAAATATTATATTAAATAAATTTAAAAATAATTTACAAACAAATAACTTATTTTAATTCGAAATTATTTATAAACAAAAACATTAATTATTACTAATATTTAATCTTTTTTATTTCCTACCCTATAACACCGAACAATTCACAACACACATCTAGATTTTTTTTAAATGTACCTCCATAATTAACATAATTAACTATCAATTAAAGAAATACTATTCATTAAAAAACAAATTAAAACTGATAAATATTCATTTACTCCACAAATGTTACACCTATACAACTCACACACAAAAAAATTAAACAATTACCCTTATTATTATCAATTGATGAAATAATATTAATGATCAACTAATTATTAATAAATTAAATTAATTAAGCATACATTTCTTTCCACCCTCTACCCCTATAAACCCCACAACCCACGCCTAAAAATCATGACACCATTTCTATAATTAATTTTAAAATAAGAAATAATATCAATTAACAACTACTTAATAATTAATTAAAAATAAATTACCTCCCACCCTTTACCACTATAAACCCCACAACTCACATCTAAAATGAATTACACAATTGCCATATTTAAATTTTAATGAATTAATTAGCATTAATTTCCAAATAATTATTAATTAATTAAAAATAAATTACTTTCTACCCTTTACCCCTATAAACCCCACAACCTGCTCCTAAAAAAATGACACAACTAACATAATTAATTACCAATTAATTATTTAATCATAATTAACAACCAATTAATAATGACTTAATAATAAATTACTTTCTACAATTAGCACTGTAAAATCGAAATTAAATAAATATTAATACATTTAAAAAAATCAAGAATTTATGATAATTCAATTACTTCCCACCTTTTACCCCTATAAATCCGACTACCCGCTCCTAAAAAAATAACATGATTACAAAAAGTTTAAGGATCACAATCTCAATTTATTATTGAGGGGCCCTAGGACAGGCACACTTACATCATCATTTTTAGAAGTCAAACTGCAATACACTTTAGAATCTAGCATAGATGACATCCAGACCTCTCTTGCGAAAAAACGTTATCTGCAGTTTAGGTATGGTGTACCTCCTCTATGTGCTGTTACTTATAAGTGAGGGGGTAGTTCCACAAAAAATTGTCTGTCTTGTAAAAACTGTATGGAGACTGACCTACATGTGCTGTGTTTGTTGTCCTATCTACGAGGCAATAAGGAATCGTTGGTTACGACAGCTTTGTAGGAACCTTGGAACTTCCCATTGCACACAGGCTGATAGGATCCTAAAATATGATACCGGTATGCCAATTGTATATTCAGTTTCCCCTTATCTGTTTTAAATGCGGTGTGCACGTCGTGCAGTTTTAAAGAAAGATCTAGTCTAAATCAACCACTTTATGCCTTTAATATGACTCGGGACTTGGGTGCCGATTACGATCCGGTAAAAACCGGGTACGAACCGTCGGTCGGAGCGTTTTCCCCGTCCGACTCGTACCCGGTCGTAAAACTTTACAAACATGAAATTACGATTCGCACGGAAACACCATTTCCGTACGAATCGTAAAAAACACCGACCGACGAAAATATACATACGAATGTGATCCGGGAATGCTGTGACGTGACGTCGGTACGCTTTCAGGCAGCGTTTCACGACCCAGGAATTTCGATTCGAACCGACAGCGGTCCGGACGGCAATATTTTCACGGCACCCAAAAAGTGGCGGAAAAGCGAAGTACGGCGCGAATCGACCAGAGTAGGTGGCCCGGTACGCACCGTACCCCCCCCCCAGCCCCCGTACGTACGCGCCGACCCCCCCAGCCCCCGTACGTACGCGCCAACCCCCCCCAGCCCCCGTACGTACGCGCCGACCCCCCCCAGCCCCCGTACGTACGTGCCGAACCCCCCCATCCCCCGTACGTACGCGCCGACCCCCCCAGCCCCCGTACGTACGCGCCGACCCCCCCATCCCCCGTACGTACGCGCCGAACCCCCCTGTATGTACACCCGTGTACGTGTCGAACCCCCCGTGTACGTTCGAGTCGTACCCCCACCCCTGGGGGTACGCACCGTACATACACGGGTGGGGGTACGACTTGAACGTACACGGGTGTACATACAGGGGGGTTCGACTCGAACGTACGGGGGCTGGGGGGGGGTCGGCGCGTACGTACGGGGGCTGGGGGGGTCGGCGCGTACGTACGGGGGCTGGGGGGGGTCGGCGCGTATGCGGGCACGTCTCCATGGTTGCTATGGGAGTCCGGTGCGGACGGTGTTTTTTCCATCCGGTTGTAACCTCGGACGCACGGGATGGATCGTGATTCCTCGGTCGGACTTCACCTTTCACATTTGTACGGTAAATCGTACGAGGACGTGTCGGACACATTTTCCGACCCGAGGACGTGTGGGGAATGATTCCCAATGCGGTTCGTATGGACTTTTTACCATGCGAATCGTGATTGCCAGTTCGTACGGCACTTGTACGATTTGTACGGTAAAAAGACCGGATACGAGTCGCACGGGGAAATTTTTTACCGGATCGTAATCGGCACCTCTGTATTTTAACCTGTTTTTTAATCACATGATTTTGTATTATATGCCCGAGATACTTGGGGTCCATTAGTATGGCGGGCGGATCGCCACCGTTAAAACGGCATTGGCGATCTGCCCGCCATACTACACCGCCCGCATGTCAATTACCCCCCGCCATATCAGTATGGCGGGGGGTACCGGGGCGGATGGGAAGACCGTCCGCCGCTTTTTTGCCCGGTCGACGAGTCGACCGGGCAGAAAAGGGTTTAAAATTATGGCGGTGTCTGCTAGACACCGCCATCCATATTAGTATGCAGGCGGAGAGCAGCCTTCACCGCCACGGAAAGGCATGTGGAGTTCACAGTTGGGGGCCCGTTGCGATCCCCAGGAAGTTAGGGAGGTAGGGGGTGCACATGGGGGGTACCTATGGTACCCCCCTGCATTTGCATGCACAATGCGGCAGGCACCGCGCGGTTCCTGCCACTTTGCGCATGCAAATGCACAACATGCATTTCTACCATTGCGGCGGGTGCTGCTGAAAGCACCGCCCGCCGCAATGTTAAAAATGCATGATGCGCCTGCCTGTGTTGTGGGCGCATCCTAATCTCCCCCACGGGACTGCCGCACATATGGCGGGCGGTCCCGTTTTCCATCAGGATGGCGGGCGGACAAAATCCGCCTGCCATCCTAATGATGCCCATAGTGCCCATCAAGAAATTTAATACATTTTTAAATATTTTATTGTTCCCATATTTCAATGTGTATGAAAAGCTTTTATATTGAAAAATCGGTATTGATTGTACTGAATTTTTAAATGTTTTACTTGTGCTTTCATGGCCTTGTGAGGCCGAAATAAAGTATCTCTTGACTTGGCATAATTAATTAGCAATTAATTCATTACATTTAATTAACAACCAATTGATAACCAATTAATAATAAATGATTTGCCATAATTAACACTATAAAATCTAAATTAAAACAAATATTAATAAATACAAAATAATAATTAATTTATTATAATTAAAGTACTTCCCACCCTATTCCCCTATAAACCCACAACCCGCTACAGAACTAAAAAACACAACATTTAACTAAAATAAAATTGCTAACTACTAAAAATGTAACACATTTATTAAAAAACAAAAACAATACTTATACAAAAAAAGTCACATACATTTAACATACATATTAAAATACACAACACAAATAAAAAAAAATCAAAATTTTAAACAACTATATTTGTACAAATGATATTAATGAATTCGATATTTTTAAAAACGATATTTCTTATCTTAAAGTCGATATTCTAGACCAATAATTTTTTGCTGTAGATATTTCTGTTGCAAAAACAACAGTTGATGGACAGAACGCAGAACAATGTCATACATTCACCCCAGTACAGAGATCTGGGCCTAAATCTATCGTTTTTTTGCTCACCATGCCATTCCAGTTTGAACCCAGTCATATGAAAATCAGTCTTGACCCTGTGCCTCATGGGAACAGTCCAGCCCGAACTGCCAAGCCAGGTCCTCCCTGGACTGGATTTAAGCATCCTAGGACCGGTTTCGGGGTTTCACCCCTCGTCAGCCAGGATAGCTTGATTCCAGTGGCATGGAGAGCACGGGACTCACGTCTGAGCATACCCGTCCCACTCGGGGGTGACAAATGCAAAAACAACAGTTGATGGACAGAATGCAGAACAATGTCATACATTCACCCCAGTACAGAGATCTGGACCTAAATCCATCGTTTTTTTGCTCACCATGCCATTCCATTTTGAACCCAGCCATATGCAAATCAGTCTTGACCCTGTGCCTCATGGGAACAGTCCAGCCCGAACTGCCAAGCCAGGTCCTCCCTGGACTGGAACCAAGCATCCTAGGACCGGTTTCGGGGTTTCACCCCTCTTCAGCTAGGATAGCTTGACAAATGCAACAGTTGATGGACATGGCATTTGTCACCCCGAGTGGGAAGGGTATGCCCATCAACTGTTATTTTGGCATTTGTAGATATTTCTGTGTCACGACATTTCCAACTCGATATTCTGTCTGTATTACACCAAGCCCACGGCGTGCCTGGAATCCAAATGCCCTACCTCCACCGACGTCCGGTATCCCCAGTGTGCGCAATGCCGTTACCAAGCACCTCGCGGCACACTCGCAGCATTCGATTGCATCACCAGAGACAATTGACCTCTGAGGGATGCAGATTGCTGTGGTCTTCCAACCTCCAATGCGCAGGATGGCGATCGCTGAGAAGTTCCAATTTGCGCTTGTGAAAGCGCCCCCAGGACAGCCAAGATTCAGCGACATGGACACAAGCACCCTCAGTGCACCACCAGGAATTACACGGACTCACTCTGAGGGTACAGGCGCTCTGCTGCAGTGTCCAGGTGCACCAACAGCTCACCAATTCTCCTGTGACTGAATGTCCAGAAAACCTCTCACTACACCGAGGCCCGACATCCCATCGGTGAAGGAGGCAACATGGACTATAGATATGCCAACTCCACAGACAATCTGGACACTATCCACAGGACGGGAGGAAGACAGCTCCATAGAGGGTTTACAGCGTTGCATAAACAGGAACCAGCCAGCTAGTACTACACGCGTGGGTGGAGATACAGAACGGTCTACCAACTCATCGCCAACCACACCAAGCCAGGAAAGTGAGGAAACAATCAGTTCAATGACCGTTCATTTCCACAGCTTCCAGGGAATCAACCAATAGTCCTGGAGTTTCAAATGTCAACATTCTGTAACCATGGAACAGGCTTCACAGAAGGGAAACAGGTGATTTTGCACTAGTTTGCGTGGGTACTAATCTCTCTAATGTGCTGGAGGTGTTAACTGGCACATTCCTCTGTCAGTGCCATCGCTATTCCTGCAATGGTCTATGATGGATGTAACTTGGTTAGACATGATGTTGATCATCCAATTTGTCAGGTTATTGGTCTGCCACCATTCCCTGCATGTTTCACTTCATCTCTAACCAGATATCTGCCTTCCACTGAATTAAAATTCAGTGGTTATCTCGCTGAAGGGTTAATTCATATAAATTTACAATTAATTGGCTGATTTAACATCGCAGTCCACCTCTAAATCAGACTTTGGGCCCAATTCACAAATGGCCTCCACATTCGGGGTAGAGGCCCAGCGCAGTCATTGCTATAGCTAGGTACTGCAATTACCCTTTTACGGAGTTCCCCCCATGAGTTTGGGACCCTCAAAACGACTACGGAGCCGCCGTCACAAGTGTGGAGGGTTTTTGTGAATCAGACCCACAGCGTTTAGCACCGAACACATAACAGCTTAAAATGCAAATAATCCCATGAGAGTTTGATTATTGCATCTCATCATGGCAGCCGAACTTGTTCTGTCTCTGCTTCCATGGATTCATTGAGGAGGGGCTGCAGTCCTATTTCCTGGCCTCTGTCTCCCCATACTTCACTTTCATGCCGTCTATCCTGAGAATCTTGTCTATGTGGCCATTGTCTCCATCCTTCACACTATACAAATGTTTACAGCCACCATTAATCGCAATAGTGTTAGTGTGAACCAGATGTTTTTCAAAATGTAGCAATTTTGTTCTCCATGGTATTTGAAACTGTAACGCCCACATCGATGTCTAGTTGTACCCTTAAAATGTAAAGGAAGATGGTGATTGCTTTGCTCAACTGTTCAATATTTGGTGGGTTTCTTTTCACTTCTTAGAACTTTGTGATACCAGAATATTTTTTATTAAAACAATGGTGTACACTGCGAGTGGCATACTTTAGAAGCCGCACAATAGAGCAGACTGCCACATAAATACACACAGTAAGCTACAGGCAGCATTCAGAACAACTGCATGTATAATTCTGCAGCTTCTCCATGCTGGACACCACTACTAGTGTATTTGTGCTACCCCCACTGAGAAATAACGTACCATTCCAATTTCAGTACTGGAGCAGCACAACTGATAAATGATTTTTGGTGTACCACTTGTGTTATTGAAAACTAATCTTTTAAGAGAACGCTAGCGTCAACACAATAATAACTGCCCCCATTAAATTATTAGTCCCCATTGTCTACAGTTGAAAGTTGGACCTCAGGTTTATGTCCCAAGTCCAGTACTCAATCGCTCTTTAGTTAGGTTTGTGCTTTACAGATAGACTTTCTACATACTTACTTACCTACGTGCTTACAAACAATGATGTGGTTTGGTATGATGTCCTTTTCCATGGTTTACTTTGATAAAAAAAAAGTCCACTACTGCCAAATAACAGCAAAAGAGCCTCTAAAAATCACATTTGAAGGACGGTGGCTTGTTCTTCCTTCACCTTTGGCAAGTTGAACACCAACACAGCTGCTAAGACTATTTCTAGGGAGAATTAAAAGATTGCTCAGAGTTGTCTTCAAAGTAGACCTGCTTATATACAGGAGGCAGTCCACTAAGAATGTGAACTCCTGGTAATTACAGCAGCTAAAAAATAAAAAAGAGACCATAGCACTTCTCAAATTCCCCAACCTGTACTACCATGGGTGGGCTGCAAACAAAAACAAATGTGAGTGTATATTATTGTTATGTTTGCCTTTCTGCATGCTCAAATCAAAAAGCCTGAGCCACATTTTCTCATTAGCTCAAATCATTTAATTCAACATCAAATACCATTACAAACATCTCTTTTAAGTTACACTTCTATGGGAACTTCGAAGACCCTAAGATTCTGATCTATTCAATAGTGACCACCTTGCACCAGTTTCCAGCATTTCTTGAACACTTTTCATTCCGTATGAGTGAGAAATTAATCAAAATAGTCACCAAAGATGACTGCAATATACTTTGTGAACCACATCCAGGTGCCATTTTCAAACTAGCTTTCAACCTGGCGATGCCGCAGGTCCCATTATCAGTTTCTCCCAAGCAAAAAGTAGCATTCTTGAAGGGTTGTATGGCAGACTATTGATCACAAAAATATGGTCTGATAGAAAGAGTATGGTCTAACTATTCTTTAAAAAACGATGGCTCTACTGGGTGTAGATTTTCTAATATAAACTCCAATGTGGTAGTGTTTATGTGAATTATATTTAAGCCACAATATTTTTGTCAGACAACATTTAGTACACAAGATTCTGGTACCATACATTCTGGAGAAATTCAGCACAGGACAAGTAACACATGCACCATAAGAAGTAGCTATTATGTCCTCAAATCATTGCTTACTTCAAACCCACCACTACCTTCTCTAGCTGGAGAAACTATGCGCCATTCAGCAATTGCCATCTATCAATTTGGCTTGTTCTTATCTTGTGATCGATATCATGCCACCCTCTAAATAACAGAAAATATGCTCTGCATACATGGCACTTATTGCTCTTCCCTTTAGGTCCGATCTGCCTACAAGAATCAAACCTATTGACCAAGAGAGACTTATTGCATCCATAGGATTCTAAGGTTAGGTCCTCTGCTTTTTCCTGAGCAAAAGACACAAAAATGAGTAGTGAAAATGGATGATCATATATACCTGCCAAAATGCCAATCCTCCATACTGTATGTCATGCTCTCCATCTGGATCCTATGTATGGAATTGTTGAGACTCTTGATAGAGAATCAGGCATTATTCATCACCAGTATGTTGTTGACACTCATCTGAACCTAGGGACATTGAGGACCTCCTCATATTCTCTTAGACACAACACTGGCATACATCTTCTATATGCTTAAAAAGCAAAATAATATGGCGCACATGAGTCTCTGAACTCCAGATGGGCAGACTCAGTTGCACCCTATCCCAGTAAGCAAAGTCTATAGGCTTCTTTCAGTACTCTCACATTAAAGTTCCATCATCAGACCTCACTGTTCTTCTCCCATCTGCCAGATTTAATTCAGCTGTCATAACAATAGTCATACCCCACATCCTTCTTGGCAATGTTGCCCTTGCAAGTTTACAACAATCCCAAATGGCCTTTGAGTATATCTACACTGCCTCGTAACAGTGTGAGAATGTCACGACAGCATTATTAAAGAATTTTACTGATTGCCTATGAAAGCTAGAATATAGTTCAAGCTCACGTCTCTTTTGGCTGGGCTCTGCATCTGAGCAAACCTCCATACCTAACTGGTCCAAAAACATCTCAATGCTTCAGGAGGATTGAGAAACGAGAGCCCACTCATGCTGAAATGCTCAAATTCAGAAGCAGAGAGAACCTAATACATTTGAGAACTGGAACATCAAAGTGGAATGTTTTCCTTTCTGGACTCTGGAAACCACCCACTCTAATATCCTTTTAAAGTAAACTAAAACATTTAATTCCCATGTCTTCCAGGAATATCCACAAAGTTGACCATCTCCTTTCAAAAACACTCTATCTACCACCTGTCATGCTAAGAGTTCATTTATGTTAAGTGTAGTAGACTGGACAACATCCAATTTAATTGTTCTTTATAAAACGGATCGATTCCCAACGAGTTAGAGGAGTACTGCAAAAATAATACATTAATACATTTGCCACAAAGACTAGAACATTTTATTGCTTAAAGATTTCAGACTACTGCTCATTCACATCGTGAGACATGCCAGAACTTTTGACAGTGAGTTCCCATAAAAGAGCCAGTGACAGCAAAAAGGGTGTCTGACAGCCCTTGTTGAGTTTGGTTCTTGTAGTCTTCTTTTAATTTTATGTGATCATTGATGCTTCTGGAATGTTTTTTCACGGTGTGTGAGTGTGTGCGTGTGCATGAAAGGATAGATCATACTCCGCAAGGGCAGGTGCCACTGCTCATGCAGCCAGTCTCGCACTGGTTTCCATCTTGGTTTTGGCTTGTTCCAGTCTCCAACCTATGGGCACCAACCATACACTGAGTCATTAGTTGCTTGTGTCTTTGATCCATCGCGTTGAGCAGATATTCTGCTGAGGTTCTATGGTTGTGTATCAGTTTGTAGGGTTTAATTTGATATTCTATTTTCCTCACTCATTGCTGCTCTTTTGGTTGACTAACCTTTATACCGTAATGAGTCGTTAACTCAGTCATTTCTCTGTACTTTTTAATCATTTTCAGACTCTCACTCTATACGTCATCTTCGGCCTTCCAGCAACATTCTCCATACAGCTGAATGTCTTGCTCTCTTCCCTCCCCAGCACTCCTACTTTAACACTCTACCTAACTCAGATTTTAGCCCTTTCTCTACCTCTAACTTACTAAATTCCTTACTTCTTGTTGACAAACACAGCGGTCTCTGAATCGTATTTTCCTCTGCAGCTTCCTCTTTTTCCTTACTAACATCTTCCTCTTCCTCCACATAACATTTTCCTCTCTCATTATTTTTTTTGATCCCTCTCGCCTTCTTTCCTGTTCCTTCCGCAGAACCCGGAATGGAACATTCTATCATAACAAGCCTGGTATTTTTGCACAGTGCTATGCTCTGAAAAAAGGCATGCTTTATTTCCACAGTGAAGCTTAAAGTATTAAATTTGTATGACTGTTATAAATATTATATGTGCAGGGTGCCAGTAGTTCCTGTGCTTCTCTAGTTTGTACCGAGAGTTTGAAATTAACCCTTCCTGAACACCTGATTTAAACTGGAAAATGTAAATATTAAAGGGTTGTCATAGCCAGCCTGACCTTGGCTATTTTTTATGCTAACTTGTGGTGAACTTCTTAAAGTCATCCAAAGTGAAGAAAATATGAAACAGAAGTTTGTTGCTGAAGATAGCGAGGGCCAGTTGTCTGTTTGGATCCTTCCTGTGGCAGCAAACAAGCTAAGGTGGTTTTAAATTGGCAATAAATTAGCGCATGGACGCCATTTAATGGTCGCCAGGGGTTGCAGCTGCAACCCTTGGCTTGCCTCTTGCTACCCCTAGCACTGCTTTTGCGACCCCTGGCCTCAGAGGTGGCAAAAATCAGTGTTCAGAACACAGGAGCAGCTCTTCCTAATGGACCCTGTTTGGAGCTCCACTTGCATGTTTTCTGTCAAATGTTTTTTATTATAAAAATAGTGAATAATATTATTCACTATTAGTGTAATAGAAAATGGAGTACAATAGCCGGAAGATGACCCTATCTGGAAGTTAAGGTTTGAAAAAAATGGTTAAATGTATGTTGTATGCATGCTTGCGGGTAAGAGTGTGTTCATGTGCGCGAGAGGGGGTGAGTATGTTAGTATGTGTAAGCATGTGTGTGTGAGTCAAAGTAAAGGTCAAATGGTGTGCGATGTCACTTCCAATACCCCTGGCATTTTGGTAAATTGAACTCCATGAATAAGCGTCATTTGCTTTGCATTTAACATGTAGTATTTTAGATATCTCTGTAGCTGAAGCATTATTGTATGGATTGTAAATGGACTATGGGTAGTCACAGGTGGCCCAGATAATCATTGATGCATCATATGACCATTAGGTAGCTCATGCATTTCATTGAGTAAGCTGTATTCTTGTTATTGCCAGTTATTGCACATTCTTTCTTGAAAGACTTAGAGGCAGCTGTCCCTAAATGCCCTTATCCTACTCACTTTTCAGGCTTGGTAAAAACCACTTGCAGATGATATGGGCGTGGAATATGGGAGGAGGTACCTCTTTCCTCTGAGAGGAAGAGCTGACATAGTATGCATGCTTCAGGAGCGCCCTGGTTTCTGACTAGAGCTATTGTGGGACTTCGGAAAGTCTAGCACCATCTCTCACTTTTAAACAGTCTGACTGCAATCCTGCTTTATGAGACCAGAGACTTCTGTCCATTATAATCAGGTGCCCCTGTGAAGGGGAGGAATGTGACAACATGGAAGGCAATGAAGAATGATAAGCATGTTGATGTTGCTGCTCCAAGAGTGCTTACCTGATGTATGCACAACTGTGTGTCGTTCTCTGCATGTGTCTGAGTGTGATGTGCATTCATGAGTCTGCATATGTGAGTGTAGATGTGTCTGTGTACATGAATATGTGTGTGTGTACATGTATGTCTTGTATCAGTAGGTAGGTGCACATATATTTTTGGTTGTTTGTGTTTCAGTGCGTCTGTGTTGGAGTGTTTTTCTGTATGCCTTTGCCTCTTCGTATGTCTGTTGCTGTGTGTCGATTTCTGTGGCAGAGGATGTCTTTGTGGGTGTAGGCATACATTCATATGTGATCAAAATACTGTTGGTGCTGAAACGCATATAGTTTGCTGCCTAATAAACCTTACTTGGATCATTAACTTACTGGGAGTGGCCATGGCCTTTCTTCGTGATTGTGGAGGTTTGTTGTGGATGTTGTCAGGCCCCACGCCCAGTAACGTGCCACACTTGGGGGTCTGGAGCTGCTGTGTGACTACAGTTATCATATATATATATATATATATATATATATATATATATATATATATATATATTACCTACTGGCGGTCGCCAGTAGGTAGTTATAGTTAGGACCCTCTTACCATAGGAAAACCGCAACATTCTATTTTGAATAACTTTGGCGCCGGTCGACGAATCCTCGCGAAATTTTCAAAATAGGTGGGGCGCTACGCTCCGCTCCTACCCTGAAAGTCTCGGGGGGATTCGTCAAGCGGGGGCTTAGATAAAAGGGGGGTCCCAAAACGTGTTTTTCCCATGCATTTTTCCATAGGACCTTTAGACACAGCTACAGCCCGAACGGCTGAACAGAATTACTTGAAATTTGGCAGAGAGGTAGTCCTCAGGTCAAGGAAGTGCCTTTTTTAGGTTTGGTGTAAATCTGTTCAGTAGATTCTGAGAAAATAGCCTTTAAATCAATATATATATCTGAGCCAGCTTACGGTGCGCTTACGGTGCGCTTACCGTACGCGTACGGTGACGTGCGCGAGCGCGATTCTGATTGGCTGTTAGATCTTAGTAAACACTCGAATCGGTCGAAACCAGGAAGCGGCGGCCGCCATTTTGTGTGTTTCACTCAGAAAAAAAAGGGTGATAACTTGAAAAGGGGGCAAGGAAGAGAGTTACAGACCCCCTAACATTTGAAAGGGGGTCAAAGAAGGACAGAAAAGTACAAAAAAAACATTTATTAATTTTAAAAAAAAATCGCGGGGTACGCGTACGGTAAGCTCACCGTACGCGTACGGTAAAAAAAAAAAAAAAAAAGAAATGAAATGCAGATTTAAGTGTTTAGATATTAGGGGGCTCTAAAAAGAGCCGTTGTGTTTATTAAGTGATTTTTTAGTGCTACCTACAAGTAAGTACCGATGCAGAGTCTAAGGTTCAAGAGGAAGACTCTGTTCCCTTCATCAGTGAATTGTACACCATCTCCTCTATAAATGTCTTGCATGTCGTAACGCAAGTTGTTGTGGTAAATGGAACCCATACCATAGTCACGGAGGAAAGCAGAAACAGATTTGTTGACGTGCTTTCTTGCTTTGTCAATCTGTGGACAAAAATGATTGGACCAGTTCCATTTTTGCCTTTGGCATATGTTAGAAAACACAAAGGCAGTTTTAGGGAAAAGTGAAAACAGTTGTGCAAAGGTCTCCTTCATAAGCATTTCCAGACCTACCCCAGTCAAAGTGCCTAGGTCATTGCCACCACAGTGCACTATTATGTGGTCAGGGTGTTGGATTTGCATGAAGGATTTCACCAATGGCATCAATTGGTGCCACTTTAACCCTCTCTGACCAATCCATTTAATGTCTACATTTGTCAAAGCAAGGTCTCTCACCATACCTGTTTTCTCTGCATACTTTTCACTCCAGAAGACATAGCTGTGCCCTACAATCCACACTGTGAACATCTTCAAAGGAGAACTGGATGCACTCAGGAGGTGTAATTCAGTAGAATGGTAAAAAGAAATGAAAGACAGTTTGGAAATGGAGGCATACATATTTTTTTTATAAAAAAAAGAACTGATTGGCTGTTTCATACCATTCTACAATAAAAACTAGGCTGTATGTGTAAATTTATAGAAGCATGTTTTTTATTGGTACAGAAAAATGTGTTACCAAAGAACAGTACTATGGATTTGCTGTTAGGTTTGAAAAGTCAAGCACTCCTGCTCTTTGGAAATGAAACATTGTGTGGTGAACTTCTGACCTAACTCTACACAGCAGTGTTTCAAGAGCTGTTGCTATGGTAGCAGGCAGAAGTCAAGCTGGGGGAAGGGTACTAGGCTGAAGTCAAGCTGGGGGAAGGGTACTTTTGGAAAAGGGTTGGTTTTCAACCAATAGAAATGTGTGATTACATTTGAAAAAAAGGGGGAAGCACTGAGATTTGAAATTAACATGTATATGTGTGGAAAAAAAGAGGGAAACATTGCCATTATCTGGTTCTGCTGAGAGGAGAGAGGTGTACAGAACAGAGATCCTGGCTCTGATAATCTGCTGTTTGAGTGCCACATTTCTTTCACAACTAACTAATTTTAAAGGTGAGTTTAGAGTTTGAGAGGGGATGTATTTGGTAAATTAAGAAATGAATAATAGAATTGGAATTCCTTTTGTTGAAGTTGTGTTTATCATTTTCTGTTTTGGGAGAAATTTAAATGTGAGGAACATGTAAAATAATATGGACTATGTTTTCACGATAAATTAAGGAGTACTGGTAAAAATAAGGAATACTTTAAGGGTTTGAGGTTGCACTCAGTAATGCAAATACATTCAGCATCAGTAAGGCTGGTTGCCCTTGCTGGAGTGTAGTCAGTCACCCAGGTTACACATGTTGCTGGTCTCAGAAAGCTGTTTGGTATTGCTCTGGTGATTTTACATTTGCATTAGATGGAAAGGGGGAGGTATTTTTTTATGCAGAAGCAGACTCTTAGCACACAGCCAGCTGCTTATCCTGTGGAATCATGCATAGTATTCACAACCGAGTGGGGTTTGAGGTTTCAGTCAGTAATGCAAATACATTCAGCATCACTAAGGTTGGTTGCCCTTGCTGGAGTGTAGTCAGTCACCCAGGTTACACATGGTGCTGGTCTCAAAAAGCAGTTTGGACATGTGCTTTTATCAGAATCTGAAAAGTGGATTCATAATGTGTCAGTCTGTAAAAGTACTTATCACTTGCCAAAAAAAAGAGTAGTAAGTGTGCTTTCAAATTGGCAAAGAAATTTCGTTTTCTGACTAATATGAAAACATGACTCTGTGTGCAAATAGGAATTACAGGCAGAGATTTATTGCGTATTGCTCTGGTGATTTTACATTTGCATTAGATGTAAAGGGGGAGCTATTTTTTTGTGCAGAAGCAGACTCTTAGCACACAGCCAGCTGCTTATCCTGTGGAATCATGCACAGTATTCACAACCGAGTGGGGTTTGAGGTTGCAGTCAGTAATACAAATACATTCAGCATCACTAAGGCTGGTTGCCCTTGCTGGAGTGTACTCAGTCACCCAGGTTACACATGTTGCTGGTCTGAAAAATTTGTTTGGACATGTGCTTTTTTAAGAATCTGAAAAGTGGATTTAAAATGTGTCAGACTGTAAAAGTATTTATCACTTGCCAAAAAAAAGAGTAGTAAGTGTGGTTTCAAATTGGCAAAGAAATTACGTTTTCAGACTAATATGAAAACATGACTCTGTGTGCAAAGAGGAATTACAGGCAGAGATTTATTGCTTACTACTCTGGTAATTTTACAGTTGCATTAGTAGGAAAGGGGGAGCTATTTTTTTCTGCAGAAGCAGACTCTTAGCACACACCCAGCTGCTTATCCTGTGGAATTATGCACAGTATTCACAACCAAGTGGGGTTTGAGGTTGCACTTAGTAATGCAAATACAAACATGTAAAATAATATGGACTATGTTTTCACCATAAATTAAGGTGTAGTGGTATAAATGAGGAATACTTTTAGGGTTTGAGGTTGCAGTCAGTAATGCAAATACATTGAGCATCAGTAAGGCTGGTTGCCCTTGCTGGAGTGTAGTCAGTCACCCAGGTTACACCTGTTGCTGGTCTCAGAAAGGTGTTTGGTATTGCTCTGGTGATTTTACATTTGCATTAGATGGAAAGGGGGAGCTATTTTTTTATGAAGAAGCAGACTCTTAGCACACACCCAGCTGCTTATCCTGTGAAATCATGCACAGTATTCACAACCGAGTGGGGTTTGAGGTTGCACTTAGTAATGCAAATATATTCAGCATCACTAAGGCTGGTTGCCCTTGCTGGAGTGTAGTCAGGTTACACATGTTGCTGGTCTGAGAAAACTGTTTGGTATTGCTCTGGTGATTTTACATTTGCATTAGATGGAAAGGGGGTGTTATTTTTTTATGCAGAAGCAGACTCTTAGCACACAACCAGCTGCTTATCCTGTGGAATCATGCACAGTATTCACAACCGAGTGGGGTTTGAGGTTGCAGTCAGTAATGCAAATACATTCAGCATCACTAAGGCTGGTTGCCCTTGCTGGAGTGTACTCAGTCACCCAGGTTACACATGTTGCTGGTCTGAAAATGTTGTTTGGACATGTACTTTTTTAAGAATCTAAAAAGTGGATTCATAATGTGTCAGACTGTAAAAGTACTTATCACTTGCCAAAAAAAAGAGTAGTAAGTGTGGTTTCAAATTGGCAAAGAAATTACGTTTTCAGACTAATATGAAAACATGACTCTGTGTGCAAAGAGGAATTACAGGCAGAGATTTATTGCGTACTACTCTGGTAATTTTACAGTTGCATTAGTAGGAAAGGGGGAGCTATTTTTTTCTGCAGAAGCAGACTCTTAGCACACACCCAGCTGCTTATCCTGTGGAATTATGCACAGTATTCACAACCGAGTGGGGTTTGAGGTTGCACTTAGTAATGCAAATACAAACATGTAAAATAATATGGACTATGTTTTCACCATAAATTAAGGTGTAGTGGTATAAATGAGGAATACTTTTAGGGTTTGAGGTTGCAGTCAGTAATGCAAATACATTGAGCATCAGTAAGGCTGGTTGCCCTTGCTGGAGTGTAGTCAGTCACCCAGGTTACACATGTTGCTGGTCTCAGAAAGGTGTTTGGTATTGCTCTGGTGATTTTACATTTGCATTAGATGGAAAGGGGGAGCTATTTTTTTATGCAGAAGCAGACTCTTAGCACACACCCAGCTGCTTATCCTGTGGAATCATGCACAGTATTCACAACCGAGTGGGGTTTGAGGTTGCACTTAGTAATGCAAATATATTCAGCATCACTAAGGCTGGTTGCCCTTGCTGGAGTGTAGTCAGTCACCCAGGTTACACATGTTGCTGGTCTGAGAAAGCTGTTTGGTATTGCTCTGGTGATTTTACATTTGCATTAGATGGAAAGGGGGTGTTATTTTTTTATGCAGAAGCAGACTCTTAGCACACAACCAGCTGCTTATCCTGTGGAATCATGCACAGTATTCACAACCGAGTGGGGTTTGAGGTTGCAGTCAGTAATGCAAATACATTCAGCATCACTAAGGCTGGTTGCCCTTGCTGGAGTGTACTCAGTCACCCAGGTTACACATGTTGCTGGTCTGAAAATGTTGTTTGGACATGTGCTTTTTTAAGAATCTAAAAAGTGGATTCATAATGTGTCAGACTGTAAAAGTACTTATCACTTGCCAAAAAAAAGAGTAGTAAGTGTGCTTTCAAATTGGCAAAGAAATTTCGTTTTCTGACTAATATGTAAACATGACTCTGTGTGCAAAGAGGAATTACAGGCAGAGATTTATTGCGTATTGCTCTGGTGATTTTACATTTGCATTAGATGGAAAGGGGGAGCTATTTTTTTGTGCAGAAGCAGACCCTTAGCACACACCAGCTGTTTATCCTGTAGAAACATGCACAGTATTCACAACCGAGTGGGGTTTGAGGTTGCAGTCAGTAATGCAAATACATTCAGCATCACTAAGGCTGGTTGCCCTTGCTGGAGTGTACTCAGTCACCCAGGTTACACATGTTGCTGGTCTGAAAAAGCAGTTTGGACATGTGCTTTTTTAAGAATCTGAAAAGTGGATTTAAAATGTGTCAGACTGTAAAAGTGTTTATCACTTGCCAAAAAAAAGAGTAGTAAGTGTGGTTTCAAATTGGCATAGAAATTTCGTTTTCAGACTAATATGAAAACATGACTCTGTGTGCAAAGAGGAATTACAGGCAGAGATTTATTGCGTACTACTCTGGTAATTTTACAGTTGCATTAGTAGGAAAGGGGGAGCTATTTTTTTATGCAGAAGCAGACTCTTAGCACACACCCAGCTGCTTATCCTGTGGAATTATGCACAGTATTCACAACCGAGTGGGGTTTGAGGTTGCAGTCAGTAATGCAAATACATTCAGCATCACTAAGGCTGGTTGCCCTTGCTGGAGTGTACTCAGTCACCCAGGTTACACATGTTGCTGGTCTGAAAATGTTGTTTGGACATGTGCTTTTTTAAGAATCTAAAAAGTGGATTCATAATGTGTCAGACTGTAAAAGTACTTATCACTTGCCAAAAAAAAGAGTAGTAAGTGTGCTTTCAAATTGGCAAAGAAATTTCGTTTTCTGACTAATATGTAAACATGACTCTGTGTGCAAAGAGGAATTACAGGCAGAGATTTATTGCGTATTGCTCTGGTGATTTTACATTTGCATTAGATGGAAAGGGGAAGCTATTTTTTTGTGCAGAAGCAGACCCTTAGCACACACCAGCTGTTTATCCTGTAGAAACATGCACAGTATTCACAACCGAGTGGGGTTTGAGGTTGCAGTCAGTAATGCAAATACATTCAGCATCACTAAGGCTGGTTGCCCTTGCTGGAGTGTACTCAGTCACCCAGGTTACACATGTTGCTGGTCTGAAAAAGCAGTTTGGACATGTGCTTTTTTAAGAATCTGAAAAGTGGATTTAAAATGTGTCAGACTGTAAAAGTGTTTATCACTTGCCAAAAAAAAGAGTAGTAAGTGTGGTTTCAAATTGGCATAGAAATTTCGTTTTCAGACTAATATGAAAACATGACTCTGTGTGCAAAGAGGAATTACAGGCAGAGATTTATTGCGTACTACTCTGGTAATTTTACAGTTGCATTAGTAGGAAAGGGGGAGCTATTTTTTTCTGCAGAAGCAGACTCTTAGCACACACCCAGCTGCTTATCCTGTGGAATTATGCACAGTATTCACAACCGAGTGGGGTTTGAGGTTGCACTTAGTAATGCAAATACAAACATGTAAAATAATATGGACTATGTTTTCACCATAAATTAAGGTGTAGTGGTATAAATGAGGAATACTTTTAGGGTTTGAGGTTGCAGTCAGTAATGCAAATACATTGAGCATCAGTAAGGCTGGTTGCCCTTGCTGGAGTGTAGTCAGTCACCCAGGTTACACATGTTGCTGGTCTCAGAAAGCTGTTTGGTATTGCTCTGGTGATTTTACATTTGCATTAGATGGAAAGGGGGAGCTATTTTTTTATGCAGAAGCAGACTCTTAGCACACACTCAGCTGCTTATCCTGTGGAATCATGCACAGTATTCACAACCGAGTTGGGTTTGAGGTTGCACTTAGTAATGCAAATACATTCAGCATCACTAAGGCTGGTTGCCCTTGCTGGAGTGTAGTCAGTCACCCAGGTTACACATGGTGCTGGTCTCAAAAAGCAGTTTGGACATGTGCTTTTATCAGAATCTGAAAAGTGGATTCAAAATGTGTCAGACTGTAAAAGTACTTATCACTTGCCAAAAAAGTAGTAGAAAGTATGCTTTCCAATTGGCAAAGAAATTTCGTTTTCTGCCTAATTTCAAAGCATGACTCTGTGTGCACACAGGAATTGTTTTTAGATATTTAATTTGTGAAGGTGTTATTGTGATTTTCACTTCTAGGAAAGGGGTACTTAGTATTTTAAGATTTGAAAAGATCATAAAAAATGTAGTAATATATTTAAATATAAAAAAGGAATTTTTTTTTAGTTTTTTTCAGGTATTGCTGAAGAGCAGTGAACAAAATTTAAGATGCCTACAAAATCCAGACTAAGGAAAAACCACAAAAAAACCTATATTTGAAGACAACTGGAGGACCTAAGTTAGTTGGAGATGCTCATGTTGGGAAAAAGAGAAAGTCTTCTGGTAAGCAGACAAAAGATTTTTTAAAGAACATCTTCAAAAAAAGGAAAAATGTACAAAATGTCTGTACTGGAAAGAATGCTTTCAATAGAAAAGAACAGGAAAAAATTGAGAATTTAGTTAATGCAAATATACCTTCTGCAACAATAAAGATTAACTTAAACAGAAAAACAGCGTTTAAAGAGATACGTAGAAAAATGTTTCAGAGAAGAGTGATGTCCAATTTGATAAAGGATGTGAAGAAATATAAGAAAAAGGCAAAATATTATAAGAGAAAAAAAGAAATTGAAGCCATTGCAGCAAAGGCATTAGAATTAAAAAGGAAACTATTCATTTTAATTTTGAATAGGATGCGTACATTAGATAAAATGGTTAATGTACTGAAATCACAAAGCAAAAGGAAAAGAGTAGTGAAAAGAACAAACTTTTGTAAAGTGTTTTTAGGAGAATGGATGCATAGTTCAAGTAGTGAACCTTTTTTTAATGAAGAGAGTTATTTTCAAAGTAATAGTTTGCTGCATGCAGTTGACACCAGAGGTCGTGCTTATGAAGTGAAAAATGGTTGCATAATGGAGAAGGAGATAATGGTTCCAAGAGATGAGGTACAAGTGATGGCGGATGAGGCTATGGGGAGACGTCCTAAAGCCCCAGTGTACACTTGGAATTGTAGTAGTATTTGCACTGTGCGTCAGGAATCTATTGATAAATTTCGTGAGTTTCTAAGAGAATATAGTAAAAAAAGTGTAAAACAGAAGATTAATGTGCTTCAAAGTCTAGATCCATGCAGAGTGAGAGAGAATACTGGTTTGCAGGGTCATTCTCTGGCTTGTCTATCTAGAAAAGTGTGTAATAGTGTTTTTCATCATTTTAGGATGCTGGCTGTTCATCATACTGAAATGAGAAAGTTTGTGAGACGGTTGTATTTTGCTAAAAGTCCAGCAATAAAGTTAGATGAATTGAATAGGGCTCTGTTCCGTGGATCGGTATCAGATGTAGAGAAGGTTATTGATGAAATTCAGTTTTGTTACTTTGGTCCTGAACAAGACAGTGCAGAAAAGGACACAGTAAATGAGGAAGAAGTGGAAGAGAATGTAGAACCCTCTGTAAGTAAAACATTTAATGATCACATAACAAAATTTGCAATAATCTCTAATGAAAGACCAAATATAACTTGTATTTGTTGCCGCAGAACACATTATAGAAAACAAACTAGGAATGTTGATCTCTACAGAAAGAGTGAAAATGAAGATAATTATAAGTGGAAGGATTTTGCCACATATATATTTCTTGAAAATTGTTTTGAATTGGGTGAAGATCAGCGTATTTGTAAATACTGTTACAACAAGTTAGAGGAAAATAGAATGCCAACCAGAGCTGTACATAATAATTTAGAATTGGATGTTATTCCTGCTGAACTTTCTGAATTAAATACATATGAGTCTATACTTATTCAATGTGTTCATCCGTTCCAGACCATAGTACGTATGGAGCCCAAAACTGGTAAATTACCTCCTTCAGATTTACTGAGAGGTTTAAAAGGTAGAGTGGTGTATTTGCCCTTGGATTTGAAAAAAAATATGGAAACTATTGATGCAGATACTTTGGAAACTGAACCATTAGTTATACTGGTTAATGGTGTACCTACAAAGAATAAGAAGATTTGGCAGGAGCTGGTAGATGTACGGAAAGTACAAAGAGCAAATTTGTATTTGAAAAGGAATAACAAATGGTATGAATCAATTTATATAGAAGAAGAAGAAGAAGATTTACAAGAAGACACAGAAACACCAACTGGACAAATTGAAAAAGTGGACAAGTCAAAGGAAGAAGAAATTTATGAACATTTTAGCATACATCCTCTTCATTCAAAAGAAGTTATGGGAGACAATATTGATCTCTTTCAGATGAAGAAAGCAAAAGGAACTCCCGTGAGTGTATGGGAAGAGAGCTTGGAAGCTCGATGTTTTCCCCAGCTGTTTCCTAAAGGAAAAGGAGGACGATACGATGAACGTCCAGAACAGATTCCAGCTTCTGAGTATCGGACTACAAGACTATATGCAGAAGATCCCAGATTTCGACAAAGTATTCCTTATTTGTTCCATCTTTTATTTGAAAGCGACTTGTCTGCACTATCTTATGCAGTAAATCACATTTTAAAAAGTGGAGTACATTTACAAAATGTGTCTGCTAAGGATTTTATGGAGAAAGTGCAGCACCGAGATGATCATTTGGAAACACAACTGATCAATCTGATGGCTTGTCAGCGTGGGACAAATGAATATTGGTACCGACGCCATGGTGAATTAAAATGCATGTTACGAAATTTAGGAACACCAACATGGTTCCTTACCCTAAGCTGTGCTGAGTACGCTTGGGATGATTTACTGGATTTTCTACGAGAGGCAAATTCAAACATTAAAAACATCGAATACAAGACAGCAGGAGAACTGTGCTCATTGGATCCGGTTAATATTTGCAGATATTTCAATCATAGATTTGAGGCTATGATGTCCTTCATCTGCAATAAAAAAAATCCACCTCTTGGAGAAGTAGTGGATTTCTTTTGGAGAAAAGAGTACCAGGCAAGAGGTGCTCCTCATATTCATATGCTGTTGTGGATCAAGGATGCCCCAAAGTTTGGAACAGATGCTGATGAAGCAGTGTTATCTTACATTGAAGAATATGCAACATGTGCTATACCAAAAAGCACAGAAGAGAAAAAGTTAAAGGAGCAAGTTTTACGTTTCCAAAGTCATCGGTGTGGAAAATACTGTCGACGGAAATACAAGAGCAAAGATAAATACTACACTAAATGTCGATTTGGATTTCCTAGACCTGTTCTTTCAAATGGAAGAGTAAACAGTTTTATGTCATCTGTGAGACATACTATCACAAGAAAATCACCTAAGAATACCTACAACCTAAAAAGAAAAGAAGAATCAAAAAATATAAATGACTACAACCCAGTCATTTTATCCATGTGGAATGCTAACATGGATATACAGTATGTAGCTGACAATTCCATTGCTGTTGCTCGATATGTAACGTCTTACATTACTAAATCTGAAAAAACTGAATTGAAAGAAATGTGGGAAGAGATTTCTCACGAGAAAACTGTCAGTAAGAAGCTGTACAGTTTCAGTTTAAAGATGTTATCGCATCGAGAAATTGGATCCTACGAATGTTCAGATAGGTTATCTTCTGCAAGTCTCTACTCGAAATCAAGAAGAAGAATTTGGGCAAGTTTAGGCCTTGCAGCAATGAGAAATCGGGTACTGAAATCTGTTGAAGAAATTGAATATTTGGCCGAGAATGACCCAGAAAGTACAGATATTTTGAAATCAAACATGTTGGACACATATTATCCCAAAAGAAGTCATCATCTGGAGAACATGTGTCTCTATGAAGTGCTGCAGAACTACATTTATTCACGGAAAGCCGCAGAAGACATCAACAATGGAAAATATAAAGTCATTGGTGAGGAAGGATGTTTGGTGAAGCAAACAAAAGGAAGTTTGATAAATCACAGGAAGCTGAGTTGCGACACTACTGACAAAAAGGAATTTTACTACTTGGCTCTTTTACAGCTGTTTAAACCATGGCGTACAGAGGATGAACTACTGGGAGAATTTCAAAGCTATGAAGATTCTTTTAATGCTTGCAAAGACAGCATACAATGCAGTACATTCTCAACTTATCTGCAAATGTTAAATGAAGAAATTGAACAGGAAACTACAATTGCAGCTGAAGTAGCTAGAGACAGTTCTCAAGACAGCCAAAGTTCAGGAACACTCAGTCAAGGTCCCCTAGGACAACCAATCGTTGAAAATGAAGCATCAATAGCCATGAATGAAGTAGAAACGGCTATGAATCAAGCTCAAGAAGAATTTATAGACTTACAAAATTTGGAAAGACAACTGAATGAAGAGCAGCAAAAAATTTATGAAGAGATCAGAAACAAAATTGATCACGAATTTCTACATGAAAAAAAAGAGTGCTCATGCACATCATTTCATCCAATCAGGATGTATGTAAGCGGACAAGCTGGAACTGGAAAAAGTTTCCTAATAAAAGTCATCAGAAGCTACCTACAGCAAAAAACGGATTCTACTTTGTCTTGTGTGGTTACTGCTCCAACTGGGTTAGCAGCATATAACATAAAAGGAATCACCTTACATCGTTTGCTAATGTTACCAGTGGAGCATGAGAACAAAATACAATACAACAAGCTAACTGGAGAAGCATGCTTGGAAGTTTCAAGAGTATTGAAGAAGATGCAAGTTCTCATTATTGATGAGGTGAGCATGGTATCAAACTTAATGCTTGCCTTTGTGCATTTAAGAATGCAGCAAATTCTAAGGACAGACTATGACGTGTTATTTGGTGGAAAACATGTCATAGTTTTTGGGGATCTTCTACAACTTACTCCAGTTAAAGGACAACCAGTGTTTAATACTGTGACACATGAAGACACAAAGAAGTCATTGGGAAGCATCGGTAATGCAAATAGTTGGTCCTTCTTTGAGTACAAGGAACTTACTACTAATATGAGGCAAGCAAACGATGAAGAATATGGAAGTATTCTGAAAGATATCAGAATTGGACTACTCACAGAAGCTGGCAAAAAAGCATTACAGAGTCGGCTGCTACATAATTTATTTCCAAAGGAAGAAATAGTTGCAGAGAAGATATACAAGAACATTGCAGAAAAGAAAAGTGTCATCTGCTTAATGCCAACTCTACGTGAATGCTCAATATTCAATGAGGAGCTTTTAAAATTGGAAAAGGAAGATATCAGGAAATTGGAAGCAGTGGACAAAATTGAGGATGGAAGAATTACTATCACATTAACAGGCACACTGAAAAATAAATTGGATTCACTAGAGAAGAACATTTCCAAAACAGCTGGATTAGAAAAAAATCTATATGTTTGCATGAAATGTAGAGTATTTTTAAGGAGAAATTTGGATGTTGAAAAAGGTTTAGTTAATGGAGCTATGGGAAGAGTTGTGGGTTTTATTAATTATCAGAAAAAAGATGGAATTGAATGTTTAAAAATAAAATTTGATCAGATAGAAGAAGTTAAAGACATTTGTCGTTGTTCAGTTCGTTTCATGCTTGTGAAAGACTTATATGTACGTAGGAAGCAGTTTCCGTTTTCTCTAGCATATGCTGTAACTATTCACAAGTCTCAAGGATTGACTGTAGATTGTGCTTTTGTGAACATTGGTTCAACTGTGTTCAAAGAAGGTATGGCTTATGTAGCTTTGTCACGAGTGAAAACATTATCTGGTTTATTCATGATAGACTTTGATGACTCAAAAGTTAGTGCTGATACAAATTGTGTAAAGGAGTATAATAGATTAAGAAGAACCTATGCTCCTCATTTAGGTCAGTATCCTGTGTTAGAGAAACGTGTAGTTTCTCGTAAAAGGAGAAATGAGAATATCTGTAATGAAGATGTAGAGAGGAGGAAAAAAAAGAGGAGTGATGTAATTGCAAGCAAAAAGAAAAAGGAAAATGAAGAAGAGGTTGTAGGATGTCATTTTGAAAATAGCTCTGGTGTCAACTGCTACGCTAATGTAGTGCTGAATGTTGCATTTTATCTGGAAAGTGTGCAAGAGCAGATAATAGTAAATCATAGAAAAAGATTCTGTTCTGAGTTGAGTCTCCTTTTTCAAAAGCTGAGTAATGATAAAACTCAAATAGAAAGTGCTACTGAAATTAGAAAACTTTTAGATGTATGTTCAGGACGAACACAGTTTTCTCAAAATGTACAGCAAGACGCACAGGAATTCTTGATGTTTTTTCTTCAGGTACTGGAAGAAGAAGGAGTTCCCATTGAAAATATGTTTGGTGTCTCTTATAAATGGGAACATAGTTGTGAAAACTGTTACAATACATGTGGCTCTAATGTTGATTCTGAAAGGTTTATTTATTTAACATTGCCAGAAAGTAAAACAGTCACTTTTGCTAAATTAGTTAAAGATGCTAATCATAACATGGAATGCGGTGAGTGTCAATCTGAAATGTTTTCAACGTTAATTTTAAAGGAATACGGACAGTATGTAATTTTAATGATGCAACGATGTAAAGCTGATGGTTCAAAATTGGATACTTTAATAAAGAAGTTTACAGGACAGCAATTATCAATTTCAGGAAAAACTTTTGTAACAGTTGCAATAATTTTCCATGAAGGACCTACTGTTACTTCTGGACATTACACAGTTTATCTTAAATGTGAAAAAGGCTGGACACTGTGTAATGATTCCCAATTGATTTTCAAGCAACGTTTGCCTTTTGATTTAGCAAATTCCTATCTAATCTTCCTGAAACCAAAATTTTAGAGAGACTTGGCAAGATCTGTACAAAACAATTTTTCCATTTTATTGGATTACCATTGGAATTTTCAAAAAAAATGATTTTTGAAATTATCATTTGGCCTAATGGAAAGGTAACCAATTGTAATGTGGACTTTTTAAATTTTTAATGAAACTTTCGAAAACCAAAAATTTAGACAAAATCGGTAACATCTGAACAATTTAAATTTTGGAATGTTATTGGATTGCCATTGGAAATTTATTCAAAAAAGATTTTTAAAATTACTATTTGGCCATGAGGAAAGGTAAACAATTGTATTGTGGACTTATTTAATTATTAATTAATCTTTCGGAAACCAAAATGTTAGAGAGAATCGGTAAGATCTGTACAATTTAAACTTTAGAATTTTATTGGATTACCATTGGAAATTTAATCAAAAAAGAATTTTAAAATTACTATTTGGCCTAAAGGAAATGGAACCAGATGTATTGTGGAGTTATTTGAGATATAATATTTTTGTGATTATACTTCTGAAACTAAATTGTCAGACGGTATTTTAAAGAAATAATTATTGATATTAGATGATATTTTTTTAGAATATTATGCATTTCTATAATGTTATGTTTAAGTAAAAAGAGATTGTGGGCTTTTTTAAAACAATCTTTGAGATTGTTATTTTTTTTTTGCCCGCTGTTAAATGATGAATGCAATTGCTTTCACAATTTATAGTGAAATGCAATATATTCTGAAAACAGCAAAAAAAAGGCAAAACATTTTTTGGGAAAAATATGTAAATACGTGTACTGTGTTATATATTGATTTATTAAATATTAATACTTTTTTCTTTTTTTTCAGATTGTGAAAGAAAATTTTCAAAAAAAACCAACCATTTTATCAAGTAATTTCAATTACATTTTAATTAAAAATTAAATTGTTGGGTGGGTCAGGTAAGTGAGAAATTAGATGGTCCCTTTCTTCCAATTTATCTCAAAAAGATTTTTAGTATTTAGTTATTAATTCCTCAAGGATCTTGAGATGTGGTAATTGATTTTTAGTGTTTTTAAAAAAAAAAAAAAAATACGCTTACCGTACGCGTACGGTAAAAAAAAAAAAAAAAAAGTTTTAAATAAAAAATAAAAAAAAGTTGAGAGGTAAGGTTGGCTCTTAAAAGAGCCGTTGTGTTCATGCAGGGACAGAGGAAAGGAAGTATGGGAACATTAGCTGGTTCGACATATGTGCTGGTCTATTTTGTTGTTAATGAGGGGAAGACTGGTCTCCCTATGAACAATTAGACCATGGCAAAATGAACACCGCATAGTAACCCTACCAAACCGAGGGTTCGTTTCCACAGGAAAAGAAAAAGGTGAATCTGCCCCCACAGATGAAGGGCTCTGCTGAGTTTCCGAAGAAGAACTCGGCTGAGCTGCTGTGGATGTGCTTGGTTGACTTACTGAAGGGTTGCCCCTAGTATGTCTAGCATGTGTCCTAGGGTGTACATCCTCAAGGTGTCTCAACATAGTGTGATTCCCGAAGGAATACTTCTTGTTGGGATTACCTCGCGAAAGTACACGCTGGCACAGCTTGCAAGTCACCAAGGCAGCATTGACTTTTTTCTTACCCTCTGGAAAACTGAAATACTCCCATATGAAAGAGCTCTTCTGTTTCCTCTTTCTCTGCCTGATGGTGGTGCTGCTAGCCTCACTCTCAGTAGAAGAGTGCTGGTCTGCCATCGTATCACAAAGACAAGTCAGCTCCTTCTCCTAAGGGATCACAAGCAGAAATGAGGGGAATGGGTGTGGTGTAGGAGAGTTCTAGAACTGAAAGTAGTTTCAACCAATCAAAAGTTGTGTTTCATGATCACATGACCCACCGTGCGCGTACGTTACGCTTACGGTGCGCTTACGGTGCGCTTACGGTAAAAGTACGCATGCGCGTAAAAAAGACACGCGCTCGCGCGCATGCGCAAAACAGTCACTCCACAACACTTCCGCGTAACGTGCACGTGTAGCGTACACGCCTACGCGCCCCACGCGCAGTACGCACGGCTACGCAAATTGCGTAACTATACGCAAACAGAGTAGATAAATTACGAACATTGCGTAAACCGTACACTTACCGTACGCTTACCGTACGCGCACTAAAAAAAATAAATAAATAAATAAATATTTTCTATGTTATACTAATATATCTTACCTGTTTGGTAAAAAAAAAAAAGATAAAAATTGATATATTGCAGATTTTTTTTAAAAAAAAAATAGTGTTTTAAGAGAATAAAAAGTTTTAAAAAAAACTTGTTTTTTTTAAAAAAAAAAACACATTTAATATAAGAATTTATAATAAAAAAATCATACAAAATCAATAAAAAAAATATGGGAATCACATATGTTATAGGTAAGAATTAGCATTTAAAAAACCATACAAATTCACTGAAAAAACCATGGGTTTCACACACGTTATAGTTAGAAATTAGCATTTAAAAAACCTTGCAAATTCACTGAAAAAACCATAGGTTTCACACATGTTATAGTTAGGAATTAGCATTTAAAAAACCTTGCAAATTCACTGAAAAAACCATAGGTTTCACACACGTTATAGTTAGGAATTAGCATTTAAAAAACCTTGCAAATTCAGTGAAAAAACCATAGGTTTCACACACGTTATAGTTAGCTGGACATTTCACTCGTAAAAAACCAATGAAATTTCCCCGTTATAGTTAGTTAAGCTAACTATAACTCGCGCGCCCGCAATGCACTGCTGATGACATCACATATTACATCACTCATGACATGGTCAGTGACATCACTCATGACATCACTGATGACATCTCAAATGACATCACTGATGACATCATCCTTGTGACAGAGTGGTAGACCTCCTCTCACCCTAATATAACCTTTGATACAAACATTCAAAAATAGAGACTGAAATTTTCAAAAAAATGGACATACCAATACCAATTACAACAACCTCTTCAATAATTCTAAGATCCACATAAACATCCACTCATTCACCAACAGTCCTGTACAGTGACTCATACGTGTACTCACACATCATATGTACTCATACACCTATACATCCTGTAACACAATGCCTCTCATCCATAGAGTTACTCACACACATAGTCACTCATGCTAATAAAGAATCAAACATACATTAATTTGTATATACAGTTATACACACACCACCACACTTACTTCTACGGAAACTTACACATACTTACTCTTTTAAATAATCACTTATAGAAACACATACTTATTCATACAGGAACTCTTTCAATCTCTCACTCTCACATATACTCACTTATATACACCAATAGTCATATATACTAGTTTAAAACATATGTAGTTACTCATAAAGACACTATTGAGACAGCCATTCACTCACTAACACACCCATACACACACTCATCCACCCATACAGTCCTGCACACATGCTGTCTTCAACACATACAAACAGTGAGTCACTCATTCATGCATCTATGCACTACGTAATACCCCCCACCGAACCATGCAGACACTCAGACACTCATACTGAGACTCAAAAAACCAACTAATAACCTATATAAACACCCATGTAGCTACTCACCAACCCATGCAGACACTTATACACAAAGTGAGAGACTGATACAGGTATTTACACATTTAAACATTACTCACTTAGCCATGTATTCAATAAGACACACTTAATCAGTCAGTAATACAATCAATTTTTCAAAAACAAATCATCCATTTAGACACTTATATACTCATTTATTCTTCCATCGACCTTGAGATGTACATATATAAAACATATTTAATTTTCAGAAAAACACACATTCACTGGATGATGTCATCAGTGATGTCATTTGAGATGTCATCAGTGATGTCATGAGTGATGTCACTGACCATGTCATGAGTGATGTAATATGTGACGTCATCAGCAGTGCATTGCGGGCGCGCGAGTTATAGTTAGCTTAACTAACTATAACGGGGAAATTTCATTGGTTTTTTACGAGTGAAATGTCCAGCTAACTATAACGTGTGTGAAACCTATGGTTTTTTCACTGAATTTGCAAGGTTTTTTAAATGCTAATTCCTAACTATAACGTGTGTGAAACCTATGGTTTTTTCAGTGAATATATATATATATATATATATATATATATATATATATATATATATATATATATATATATATATATATATATTTCTCACTCCTTTCTCCAATCGGTTCCAAGTTTTTCCATGGAAAGGGCACGAACTCCACTTTATCAGTGCATATTTCTTTATTGCTTCTTTAGTGCATAGCCGCCATGACGCGTTTCAAACCTTTTGGGTCCTTGATCACATGACATACCATAGTTTTCTCCCATTATTTAAAGTGACAGGTGCTCATTTTTACATAATAAAGCTGAGTTGAGATGTCATCAGTGATGTCATCAGTGATGTCACTGACCATGTCATGAGCGATGTAATACTTGACATCATCAGCAGTGCATTGCGGGAGCGTGAGTTATAGTTAGCTGAACTAACTATAGCGGGGGAATTACTCTGGTTTCGTACGAGTGAAATGTCCAACTAACTATAACTTTCCCAAAAACCTATGGTTTTTTCAGTGAATTTCTAAGGTTTTTGTATTTTATATATACCAAGCTATATTGAGGAATGAATGGATGTATAAATGTCTGGATGGAAGATTTAGTAGGTGTGTGACTGACTGTTTAAGGGAATGATTAAATGTATCTGACAGAATACATGGGTTAGTGTCTAAAGTGTGTGAATGCCTGTATCACTCTGTCTGTTGTTGTGTAATCCTCTGCATAGGTTGGTCAGTAGCTACATGAATGTCTATATGGGTTATTGATTAGATGCCTGCGTATTTGTATAGGAGACTGAGTGTGTGTGTGGTTGGGTGGGGGGGGTGTGACTCTGTTCATAGATGTGTGAGTGGTTGATTGACAGGGTGTATGAGTTTAAGAGTGCATGTGGAAACAGTTGTATGGGTGGGTAAGTGTGTGTATGGGTGTTTTGGTGAGTGAATCGATGTCTCAGTGCACATGTCCAGCTAAGTACATATATAAAAGGCAGTATATGTGAGAGTTGGTTTATAGAAATGACTATACGTGAGAGTCAGTGATTGTGAGAGTGACTGTATGTATGAGTGTATACTTGTATTAGTGATTATATAAGAGACTAACTATGCGTTACTATCTGTATGAATAAATGAGGTGGTGTGTGTATAACTGTGTAGGTGAGTAAATGGAACTGTGATTAATTCTTTGCATGAGTGACTAGGATGAGTACATAACTGACTAGGATGGGGGCTGGTGTGTCAATGTCTATATAGGTGTATGAGTGCATTTGATAGTGTTCTATTGATCAGTGACTGCATGTATGAGTGATTGTATGGGTAGATGTGTGTGTAGACCTAGGAATCACTAAGTAGGCATGTAGCAACTGGTATTAGTGTGTCAATGGTATTGAAAATGGTAGTCTGTATTTTACAGTGAGTGTATCAAAGGTTAGTTTTTTCAGTGAATTTCTAAGGTTTTTTAAATGCTAATTTCTAACTATAACGTGCCTGAAACCTATGGTTTTTTCGGTGAATTTCTAAGGTTTTTTAAATGCTAATTTCTAACTATAACATGCCTCAAAACTATGTTTTTTTCAGTGAATTTCAAAGGTTTTTTAAATGCTAATTTCTAACTATCACGTGCCTGAAACCTATGGTTTTTTCAGTAAATGTCAAAGGTTTTTTAAATACTAATTTCTAACTTTAATGTTCGTGAGACCTATGTTTTTTTGTGAATTTCAAAGGTTATTTAAATACTAATTTCTAATTATAATGTTCATAAAACCTATGTTTTTCTCAGTAATCTTGAGGAAAATAAATGTGATATTTTGTAACTTTAATATCCTAAAAATAGTTTTTGTAATTTTTATTATTTGATTTGATTTGATTTATAATTTTATATCGCGCTGAATCACCCCTGGGGGTATCTCTGCGCTAGCAACAGCGAACTAGTCAGGAAGCTAGAAAAGATGAGTCTTCATAAGTTTCCTAAAGCGGGAGAGAGGCATTTCCATACGAAGAAAGAGAGGAAGACTGTTCCAGAAAATAGGAGCCAGATATGAGAAAGCCTTGCCACCTGAACGAGCTTTCTTAACTCTAGGAACAGAGAGCAGTTTCTGCGAACCCGATCTGAGGGAGGATATAGGGTGATACATTACCAATTTCTTAGCAAGATAGTGAGGGCTAAGTATTTGTTATTTAAACTATATAATGTCTTCTTGTTTTTTAAATATTAAACAACTACATACGGTATGAAAGGGAGCCCAGCCCAGAGCCACATCTGAAGACCGACACATGTCATAGACCTACTGATCAAGCAGCTCCAACAACCAAGAACGCCACAACACTCGCCACCACCCCCAGGACCCCCCCTCTACCACTGAGGCAGCACAGAACAAGACAGCGAACTTTCCGAAAACGGCATGGCCCTCAGCCACACAATAGCTGAATATTGGGACAGGTGTGAACAAACTATATGTGAAGGAAGCAATTCACCCATGAATAGCAATGCACACAGTGTAGCAGTGATGTGCTGGACACATCTCAGTATGCAGAACACACATCTCTCCATCTGCACAAATACTACTGGTGCTTGTAGTGCTGTGGACTGTGGACCCAAACATGTTACGTCAAACACTAGAGAAGATCTCAGCCATGTAGCTGTGTCGTTCCCCCTTGTAAGCATGAGCGTAACTGGAGTGGGCTGCTCCGACGTACGCCACATCAGCATAGGAGTGTGAATAAATAGGCCGGGGCTCTGGGCGTGGTTCACTTGTGAAGACCAACAACTGTGCCAGAGCGGCGGGCCTCACCCTGCCACGAGGCTGCCGTCATGACCGCGGGTCTCCTCGACATGGGCCTCCTGCGAACCCAGCTGCACAGCACCGCAGACTTATGTCTGTACAGACTACTGCCTTCGATATACACTGCGGACAGCAGGCATGACAATTCACATGGAGTAGCGATTGCAGATGACGCAGTCCAGTACATAAGATACATTGCTCCTAGTGCAGCCTTCTCGGACCATGCATCATCACAGGGTGCACACACGCTGAGTGCTTCAGGTGCCACTAACTCAGTGCACCACAAGTCTACACCACGTGGCCTTATTGAGGCAGAATTCTATAGACAAAAGACATTGGCCCAAGTGCGGCCCCCCCGGACCACGCATCATCACAGGGTATGTACACGCTGAGCACCAAAGGTACTACTAACTTAGTGCACCATAAGTCATCGCAAGGAAGAGTGAACAGTTTTATGTCAGCAATGAGGCATAATATCACTTGAAAATCGAATTGAGGCAGAATTCAATAGACAAAAGACATTGGTCCGAGTGCGGCCCCCCCGGCCACGCATCATTGCAGGATACGTATATGCTCAGTGCCAAAGGTACTTCTAACTCACTGCGCCACAAGTCATCGCCACATGCTTTTATTGAGGCAGAATTCAACACAAGCCGCAACATATGAACCACTAACCCTGTTCAACACAAGCCGGTGACACATGGTGCCACTAACCCTGTTCAACACAAGCCGCGACACGTGGTGCCACTAACCCTATTCAACACAAGCCGCGACACGTGGTGCCACTAACCCTGTTAAACAAAAGCCGGCAACACATGGGGCCACTAACCCTGTTCAACAAAAGCTGATCCCACGTGTGGAACTGTGTCCTGAGTCCTGAATGGCAGTGACCCCAAGTCCGTGGCAGCGACCACAGCACCAGACTCCCTTTGATCAGTTACGCATATTTCCATATGCAAGGCCGGCGACACGTGGTGCCACTAACTCTGTACAACACAAGGCGTGACACGTGGTGCCACTAACCCTGTTCAACACAAGCCAATCCCACATGTGGAACTGTGTCCTGAGTCCTGAATGGCAGTGACCCCAACTTCGTGGCAGCGACCACAGCACCAGACTCCCTTCAATTAGTGACTCGTATTTGCATATGGAAGGCCGGCGACACGTGGTGCCACTGAACCTAAACTACTCAGGCCGGTGGGGCCACCAACCTATGCACGTGGCTGTGGGCCCTTGCTCACCGCTACCTCTTGCCTACACTGCGGTCAGCAGGGCTCACAATTCAGATACAGTCGCGATTGCAGATGACGCAGTAGGCAAGAGACATTGCTCCCAGTGCGGCCCGTCCACACCAAGCAGCATCAAAGGCTCATACACTTTGACAGTGTATTCTATACATATTTCATCTTTTCATGTTATGCCTACACTACGGTCACTAGGGCTCACAATTAAAATTAAATTTTGATTCATTAATTACAGAGTCCACTAGGCAAGTAACTATCACAGGCCTAAAACCTACATAATATCTTTTTAGTATCCTTGCTTCAAGAACTTTTTTATATCAGTTATAGCTTTAGTACAATCACCAAATTCATCTTCAGGTGCAAACGAATATTCAATAGCACTCTACATTGCGGGCAGCAGAGCTCGCAATTCGAATTTTGGAAGCGTGGTGCCACTAACCCTGTTCAACACAAGTCGCAACACGTGGTGCCACTAACCCTGTTCAACACAAGCTGATCCCACATGTGGAACTGTTTCCTGAGTCCTGAATGGCAGTGACCCCAACTTCATGGCAGCATCCACAGCACCAGACTCCCTTTGATCAGTCAAGCATATTTCCATATGCAAGGCCGGTGACACATGGTGCCCCTAACCCTGTACAACACAAAGCGCGACACGTGGTGCCACTAACCCTGTTCAATACAAGCCGATCCCACATGTGGAACTGTGTCCTGAGGCCTGAAGGGCAGTGACCCCAAATTTGTGGCAGCGACCACAGCACTAGACTCCCTTCAGTTTTATTTGTTGTTGTTTTGTTTAAATAAAATGTTTTATACGTGACTAAGATTCTTGTTTGTCCAACCGCACAGGGACAATTTCGGGCCCAAGAAGGTTTTTGGGGGTATGTTGATAATGTGGGAAGAGGGTGCGTTACCTGCTGATGTGGGGAGAGGCAGCGTGAAAGGGGTATCTCTCACAGAAAGAACCTCCGGTATGTTTTTTGAAATGCTTCGGACAGATGCCAGCTGACGGACTGAATTACAAATTGGCTTTTCAATGCTTATGTAGTGTGACTTATGAACTGTTCGCACCCAGGCTCACAGAGGGACAACTGCGGCCCGTCCGCTCGACTCACAGACACAGTACTACGAGCCGTCCACTCCCAAAGGAACAGCAGCGTAGTAGCTTGCACAGGTACAGGCACAGCAGCGTACCAGCTTGCAAAGGTAGAGAGCTGCAAGCTGACGGACTGTCTTCCAATGGCATAGCTGCGAAGTGGTGATGTTGGGCAGAGGGAGCGTGAAAGGGTCATCTTGCACAGACAGAGCTCCGGTATATTAATTTGCTCCCGGTACCTTTCTTTTATATTTTCACTCGATGCGAGAAAGCGCGCTTTCTGAACCAAGACCTTTCTCCCTACCAAATTTGGCGTAATTCCGTTCAGCATTTTGACCTGTAGCCTTGTCTAAAGTTTCCTATGGAAAATCCATTGAGAAAACACGTTTTCACCCCCCCCACATAGCTATCTGTCGCAGGCGTACTCGCTGTTGGTGTGCAGGTCAGTGGTCTAGTTGTCAACATGTCACTCCCTGAGGGCAGGTTTGCACACACACCACACCCATCCAGCACATGCATCACAGGCCATGTGACCACACAAATATAATGCATCGACAACGTCACATCCCTTATTGCCGGTGGTGACTGGATGGTGGACGCTCCACGGGTCTCAATCATAAAGAGTCCATGAAAAGTTGCACAGAGGGTTAGTCGCACCCTGAGCTGTATGCCCGTCACACTTGACTTACACAGGGTTAGTGCTACCCGAAGCTGATGTGGCTGTCAGGGGCCTACCACCACGTGGCGCGGACTTGAGTTGCACAGGGTTAGTGTCACCCGAAGATGATGTGGCCGTCAGGGACCTACTACCACATGGCGCGTACTTGAGTTGCACAGGGTTAGTGCCACCCGAAGCTGATGTGGCCATCAGGGGCCTACCACCATGTGGCACGGACTTGAGTTTTACAGGGTTAGTCGCACCCTAAGTTGTATGGCCGTCAGCAGCCTACCACCACGTGGCGCTGACTTGCGTTGCACAGGGTTAGCGACACCAATAGCTGATGTCGTCTCCGCCATTGATGATTCAGGACTCAGCGACATGTGTGGGATCTGCTGGGCCATGGGGCGGGTCAACATAATGTGCTCTAAGCCATGGTGGCGGGAACGGGCACTGAAGCTTTCATGGGCACGTGGAATGCTCACTGGTAGACACTCCGGTGTTTGGTCATGGGGGCAGTGTCTCTCTCTCTCTCTCTCACTTCCCTCTCTTCACTCTCTCTCTCACTCTCTTCCTCCCTTTCCTTCTATCTCTCTCACTCTCTCCCTTCTCCCTTTCTTTCCTTCCCTCTCTTTTTCGCTCTGGATGTTGTTGGTTGTTACTTAAGTGCTGTGTGACTCTTTCTCGTTCTTATTACTGTTATTTGGTGGTTTCCACTATGGTGTTAAATTTTGGGGCAGTTATCGCGGGAATACTGGTGATGTCTGCAGTTTGCACCCGCTTCTGAATAGTGTGTTAAATTTATCTCAACTTTAGTTGCATTAAAGTGCTGATAATGAGATGCAGAGTAGGCGTTCCAGTGCAAAAACACACGAGGTGCACCTTTACGATTTATTCTAAATACTAAAATCCTGTATTGAATTGCACTGTGGTAGTGGGTGCATTTACAGTGTACACACAAAAACAATGAAGAAATCTCATTGTATTTATATTGATTGGGAATAGTGGGTCAGGTGCTGGATCTTGACGGGATACACTGCCCAGTTCGTTTATTTTTCTGTACACGAAAAAACCACATCAAAACTTTCACAATGAAAGGCAAAAACTGCGATGCGAAACAAATTCCGGCGATAAGCCGCGTTAGCTCCAGGGATTTCACACCTGCTTTCTGCTGGTGTTAAGCAGGACGACTACCTGCAGCATGAAAGGGAACACAGCCAAGAGCCGCACTGGAACCATAGGTGCCATAGAGTCAATGAGCATGATACACAGACACCCATGAGGGCCACAACACTCACCGCAACAACCCCAGGACTGCCAACACCCCCGAACCCGCATCTGAGCAAGTGTGTCCGTGTGGTCATGCAACATCACAGTGTGCTGTCTTCAGCGGATGTTACCATGTCACCTCAGCGTTGGCAGTGAGCCTGGACATGTAGCTAGGCACGCATCCTCCTGCATGCACAAGCGGCGTGTGCTGGTCCGGCGTACACAGGTCAGCGCAGGGGTGTGCCTATCTGGCAAGGGGAACAGGGTGTCTCGGACATGTCCGTGTGCAAGAAGTACGGTACGTGTGTCTCTGTGTTCTGGTGTGGCCATCACAAGGGCCGCAGCAGTCGATGTTGTAAAGTGGCATGCACCACCTCCAAACGGCAGTGTCACGGTGTGATTGGAATGCAGCAGGACATGCATGAATAGACATTACAATGGTGTGGCGTAGGAGTGCATGGGATACAACAGCGCAGCTCACAAAAGTGTGGAAGCTCATGGGAGGGAGGAGCAGCTGTTTGGCAATGTAACATACAGTGAACCCGCCCATGTGCCACGTGCTGGGCATCTCATCCATGATGACCAGGGTCGCAGACATCCCACAACACCCACGACCAGCCTTTGTACACATCCTGTATAAATGCAGCTGGATTAGTTACTGCAGGGATGAAAGGTTCTTTGTCTGAGCTATCTTGCGCTAACACATCTGCTGCTCCAAGAAGGAACTTGCAAGTGGCCAGCCACCCCTGACAGATACGATAATATTTGCATCCATCTCCCACACTACGCACTGCCCAATTTGAGAACATCGAGTACACATCCCACACTCAAAAGTCCTTCGTCGTAGTTAGCGTGCGTGAAATGGCCTTCACACATACTCCCACCACAACCCTGCCCTCCACCCATTGCACACAGACCCAGCTCATTGCACCAAGCTGTGCCATTTCATCCACAAGACTGGCACACGGCAAGCCAGTGCAGCTACAGACAGAGTCATTGACGCAATGGCAGGGCATCCCGAACACATGGTCGATTCCATTCACGTCCACCTATACCTTGCACGTCTGCTGCATGTCCTGAGTGCACTGCCTTTGGCAGTGCTGCGGATCACTTACTGGCTGAGCTTCCGCATTGTGGACGTCACCAGCATTCAACCTGTATTGAAATGTCGCATGTGCCTATCCGAGTGGTGCATGGACGTGTGCCTCTCCAACGTGTGGGTAGCTGACATGGATTATGACGGGTGTGTGCGCCCCCTGTTGGCCCATGACCAGGAGTGCCATGGTGATGCCCGTTTATGGCATGCATGGATGTTTGGCATGCATGTTGGGAACTGGGCCTGGGAGTTTGCTTGTGTCGTAGTATGCAGTGAGCAAATTGACCCACTTCCCGATTCTGCTTTGGTGCACATTGGGTACAGTGGTTGGAGTCAGCACATCTGTCCCAGTCAGCTGATGGATTACGTCGACGACATGTCAAATATTGTGGCTAACCATCACTCATTAGAGATAGTGGCTTATGCAGCTGCACTCGTGTTCATGGACGAGTGACAAGGTACCTGCAACCACGACTCGATGTGCCACATTGCACTTGTCCCGCCGCATCATCGCACGTTGTGCATCTGCTCACATGTCCCAAGACGACAGTGGACATGGCTGCATTGGCGTCAACTCATGTCCGAGGCGCGGACAACTAATGCTGCTTGATACTGACGTGTGTTGGTGATGGACTACCCCGAGGTGAACATGGACGTTTTCCTACGTTCCTTATTCAGGCATGCTGCTGCATTTGTCTGCATATCGTGGCATTACTCTTGGCCGTACTGGCACGTACTTTATAAAGTTTCCACATTTTCACTTGTCTCCAAATGTGTTGTGTCTTCATTTGTATGCCAATGTGTGTGTCACGGACTCTCTGGCTGCCTGCCATATGTGAATTGCTACCCCATCCGGACTGTGGGTTTGTACTTATGCGTTCTCATGTGCCTGTTTCATACTGACGCTTTTGGACGTTTATCCGCCACAGGCGAGTGCATTTGTGTCCTGTGTTCGATTGTGCGAATGTTTGTGTTTGGACAACATTGTGTTGGATTTTGGTGTGCTCTGATTCCAATGTGTGTGTGCTGCATTGTGTGTGAGATGTCCCTTCATGTGAGGTTTTGTTCACCCTTCTCCCTTTCAGGCAGTGTGGTTTTCACTTCTGTGCTTGTTCAGTGATGTGATGTTGGCGGGTTGTGTGACTGGTGCTCCTTGTTGGTGTGTTTCATTTTGGCCATGGTTTGTCTGTAGTTGTGCTGTACTTAATTGTGCATGTGTGCCATTGTGCCCATCTCCCCTCGTCCCCCCACTCCCTGCTTGTTCCTCTTCCTGGCGCTGTTGTGTAATTTTGTTACTCCACACATAAATACATGTAAAGAACAAATTAGAATAGTTCCTTAATTCTTTTAGATTGCAAAACTTCTCTCTATTGGTTTTTGAATTTCCAATATAAACAGTTTTTTTAATATTCAAGGACACATAGAAGTAAGAAGTACAACGTATTCTATCAACACACTTTCTAGAACTTTCTACAACACGTGCAGGTTAAAAGTTCATCAATTCTTTTAAACATAACGATATTTTTTTGCAACATTTTCTCGCGACATTTAACGGCACGTGCAGGTTAAAAGTTCATGATTGTTTTAAGTTCGATCAGTGCCTTACAAATGCAAGTAGCAGGTGTGGTTGAGGTCACCACATTTTATCCTATGATATGTACTCCACGTTTAAACTGCTTTTTCTTAACCAATCACAAAGATGCTTTTCCACAAAACGGATGTGCACCCTACTTTTAAAAAACAATGCTTTTCATCTCCCAATCAGTTATCTTTTTGAATGAGAAAAAAAGTAGTTCCCCACCTTTAAACATATCTCTTATTCTACAAACAGACTGCATGAGCTACAGACATCTATCCATACTTCCCAGCCATACCTTCAATATGCTAGTGTGGATCGTAGGACATAGCTATGTTTTTTGGTGCAAGAGGTATGCAGAACAGAGACGGATTGACTTAGACCTAGGTTAACAAAATGTGGACATTAAATGCTTTGGACAGAGTGGATTGAAGTGGCACCAATTGTTGCCTTTGGTTAAAACCTGTTTGCATCTCCAACACCCTGACCTCATGATTGTGCTCTGCACTGTGGTGGAAACGACCTTGGCACATTGACTGGTGTAGGTTAGGAAATGCTAATGAAAGACACCTTTCGACAATTGATGTTGGTTTTGCCTCAAACTGTCTTTGTATATTCCAATATATGCCAAAGACAGAAGTGGAAATGGTCACAGATTGAAAAATCTAGGAAGAATGTCAACAAAGCTGTGTCTGCATACCTCAGAGACCATAGAATGGGGTCGATCTACAACAACAACATACGTTTTGATATGGCTGATATCTACAGAAGTGATGGAGTACACTTCACAGATCAGGGAAATCAAGTTTTTCTGAATAACCTGAAGCTGTGCATCCGCAATTATATGTATCTCCAACTAATAAACACAAGGGTTCTTTTCAGAGCCGCCTTATATTCCCAATATCGGTTCGCAGAGTGACAGCTGCGATCCGGCTAGCACAGGGAGACCTGCGGGCCATCGGGCAGGCTCACAGAGGGAGAGCTGGGGCCCCGTTGGCTCGGCTCGCACAGGGAGAGCTACGGGCTGTTGGCTCGCAAACACACACCAGCTTGCTGGCTCACAGAGGGAGAGCTCAGATCTAACTCGCAAAGGGACACCAACGGGCCAACGGCCCTGCTAGCAGAGACACACCTATCACCTAACGGACTGGCTCACAATGGTACAGCTAGGGACACGACGGCTCGCAGACACAGACCTGCGAACCGACAGACTGGTACTGTTTTATGCTTTAGGGTAGTACAGTGGTGTTTGTGTACTGTAGGGGGTTCATGCTGGAGGTAATGTTTTAGGGTTTAAGGTAGTGCAGTGGTGTTTGGGTAGGGTAAGAATCGTGCTGGAGGTAGTGTTTTAGAGTTTACGACAATTAAGTAATGTTCGGGTAGTGTAAGGGGTCATGCTGAGAGTACTGTTTTGGGGTTTAGGGTAGTGCAGTGGTGTTTGTGTAGTGTAGGGGGTCATGCTGGGAGTAGTGTTTTAGGGTTAACGGCAGTGCAGTGGTGTTTGGGTAGTGTAGGGGGTCATGCTGGGAGTAGTGTTTTAGGGTTTACGTCAGAGCAGTGGTGTTTGTGTAGTGTAGGGGGTCGTGCTGAGAGTAGTGTTTTAGGATTTAGGGTAGCACAGTGGTGTTTGTGTAGTGTGGGAAGTCATGCAGCGAGTACTGCTTTAGGATTTAGAGTAGTGCAGTGGTGTTTGTGTACTGTTTGGGGTTTCATGCTGGGGGTAGCGTTTTAGGGTTTAAGGTAGTGCAGTGGTGTTTGGGTAGTGTAAGAATCGTTCTGGAGGTAGTGTTTTAGAGTTTACCAAAATGCAGTGGTGTTTGGGTAGTGTAAGGGGTCATGTTGGGAGTAGTGTTTTAGGGTTTAGGGTAGTGCAGTGGTGTTTGTGTAGTGTAGGGGGTCGTCCTCGGAGTAGTGTTTTAGTGTTTATGGTACTGCCGTGGTGTTTGTGTACTGTAGGGGGCTGTGCTGGGGTAGTGTTTTAGGGTTTAGGGTAGTGCAGTGATGTTTGTGTAGTGTAGGGGGTCATGTTGGGAGTAGTGTTTTAGAGTTTAGGGTAGTTTAGTGGTGTTTGGGTAGTATAGGAGGTCGTGCTGGGGATGGTGTTTTAGGATTTAGGGTACTGCAGTGTTGTTTGCGTAGTGTAGGGGGTCCTGCTAGGGGTAGTGTTTTAGGGTTTATGACAATGCAATGGTTTTTGGGTAGTGTAGGGGGTTGTGCTTGGAGTAGTATTTTAGGGTTTAGGGTAGTGCAGTGGTGTTTGGGTAGGGGGTCATGCTGGGGGTAGATTTATGGTTTAGGGTTGTGCAGTGGTGTTTGGGTAGTGTAGGGGATCGTGCTGGGGTAGTGTTTTAGAGTTTACGACAGTGCAGCGGTGTTTTGGTAGTCTTTGGGTAGTGTAGGGGATCGTACCGACAGACCGACTCACAGAGCTCCGAGCGGATGGATGGACTTCTAAAGGCATAGCCGCGACCTGGTGATATGAAGAGAGGCAGCGTGAAAGGCATATCTCACACAGACACAGATGCCAGTGTTGCCTCGCAGAGGTAAAACTACGAACCCGATGGCTTCTACATGGAGAGATGCGAGCTGACGGAGTACATCACAAAATGGCTGCCAACACTTCCTGGTTTCAACCATTCACAGACAATAAGCTGCAAGCTGGTGCTTGTAACCCCTCAACAATCACATGTCAGAATTCTCAAATATCGATATCTGTAAAATTTGATATTTCTCAAAAACTACTGAACGGATTTACACCATTTAAACAAAAGCGTGCTTTCTGGACCGTCACCTTTCTCCCTGCCACATTTGGCGTAATTCTGTCCAGCAGTTTCACCTGAGGTCTTCTGTAAAGTTTCGTATGGAAATTGCATGGAGAAAACACGTTTTAGGACACTCTTTTTTCTCAGCCCCTCCTACACTATTCACTCCCAAACTTTCAATATAAGAGCTAATCAAAAAAAGAGAAACTTTTTGGATAATTTCATAAAGATTCGTCAAACGATGCCAAAGTTACAAGCACATAGAAGTCTCCAGAAAAGGGGCCACGCAACCCCCCTCCCAACATGAGTGAAGCCCCGGGGCTGCGCGGACCCCAGGGCACCACCACAACCCCTGCGAGCCCCTGCTATTATTTTTTAAGAAATACCCCCGGAACCTAGCCCACCCAATGGCCTCATTAAAATAAAACGCGAAAACCTGCCACCCCAGCGCGAATTTTTGCAGATTTTTTATTTTTTATTTTTAATGATTTTTTGGGCCCTGGGTGTCCTTCTGGGACCCGCTGAGCAGGCCTATGGGGTCAGGGTTTTCCTACCCTGCCCCCTTCTCTTATTATACCTTTGCTTGTCCGTTTTTAGGTGACTCGCTTCTACCGAGCCACAAGATGGCTGCCAACACTTCCTGGTTTGGACTAGTAGCAGCCAATCACAGTGAAGCTCGCACACGCGACTTAGGCCCTGCCCAGATATCAAAACATTTATTTTTCTAATTTCTCAGCAACTACTGAACGGATTTACACCATTTTTAATAAGGCAGCTTTCTGACCCACGCACTAACTTTCTGTCAAATTTGGGTTAATTCCGTTCAGTAGTTTCGGCACAAAGTTTCCTATGGGAAATTGATTTCTTGACTATTATTTTTTGAATTTCTCAAAAACTACGGAACGGATTTACACCATTTAAAAAAAAGGTTGCTTTCTGAACCAAGCTCTACCTTTTTGCCAAATGTGGGGTAATTACGTTCAACAGTTCGGGCTGTAACTCGTCGCAAAATTTCCTATGGAAATTAACATGGAGAAAACGAGTTTTGGGACCCCCCTTTTTTCTCAGCCCCCGCTTGATGAATCACCCCCAAAGTGTCAGGATATGAGCTGACCTGGATAGACTTTTGTTTTGGAGAATTTCAGGAAGATTCGTAAAACGACGCCAAAGTTATTAGCAAATCAATAAATGCTTTTCCTATGGAAACTAGGTTGTAACTATAACTACCTACTGGCGACCGCCAGTAGGTTTTATATATATATATATATAAATGTATGTATTTATATATATATATGTAGATTTATATATATTTACATTTGTTATGTATGTCACCATATGACTGTGTTTCTGCACACATTTGGGTCTTTGTAAGTATGCAGGTGTATGTGCGTTTGTTTACGTGTATGTCACTGCTTTAATGTGTATTCTTTTGTCTGCATGTGTTTCTTTGAGTGGGTGTGTTTGCCTATGACGTATGCATGTTTTCATTTCTGCCTGTGGGTATTTATGCGCAAACACACCCACTGAAATTGCCTTTTTGTTTTTATTTTATCTATAAATCCTAGATCATTCTTCATAGAGTATGTCACGACATGTGCAGGTCTATTTCGCACCTATTCATTTATTGTGAAGGGATTGTATTCATTCAAAGCAATCTCATTTAAATTTTCTTCCATCACTCTACCAGAAAGTATTACCATGCCACTTAGCTGTAGCCAATATTGCCATAAGAATTCAAAGCAAAGAGGACTTGTTGTGTAGGTCACACTAATCAATAGGATCTGCATGTTTGTGGACAACATAAACTTTGGGTGAGGTCCCTAGACTGGTTCCATGCTCCCCATAGTACATGTTGGCCGAGAGACCAGCTAGCTCACAGTGCCACCATAAGCCCCCTTAACCTAAACAGGAAGCGATTGGTGTCTGGCAACCACTGAACATGACAACCCTGATCCTTCACAGATCGTGGTAACAGATCTAGAATCCTTTTGCTCAGTCACTTGTGGACTCTTGTTCTCAGAGGAAATATACAGAGAATTCACAATGGGACATTCTTCAATATATTTATTGATCTAACGTTCTTATATAGAGTACATGTGCTGCAATGATCAATAGACAGGAGCATATGAAAGTGATTACAAGCACCAAAATAGTAAATAGTAGGTATAGTTACACCATGATGCTAAGAACAGTGTATGTATGCAGACATATAAAACAAAATAGGAATTTGATGTACAAACCGCATCCTACATGTGGCTAGGGTGTGTGTGTATAGCCATGAATCCCCCCACCGGGATGATCCAAACCCATTACCTGGCGGGTCAGAATGTAGGACCACGTCTTGGTCACAAACTAGACACCGCTCACGCAGATGTCAGGCAGCTGCTTGGTGAAGCATCAGCATGCAGGGACCTCTCTTGATGTCAGCTGAGGTGTCTCCTCTGGCTAACCCCCGGAAATGCTTATTTATTTACAATAAAAAAGCATCCTTGCGATGTATATACAAATTAGCATTGTTATGGGTTTACAGATAGCCCTGTCGCCCCATGGATGAAGATGGAATGACATTGTACAGTGTGTGCAAAGGCCTTGTACTCATTGTTCAAGGCATCATGATAATTTTGCGCATAGTGAAATGTGTAAGCAAAGCGGTTTCAGAGAAACTAATCCAACATTGTCACACACACAAATCTGTGCAAAAGGTTATCGTAAAATGTTATTGTGCAGAAAGAGGGTAATGTAAGAAAATGTGCAGCGTTGCTACGTGGGCCTAACTCAGGCACATGACAGACTTAAAGGAGAAACAAATTCCTTGAAGATTATTCACAGCAATAAAGTGAACATTAGTACACTTGGGCTATATGTACTAGTATGACATTGCATGTGGATGTAAGAAAAAACGTAATGGTATTTTACTAGCCTCGAGGCATGTACGTCTCTGATATTTTATACAATGGCTCTGCAAAGGGTCAGAATTCGGTCAAGCAAAAAAGAGAATAGATCTATTAATAAGAACCAGCTACTAGAAGATAACGTGATGTTATAGCAAGATGCGCAATGCACTGCGGAAAGAAAAAGGGTGCATTTAAAGGATAAAAGAACAGTAAGCTTAAACCTAAACCCACCCTCAGGTGATTCTAACTATGTTCCACATGTGATTTTGTATCTCATCTCCAAAACGTGTTTTTAGAATTTCTTTCCTCTCTCATAGCCCAATGTGCCAATTCACTTCTCCACTTGATAATCATAGTAAATGTGACTTTTTTTGAAATCTTGTTAATAGTGATAGTGCTGACGAAAGTACAAATAGAATAAGAATATCATGTCTCTGAACCTCCTGGTTGATTACTTTTTTCATCTAACAAATTAACTTATGAAGGTCATAAAACATTGGGAATAATGGAAGCATTTGGGCTGTGTTAGCTTCTTATTGCTCACACATTCGATTTGTTTTTAATTTGCATCAAATTTGTTCATTCGCACTTAAGTAGAATCAATGTTTTAAATTACTTATAGAAAAAAGTAGTAAACATCCATTTTCTTGAACACTCAAATCTTATTCAAAAGTTAGAAATCTTTCTATGCCCGGCATAATATATCAAATTATTAGTGGCAGAATTTCTGAACAGCTGATCAACCTGTGCCCCCTTTCTGTACCTCAATATATATATTTACACGGCACCTTGGTTTAAGATGTCTCCATTTTAAGCTGTTTCATGACTAATATTTTTAATCAAGCATTGGCAATGCCAACAAGTATGGCTTATCCTCACATGTGCCTTTTCAGTCATTATTAGGTTTAGACACCCACAAGTCATTATGCGTGCACTGATTCACAGATCCTTGCGCTCTTGCGTCCTTTCATCAACCCACTGATTCATTCTTACATTCACACACTTACACAACCACAATCAAACACACACGCAAATGCAAGATAAATTAAAAGAATAAAAGTAGAAAAATTAAAACATACATCCTCCTAAATACTGATATATGCTTACAATAAGAAATAAAAAACATACCAGTGTTGGCCATCTTGCAATGGTATTGTATAGAGCGTGTTGTTGTTTTAAATTTCCAGCATGGCCGTCACGTTTTAGAACCAATATCTTAGCATGTTTTAATGAAACGTTAAGGCCAACTGTATTTCATTATGATGTTCACTTGGTTAAGAGACAACAGCCATGTGGGATGTGGCACAGTGCAAATAAATGAGCTAAAAGCAAGAGACCCATTACCACTTTCTGGGGAATTGCTGTACGCTCTAATAGTGAAAGGAAAGGAGTGAACGAGGATCTACAAAAGGAGAGAACATAGAAAATTAAAGAATCAGGCTTACCAGCCCTGAAACTAAAGCATACACATTTTTAGGTATATGTGCACTAGCAAAAGAAAATATTGATTGTACAAATATTGTGACTAATATCTTGACTCAGAAATAGTGTCACAGCGGAGTTAATAATAAAGCATGTGCATTTACCTTGATGATAGCTCAAATTTAATATCAAGGTTATGATCTTTGTGTCAGTCAGTATTTCTGGGGAGGACAACTTCAGCTATTATTTCTTTTTTTTTTTTTTTATAAATAGGAAAGTACCAAGGTTAGAATCAGCATAAGGAAGAGAAATAGCATGATAAAAAACACTCAACAAGAATAAAAGCTATAACAATGAAAAGGTATGGTACTACTATGTATAGTGGAATACGACTGTAAAATACAACCTTATGCAGTATACTAAAAGAAAAGAAGTTAGGGTACCTATTAAACATTTGGTATCTATATATTTTTAGGATAAGAAATAGGAAAAAGAAAAAGAGGAAAGGAAAGGAATAGAATAGGAAAAAGAAAAAGAGGAAAGGAAAGGAATAGAAGAGGAGAAGGGAAGGGAAGGGAAGGGAAGGGAAGGGAAGGGAAGGAAAAGGGGCAAACAAATAGTTATTAGTGTGAAGATGAGTGTGAAGATAAAAAAGTAGTTAAAGGTAACCAAAATAAATCAGACTTGATTTTTTGAGATAAAAATGATGTTGAAACAGTAGAAGTTCTGTGTTCATCACAAATAAGATTCCACCAAGTTAGCATACATATTTTAGAATTTTCTTTCCAGCAAGTAAGAATAACTTCAAATGCAAGAGCAATAAAAAGGTCAAATAATTTCAACTTCGAAGAAGTGTCCTGAAAATCAACAGACATGGAACCAAGAAAAATATTTTGAATTGATAATGGAATACAACTATGCAATATCTTAGAAAATGTGGTCCAAATGGATTTCCAAAATTTAAAAACATTACGGTGGTAATATATCAAATGAAGTAGTGTGCCATTAGAGGGAAGACATGGCCAGCAAAGGGGATAAGTAGAGGGGTTGATTTTATGGATAAAAATGTGTGTCAGATCTTCTCTATTATATATGAAAAATAGTGATTGAGTTATATTGGCAGCTCTAGAGGTGGTAAAAAAATGTTGCCAGAATTTATCCCAGTTTTGAATCGAGAGGGTCATCGAGAGGTCTTGTTCCCAAGCTAATTCAATTTGGGATTTTGGAATTCAGAAATAGGAGCAGATAACAGTTTATAGATAAAAGAAGCTTTAGGGTTAGAATCAGAAGAAATATTGTACAAAGCAGTCGAGGGAGTAAGTGGAATAGCATTGGCAGGAAAACCTTTATTTAATAAAAATGATTGAAGTTCCTGTGATAATTGAGAATATTGGGGTAAGCAAGAAGTGGGTAAATCATAACGTTCTTGTAATGTATTAAAGGGTATAACGGAGTTATGGGATACAAGTTGGTGAACATATAGAATAGTTAAATCTTGACTTGGGGAAGAGGGGACCCCCTAATCCGAGCCGGAAGGGTAGAGAGGTTCTTCCACTATACTGGAAGAGATGCTGGAGGGTTGCGTCCTCCCTATTGTGGAGAGGTGTGGTGCAGCGGCCAGGGCAGCTGACTTTGGAGCACAGGGCTCACAGTTCGATCCCTGGCTCCGGCGGCAGCTCAACTCAGCACCATGTGACTCTGGGCAATAGCTCACTTAATTTCCACAATGGCCCCCACCGCCTTGAGACCCGTAAGGGTGAGTAGTTTGCGCCACTTCCAGTAATAATCTGCGGGGATTTTAATATAAATCTACCTAGTAATTGGTCAGAGGAGTCTAGTTTCCAATATAAAGGCAGAAAGCCTAAAGTTTTCCAAGCCCTTAAAAATCTATGCTTAACTCATGGTCTCATAGACAGTTGGCAGGCGCAATACCCAAACGATCAGGGTTTTACATATTACTCCCATCCACATACACTCCATGCAAGGTTGGATTACTTCTTGGTCTCTAGTATTCTATCCACTAGTTGTTTCATCGAAAAATTACCAAGGGTTCTTTCAGACCATAATCCCCTTCTTTTAACTATGGAAATTGGTACGCAAAAACGGAACAATAGGATATGAACCTTTGAAAGAGCATTATTAATAAACGAGGCGTACTGTCAATGCATGCGACAGTGGATCCCCAGATTCCTAGAAGAAAATATAGGTAGTGCACCAATTGAGATCGTTTGGGACACTCTTAAAGCTGGAATCAGAGGGGAAACACTTCGATTTTCATTGAATGCTAATAAAAAAGCTAAACAAACAATGAAAACACTTCAGGGTAACATCGCAATCGCTGAAGGAGGGCTAATTAAAGCCATTCAGGAGGGAAGAGACACGGAAAATGAGTTAAGACAGATCTCACTTGCTAAAAACAGTGTCATAGATATACTAACTACAAAAGCTATTAATAAAGCAACCGCATATAAGGAAACTATTTACGAACTGAGTGAACAAGTTGGACATCAGTTAGCGGTACGCGCCCGTGAACTCAATTCCGTTAATTCCATTAAGATGATTCGAGATCCAGAAGTAGGGCTAATAACAGATTCGGATGCAATTAGAACTGCCTTCTATAAATTCTATCAGGCTCTATATAGGGATAACGATATTAATATACAATTAGATGCAATCAACGAATACATCAATCAAGATAGCCCATCGAGATTAGAAAGTAATGATTCAGAAGATATGGATGTCATCCCGCAAGGGGAGGAAATTCTTCTCGCATTAAAAAGTCTTGCTTCAGGCAAAGCGGCGGGTATGGATGGGATTCCCACTGAATTTTATATCCAATTCTTTCCCCAAGTTAAGAATATACTAACAACACTCTTCGCACATATATTTCTAGGGGGGCGACCCCCAGAGTCATGGTCAAGGGCCAAAATTATAGTATTTCCAAAAAAACATAAAGACCCTACAGAACTTGGGTCGTATCGCCCAATTACCTTAATAACTAGTGATTCTAAAATATACGCTAAGTTACTCGCTGCACGATTAGCTCTGAATATACATAAAATCGTATCGGCTCGACAACACGGGTTCATCCCGGGTAGAGATACCACAGATCATATCCAGAGAGTAATCTCATTGTTTGATTGGTGTGAAGTTTCAGGAGACCCTATGGCACTTATACTTTTAGATGCCGAAAAAGCTTTCGATAGGGTCTCCTGGAAATATCTCTGGATTGCGATGGCTAGATGTGGCATTGGAGATCCCTTTATTACTGCAGTAAAAATGTTGTACAGCAACCCGTCTGCCGGTGTTATGGTGAATGGGTCAGTTACAGCACCATTCTCTATTACTAGAGGTACAAGACAGGGGTGTCCGTGCTCACCCCTCTTATTTGCCATATATATTGACCCATTTATCCGAAGATTAGATAACAACGCATTGATACCATCCATCTGGATAAGAGATCAGGCCACCAAAACATTAGCATACGTGGACGATATCGCGCTGGTTACCAGTGACCCAGCGATTTCGGCTGCGGTGATTGAAGAGGAAGCTAACATTTTTGGCCAAATATCGGGCTATAAACTCAACCAATCAAAAACTCAGATTATCCTTAACAGTAAAATTGAGATGATGGATACACGGGTCACCGAGAAAGCTATATATCTTGGCGTGAGTATTACGGCCAAAATAGAGAATTTAGTTACCGATAATATTGATCCATTAATTCAACGTACAAAAAAGGATTTGATTAGGAGTAACAATCTTCACTTATCCATTGTGGGTCGGTGTAATTTGATTAAAATGCTTTTCCTTCCAAGATTTCTTTATTTTTTTAGATCAATCTGTCTAGAATTTCCTTCACAATTATTTAAAGATTTGGATAGTATGTTTTCTAGATTTATCTGGGGGTACAAAAAATCCCGTAGAGCCTTGCGAACCTTTACTTTCCCTAAAGATAGAGGGGGCATGAGATTGCCCAACTTTAAGCTATATTACTGGGCTACTATCTTAAAATACTGCAATAAGCTTTTATTTACGTTTGCACCTAGCAGCGAAGGGGATATTCCAACTCCACAAGAGCTGCTATTAGGTAATGAATCCAGAGGTTGCCTGTGGCGTCATCTTAACGATAGCTATTTAAAAAAAGTTAAATTTAAGTCCATATTTGGTATTTATAAGACCTGGAATTCCGTTAGAAAACTTACTAATATCGGACAACTATCTTTCTACACCCTAATCCATAAAAATAGCCATCTCCCTGGGATCTTCAATGATTTATGCATGGAAAGATGGTTTTTGAATGGGATTACGCATCTTGGGTGTTTTTATACTCCATTAGGTATTAAATCTTTTGGCGAATTACAGCTGGAGTACAATTTAGAGCAACGGGATTTTTTTAAATTTTTGCAAATTCGGGATTTTTTATTAAAAAGAGGAGGAGGGGACGTGTCGTTTCAAAAGGTGCAGTTAATGGAGAATATGGCTTCGAGAAATAATCTCAAAATAGGAGAGATTTATGAACAACTGCTTCTGCGACAAACTGATGATCTTGATAAATACTTAAGTAAATGGCAGCTTAAACTTGGTGTGTCCGGGGAAACTGTTCATCAATCTCTCTTTCTATATCAGTCTATTTTAATGTCTACCAAGCTGCAGGCCCAGTTTTACAAAACTTTTTTCTTTTTATATTATACTCCCTATAAGATCGCTAAATGGGGGACCGGGAAGGGAACTACATGTCCTAGATGTGATCTAGTTGAAGCCGATAGCATTCATATTTTTGCTACCTGTACGGTACTAACTTCAGTAGTGGCCGATATTTCAACATTTCTCTCGGAAGTTTTTAATACAAGAATAGAGATTTATGTTGAAGAGATTATGTTAGGTGTTGCAAATATCTCAAGACCGAAATATATGCAAGGTCTGGTTTTTGTGGCCATGGCTGTCTTTAGACTATGTATCGCGTCAGCTTGGCTTGATACAAATGCGCCAAGTTTTCAACAATGGAGATCACGCCTGTTGGCCACCTGTAGTTTAGAAGTAGCTATCTACAGAAGAAAGGGCTTGCGCAAGCGCAAGTTAGGGCTGGCAATTTGGGATCCCGTGTTGCAATGGTCTCAGAGATAACGGGGTAATTCGTAAGCCATACTTGTTTTTTTAGACTATTGTCTGTTCCGTATTATGGTATGCTGTTTATTGATCATAACTGTTGTTCTTCACGCCTTTTTTCTTTCTTTTCAATGCAACAGAATCTGAGCTGGGGGTGGGGGGTGGGTCATTAGGTGGGTTTTTGTGTTGTATTAAGAAAATTCTTCAATAAAGATTGGGAAAAAAAAAAAAAACGGATTAACATTAACCTATTTAATACTGACAGTCAAAAATGTATCCCACCTTTGTAGTTGATGTGTTGGGCACTACTCTCATCAGGTGGTACACCATCCGCTCATGGGCAGGGAAGAAAGCAATTCCTTTTTGTTAAATAACCCTCACATACTCTAGTAGTATCATGCTTCATCGTCGGGTTCACCCTGACTCCAAAAGGTCAGGTATCCCTTTATTAGTGGAGTTTCAGGGGATATTAAAACGAAAGAAAAAGGGGTTGTGAGGCTATAATGGTCCTATGACCCTAGTGACAACATGTTTCAACCTTTAGTGTCTGGCCCGACTGGGTCCTAGGCTTTCTTCAGGGCAATTCAGATTCTCTCCCTGGATTTCTGCCCGGTCGACCAGCGTACGATCTTTCTGTCCACCGGGGTCCCCCCGCCATACTAATATGGCGGGGGGAATGGGTGGCGGGCAGAGGGAAATGTAGGGCGGATCGCCACCACCATGCGGGCGGTGGAGATCCACCCTACATTGTAATCAGCCCCTTAATATCTTGAAGGGTAGGGAAGTATTGGGAGTTTAATAGCTTTTTCTTTCTGGCAGTGTAGGCAATAGTAAAGGCTCTCAAAGAGGCCTTAAAAGCATCCCAATGATTGTGAACAGAGGTATCACTTAATTTGTTAAACCGAAAAAACTATCTTATGCAGGAGGTAACTACTAAGATATACGTTTGATTGGATAATAAGAAGTTGTTAAATCTCCATTTAACATGTTTAGGGGTAGCAAGGGACAAATCAAAAGAGACTGAAACAGGGGAATGGTGAGAAATAAAAATGGAGCCAATCTCAGAAGATTGGAGAGAAGGGAGTAATGGTTTTGAAACACAAAATGTAATCAATGTGAGACATGGTGTGATGAACATTTGAAAAGAATGTAAACTAATGCTTATCAGGGTTACTAGTTCTTCATGCATCATAGAGTGGATGAGAGGCAATGGCAGGTTGAAATGCTTTATGTGGTTTAAATTTACAGTCTGATTTTCTGTCAGAAAAGCGATTTAACCAGTTGTTGAAATCACCAGCAACAATAATATTAGACTTATTAAAGGAAGAACATTTTAGTTTAATAATGTGCCAGAAATCCGGATCAGACTTAACCGGCCGATAAATGTTGAAGAAGGTGACCAGTTTTTTATAGACAGTTGATCAAATTTGTAGTTTTAGAGATTTATGACATAGGATGGCAACACCACCTTTATGGTTGACAGCTGAAGAAAAAACAACCTGACCCACCCATTGACGTTTGAGTTTGAGTGATTCAACATCATTACAGTGGGTTTCTTGCAAAAAAGCATCTGACAATTAAGTTTTGATAAAAGAGAAAGTACCTTTTGATGCTTAACAGGATGACCCAGACCACGGACATTCCACGATACAACATTAAACATGTTGATGTTTAAAAACAAGGGTACATGCACAATGATGATGAACTGCAAAGACAACAGTGGAAACAAAAAGACACCGGTCATCAAAAATCAGGTAACATGATAGAATTAATAGAAACATAAAGAAGTGCACCAAATAGACACTCGTATAATCAGAGAGAAAAAAAAGGAGAATAGAAAAAGAGGAGGAGAATGAAAAGGATGGTATAGAAATAGAGACAATAAGATAAGAATAAAGGAGATTGAGAAAAAAAGGGACAAATCAAGGACATAAAGCAAGACCTGATGTAAAAAGAGGAAGAAAAATGAACCAGGCATGTTAGCACCCGGAAATAACAACAACAACAGAGAGAGAAATAAAAATGAGAAAGGTTCAAAATTGAGAGATTCAGGCCGCATATCCCATATTTGAAAAGTGAAAGTTGGAGATTACAATCAGAAACAAGAAGGCAAAAAGCAAGAACAATTTAACAGTTTAAGGACATAGAACATTAGTATCCATAGGTATCTTGGTGATGGTTTGCAAAAACAATCTTAGTTTAGACGGGTCTTCAAACAAGTGAGAGACACCTTCATAGGTAATTTTGCATAAACAAGGATCTAATATGCCATAACGGATGTTCATGGATCTTAGTTGAGGACGAAGTGCTAGGAATTCCTTGCGTCTGGCATTGGTTGCAGTGGAGAAATCCTGTGGGACAAAGATGTTATGACCAGACAAGATGACTTTTTTCTCTGGCAGCTTTTAATATACACATCGGGTTGGTGAATTTTATAAGAGCATTATGATACTACGTGGTCTTTTAAATAGAGGTTGGGGCGACCAAGATGATGTGCCCACTGGATATTAAGAAGAATAGAAGACTGAAGGTTGAGAAGGTCAGACAAAAATGTATTTAAGAAGGAAAGAAGATCAGGACCTTCAACGTTTTCAGGTAAACCATAGAGACAAAGATTGTTCCTCCTGTTGCGATTTTCGAGATCGTCAGTAAGTATTTTGAGCTTATGAATTTCTTGTTCCGGCAAGGGCATTTTAGTAGCCATATCAAACATTTTACCTTGCATGTTGATCCATTGGTCTTCAATCTGTTGTAATTTTTAGTTGATGATATTCGTGAACGGTTGTAGTGCATATAGTTCATCTAAAATTGAATCCAGGACTGGGATAGAAGATAACTGGACCAGAGATGGAGGATCATTTATGACTCTTTTAGGTTTAGTGCTAGATGAAGATGCTTTCGTAAGGTTAAGGGAGTCAATGGCCATCTTGATAATATGTACCTGTCGATGAGGTAATTTTTTAATAGTAGAATGCCTGCCCATGAAATAGGTGATCAATGAGAGAAATTACGATGTAGTTATGTGATGATACACACAATATAGTAATGAAAGCCGACCAATTATCTGTGACAAGTATGTAACAATATAGTAGGCTATGAAGCAGAAAATTGTAGGGAGTTCCACTGTCATGTAAACATGTAAGGAGACAGTACAAAATGACTTCTAAGATATTGCCTCAAAATTTGAATGATCACATTCACATTCCCACAGACTCAAACACATGAGGAAAAACGTGGGATCAAATAATATTATTAATATATATATTCATTTGCAGGGGACCCAAGTGCTGTTTGCCACGTTAGATAACAAAGGAGAAGCAATATGAGCAGCACGTTAACAAAATGGCGCATTAACAAAATGGCTCCTCTTTTCATAAGAAACTATGACAGTTCAATTAACCATCTTAAGCAAATGAAGGTTTGGAACAATGACCAAGTGCAACTGTAGTATCTTGGTATAGTGTTGTTCTTGCCATTCACTGCTCCATCAGTGGAACACTGTGGAGATAATGTAATGTGGAATGTTCATCTATGAAACCCACAGTTGGAGAAGGGCTGAGCGTCTTACTGGCTGCTCCTGGTGGGGCTGATCCACTGCTGAATACTGTTGATCTTCTGCTGAATACTACTGAACCTACATCCTGTAACCAACTTGAATAAATCTACTTTAAACTACATTCTGGATGTGGATCTGATTACTACATTTTATTGGCGACGAGTTAAAAAAGAACCTGCAATCTCTACCTCTCAAGTTCAAGGGGAAGTGTCTGGGAACCTCGAGCAATCTTCTTCAGTACCTGTCTGCATACTACCATCAAACTGCCACGTCAGCCCCACCAGTGACCCCTACATCGGTCGCCCTCATCATCCTTCCAGTTGGTTTCCGTGCTGTGCCCTCAGTGAGGGTAAGCCTGACACTCTACAATGCCTTGGTCAGGTGCTGTGCCTTCAATAGAGGGTAAGCCAAGCATTCATCAATATATGTTCCTGTGCTGTGCCTTCAAGAGAGGATAAGCCTAACTACGTCTGGAAAAGTCTTCAGCATTCATCAATGTGTGTTCCCTGCTGTTCCCACAGCATCCCAAAAGGTCTGTTTGCTGTCCCTTCAGGGCAGCATCCCAATCTCAAGCGTGCTGTGAAGTCATTTTAATTCATGGAATTAAGTCATCAAAGCTGCCTTCGTTTTCGCATCTGCTGAGGTCTACTAAGCACAACTAATGTCTACGCTCCATCTACAAACATCCACAGTGCCTCTGAGAATATCTACAGTGCTTCTTAAAAAAGGTTACCACTGTTATTTCTGTTTTTGCCTCCAGTGCGAAGTGCTGTATATCTAGAGACTGTAAGGCTCATTTGTGACTGTTTTAAGGTGCTATATTTATCCTTACTGAGGTATTGGATGTGTGACATTTTTAACTGTTATCCTCCTAGCGCTGCACCGGTGTGAACCTTACTTTTCCCGGTTTGGTTTTCATCTACTCGTGTTTTGGTGATTTCGCCATGTCTCCCTACCTGTTTGAGACATATCTGTTTTGGGAAAGGAGACCTACATTGTGGGCAAAGTGCAGTTTTTTTTATGGTGTTTTGTGTTTCCCATTGCATGGCCCGCACAAGAGTGACAGTTGCGCTTTATTTAAGTTTAAAAGATGCTCGTGCACTTCACCTGGTCCGTGGGTCGCGCGTTGCCTCGGAAGAACCTTCATGATGCCAGCCTCTTCCACGTCATTCTGCTGCGGACGGTGGTTTGGCATCGCTAACGCGCTGTGAGCAGTGCGTGATATAGCGTGCCGCCATTTTGGGATTGTATGCTTCCCTTTACATGCATATCGAGGAAAGCTACAGTATTATTATGCCGACCACGTGTGTTGAGGAATCATTACCGGCAGAAGTTTTTGGGCATTTCGCTTCCTAATTCGATTTTCTTCTACAATGAGCGACGCTTGAGACCAGGATTAGTCTCACAATCAAATGGTTATTGTCCTGGGTTTGTTACAGCATCGCAGGTACTTCTCATTTTTATTTTGGATTCATCAGTACTTTTGGGAATAGTCGAGGGGCGGTGTGAGAACAAGAACTATTTCTCTACAAAATGGAGTTAAGTCTATCGGCTGTATGGACACTGCAGTATGCTTCCATGTTAATGGTTGATGCTTACTCGTGTGAGACTTTACTCATTGGTGTTTCTTCCCCAATATAAATGACAGTTACAGATTCATACCATTGTTACACACTACTAATACAGGCACTCTTATGACATTCTCAATCAACATGCATGTTTTAAGCTTACAGTGCTTATTTTAAATCATCTGAACGCCTGTCTGACTCATTAAGGTGAAAGGCACACCATTGTCAATGTTTATTACAAGTTTGATGTCCTTATTTATATGATGCAAGGCTACAATGTTTTGTTTCACAGGCATTTTACATTTATGTATTTACAGTGTGTTGTTGCAATTTGTCTACATCGCTAAATGCAACCTCTTACGTTTCCATTTTACATAGGGTGTCGTGACGATTTCCATCACAGCATGGGGTACACAACGTTTTTACTTCCTTACGAGGTGCCTTTACTCCTTTTTTTTTTTACTTACCTCCATAGTGCACAACGTTTCTTTCCCCACGCGAGGTGTGTTCCTTGGGTTGTTTTCGACCCCTTGGTACAGTGTACAGTGTCTCTCCTCATGTACTCGAGGTGTTGCGTGGACTGTAGTCCCACTCACTTATGCACAACTTATGATCTCTCCGCGAGGTGTGTTTTGGGGTTATGTCCCACTTTCATGTGCATATCAGTTGACCTCCAGTCGAGGTGCGTCGAGCGGACGTGTGTTCCGCATTTTCTAGGCACAATTTTTTCACCTCTCCGGAGGTGTGTTGTGGGGTTTTTCCCCATCACCATGTGCATAGTATTTTACCTCCAGTCGAGGTGCGTCCGTACATGGACATCACGTTACATGTCTTATGCCTTCACTGCAGTGCACGTTTACCTTTCCTAAGGTGTCTAGTGTTGGTCATGTTTTTTTTTTAACTGTGCACATATCCATACCTCCACTCGAGGTTGCCCATGCATAAGTAAATGTTTTTACCCTTAGCGGGTGTATGGTTTAAGTCGCCATAGTGCATGGGTTACGTTACTCTGGGCGTTTTTGATGGTTCTAGTTTTCTACACTGTAGCCCAGTTGTATCTTCTATTTGTAATTCTTTCTTCATATTTTTGATGGAGAAGTATGAGTATTTGCATACCTCTTCTTCTCTGTCGTGTTGTTACCTCCTGATGTGAGCTGCCTTCTTGCATGCTTACCTGGCCAGTTGGTGTGCAGAGAGTACTCATTGATGGTTTCTTTTTCTTTTCTTTATTTCTTTTTCTCATTTATAGAAAGGAGGATGGGAAACAAATTATTTTATCTGTTTCTTTATGACCTTTGCTTGTTTTCTCTTTTTCTACCTCCGCTCTGTTCTCCCTTGTACTCTCCTCTCGATTTTGTTCTTCTGAGCTCTCTATCTAATTCTTTATTTCTCTGTTTTGTTTTCCTTCTGGAAGAAAGGAGGATATGTAGTATCTTGGTATAGTTTTGTTCTTGCCATTCACTGCTCCACCAGTGGAACACTGTGGAGATGATGTAATGTGGAATGTTCATCTATGAAACCCACAGTTGGAGAAGGGCTGAGCGTCTTGCTGGCTGGTCCTGGTGGGGCTGATCCACTGCTGAATACTGTTGATCTTCTGCTGAATACTACTGAACCTACATCTTGTAACCAACTTGAATAAATCTACTTTAAACTACATTCTGGATGTGGATCTGATTACTACATCAGGCAGCGACTTCCCACCAGGCTACTCAGCCCATCTTCTCTAACTGCCCCTCCATAATATTTCTTTACTTTTTTTCCTCCAGAGAGAAGGTATTTTGCCTATGGAGAAAACCTTACCTTACACCCTCATGGAAAATGGGGGTATGCAAATGTGAAAGCAATTTGTGGTGCAAGCTATTTGCTAAGAGGGTGCATCACAAATTGTCCATTCGGAGGGTGTAATAATCAACATGCCTAATGTATATTAATAAAGCAGGTCCCAATATGCGAGGCCCTGCGAATTCAGGATGGATGACTACAAGGAACAGCAGAACTCAGGCATTTGGGTACCCAATTGTTAAATATCTTTTTTTATAAGCAGTCCATGTCTATTAAAGGACAGGAGCTGCTTTTAAAATAATGTTTCTCGTTTGGGGACACACATGGGAAAGCAGCCAGATGCCTTGTGCACTGTCTCCTCTCCCCAAGATCAACTTGGGTGTCAATAACTGGCCAATCGTTTGCAACTGCAATTTGGGTCATAAACCAGTGAAACATCCATTTCTCAAATGTAAATGGGAAGGGGGCTCACCTTTCACACCCTGCCTTTTTGATAATCAGAAATGTTTGCAAAAGCCCTTTTATCATCTAAACAAATTTAATGACTTATAAATGGGCTTTAGTACATTATAAAAAGCCATTGTGTGGTTGCGAACTCTGTGATTTTGTGAATCACAGGGTGTGTTACTGCTGAAGGGCATTGAACATCCGGCAATTACTTCTGCCTTTCACATTAGTAGTGTTGCGGGCCTGCCCAGGTTGGAACTATACCTGCAAACTACATGAAGGACAAAGGACTACACACTGTAGGTACTTTCTTCTTTGTTAATGATGGGTACCATATAAGTAGGTGCTGGACTTGGCCCTTTTTGCAGGGTTATCCCTAAACCTTTTGCTTCTTCCTCCTATTTCCTGATCTGTGTTTGTTGGCTATAGGACTCTGGGCACTTTACCACTGCTGAGCAGTGCTAAAAGCATATGCTGTCTGTGTACATTGTTATTATGGATTGGTGTTTCCATTATTGGCATATCTGATTTACTGGTAAGACCCTAGTAAAGTGCACTAAGTGTGCCATGGCCTGTATATCAAATGCTACTAGCGTGCCTGCAGAACTGATTGTGCCACCCACATGAGTAGCCTATAAATGTATCTCAGTCCTGCCACTGCAATGTCTGTGCGCAGTTTCAAACTGTCATGTTGACCTGGCAAGTGCACCCACTTGCCAGGCCCTGACCTTCCCTTTTCTCACATGTAAAGAAACCCTATGGTAGGCCCTGCGCAGGGTGCAGTAATGAACCCCTATGGTAGACCCTGCGCAGGGTGCAGTGTATGTAAAAGGTAGGACATATACTGGTGTGTGTGGCATGTCCTCATAGTGAAATACTGCCAATTTCGTTTTTCAGTATACCTTCCCATTGGGACAAGATAGAGAAATAAAGTTTAGGCTCTCTGAACTCAGAATTTATTAACACATCTTTTAGTAAAGATGGTTTTTAATTTGTGTGTTTGAAAATGCCACTTTTAGAAAGTAGGCATTTCCTTGTTTAACCATTCTATATGCCTCTGCCTGCTGTGTATTTTCTGTCTGGTTTTGGAGTGACAGGGAATGGGGATGTGCATTCATTGTAGACAGCCACTGGGGGGGTTGAGGTGTGCCTGGGCTTTCCTGGATAGCTCAGGAAGGAGCTGAATAGACCTTGGCTGAATTTAGAGTAGTGGGAGGAGTTTTCCTTGCACTTGAATAGGGCCTGTCTCCCTTGCACAATGCTGTCTCCACCCCATGTGGTCATACTGCACCAGTGAGGACAGAATTGATTTAGAGTGGTCTCAGATACCCTTACATAAATAGAACGAAGACAAAGTGAACAAAGACAAAATGGGGGTATAAGTAGTACACCTTAAACGCAAGAACTTTAGATCACTTCTGGACTCAAGAGGAACATTGCCAAGTAGATGAGCTGAAGGGCTGTGAGGAGGAGTACTGCCCCTTTGCTGTGTGCTGTGTGGGGTTGGCCTGCAGTTGCTGTGTCTGCCAAGGAAAGGACAAAGACTCAAACTTTGCTGTGAACCTGCCTGAAGAAGATCTCCAAGGGCCTGTGTGTGCTGGCCTCCTGTTCTTCACCACCATCCCCTGAACTCTGTTTTTAGGGAGCTTTGAACTGCCAGGAGGTGCATAGTCCAGTTGTGGGCCACTGGAGGTTATCCTTGCTGCTGAGAGCTGGAAAAAATGAAGAACTGAAGAAATTGATGCGTTGGTCTTCTTGCAGCTGTTTTACCGTCGCAGCACTGATGTGCGAGAAGAATCTCCATGCATCACCATGTCGCTGAAGAACTGACGCAGTGCCTGTCGCGGTTGCAAGAACCGACACACCTAGGGATCATGGCTGAAGAAACCGTTGCAACACCACTTGTCGCTGCCGCATCGATCACCAACGCATCCTGCCGGATTTTTATACATCATACTGGTGCGGCAAGTTTTCCCAATGCATCACCCGCGGACCAGAATTGTCTTGGAGTCGATGCATCTCTTCCCCCTACAGTCCGGATTTGACGCATCACTTCTCCTATGTGCAGCAGAACTGTCAAATCACTTCCCCAAGGACTCACGAACTGACGCATCTCTATGTTTCTCGACACTTCCCATCTCTACGGCTGTTTGGCCTTGTGAATTTCGACGCATCTACAGGTACTTTGTGAAGAATCATGCATCAATAGTTTTCTATGGAACCAGTTACTTGAAACATTTGAAAAGTCATATTCTTAGTACATGTATGTTGGATTTTTTCCATTTTGGTCTTCTTGAGTTTAGATACTTTATTTTTCTAAACTGGTGTGATGTCCATTTATGGTGTTATCACTGTTTTACTGTGTGTTTTGAGTACAAATAATTTACACATTGCCTTTGGGGTAAGTCTGTCTGCTCATGCCAAGCTACGCAGGGGGTGAGCAGGAGTTATCTAAAGTGTGTATCCCTCTTACCCTTAATAGAAGCAAGGGTCCCTATTTGGTCAGAGGTACCTACCTCTGCCAACTAGAGACCCCAATTTCTAACAATAAGATAACTGCAAATTGGCACTGAAGCAGATATAAGAATACAAGAGTTTTCTTTGGTTAGTAACTATATATTAAGCATTTGGTACGTATAAAACATTATGCATCAGCGGCACAGACAAAATAAATATGGGGTGGAGCGATATTATATTAATCATACACTTTATTGCAATTTGTTTTTTAACTGTGCCGGGTATGTCTTTGTTTCCTCTAATATCGTTTAACAGCCACTGTTATAAATTACAGTGATGCCATCTGGGATAAAGATTATATGCTGCCAATTCCACTATATCAAGCATCACAGCTATATCTTTTGCATTTTTTAAATTTACCTTTAGGTCATTCGGGAAATTCATCAAAGGCAATTTCAGAGGCTTACATCAATTGAATTATTTGTAGTGAACTGGTTCTCCTCCTAATCAACAAACCGCTCCCGAATAGCTAGTCAGCCTAATGCAAAGGGTCGCCCAAGGCTCGATCCTCTCTCTAACCTTTTCAATTTCTACCTTGAACCCCTATATGTGATGCCTGAGAAGTTGTGAATCTTCTTTCACCTATATGCTAATTATATCCAAATCTACCTGGAAGTCATTTCCCCGGATAAAATCTCTCTCCTATCCAGCACCCTGACAAAACGTCCACCTTGGATGTCAAAACATCAGCTCAAACTGAATCCGGAAACCCAGAATTTCTTCTGATATCTCTGATGAAGGCTAATCCTGCAGTTCAAGATTGGCTGGCCATCATCCCTGCCCTGAAGGGCGTCCCTCTATTATCCAGAATTCCAATTCACTCGGTTTCATCCTTGACAGCCATCTCAACCTCCTGAGCCACATTCAAGAGCTCCTGGTGTCTGTTAAGACAGATATGGGGAATCAGGCAACTGATCCTAGAACAGGACCTAAAAACAGCTGTTCAGGCTCTGGTTCTCTCAAGCCTAGACCACAGGATTGCACTCCTCTCAGACATCCCCAAATTCCACCTAGGCCCACTGAGAGCAGTGTGACATGCTGCAGCACGTTTTGTGCCTGGGCACAAGAAATATGGCCATGTGACTCCTATCCTGCTAACCCTTCAATGGCTTCCCATAGAGGCAAGAGCCCTATTCAAAACCACATGCACTGCCCCCATTTTTTTCTTTCTCGCTAGAACTTTGACCCGCTATGAATCACTTCTAAACTGCTACTTTATGCTTGCAAAGAAAGGAAAAGTAAGGGGGTGTTGGGCCCCCAACTGTTTTTGGTCCTTTAGGTCTTTTTGCTTGTGTCCTCTTTTCCACGACCCTTTTGGAAGACCTGTTTTAGTCTACACAAGCATGGTAACCTAGTCATTTACGTGCCTGGTTGTGTGAAGGCATGGGCTCTCAATGGCGTGGAGATGCATTGTTATCGACCATTCCTGTATGGGAAATTTGCCAGGGACATTACTACATGAAAAGAGACCACACCCCTCACTCAACCATTCCCACTATTCTCCAGTGCATTATGGACACAGTGGAGCTCGTGCACAGCACTGCCCTGATAGAAGAAAGTCCTTTCAAGAGTTAAGAAAGAAGATCTGGAGATCCTTATGGACCACACGGCTCTCTTAATCAGTAATTTGGCACCTGATGCGAGGTCCGAAGCCCTTTAATACATAATCAAAGTAAATGAAGGTACATCCACCTAATGCCTTAAAAAAACCTTTCAGTTGCAAAGATGATCCCATATTTGCCTACCTTGTGTTTTACTAATTTGTGTCCTGACTTTCACACTACTATTTATTGAGGTGGTTTATTGTACCACTTCAACTTCCGTTTGGGGTAAGAAACCACTGATTCGGCTTTTCTTTGGCATGTATGCATAGCTATTTACAACTAACTTAGTATTTTAAACTCCAGTTGGGAATGTTAAAAAATCTCAGCTTTAAGGCAACTGATAGACAGAAATGTTTCCCTCCGAGTTGTAAACATTTTTCATCCTTACCGTAGCAGGACAGCAGCCAGATTGTTTTTGTAAGAAAAATGGGCTATGAAAGTTTAATTAGAAAGACAATAAGTGTCGTTAATTGAATAAGCCCTTTCACTGGAAGTGCTTCTATTGTAACTAATGGAGCCGGTGCCAGTGTGCGCCTTGCTGCCAGTGGCGGCAGGGGCTGCTGCAGGAGCAGTTACAGTGTGTGAGTAGACAAAGGGAGCAGGGCTGCTCCCTGGTATACGCAATGTAAACAGTACTAGAGCAGGGGATGTAGAATTGGATGTATACAGGCAGTGTCACAACGTAAATGAAAAGAACGCAGTGCATGTCCAAACAGTTATTTATAGTTTAGATACAAGGTGCAAAATGTCAGGAAGGGTTGCATAGATATAGATTAGATGCTAGTTGTTTTTCATCTGGAAGGGGAAAGGTTTCCAATGTATACTAGTTGTCATTAGCGGCAGGAATGGTCAGATTCACAAATTATACTGGTTCTGCAGCATGAACACTGCCCCCCTGGCTACCTAACCCACCAACACTGAGGGGGAGCGATACTAAGGGCCATATTCTCAAGGAGCTAGCTCCAATTTAATGGCACTTTAGCGCAGCCAAAGTCGTGATAAATTTACAGCCCCATTCACAAGCCTGTGCAAACAGCCTGCAGCACCACTTTTTCTCCGGCGTTAGCATTCGCAACAAACATCGCCACGGATGACCCTGGCAACTATCGCTAATGAGATGCAGAGGGGGCATTTCTGAGCAAAAAGCAGCGACAACATCACTCCGCAACATTCTCAACGACCAGCCAGATCTGCGATAAGAACACAAAACATAAACGTTAGCACCAGGAAATTAACACCTGCTCTGACCTGGTGCAAAGTCAGTCCACAACCAGCACCAGACAAGGGAGCACAGCCCATAGCCACACATGAAGAGCAACAGATGCCCCCAAGCAACTGGCCATGCAGCACGGACACCCAAGAGGGCCACAACACCACCGACACCACACCCAGGCCAGCAACCCCCCCAAAAACCCACCAAACCCCGGACAAAGAAACTGCACACCAACACTACGAATCCCAAAACAAAATATTCTGCCTGACGTCGCACAAGCAGGAAAATCAACATACATGCGTGGCCAGAAAATGGAGAATCAGTCATACAGCAATGCAATCACCAACACAAAACACCATTCAAACAAAAGCCAAAACAACCATTCGGATGAGTCCGAGTAGGTCCTCACTGGACAATCTGTAGGACACAGCTTGGAAGGCCAAATCTAAGAGAAGAAGCTGTGCCATGCGCCCAACAGAGAGGGAGAGAGGAAGGGAGAGAGCAAGGAATAGCGACAGAGTGAGATTGCACAAGCAGCGCAAGGCTTCTGAGGCACCTGGCTCCACATGCCAACATGTGTGTGTGTATCGCCATCGGTACACCATGAGCCCAAGGCCTTGTCTCAATCTCAGTGCCAAAGCCACATCACATTCCGAAAACGCAAGTAGTAGTCAGACAAACATTAGGGATGAAAGCTCCTTTGTTCCAATGCAGGAGACGGGAAGACACCTGCACCTCTGACCTTGGGCCTGAACGCGGCTGGAACACCCTGAGAGAGATGCCATGGCAGATGGGGACGACTCCCACACCGCGTATTGCGCAAATGAACTATCCAAATTATCCACACCCCACACACAGAAGCCCCTGCCTGAGGTACCCCCGCATGGGACGCCCTTGACACTCACGGAAACAGCAACCCCTTCTCCCCAACGTTTCACACACATTCAAATCATTGCTCAGAGCTGTGGCATATCCTCCACACAACTGCCGCAGTTCAGAAGAGTGCCAGTTCCACGAGACGCACAAACGCAATGTCAGGCAATCCCGGGCACATGCACAACCCCCGTCATGTGGAACAGGACCGTGCACGTATGCTGCATTTACTGGGCGCACTGCCACTGGCAGTGCTGCGGATCCGTTACCGGCTGAGCTTCCGCCTTGCCTACGTCACCTGCGTCCAGCCCTGGTCCCACTGCCGAACATGCATATTCGAGTGTCCCATGGATGTCTGCTTATCCAACACAACTGTAGATGAATTGGACTATGACTTGTGTCTGCGCCCCCGTTGGATCACGAACAGAAGTGTAACCGAGACAGCCGTGCATGGGATGCCCTGACATACTGCGTATGTATTGACAGTTGTGCGTGGGAGATTGCACAATTCCTCGTGTGCAGTGACCACATCGAGGCGCTCCCCTATTGGGCTGTGTTGCGGATTGGTGAAACGGCGTGGCCAGAGCACACCTGCCCGGACCAGTTAATGGATTGGCTCACCCTGGTGTTCCTTGAACACGTCAACGACGTACTATTGGAACACATTGCACATGAAGCTGCACGGGCATTCATGGACGAGTAACTACGTTCCTGCAGCCACATCGGATTGTCACCCACAGCACAAGTCCCAACAACTTGTTGCATCGTGGGGAATGCTCACATATCCCACCACAACAGAGGACATGTCTGCCTTCGTCAGGACTCTGGATGCATGTGCACTGAACTACTCATGTTTACACACACCTGGGCAAGGTGATGCAGGTCCATGGTCGGATCAACACAGCGTCGTTTGGCAACATTATCAATTCGAACACAGTGCTGGGGGGAGAGTACACACATGGCAATCTAGCACGACATGTGAACCTGTCGGACCCTTTCACCTGATCACTGTCAGCAGAGCAGACAGTTGTCACACTCCGGTGGCAGAGCACTATGCAGACCCCATGGGCAGTGAGTCGTGCCCCCTCACACGGGGCAATTGGCAGATGCCAACCAACACATGACTCGTCCAGTACAGCAAGGTGGGCTGAGACCGTTGCCATCCGTGATGATTGTTGTCCATTTTTGCCTCACCATTTGCTGAACCTCGACATGTTCCCATGCTGCGTGTAAGTGTCTTAAGCATGTCCCTGCCTGTTGTGGCGTTGCCTCGTCTTTACTGACACACACATGCGAATAAAGTCAATACAACTCCACTGTTGTCTAACTGTGATGAGTGTTGATTAGATTGTCCACTCGTGTGCCACAATGAGCATCGTCCCTACACAGGGAGGAACTGACGCATGTACAATAGGGGTGGGTGGCTCCCTTTTGCAAGCTCCACCTCTGTGAGCCAGACATTGTTTTGGGATAGTTGCTGGCTGACCTGTGCACTTACGTGACTTCAGCTATATGAGTATGGTGTCCAACCTCAGACCATGTGGAGCAATGTTATGAATTGTAACAGGATGTGTCCACACAGATGTCTGTGGGTAGGTATGCGACGCGAAGTTCGGTTGTCACGTGTGATGTAGGACACCACTTCTGGCCTGTTACCGATTTGGTTATTCCTACACACAGCCCTATTCAATACATGGACGTGTGCCTACGTTGGGGGGTTGTGAGATTGTTGTTGATGTGCAATGCGGACACAGCTAGTACTCACCTTCACAGTCATCCAATTGGCCATGTGTCTCAGGGATACACATGCTCTTAGATGTCAGTTACCAGGGTGTACCTTCATGTGAAATCATTATCCCTACATCCAGCCATACTTCTGTATGTGAGTGAACATAGTCATGACACATCTGTGTGATTTAGAATGTTTTATTCACATTCAGGTGATTGACGGAGCTGGAGCTGTACATGGCCAGCCAAGCCCACATTACATGGAAGCCCAGTGGTGGGTCAACCAGAGTACTTTGGGGATTAAAAAGTGATTTGGAAGAGGGGGAGTGCAGTCCGCAGCTGGATTGCTGTGTAATTGTCCATCAGTGAAGATATGGCAGTCCGTGTCGGGGTCCGGGTGAATGTCGCAGTGTTCCAGGCGTCAGTGGGAGGTATTGTCCCAGGGCATGATGCATAGGTCAGAACCAGGCAGGGACAGGCCATATGGCGGTGAAGGATGCTACTGCCTCCTTCCTCACACAGTAATTATCATCCCCATCTTACTCCCCTGATACGGGGTCTGTGTCCGGTGTGTCTGGTGTGTGTGGCGGGGTAATGGCTGCATCACTGTGTGCCACCGACACATCAGACCGCGAAGGTGATGGGGCTGCATCACTGCATGCCACTGACACATCAGGGGTCAGAGCTGTGTGTCGATGTTCCCGCTGCAGTCATTTTGGACAGGCTCAGTGGCAGCAATGGCAAGATGATGAACTGCAGGGCATTGAAGTTCCCAGCTACCACTCGCTGGTGTCCAGCCCTGGCAGCCATACATCCAGCCTGCATCTGCTCCATGGTCTCCATTGACCTCCGCATCTGTGCCAACTCTGTGCTGTTATCGCTGGTGCCTGTCTGACCAGACAGTTCTTGTATCCTATTAATGGCCCAAGCGAGGTCAGTCAAGGTCTGTGGTGGGGCATGGTGCGTGATGGGACTCAGACACCCACGTATGGCATCGAGTTTGGCTGCCACAAGCTCGAAACACACCCGCAGCTGTTCAGCCAACTCCACCTGGCAACCCCACACACGCTGTTGGAATTCCATGTATTGGTCGGGGGGGTTCTGGGAGACAGCTGTGGTGGTGTGTGTTTCCTGCTGTGTGGTCTGTGCAGGTGGTGGGGTCACCTTGAGGCAGCTGGCTTGCCCTGCTACTGGGGATGGGGTGCGGAGCCTGTCCATTATCCGTTGGTGGGTGTCTTGGCATATGTGCAGATTGTTCTCTTCATCATCAATGATGAGAAGTGTAGTGTGCTCTGCCAGAGGTGTTGTTTGTCCTTCTGCAATGTAAAGGGGAGATGCAGGTTAACAGAGTTTCACATGTATGTTGAAGATTTGCAGATATTTACATTCAGACTGCATGCCAATGTACATTGTGACTGTTTTGGTGGAGCTGGTTTTTTGATGGCAGTCAGTGTGTTTTTTGACTATATGATGGATGTATGGTAGTACCCGTACATTATCATCACACAGTGTCAGGCAATGCCAGGTGTGAGTGGGCAGTTAATACGCACGAGCGGAACCTTTTGAGAACTTTGTCCTGTGGTGTTGGTGTTGCACTTTGTACTACATTGCCGTCATTGCTGACGTTCTGTGATTGCTATGTGTGTGTGCTGCATTGTGGGGGAGTTGCCCCTGCAGCTCTGATTTCGTGTACCCTTCTTCCTTTGAGGTGGGGTGCCATTAAATTGTGTGCTTTTCGGGGGCTGAATTCTTTTTGACTTGGGCCATATGTACTCTCGGACAGATTTTGTGGCCTGGTGCATTGTTCGTCTGCTGCGTGTATTATACGGCATGGGATGTGAGTGCACGTGGATATGTCAGAGTGTGACCTGCTCCTTTACGGATGTGATCCTTACTAGGCCACCTCCACGTCGATTTGTGGGCCATGTCATGTTTTTGGCTGCTGCCATGCTATCGGGCATGCAGTGTCACTTGCATAGTCAGTGTGGCTCACTGAGCTGCTGCTTTGCTAGATTCAGCACATGTGCATGGGTAGGTTGTGATATTGTTGTTAGGGAGGGGGGCTCCTTTGTGCACATTGTGGACGGGGGCGTACCTGGTGTTTCTATGTGTGCTACAGTGTGCCAAGGCTTTCAGGGACATATTTCACGATCATTGTGGGAGTGCAGTGTGCTACACATAATTGTGCATGTGTGCCATTGTGCCTGTCCCCCCAGTCCCTGGTCGTTACTCACCCTGTTGCTGTTGGGTCAGGTCGTATCGAGCTGTGTCCAGGCCCCTAAATCCTGCCACCGTCTCCACACTGCTGACTGTGGCCACCATTTCCTCCAGCTCATCCAGCTCCTCCTGTGTCGCAGGACTCCCACCTCCATTCGCCGTTGCTGCCTTCCTGTTGGCGGTGAGTTTCTGTTTGGTCTGCCTTTTCACATCATGCCAGCGCATCTTGACCTCCTCCATTGACATCCTCGACACTCCGACTGCATTGACGTTGGTGACGATGGCCTGCCATATTTCTGTTTGGGTTGCCAGTACCACAGTGGAGGTGCCGAACAGTTGTTGATGGTGTTCTATCACCTCTGTGACGATAATCCGGTCGTTCTGAGGACTGAACCCTGTCTTCCTCTTCCTCTTCTCCTTGCCCTTCCCCGAACACGGGGTTCCATGCTGGTCCTCCATGGGGCTTGTGGAGTTCGGCTTGTCCTCTGCACTCGGTCCAGGTGCATCCATGGTGCTACACAGTTTGAATTGGTTTTGGTGGTTTTTTTTCTTCTTTCTTTTATAGTGCATTGTCCTGCCAGACGCATGGGATTTGCAGGCCCGTGGCTCGTTTTTGCTAATTTTTGTACCACAATTGGCCTCATCGCATGATTTTTTGCGTTCACATTTCACATTTTTGCAGTGTGGCGTTGAATTTAATGCTAACATTTGACACGTTATCTGGTGACTATAGCATGCTACCTCCGCGTTGTGAATACTTGGTTGGCACGGCGTAATTTTCCCGCGATAGGCTGCGATGTTGAGAGTTGCGTTAAGCAACTCTTGCGGTACTTATCACACGTTCTTGTGAATATACCCCTAAGATTTTATGCCATGTTTGTGTCACAAAAGTGATGCGCTTCAGCGCATAGTACTTTTTCCAATTTACTGCACAAAGCTGCTTTGCATTACTTAGTGCCAAGGGGGGATACCATGGGCGGAGCATCGGCATTCCCATGCAACCACCCAAGGTTTCTGACACTAAACCCTATTTACTAAATAAAGTAGACAGGATTTAGTGTCAGAAAATGGCGCTCTTTTCAAGTAGGTGCAAATAAGCAGAAATGCTTTCATTTCTACTTCCTTTTAGACTTTGTACATGTGTAGCACTTTACAACAGACATACAAAGAGGGAAAAGGGTTAAAGCAGTGTATGCATAGTATTTTGTACTGGAAGGCTATCCTCCCAGAACAAAACCTATGCTAGACTCAAAAAGACATTCTTGCTCTATGGCACAAAGGTGTCTCCGTGATGGACAGCAACTGATTTCAGCGCCGGTGCTAGGGAAAGGGGAGGAGAGTGTTATATTTCTGGAAATATGGCGCTCTCCTCCTTTCTCCTTTTCACGCAGTACAGCATAGCATTTGACGCTGCTGCATTGTGCTGCATGAGTAAGTGGTAAATCTGGCCCTAACTCCCGCCACGTTAAGCTGAATTAAGTCGCTACTAATTGTTGCATTCATTGGGTTCAGAATGTCAGCATGCCTGTGAAAATCATGGGGCCACCATGATGCTGTGGTCTATTTGGCTGCGATCGCTATTAGTCTCGCCAGTTTTATGGGTGTTTCATCATAGTAAACTGCTGTATATGTCTTCCATTTCCAACTTTAGATCTACATATTGGCACATTTATTCTATATGGCGGCTCTTCTAAAATTACTGTAGTTTATTTGTACAATTCATAAATATTTGCAATCAAGATACAGTGAATAACTTGTTGACTGAAGCTTAAATACTACTAGTACATTCACATTATAGTATTTACCATAATTCAATTAAAAAACAGGATAAAAATACAGCAGATATCTCCTGCAATGCACATAGCATGAATCATTTACCATAATGTGCATGAGCACATCAATGCATATATTCCACTTTTCAAAATGGACGGTGTGTGTCTTTCCTTTTCTCATGACTGTTTCCTTGTAGTTCTGCTGTAGACCATCTTTATGTCGATAACAAAAACTGCAATGAGAGGGAATATTTCTGGCTAAGTATGGGTCTAATATTTACAAATGGTGAGGACAGTAACCGGAAGATTTAGGCAACAGCATTACAGATGTCAGTAATGGAACCATCACCAAGTCATTCTATTACCCAGCAGTACCACTTCAATATAGATGTCACATAATGAAGGACATATTATGCTTTGCATTTTCTAGATTACCAGTTGGATAGTACCATACTGATGATTTTTGTGTGAAGCATTTTTTAATTGTACAACAGTAGCCTGTTTTCTGGAAGCTGGCTATAGCCATAAAGTTTTACTTTATAAATATCTTTGTGGATTTTTTTCACTTTTAATTGTGAAACTATATTTAAGCTGAAGCAAATAAGATCAATGACATTCATCAGGCAGAGACTGGTATTGCAGAAATTCTATTTAGTGCAGCCACGAACTGAACCATTATGTATGTTGACTTAGCTCATCTAAAAATGTTGTACTATCCTTCAGATATCTAATCCTAATAAATTAACAGAGTCTCTACCCATGTGTCTGTTGTCTCCGCTAGGCACAGGTACTAAAGTAATAAAAAAGAGTTGTAAAAGTTCTCTAAATATAGGAGTACATCTGCAGGACAACATTCCCAACTTTATTTGTGAGTTGGGCCCATTGAATTTACAGAAAATCACCAATGCAGTTAGATAACAGATTAAGGGCTAAGTAAAGCTTGTAAAGAGATACCCATGAGTGATTAAGAGCAAAATAAATTACTGTTATGTTTCAAAAACTCTGGGTGTTGCTTGCCCTAATCACAGACTAATTTTGTGTGAATACTAATACAACACTTTAGTATGAATTCCTAGAGTTTTAACATCACAGCTCCATGATATTTAGAGATATTTTTTATTTTTTTGCTCAAAGTGATGTGGTAGGAGTTTGACGAATGGACCCTGAGGTTCTGTCACAACCATTCAGAGGATTTGGGAAAATCTTCCTCCTTGCAATTCCTAGATAATATGTAGCTTCATGAGTACATCTTGCAATATGAGTTCCACCTTGCAATATCTAAATAGAAGAGTCATGGGTCATCTTGTGTTTCCAAATTGTGGGTCGAGACCCAGTGGAAGGTCGCCAGCCGATTTACGGTTGGCTGGGAAAGTCCAAGCAACAAAATAAAGATGCCTTTAAATTCTCTATTTATCTTGGGACATATGCTGGTGCTTCAAAGACAGAGGTCAAATGTCACTCTCTGGGGCATATTCTCAAGGACTCATCACCGAGTTAGCGGCACTTTATCGCAGCCAAAGTCGAGATAAATCTATCGCCCCGTTCACAAGCCGGTGCTAACAGCCCATATCACCAGTTTACCTGCGATAGAAGCCGCCAAAAACATCGCCACAGACGACCCCGGCAATTATCGCTAATGTAATGCAGAGTAGGCGTTCCCGTGCAAAAAGCCGCAACAACACCACTTCGCAACATTTACAACGACCAGCCAGATTGGCGATAAGATCACGAAACTATCTGAGTGTGTCCGTGTGGTTATGATGTATGCTTTAGAGCCCCGGCCCTACAACATTACATTGTGCTGTGTACAGCGGACAAAGCCATGTCACCGCAGGCAGCGGGTGAGCCCTTGCACATGTAGCTTTGTCGTCCTCCACTCAATACGTAAGAGGAGTGAACTGGGCCGGCATACGCAAGTCCAGCGTGGGGATGTGGATGATTATCCCATGGCTCTGGGCGTGGTTCAGTACTGGAAATGTGCAAGGGCATGTGTCTCTATTGCAGTGTGGGTCTCCATTGGGGAGTGTAAGTGGTCCCTGATGGGACTTAGACACCACGTATGTGATCTAGTTCGGCTTCCATGAGGTTGAACCCCACCAGTACCTGTTCGGCCACCCCCTTCTGGCAGTCTGACACCTGGCCTTGGAATGCAATGCGTGCTTCGGTGGGCTGCTGGGAGCCAGCCGTGGTGGTGGGTGCATCCAGCTGTGTGGTCTGTGCGGGGGTGGGGTATCATCGATGCAGCTAGGCTGCCCTGCTCCTGGAGGTTGATTGCCTAAGATGTCCATGAAGTGTTGTAGGGCGTTAGTGTCGAAAGTGTGGAGGTCCTCTTCAGCATCACTGGAGAGTTGTCTGGTCTGCTCTGCTGGAGGTTTTGTTTGTCCCTCAGCAATGTGAAGGGGATATGCTTTTTAACATTGTGTTGGCATGTTGGCATGTAAGTTTACATACAGACTGCATGACAATGTACATTGTGACTGTTTGGGAGGAGCGGACTATTTGATGCGGGACAGTGGACATTTGGACTACATGACGTAGGTGAAGTTGTACACATACATTTTCATCTCACAGTTTCCTGCTATGTCAGATGTGATTGGCCAATTTCTACGCAGACGCGTACCCAGTTGTGTACTCTGTTCTGCAGTGTAAGTGTTGCACTTTGTACCACATTGTCGTCAACGTGGATGTGCTGTTATTGCTATGTGTGTGTGTGCTGCATTGTGGGAGATTCGCCCCTGCCGCTGTGATTTTGCTGCCCCTTATCCCTTTGAGGTGTTGTGCCTTTGACTTTTGTGCTTTTGGGGTGCTTTGATGTTGGCGACTTGGGTCATTTGTGCACATGGTCGACAGGGGCTTACTTGATGTTTATATGTGTGCTGCAGTGTACCACGGGGATCAGGGACATGATCCAGGGTCATTGTGGGTGTGTGGTGTGCTACACATCGTTGTGCATGTGTGCCATTGTACCCGTCCCCCCGTCCCCTCAGTCCCTGCTCGTTACTCACCCTGTTGATGTTGTGTCAGGTGTTTTCGAGGTGTGTTTGGACTCCCGACTCCTTGCACCATCTCCACACTGATGACTGTGGCCACCATTTCCTCCAGCTCCTCCTGTGGCGTAGGACACCCACCTCCAGTCGCCGTTGCTGCCTTCCTGTTGGCAGCGGGTTTCTGCTTGGTTTTGCTTTTCACATCATGCCAGCGCATCTTGACCGCCTCCATTGACCTCCTCGACATTCCAACTGCATTCATGTTCACGATGGAATGCCATATTTCCGTTTGTTTTGCCAATGACACAGTGAAGGTGACGAACAGTTGTTGTTAGTGTTCTGTCACCTCCGTGACAACGATCCGGTTGGCATGCGGACTGTAGCCCGTCTTCCTCTTCTTCTTCTCCTTGGCCTTCCTCGACCCTGAGCTTCCTTGCTGGTGGTCTGTGGGGCTTGTGGGATTCGCGTTGACCTCGGCACTCAGTCCGGGTGCATCCATGGTGCTACGCAGTTTATTTTGGTTTTGGTGTGTTTTTATTGTTCTGTTTTTATAGTGCATTTTCCCGCATGACGCCTGGGAATTGCCGGCCTGTTATCGGTGATTTTTGTAATGCGCTTGGCCTCATCGCCACTTTTTTCGCGTTCGTGTTTTGCATTTTTTCGGCGATGCGTTTATTTTAACGCGGTCATTTGACACGTTATCGTGGGACTATCACTTGGAGCCGGGTTGAGAATACTACATTAACACAGCTTTGTTTTCCCGCGATAGACTGCGATATGCAAAGTTGCATTAAGCTAATTTTGCGATAATTATCACACGTTCTTGAGAATATCCCCCAATGTCTTTTGACAAATTGCTGCTTATTCTTTCAACACGGGGATTGGTATTTATTATTCTTTTGCTGGCTGAAAAGTGAGAGGAGTTTTTAAAGTGAATTATGTCACAATCTTGCTGGAGTATAGAAAGTGTGAAAAGAAAGTCTATAGGATGTAATTTTGTTTCAACACAATACAAAATGTTAATACCTGTAAATGACCTGGATGCATTAGGCAGTTAGGAAAGCAAACATGAAGCACGTTTTTTTGTAATTCTGTAGTGTGTTGGAAACACAGATTTTAATACGATCAAAACCAGGGGCGACTGGTGACATTTGAAAGTGGTGAGGCGTTAAATGATTGACATACTGCACCGTTGCGAGCGAGCGTAGCAAGCGAGCCCAAACCACCATAAGGGGGGTTCGTTGCGATTCTCTTCCCGTGAAAATTTTGAAAAAAGAGAAGAAAATGGTGCATTTTCAAGCAAATTTGAGAAAGCAGGGAGGTTAATAAGGCAATTGTGAAAGTGCCTCTGTGAACTGTCACTTTTCTCTTTACCTATCTCTTCACCACCTTCACCTGTAAGTGGCTGCGGGCTGCTCTATCGGCGTCACTCTCTTCCAGTGACACTCTCACTTTCCCATCATCTAAGTATCCCTTCCTACCTTATCTCTTTCGCTATCTCAGCATCTCCCCTCCTCTGTCACTGGCTGGGTGCTGCTTACACTGCCCGGTGATTGTCTCTTGCTGCCCCTTCTATTGTCTCGCAACCCCCCATGCTCTCCTCTCCCTATCTTGCTATCTCTTCCTATCTTGTTGCTGTCACATCCATCTTGCTTGCTATCCCTCCCTACATCTCAGTATCCCTTCCTCCCTCATCTCTTTCTCTGTCTCCGCACCTCCATTCCCCCGTCATAGCAAATGACAAGTAGTTACGACAGAGCTCATCTCACACAAGAATCGGATGAACTATCTCTAGACTCTACTATAGAGCCTAATATGTACTGGTGATTGCAGGTGGTGGGCGCTTAGCGCTGCCACTCTTTTAAGGTCCAGCGTCCGGTCCGGGGCAAATTTCTCATCATCGACCTTCACCCCCAGAGCAAGAGAGAAAAGTCAGTTAACCGGGGAATAGAAAGAGAAGGAAAAAGTGACATAAAGGAACGTGTGAGAGTAACGGAGCTGACCTAATGCCCATTGCTTATATCATTACAAAACAAAAGCAGAATGGTTTCAAAAGACCACGTTTGTGAATACAGAGCCGCATTATGCATTTTGTTTTCCAATGCACGCACCCAACAAGCAGGTATTTCAGTACCTCCAGGAATAGTGTGCTTTCCCACCCAGGGAAAACATGGTTGTTCAAAGAGCGAGAAGGCAACAAAAGTAGGGCTTCACTGGCAAACACTAATGTGGCGCTAATGTGTTTAGGTGTGAATAAATCAATATGGCCACCTTGCTTTAGTTAGTTAGTTATTTTTCATATTTTGAATGTTTTATTTCTCTCTACCCTGAGGCTGCACTTAGAAATTGAAAAATGTCAGCAAAAGACTTCGTTTCCAGCAGGTGTTTTTCTTTTTTGGATCCATTTCACAAGGAAGCAAATAAACGAAAGGAGGAAAGAGAAGGTAATACCAGTTTCTTGAAGTCTTGGACCAGTTTTTAACTACATGAGGAGGAGCGAGACAGAGAGGGAAGAGGGGGAACAAAGGAGGGGGGGCAGCTGCCAGCAGCGGGAGAACTGGACACTGTCCTTGTCTTCTTTGGGTACGAAGGAAAAGACAGAGTTCTTTTCCTTCTCTGCCCGTTTCGCCCGTCCCCAAAGGCCGAGCCTTAACCACCGGCCTTGCCCCTTGGTAAATTCCGCCATGGGGGAGGCATGTTTAAGAAAGTAGGGGAACGGACTCAAGCAGTGACTTACGACAGAGCACATCTCGCGAGGGGGGGTCGCGCGGGGGTGGGGGGCCGAGGGAGGATAAAATGAAGACAAAAACTTACCTGACCACCTCTGCTCCGCGTTGGCATTGGCGACTCTTGAGTTCAACAGCACTGGAGTGGCAACCCCTCAGCCAATCCTGGCGCTGCTGCAGCGCCAGTATTGGCTGAGGGCACAGCTTACTCTTCGCCCGCTACCTGTTCATTAGGAGACCGAGGGGCTCCTAATGGGCATGAACAAGTCATTGAAAACACAAGTGCGCATGACTGGGCACGGGCGAAAAATTTGCGCACCCTCTCCACTCATGCGCTCTTGTGCTGCAGTGCTGCCTGTCCCTGCCTGGTCTGACAATGCATGTCAGTCAACATGACACCGGACCGCCCACGGTCCGACGTCATGCTGACTGACATGCATTGTCAGTTCTCCCTTGGCGTCTCTGAACTTAAGTAAACTAAGTTCAGAGACGCAGAGGGAGCTGCGGGCGTGGGCGGGGGGGCAACGCCCCAATGGACGCACCGCGCCTGATCAAAACAAATCAAGCCACTTTACACAGTGTATTCACAGAAACCCGATTTCCACACATTGTTGTTTGTGTGCTATATAGTTTTATTAATAAAACTGTATGTCTGTCCAAATGTAGCGGCTATTTAAATGGATAATGCGCTGTCTGTAAGTGACAATACTCTACAGTAGGATGCTTTAGCTACATACAAAATTCGCTCTACCTCATGTCCATTAAAGGTAGGTGGACCGCAAAAGGTTGTCTTTTTAAAAATGGGTTGTCGTTCTAACAATATTGGGAAGCACTGGTCTAGTCAGTAGTCCTTGATTTCTCCTGAGGGCTCAAGGCGCAGTCATGCTCAGCAGAATGTTTTGTTGCTGTTCTAAAGTAAAATACAAATGTAGAGGTATCGAACAAGAGGCAGTGTTATAATCAAAGAAGGAATACTGTTTGACTCGGTTTACAGCAATCTTTTCTTTTTACAGTAAAAGTGAATGACTCTACAGTAGCTAATACAATTACTGTTTATCTATTTTCATTGGTAGGTGCATTTACCTGTCATAGAGCTACTTCAGAGCACTGAAAGGGATAGTTATGTCACAGAATAACTTCATAACGGGCTAATGGTCAAAACCGGGCTACCTTGGAAAGATGAAAGACTGTGTTTCTATATCTGGTGTTGGAACCTAAAGGACTGATGCTGATGTCAGCAGTGATGCTATGTTAACCTGACTGAACTATCTTGACAGATTTGTCAGGGTTAGGGAGATAGTCCTAATGAGCCATCAGATATGTGGATTGTAATAAGTGGCTCCTCATCTCTTATCTTCTCTGACTTTATGATAGCTCTTTTACAGATGCAAATCCTCAAGGAGTGAGTTTTATGGCTATAAGCCTTGTGTGTGGAAGGATTTGCGGATTACTACAGAACGTTGTTAACCCCTTTGCAGGATTTCTAATTTTATTTTAGAGTCACAGGCTTTGGGAGAGAGAATTCCATAGTTACAAGCCATAAAGATGATGTGCTCTTCTCTGGGGGTATTGTGAATATGATTAGGGTGGAACAGTGAAGTTGTGTTTATGACTAGTAAGGTAAGAATAGCCAGATATCTACCAGGGGCTGACCTGTGAACTGCCTCAAACTGATTTTGTACCTTAATAAAGGATTTGACATGAGGACATTGTGCGATAGGAAGCAGGTACAAGGAATTCATGTGAGGGTAATATATTACGAGGACCACTGCCCAATGATAATACAAGGTGGTTAACTCTGCACTCTCTAAAACCTCTGGATGGACTTGACTCAGAGCCCTTGGTGAGTGCTCCTTCAATGAACCAGATGACAGAAGTACCGCAAGGGTAAGAGCAATTTTCTGGGGGGTGGTAAAGGGAGCCTCAGGTGATCAGATTCTGGTGGTAAATGGTACTTTTCATTACTGCATAATCTTTTTGCTCAAATGACAGGCATTTATGGAGGACTACTCCAAGGCTATGGAACAATATGTGGTCCTTAGTGGAGAAGCTAATTTAACAGTTGGAATAGGGCCCATGGACCCATCAAAGGCTCCTGGATTTAGCTTCAGTCACCCAATCCTAAATGCTAGACTGGTATGCTGAAATCTCGTAATTATACCACTCCACTCCCTTGCAGAAGGTTTAGGTGAATAAGGTGTCATAGACATGCATGTTGAACCTACACCATAGCTTGCTATGAAGTTTTCAAGTGAAGCATGTATGAATTAAATAAGGACAGCAATAGGGCTGAGCCATCCTGTTTTCCATAGCAGAAATGCGGGTTTCAGTCGGGAAGAATATATTTTTAATTGGTGGATGTCAAGTGTCAGAAAGGAAAGAATAACCTCCATTCTGAAACCTGCTTCTCTTTATGGGAGCTATAAATGAGCTTTGTAGTCAGAGGTGTCAAAGGAGAAATCTAGATTGATAAGAGCACCTGATTGGCCCAGGGCCTTGTGGTGAAATGTTCTTTCCTGATCTTCATGAGACTTATTTCGAACAACTTTTAGATGACAACCCAGATTCATATTAACCCAACAAATCCCTCTGTAAAATAAAGGAATGATTTTACTTAGTTCCAAAAGTTATCACACACTTCGGCAATCCACAATCTATGGTTTGTCAGTATGTATGGGCCAGTCTGAGTTTAGTCAGGTTGGTTGCTATGATGGTACATTCCACGCCTTGAGGAGCCAATTCTTCCTAGAATTGTGCATGGGTTTATAATGCTAAGAAGGGATAATGGCAGGCAGTTCTTGTATTGGAACTTTATTACTGCAGACCATTTTAAAGGATGCTTTTACAGACTTTGGCACCTCAGTAAAATTGCAGTGCTCCGAACTCACTAAACTTTTAATTCCCCTGCTGTATTTAAAGTCGGGACATGATGCACTTACAGTGATGAAACCTCAGCTGGCTCCAGCAGAAGAAACCCTGACCTGGTGGCCTGCCTGCCTGCCATAGAACCACCAGATACAATTGGTGCTCATTTTGCCCAATCTCATCATATCTGATCTCTCCATGCCAGACCATCACTGGTGTTTTCTACTCAGGACCACCATGCAAGCGATTTGGTCCCAGGTAGGGAAATGGCACAATGGCTCCAAGCATTGCGACAAATCTCCCTCCACATCGAGGCCTTTATTTTCCCTCTTTGATAGTTTTCTTTAAAAAAACAAATAAGTTTGGTGAGCTGTAGCATCAGCATGTCTACCACATGGTAAAGGATCTGTGCCTTCTATTGAGCAGCCGCAGTAGCAGTTTCTTGAACCCAGTGATCCTCGACTCCCTGGAAGGGATCTCTAAATGTGGCTGACGGTACACTGTCAGTGGAGCTGAGACAATATCTTCTGTTGATTGGTGAGCCTGTAGGCCACCTGTCAGTATCTAAATGAACCTATCCATAATCCTGGCAAGATTTATCCCTACAGAGCAAGTTACAAGGATTTTGCCTGGCTGAATAAAGTAGCATCCACAATGTGATGGAATGGTAGATGCCAAGATGTTGCATGAGAATCTTTGGAGGGTTTCCTGGGGTTGTCATGTTGCTATTGAGAGGATGGTCACAATCTGTTATTGATAATATATCAATGAAGCATATCTTTAGCAGGCCATTGTAATCACAGACACAGGACTGACTGTGTTCTTTTCCCCCTAGCTAGATGCTTATAACCACACTTGTGGATTTGGCCTGTATTTGTTCCAGCTCGTAGTGCTCTTTTTAGCCAGAACTGTTTCAGGAACCTAATACATTTTAAGAGATTTCCTAGGCCATGGCAATGGCACTAAGTGAACTGAGCCTTGACAGAGTTGTATTTTGATTCTGTTCCTGCCCCCTATGTGTCCAAGCTCTGGATCACCTCAGAAAGTGCCCTGCACAGGATTTCAATTACTGACTTGGGTGTTTTCCTGGTGGTGGGTAAAAATCTTTCTGTGGAAAAGAGTTTAAGGAACCTTACCCATGTGATTTTTTTCAGAGCATCCGTAATGAATGGACAGTGATATGCAGGCATTAGCTCAATTACGTTTGCCATTTAATCTTGTGATTGTTTTTAGCATTGTGTATGATGGTCTGCTGAAAACAGAAGATAATGTTTCCAGCAGCCACAAAAATTGTAAATGCCAAGAATCTATACTGGTGGTTTCACTAGTGGTTCAATCATCACATTGACCACCAAATTTGGCAACACACTGTTCTAAAAACATGTTGTCAGACACACGTCATATTCAGTCCGAAATTGTGTGTGCTGAACTACCCAGATGACTAGCAGATGGCTCTGGCGTTTTGGAGAATACAAGGCATAACCTGCAAGTAATTAATTATTCTGTTGACAGATTCCTAATAGCAATCTCTGTGTGAGTTGCGGGGCCTGGGTTGTACCAGTTAGCGAGTATCATGAACTGTTCACATAAGGAAAGGAAACAAAATGCAGTCTATTAGTTAGGATTAATAAGTCAATACTACCTCAGCTGCCATAATGGACATAGTATTTACACATCTCGTCATCCATTATAAGAAATGTCTTTCACCCTTGTTAATTAAAACATTTAAACGTTCTGCATATTGACTTGGGAAGAGGAGAACATTAGACCGGGCCAAGACAGGAGTACAAGCATGACTTTCTTATGTCAGGTATCTTTGGCCCAGTGTATCAGAAAGAGGGACAATAGAAAGCTGGGTTCAGAATGGGTGCAAGGACAAAAGTGTCCAACTACAGGCAAGACCATAAGTAAGAGGGCACAATGAGTATCTAAGTGAATCGAAGGGAAGGCAATGTTCTGGATCCCAGAGTACATTCAGATAAGTAGATCAAAGTATAACCCGAAGTGGATAATTCAAGGTCATCTACGTTTGGTTTGAGTATTCATTAATTAAATTAATTCCCACTGGAAAGCTGAGACTATGGATGAGTAGTAATACTAGTGTCTTGCACAACATGACCTCACCACCCTTAGCCCTCTACTCAGTTTTGCACTGTACAATTCAATTTACCTGGGGTCATGTCAAGTCAACCAAATTACCCTCTGTCCATCCCTCCCTCTTTCTAAAACCACATTGAAAATATAAACCCCGATGTCCTCCAACTCCAAACTTGGCAAATCCTCCCCTTATTTTTAGAAAAAAAATATCTGCAGCTCTGCCACCTTCTTCCACCACCCAGTGTTTGACAATTTCCACCCCATTGTCAAAATACTTAAATATTTAAGATTTGTTTGCTTGTTTTCTGCAAACCAACGAACTTCTGGACCTTTTCTCACACTCTTGAGACATTTCATGCTCTTTGAGTTCAGTGAAAGGGTGGAGTACTGGTGCCACTCATACAAGGGGTCTAACGGAACCACTGTCGTTATGGATTATAACTCTCTGTCAGCAATGGGTCTGCACGGAGGTAGGTATGAAAGACAGTAGGTGGCAGTGCCAAGGTTTCATCCACTTTGCCTCGCCTCCTTGAGGTCCACAGGGAGACAGCAAGCTCCTGTCTGCCATTCAACACTTTTCTCAGGTCTCTGGATACTGGGCAAGGCAGGGCAAAAGATGGCTTCACCCAGAGTGGTCAATGAAATAAAAAACACAACTTTTGTTTTTGTTTGTCTGATATCATAGCAATGAATATATATATTTTGAATCCAAAATTCCTACTAATGACTTCACCATAAAATCCCTTTACCATTTTCTTATTCTGTATCATTTACTTCTATTGATAGCTGTTACTCCGACTGCCCAACTACTTTTTTTCGCTATTTGGAGCAGTAATTTTACTATCGTTTCACTAAAAGACAAGGACGTGATTCACAAAGATAACTTTCACTTTTGAGTAAGTTTACACTTTTGCGTAAGTTTACTACTCTTCAGTGTTCACAAACTGTTAGCACTCCTCATGGCCAACCAATGGTACTGCACCACACTCTCACAGAAAATAATGGAGGTAGGAACATAAAATAAACCCCGATAAGATTTGATGCTAAATGAAATACATTATTTAAAATAGTTAAAATATAAATAAATATAAATTATCTTTACAAAATATATAAGCATAGTACATGTTTATTATTTAGTTATAAAATATTTTAATAACCTTTTGAATTAAAAAAATAATATAACTATATAATTTTTTTTAAATAACTACATTAATGTTACTTACTTGCATATCGCACTATGAATAGGAATTAATGCACATTTAGAAAAATCTTTATGTGGGAATTTTTTTCATTTAAACTTTAGAAAAATACCTTTAATTTAATTTATTTCCATTAGTTACATTTTACACACAAAAATAATTTGCTCGTACTTTAGCATACATTTTATTTTGTTCTTCATTTCAAGTATATAAAATGAATTTACTGTGATATTTAACATATTCATATTTTTAGTAATTTTTTTTGTGTAAAATACATGGTTTTAATTGAACCTATACTTTATCATAGGGAGAAAGTGAAGTGTGTTACATTATTTTTAAATACAAAATAGGCTATTAAAATATGTTGTAATTAAATAATAAATATGTTCTTTTTTATATATTCGTAGCATTCATTTATATATATTTATATATTTGTTTACTACAACAGCACAGCCAACAGTACATCAGTGATAAAAGTAATACAAGTAATAGTTTGACCAGTCTGTTTACATTTAACATTTGGTCCAAGGAGAGAATATCACGCTAAGGATGGACTACTACCATTTCCACCCGTTGAGAGCCCCAATACAGTCCTTGGAATGCCTGCCACTGTCCCCAAATGTTCCCCAATTTAGGGGATATCCTCTATTTTGATATATTGTTTGTTATTTATATTTTGAACTATTTTAAGTAATTTAATTTACCATTATTTCTTATGGGGTTTTTATATTAGGTCCCTATCTCCATCATTTTCTATGGGAGAGTGTTGCAGTACCAGTGGCTGCCCATGTGCAGGGCTGGACTTTCCACTGTGTTTTTAAGAGGAAACTTACACTCGGAGGTTATAAATACTAAAAAGTAGTAAACTAACTCAAAAGTGTAAGTTAGCGTTGGCAATCAGACCCATAAATTTGTATTGCATCTCCACTTCGACATGGTAGAGTAACATGTTGTTTTCTGTAAATAATATACATAATCATAATGGTAGTAACATTGAAAGCAATAATAACAACAGCAATACTAGTGGTAGTAGTCATAATAATATTAAAAGTAATAATTGGAACGGTAATCAGCATCATAGTAAAATAGTACATTTTCTTTGGGAACGGTTCGCCTTTTAAGTTGGTATTATGGTTCCTCTATAAAGAAACTTTAAAGAAGAAATTTTGGTTTCGTGTTATTGTGTTTCTCTTGGGTCATAGACACTTCTTACAGTAACATCCTTTCTGCATTAGTTCTACAAACTATGATAATAGCTTTTTCCTCTTAACAATATTATTTATGCTCCTATCACTCCAAGTAATGCAATCTTGGTCCCCTATTGGGGGTACAAATGTAATAGTCGTCGTACATTATTGATGCACTTCCATTAGCACAGGCAGTTCTCGGAGACTGTCTAATGTCCAGCTATGAATCACTCGTGTTTATGAGGTCAACATTTTTTTTATTCGAGTCTATGTTCGGCAGTCTCTGGAAGTTCCAATCACATGGGTTCTAGTGCTTCATTTTGCACAAATTAGAACTTCTCCTGCATACCTACACCATCTCTTTCAAAAAGGCTGTAACATCCCTAGCAAGTATACAGCCTTGCTTCTCTGATATGACTGCTGGCAATATGTACTGCCAATGCTGAAAGTTTCTAGAAGCACACCCTTACACATTTTCTGACCTGCATCACTTTGAGTAACCTAAAGCAGCCTACCTTAGGACCCTGAAACTTCAAGCCTGCGAAACGTGGAGCATAAGAAATCACGAAATTACAGTAACACTTATAAAACAAGAGTCTTTACTATTGCGCATCAACCATAGTTCATTGTTAATTACACACAAAACCCAATAACCCTTTAACACTTAGGTGTAAAATTGATTAAGTATCCATCTTTATGTTGAACGGTCAACCAAGACAGCACTTGTTGAAGTATACTTATCTAGAATTTACCATATAGGCCTAGATATACTGAGGCCCTGTTCCAATGTAAAGAGACGCAAGGTGATGAAAAGTGGCACATAGCATTTACTTTCAAGAGCAAAAGGCATTTTAACATAGAAATGTGCTCTTTGTGTTGCATTGCATTTCTTTGTGTCAAGAGATGTACATTGGGTGTTACTTGGGTGGATTATTGCAAACTCCTGTGGGCTTTGACACAAAGACCGATCTAATTAGATAGTCAGATTATGCTTTGTGCTAAAACGACTGTGTCCTTGAAGCAGGTGCTAACAAGGAGCAATGTTTTCATTTCTCAAAAAAAAAAAGCGCATTGCCTGTGTGGTTCAGGGCACACCACACTACCACTTCCTGGGATCCTTCCATGTTTGTCTAAACATAGTAATTTATATCGCACACTGCCCTCTGCAATGCTGTTTAATGCAAAACAGCCTTTTAGAGCACCAGCAGAGGGGGTGTCTGGGCAGCTGAGGCCCTACATAATGTGACATATTAATAGTTAAAAGGAAAGCTTTTTCCCCTGCCAAGTTATTTTCACAGGTGAGTCTGCAAGTGGAAACTGCAGCAGTCAGGACACAATGGTAGGCCTGAAGCTATGTTTTCCTTTGTCACACTACCGAATAGCACAATATGTACTGCAGTCTACAGGGACATTTAACTTTCCATGCCAAGGATATATTTCTGCACCATATAGTATGGTATTTTAGGAGAGATAGACATGCCAGTCAGGCATTCGCTATTTTTACATTTTGAGGGTCAGATCACTGGAAATATGTTCCCAAGTATGCAAAGCCTAATTCGCAGCAACATAATTCAGCAAAAATGGAGGTGACCTCACAAAAAAGGGCATTTTTTAAGAGTTTTGAATCACATTCCTTCTTTGATTAGGAACCAACGCATAGACTTTAAGCATGTGAAATTTGATAGGCACCCCTAAATCTGAAAAAGTTATGGGCTTCATGGTTTTGGGAACTCAGACTCAGACTTTACTGGTAGATGTTTATAAATGGCATTGCAGAATCAAGCTGGCATAATGCTTCTGCAAGGAATAGGGTAATTTAGAATCAGTATCCCTCACAACTTGTGAGTAATGAAATGCATTGTATGTGATCATGTTAACTTAGGCGAACAAAGACACTGTGGCATGCTTTCCCCAGTATTCTATAGTAGGAGTTGATGCTGGACCTGACAACATACTGTTCACCCGGCTAATTAGCGAATGGAGATTTATTCAACTTTGACACAGAGGTATGGAAGCCATCAGACTAGCAGGTGCAGTTTTTTTCAGAGCAGTCTATTTAAGAGTGTGGACCCTGTACCTGTGGTTAATCAAGTGTGATCAGAGTCATAGCTGGATATGAGAGAAGCATGAATTATGCCCTGAAACCCACCTGGAGCAATCAGGCTTTTTAAAAGATTGTTCTTGATACTAAAAGCTGGCCAACAAGAATGGGCTAAGTAATTACCTGAAAGCAAGAAAGTTGGGATGTGCTCATACGTTGGAGGGGAGTGTTTTCCTCCTATCAAATGCCAGGGTTGAGGGAACAAAAGCTATGACTCCTTCCCATGGAGAATAAAGAGCTTTTCAATAGTGTCTTCTATAGTGACACAGCTAGGAGTTGGTGTGACTGATGAAGTGTCTTCTATTGATGCATTGTTCTGAGTGTTATAAAATAGACATTTCTCACAACACATTAAATATACAAATTGTAAAACTTCCCAGAAATCACTTACCAGAAAATTGGTGAAATTTAATCTCATTCCAGAAACAGGCAAGCAACTAATACGAATTGATTAGGACACCAGTCATTTAGGCTACACGAAATTATCATACAACGAACATAAGGATTTCCTATAGTAAAGGTATGTTGAATATGATAATTTTGCATTGACAATGCCGTACAGAAGAAATATGTGACCTTCTGTTCTAAGTGACTTTCAGATTGATGCGTTGAACTGACGTTTTCCTATTATAGTACAACTGGACATAGTGCTTTTCAACATCCCAATTGTGGGTGAAATTTGTGCTGTTTGCTTAGACCAGTGCATCATTTATTTGTAGTTGCATAGGAGTTATGATATGTTATGTTATCTTATGCTGTGCTATGGCATATTAAATTGAATTGTAGGGCGCAACTTATCACCCTTGAGGGTATACTGAGTAGCAATGGGGCAGTCCTGATGTGTTGTGGAAGTTCATTACAGGTCTTGACAGCGATGTAGGAGTGCCCTGACATGCTTCTGCGGATGCGGGGGAACTCATATAAGGGAGAGTAAGGCTGACTTTAGAGGCCTGGTTAGATTCTAGAGTTAAAGTCAGCCATTGAGGTACACAGGTCTGGCATTGTAGAGGGCTTTAGAGGTGTGGATGAGCAGTTTGAATCAGCATAGTTTCTGGATGGGTAACCAGTGTAATTCCATGAGGTGGGAAGTGATGGGAGCTCTTCGGGGTAAATCTAGAATGAGTCTGGCAGTTGTATCTTGGATCGTCTGCAGTCTTTCAGTGAGCTGGTTGGAGTTGTCGGTATAGAGTGCGTTGCCGTACTCCAGTTTGCTGATTATGAAGGTCCGGGTGACCGTGCCTCTTGTGTACTTGGTAAGCTATTTGAAGTTCATATAGAACATTCTGAGTGCAGGGTGAGGTAACTGGACTCACTTGTTTAGTCATTGTGAGATCGTCATCCAGGTTGATACCGAAGTTTCTGACGTGGTCTGTGGGGGTGGGCATGGGTCCCAGTTCGGCCGGCCGCCAGGAGGAATCCCATGGGGGCCTCTTTTTTCCAAAGATCAGAATCTCCTTTGTTGTCAGTGTGTAGTTTTAAGCAGTTCTCCATCATCCAGTTGGCCACTTTGGTCATGAAGATTGTGAAATTGGTCCTGGTGGTGTTGTTTTTGTCAGTAAAGGAGAGGATGACCTGTGTGTATTAGGCATAGGAGACAATGTTGATGTTGTGGGCTCCTATGATGAGGGCACGGGTACCATGTACATGCTGAAGAGGGTTGGGCTGCAGGAGGATCCTTAAAAAACTCAGCAGAAGAGCTTCTTGGGTTTGGAGGTGTATCTGGGTGGCCTCACTTGTTGGGTTCTGTCAGAGAGAAAGGAGGCGATCCATCTCAGGGTGGGTGCTTGAATTTCTGAGTCATGAAGTCTTGGGTTGAGTGTACTGTTGAATACAGTGTCAAAAGCTGCTGAAAGGTCAAGGAGGATAGAGCGGTGGTTACCCCTCTGTCCATGATGGTCCGGGTATCGTCCGTTGCCGCCAGGAGGGCGGTTTCCATGCCGTGGTTGCTGTGGAACCCTGACTGAGTGATGTCCAGAAGGTGGTGCCATTCTAGGTGGGTGGAGAATTGCTTGTAGATCTCTAGCTCCTTGAATTTGGAGTGGAATGATAGGAGCAAGATTGGTCTGTAGTTAGTGAGTTCTTCCAGGTCTGTCGAAGTTTTTGCCAAAGGAGTTAATTATAATTTCCCGTATGCTTGACTTGTTTTGAGGTGTATATTGGATGAAGAATATGTGTGGACAGTTCAGTACAAATGATTCATTTCACATTTTGGGAGTGGCCTAATTTTCTTTCGGAGCTGCATAGGCACATGAAAACAGCCCTAGCCTTAAATATATACCCTTGGAGAGTACTGAAGCTCATAGAGTTGTGAGAGATGGTGTCACTTGTGCTTTCATTTGTTGAGCTGTATGTATCAGTAAGACTCTGTTGTTTGTTGGTGCTGTAGATCTACTAGGGGTTGTCATTGGATGTCCATGGGTGCCTCTGACTGATATTGTCAGTGTTGGTGCTGTTTAAGTTCAACAACAATGTGTTTTGTTTCATGTGTGCACCACCTCTGACTTGATATTCTTGTATGGGTATTGGTATATTTATGCTGCATAAGTGTATTGCTGCTAGTTGCAGGTGAGTGGTTTATCTCAGGATGCCTACTATGGATGGTGTCAATTGTCCTTGATCAGTCTTGCTGTTAAAGGGATACATGCTTTTTCCAGCTAGGATATGTTTGATTAGGAATGTTATTTTTGCATGTGGATGTTTACAAGCATGCAATATAGATGATTTAGGGACTGGCTTAACATGTTGCCTCCTCTACTGCCATGTGGCTCAGTTAGGACTGGGAAGAAACACTGCCATTTTAACTTACACAAATTTCTAAAATTACGTTCTCTTCCACACAATGACTTTTGACACACATTTGCTTGCATGACAGTGCAGGACTAATTTCTCTGAAACATCATTTCTTACACAACCATTTCATAAGTACACTATCATGACACCTTGAACATTTTGTGCAAGGTCTCGACAAACATTGTGCAAATGTTGTTATTTGTTATTTAGTCCATAAAGGCGGCATTGCTATCAAAGAGATAATGAACAATGTCAGCTCAGCTGGAGCATCAACAAGGAAGGATGGATACAGTTGTTATAAGTAGAGACGTATTTCCGTTCTCAAATCAGAGGAGCACTTTTCTGGCATTGCGAGGTCATCACTGAGTCAAAGTTTCAGCTCATCTGGTTCTTGTTTTTTCCCTATGCAAGGAGAGATGTCCAACCTGTGTCCAGGACGTTGACCTACATACCTTGTCTTCAGGTTATAGGAAGTTAGATCACTCAATAGAGGATTCTTGGCGGAACACTCAGCCTAGGCAACTAGGTTAGGGAACGCATAGTAGTAGTACACTATACCCAGTACTTATATACCAGCATATATACACTGACTTTAACACAATGGTGGAATTGTTCATTCTGTTCACTGGCCTTATTTTGGTAATCACTTTCATCTGCATCTGTCTATTGATTATTGCAGAGTATATATTTTATTCAAGAATCACAATGGTTCAATAAATATTGAAAACGCCTCTTTGTGTATTTCTTGTATAGCTCTCTGAGGGAGTACGAGTGACTGAGTTAAAAGGTTCTAGATCTGTTACCACGATTCCTGGGGGGATCAGTATTCTCGTGTTCTGAGATTGCCCAAGCCATTTGTTACCTTACAAGGTTTAGGGGTATTTTTGGTGCTACTGTAAGCTAGCTGGTCCATAGACCAACATATCCTGAGGGGGTGTATAAAATTAGTCTGGCACCATCCCAACGTTTATGTTGTTCAACAACCAAACAGTTCGTACTGAAAAGTGGAAACCGTACAACACTATGGACTGTGGATTCTGTGTTGATCCTCAAAAGGTTTAGTCTGCAGTACTGAAGTCCACATAGTGTTGGTGCTTTCATTTTCATCTATTTGTTTCTGCTGTCATCACTGTTGACGTTTAGTATGGTTTGCAGAGTCTTTCCCTCCGATGGTAGGTATGCTGATGCTAAGTATTTATGTGACAGTTACTTATATAGCCATAGTGCTCATCATGCAAATGTGGTTTTTCCTTGCTTATTCAAGGTTTGGGGATGATACTGTGTCCCTTCTCTTGGTTTGCTAGTTGCCCAACCCTCCTGAAGCTTGCCAATACAAATGCCTCATGGTGCTCACTGCTGCCTACGTTCCATGTATCTTTGATACCATGCTGTATGCATCTTTGTAGAATTTTACTTTTTCCTTGCTTTATTTTGTTGAATATTAAATGTATTTAACATAATGTGGTTAGGTTTTATTTGTAACATAACTTTCACTAACTGGCTTGTGTGAAATTCATCTCACAGCTACCTTCCTGATGGTCTGCATTGGCTTGTGAGTATATGTCAGTGCTCCGTTGGAATGTAATGTTTGCCTTGTGGGAGGATTTTTTATATAGTTTTTAGCAGTATTATGGTGTGTGCTGCTGCACCCTTTACTCTGTTCATTTAGTTCCTTATTTTTAGTCTAGTTCAGGCTTAGCGTTGGAATGTTGATGCCATATAGGGTAGAGTGGGGATAGGTGTATCCATGGGATGTTTTGCTTTGTTCCTCTCATTTGGTCTTTCAAGTGCTGTCTTCACAAGTATTTACAAACACTTTGTTATTCAATTATTTCCTACATTGCCTAAATCAAATGTTAGTCTTTTGCCTGTTTACTTACCACATCTAACTTAATAACGTGTCTTCTTCAACTAGAACTGTTTGCAAAAATGGCAAACAACCGAAATAACTGTTTAGCTTAAATCAATGCACGTAATTGCTTGAACGTGATGATTATCAAGTTGAACAAACCCTTGGCCATTGGCTCCACTTTATTAAAATAGTGTTTGGTTATGAAATTTCCTTACAGAGAAATGAAGCAAAAAAAAAGCTGGTATGATATTCAATCTAATGTGAAAACTAACGTATTATTGCTGCTGCAGTCCTGTTGGGCAACAAGAACAATACATTATACAGTGAAAAATCATATCCGTAAAAAATACTAACATGATAAGCATGGCAAAAACGTAATTCACAAATCATAGATATAATATAGCTGAAAACAATCTGCCAAAACAATCTTTGTTTTTCTTGTGAAAAAAACTTCAGGTACGCTCGCTTTACCACTGTCTTAAAAATGCATCTCTCTGAATGTTATAGATCGTTGGTTCTTAACTTCGGTGACTCCTTGGTGTTTGCGACCCCTACTCAGGTGTCCATGAGTGCTAAGAAAATAAAATATTATTAACAGATTAATAAAGTGTATATACATAAAGAAGCAAAATGCTAAAAAAAATTAAGCGTTACGTAAATGAGAAGGGATTCGAAACTGGAGGCTAGAAATTAATTTGGTGTCCTCAAATTGATTTGAGGGAGCAGTGTAAATGCATCAAACAACACATAATATGGACGATCAGTGGGCTCAGTTGAATTTAGAAAAGCACCAACCTTCCCTTTAAAATGAAAATTGTGATTTTTTTATATTTGGTTTTGAATTTTAAAAAAATCATAATTTGTGTGTTTGATTCATGAATGCCTGTTTCTATACTTTTGTGTATTCTATTGAGATTCAAATTATTTAAATCACTTAATTCCAGTAATCATAAAGTGGGGGTCCACAGAAGTCAAGAGGTTAAGAACCACTGTTTTAGATGTTAACTGTACATGCACAGCAGTAATGCAACTCTGTTTATAACTACCTTTTTGGTCTAAGTCATTATGACAAACATACAATTACAATTACATTGATCTATATGTATACATATTGTGCAGCAGCAGCACGGTACCCCCTCAGATCACTTTCTCATCCCTGTTTCCTTACTACATAATGCATCGCTGGTAGACCTGTCGACCTTAGGATAGTCTTCCCCCAACCTTTTTACCTTCACCTCTCCTATATTTCTGGATTCGTTTTTGTTGGCACCATGTATAAAAGGGGACCCTCAGACCCACTCTTCAGATCACTTCCGGACCTGGGAAAGACTCAGAAGAAGGACTGCTCTGCTGGAAGGACTGCCCAGCTGCTCTGCTAAAAGAGGACTGTTCTGCTGCCTACTCAGAGCCGGACTGGGAACTGAAACCAGCCATGGCAGTCAGCTCAACGGGCAATGCTGCAAAACTGGCCACCTGTAACAAAACCGGCACCCAAGGGTCCAAAACCGACCCCACCCATCCGGCCCACTGAAGAAACACTCGGTGCCCGCTACAGCCAGTCCAGACCTATGCCTACTAACTGAGCTTGAACACAGGACCACCAGAGTGTCTCCAAGGGCTAGTTAGTTGGCCACCTGTTCTGAACTACAGGGACATAACAGGCTCCTCTGCGCCGATGCAACCCAATGCATTTCACTGCAGGGCCGCAAATCGCAGCTCCAGTTCAGCGGGATCTCAAGCACCGACCCAGCATGACACAGACAACCAGCAGCACAGCGTGGTGCATCTCTTCATACCTTGGCGCAAGACCGTGCATCTTAGCTTCTGATCCCCGGCTTCCAAAGCACCAACTGAGAGTAATACACCTCGATGCTGACAATCAACCCAGTTCTAGACATCTCGCTTCAGCACGGAAGCATCTCAACACAAGGCTCACAGCATCAGCAGATTTCTCGACTTGAGGCAGTGCATATCAGTGCGAGCCTCCACATCACAAGCTCCGTTTAACAGATCCTTTGACCTCGCATCTCAGCGAACAAACGCATATCAGCTCCCATCGAATGCCCCTCGACGCCCGCTCCATGCAGACCAGTGTTAGGACTTCGCATCTCGATGCACCAGGACACACTGTACTTATAACAGTGGACTGAATTCAGTCCTGTATCCGACCTGCTCCCTATCGGGGTCAGCCTGACTTTATGTCTTGGACCTGGTCCGCTGCAACCAGATAACCGTAATTGGTGAATCTTTCTTGTAAGCGCTATTTGTCTTTCAAACCTTTGCCATTGCATATCCTCAATACTACTAACTGAACTTTTTGTCATCTTGGCCTTAAATTATTTATGAAATTGTACTCTATTTTCCTAAATTGATGTTGGATTTTTCTTGTGTTGTGTTTTCATTTTATTACTGTTTGAGTGCTGAATAAATATGTTGCACATTGCCTCAAAGTTATGTCTGACTGCTTTTGTACCAAGCTACCAGCGGGTTAAGCACAGGTTGATTTAGTGAGTTTTATGTATCATTCTAACAAGAATTGTGCCTGTTCTTTGAGAAGGGCTCATACCTCCCTTTTAGACCTGGCATCTTTTGGCATTGTCTTCACTGACTTTTTGGCTTCTGACCTCCTGTTTGGACCTTGTTTTGCTGGCATAGGACTTTGAGCACTTTACCACTGCCATGCCCAGTGCCAATGCGCTGTGCTTATCATATACATACTGGTGTTTGGTGTATACGTAATTGGTTGATTTGAGTTAGCTGTAAGTCCCTTGTCTAGTGGTAAGACATACACATAGGGCATGTAACTTAAATTCTCCTCTTTGGGCCTGCAGCACTGGTTGTGCCACTCAAGAAGGGAGTTCTTCAAATGTACCACAGGTTTATCATGGTGGGGCATGTGTGTGCATGTTACTGTTACTCAGCTTAGCATTTAAGAGCTACTTGCCAAGGTTCTGCATGTCTCTTGCTACATCTGAGTACTCTCTGGTGGATTCGGTACTGGTGAGACCTGCTTCTCAACATGGGAGATCTTTGGAAAGGCTATTGAGCTGTATTTCTGACATGCTGAGAAATAGCTGTATGGTGTTTGGTATCGATGTATTTGTAATGGCAAATATTCTCTGGTAATGCGAGTAGATTTGATATAACTAATGTGGAAGTGTCATTTTGGGAAAGTGCCCATTTCTATTCTCATGGCTCTCTGTGTGCCTCTCAACCTGTCTCCAATCCACATCTGGGTGCTGGGGGGACTGCTACATCTGTGTACTCTTGATAGACGGCCATAAACCTCGAAACACGGTAGTCAGTTCACTAATACTTACTAAAATAGACTAGTGTAATGGATTTTATCTAAATTTGCATCATTACCTACTGAACAGGCTGCAAACTCTTCAAAACGCCACAGTACGTATAATGTTGAAGACCCCAAAATATCAGTCTTTGTCTAAATCAATAAGGACATTACAAGACAGAGAATTACTTTCAAGGCTCTATGTATCACCTATAAAACTTTACAAAACCAAGGTCCAGCTTTTCTTAAAAATAGTTTCAGCTGGCATGTCCCAGGTAGAACACTATGGTCCGCAACAGCCAAATGTGCGGTAGTCCCCAGGTTTTAAAGATCATCCTGGGCTGGAAGAAGTTTTGTAATTGGAGCAGCTAAGGCTTGGATCACTCTTCCCCTGTAAATTAGAGACATGCCCATTCAACTGATGTTTAGGAAGACTTTGAAAACCTGGTTGTTTAATGCAAAATGAGCTTCATTCTTCATTCTCGGTTTTTCTTGATAGTGTCAAAGCCAGAGCCAAGACACCTCTGTGCCATCGACTGCTCTTATAAATTCCACTAACATAGCATAACATAAGTTTGGGGCTCAAGAGAAACTGCAGAACTCTAACTCTGAGGTGCCTTCATAGGACCAATAAGAGAGGATGGAATTGGCACCTGCATTCCAAGGGTCAGGGTCCTGGCCCCACTAAAGATATTGATCAAGCCTCCCAGGGTAGGATGGCAGACCCATTTAGAGGGGGCCTGTGCATTTGAAAGGTGGCCTTTTGAACTGGTCTCATCTTCAAAGGCCATTGTGGGTATAACTACTAGGGCTCTGTCCTCATAAGTTTAGACACGCTTTTTAGATTGCAACCATACTACACTGGTTCAAGCCAAGACATCGACAAGAGGAACCACTGAGGCAGTAGGGACTGCAACTGAACTATCCATAGTTTTGTGGTGGGCTGGGGTTTGCTGTGCTCCAGGAAGGGAACTATCACTTGGTGGATTTTGCCTGGATGTTGCTGACCTGCATCAAATTGTCAACTGTTATGGCCCGGTCCCCTAAGCACTCTCCAAGGGCCAGCTGGCTGGCCTCCTCTTCACGAGATTGAATGGACAGAAAGGATCTCCCTGTTTCCACAAGATCATAAGGACCATGCAGGAGCCAGCAGAAATGGGTAGAAGTGATCGGCGGTTGGGACAAGGACCGTCCTGAAGAACATAATAATCTCACTGTGCAGAGGAGTGTGCACATAAAGATCAGTGGCCCACCTTGGGTGCTGTAACAATAGGAGTCCCAAGGGGCATGGGGGAAGTTTGCCAGGTCCATGGGACCCAAGCGCGCAACTGGAAACTGGTGGTAGCTCATACTTCATAGTGTGTGGTGTCCAAGGGGTGTTGGGGCATGTTTGCTGAGTCTGTGGGACCCAAGCTGGAAGCCTAGACTAGGACAACAGTGCCTGACATCACGGCCTTAGTCTGAGGTCACTGGCTCCCTCTCCCCAGACCCACACAACAAGGTACCCTATTGTTGGTAACATCATGACTGGACCCAAGGGTTCTCTCTGTGCCTTGCGTACACTCACGGCTGGCTGCCTGGAGCAACTGGAGCTCACACCTCTGCCCGAGTGCAAACATTTCTCCAATTTGGAAGCATGCCAGCTTCCGTTGTCATACTCGTTTGCCTATGTGGGAATAGTGATTTCACACTCGTGAAGGTGCTTAATCTGGAAGTGTCGCCTGCGGGTGGAAAGTGTATCATTGGCTGGTGTAGTTTGAGTGGCTGAGGGGCTGGGTCAAGAGGCATAGTCAAAACCTGTGATTTCTTGACTATTACAACTGTACTAGGTATGAAATATTGGGAATGTTGTGTTTTATACTAATGTGATAGCAAAAAAGTGGGATACCTCTGAGCAGCCTTTATATATGTTTCTGTCGCTTTTGATGTGGCAGGGATCGCTTGGATAGTGAACACCTCAGGGAAGTACACACATGGCTTCATGTAACTTACAAGGCTGAGGGGATAATGGGGCAAGTGAATACCTTGGACTGGTGCATATATGTTCATGCTGTTTTCCTGCTAATAGGAGAGTTCAACATTTGCATATACCTGTAAAGCATATCCAATGTGTATGTTGTTTTGATTTCAATGTGTGTGTAATACAAGGACCAGTGTTTTATACATAAGGTGTGGAGCCTTATTTTAGTGTATTCAATGTGTTGAAAGGGCTGCATTATGCCAATGCTTTACACTTTGACCCTCCGAACTGCTCTGTGCCAAGCTACCCAAGGGTGAGCACAGGTTATCGGACAAGTGTATTGTATTCATCCTATCTAGGATGGTGGATTATGTCTGGCTTTGATGGATCCCAGCCAGTCAGAAACCACTGTGTCTATCACTCCCTCACCTTTGTGTACTAAGGAAGGGGACAAGGAAGTGTCCAAAAGGGTATCTATTGTCTTCCTTAGTCCTGGGGCCAACTTCCTCGTCCTATGCCTTAAATTCCCTTCCATGCCACCCGGTTGGTCTTTCCCTATGTCTGGAGGAGTTAGGTTGTACTCGTAGGAGGTTTTGATATCAATCCTTTTTTGGCTCCACCTCACATGAAGAGGGGAGGAGCTGTGCAAAAAGGAGTGCTTTTTTTAAGAAGAGGCCAGTGTAGAGGTGCAGCGCCACATGTAATAAGGAATGAGACGAATAAAGGAGGACCTAGGATGTTTTAACCCCTTCGCTGCTAGGCCTTTTCCCCTCCTGTGCTAAGCCTTTTTTGGGCTATTTGGGGTAGTGCGCCCTTAGGCCCCTGTAACTTTTTGACCACATTAGGTATCCACGCCAAATTTGCGTCCTTTTCTTCCAACATCATGGGGATTCTAAAGGTACCCAGGGTTTGTGGATTCTCCTAGAGGGTTCCCAGAAATTAGTCAAAATACAGCAAAATTTTGGTTTTTTTGTGAAAAATGGGAAAAACGGGCTGCAAATGAAAGCTTCTGGGTTTTTCTCTGCAAATGGTATCAAAAAAGGGTTTGTGGGGCTGAAATCACCATTTCTCCAGCTTTTAGGGAATGACAGAAGTTTGTCAGAAAACCAACATTTTTACACAGTTTTGGCATTTTTCTGGGACATACCCTCTTTTTGCTATTTTTTGTGCTTTCAACCTCCTTCCAGTTAATGGTAGAAATGGGTACAAAAACAATAGTGGACCCTGGAAAGCTATACATTTTTGAAAAGTAGACAAACTTCTGAATTCAGCAAGGGGTCATTTGTGTAGATCCATCAAGGTTTCTTTATAGAAACTAACAGTTAAATATAGGAAAAATTAAAAATTAGTTGAAAAAAGCAGCCTTTTGAGTCAACGTTTTCACCTGTAACTTCTTCTAATTATCACATCTCTTAGAAAGCAATGTACCGTTACATCCACTGGACCTTCCTGGTTGCGGGGATATATAGGACTTGTAGGTTCACCAAGAGCCCAACGAACCCAGAGTAAAAAACTGAGCAGCATTTTGTAATGGTTTTTTTTTTTGTTCCGGGTCTATAGCAATTATTGTGGGAAAATGTATACATGGAAAAATCGGTATGAAAGACACCTATGTATTTCTGAAATGGGAACAAACTACAGAGTTTAGAAACAGTGCATATTTGCACATTTTCGAAATTGGGAATACTCATACTTGCATGACAATTATTGGTCATTTTTCAAAATGACTTTTTTTTTACACAATGTCTTTCATTTGGAAGGGAGAAATGCATCCAAAATCAATAGGTAATAACAGTTGCTTTACAAATATGAACTACCCTAAGTCTCCCGATAAAAATGGTACCTCACTTGAGTGGGTAGGCATAGTGCCCACGACAGGAAGTGGCTCAAAACCTAAGTTGAACACACCACATTTTCACACTGAAAATTTACACTTTTTTTACGAAGAGTCTAGCTGTAGTTTTTGAACCCTAGCCCTGCCGGCACCTAGGGAAACCTAGCAAACCTATACATTTTTGAAAACTAGACACCCAGGGAAATCCAGGATGGGGTGACTTGACTGCCTCCCACCATGGTCTGTTACCCAGAATCCCTTGCAAACGTAAAAAAATGACAAAAAAAACACATTTTCCCCACATTTCTGGGATGGAAAGTTCTGGAATCTGCGTGGATCCACAAATTTCCACCCACCCCGCGTTCCCCAAAGTCCTACAAGAAAAATGGTACCTCACTTGTGCGGGTCGGCCTAGTGCCCGCGACAGGAAACGGCGCAAAACGCAACGTGGTCACACCTCAATTTTGCAGTGAAAAATGACCCTTTTTTGGCAAAGTGACTAGCTGTAGTTTTTTAACCCTAGCCCTGCCGGCACCTAGGGAAACCTAGCAAACCTATACATTTTTGAAAACTAGACACCCAGGGGAATCCAGGATGGGGTGACTTGACTGCCTCCCACCATGGTCAGTTACCCAGAATCCCTGGCAAACGTAAAAAAATGACCAAAAAAACACATTTTCCCCACATTTCTGGGATGGAAAGTTCTGGAATCTGCGTGGATCCACAAATTTCCACCCACCCCGCGTTCCCCAAAGTCCTACGAGAAAAATGGTACCTCACTTGTGCGGGTCGCCTACTGCCCACGACAGGAAACGGCGCAAAACGCAACGTGGTCACACCTCAATTTTGCAGTGAAAAATGACCCTTTTTTGGCAAAGTGACTAGCTGTAGTTTTTGAACACTAGCCCTGCCGGCACTTAGGGAAACCTAGCAAACCTATACATTTTTGAAAACTAGACACCCAGGGAAATCCAGGATGGGGTGACTTGACTGCCTCCCACCATGGTCTGTTACCCAGAATCCCTTGCAAACGTAAAAAAAAGACAAAAAAACACATTTTCCCCACATTTCTGGAATGGAAAGTTCTGGAATCTGCGTGGATCCACAAATTTCCACCCACCCCGCGTTCCCCAAAGTCCTACGACAAAAATGGTACCTCACTTGTGCGGGTCGGCCTAGTGCCCGCGACAGGAAACGGCGCAAAACGCAACGTGGTCACACCTCAATTTTGCAGTGAAAAATGACCCTTTTTTGGCAAAGTGACTAGCTGTAGTTTTTGAACCCTAGCCCTGTCGGCACTTAGGGAACCCTAGCAAACCTATACATTTTTGAAAACTAGACACCCAGGGGAATCCAGGATGGGGTGACTTGACTGCCTCCCACCATGGTCTATTACCCAGAATCCCTTGCAAACGTAAAAAAAAAGACAAAAAAACACATTTTCCCCACATTTCTGGGATGGAAAGTTCTGGAATCTGCGTGGATCCACAAATTTCCACCCACCCCGCGTTCCCCAAAGTCCTACGAGAAAAATGGTACCTCACTTGTGCGGGTCGGCCTAGTGCCCGCGACAGGAAACGGCGCAAAATGCAACGTGGTCACACCTCAATTTTGCAGTGAAAAATGACCCTTTTTTGGCAAAGTGACTAGCTGTAGTTTTTGAACCCTAGCCCTGCCGGCACCTAGGGAGACCTAGCAAACCTATACATTTTTGAAAACTAGACACCCAGGGGAATCCAGTATGGTGTGACTTGACTGCCTCCCACCATGGTCTGTTACCCAGAATCCCTTGCAAACGTAAAAAAATGACAAAAAAAACACATTTTCCCCACATTTCTGGGATGGAAAGTTCTGGAATCTGCGTGGATCCACAAATTTTCACCCACCCCGCGTTCCCCAAAGTCCTACGAGAAAAATGGTACCTCACTTGTGTGGGTCGGCCTAGTGCCCTCGACAGGAAACAGCGCAAAACGCAACGTGGTCACACCTCAATTTTGCAGTGAAAAATGACCCTTTTTTGGCAAAGTGACTAGCTGTAGTTTTTGAACCCTAGCCCTGCCGGCACTTAGGGAAACCTAGCAAACCTATACATTTTTGAAAACTAGACACCCAGGGGAATCCAGGATGGGGTGACTTGACTGCCTCCCACCATGGTCTGTTACCCAGAATCCCTTGCAAACGTAAAAAAATGACAAAAAAAACACATTTTCCCCACATTTCTGGGATGGAAAGCTCTGGAATCTGCGTGGATCCACAAATTTCCACCCACCCTGCATTCCCCAAAGTCATACGGGAAAATGGTACCTCACTTGTGCGGGTCGGCCTGGTGCCTGCGACAGGAAACGGCGCAAAACGCAAGGTGGTCACACCTCAATTTTGCAGTGAAAAATGACCCTTTTTTGGCTAAGTGACTAGCTGTAGTTTTTTAACTCTAGCCCTGCCAGCACCTAGGGAAACCTACCAAACCCAGACATTTCTGAAAACTAGACACCCGGCGGCTTCCAAGGAAGTATGGCTTGTGTGGATCCCCCAACGTTTCCTTACCCAGAATCCCCTGCAAACCTCAATTTTTGCTGAAAAAATCACTTTTTTCACACATTTTGGGGTGGGAAAGTAGTGGCATCACCGGGCTCACACAAATTTACCACCACCCAGCGTTCCCCCAGGTCTCCCGGTAAAAATGGTGCCTCACTTGTGTGGGAGGCCCAAGTACCCGCGGCAGGCAAGGGCCCAAAACGTAGTGAGGCGACATCAAAATGGCCTATGGCAAAACCACCAGGTTTTGCAAGGGGGGTCACTTTGGTTTTTGGCACGGTGCTTGGCGGCCATCTAGGGAAACCTACCAAACCCACGCATTTCTGAAAACTAGACACCCGGCGGCTTCCAGGGAGGTATGGCTTGCGTGGTTCCCCCAACGTGTCCTTACCCAGAATCCCCTGCAAACCTCAATTTTTGCTGAAAAAATCACTTTTTTCACACATTTTGGGGTGGGAAAGTAGTGGCATCACCGGGCTCACACAAATTTACCACCACCCAGCGGTCCCCCAGGTCTCCCGGTAAAAATGGTGCCTCACTTGTGTGGGAGGCCCAAGTACCCGCGGCAGGCAAGGGCCCAAAACGTAGTGAGGCGACATCAAAATGGCCTATCGCAAAACCACCTGGTTTTGCAAGGGGGGTCACTTTGGTTTTTGGCCCGGTGCTCGGCGGCCATCTAGGGAAACCTACCAAACCCATGCATTTCTGAAAACTAGACACCCGGCGGCTTCCAGGGAGGTATGGCTTGCATGGATCCCCCAACGTTTCCTTACCCAGAATCCCCTGCAAACCTCAATTTTTCCTGAAAAAATCACTTTTTTCACACATTTTGGGGTGGTAAAGTAGTGGCATCACCGGGCTCACACAAATTTACCACCACCCAGCGTTCCCCCAGGTCTCCCGGTAAAAATGGTGCCTCACTTGTGTGGGAGGCCCAAGTACCCGCGGCAGGCAAGGGCCCAAAACGTAGTGAGGCGACATCAAAATGGCCTATGGCAAAACCACCTGGTTTTGCAAGGGGGGTTACTTTGGTTTTTGGCCCGGTGCTCGGCGGCCATCTAGGGAAACCTACCAAACCCACGCATTTCTGAAAACTAGACACCCGGCGGCTTCCAGGGAGGTATGGCTTGCGTGGATCCCCCAACGTTTTCTTACCCAGAATCCCCTGCAAACCTCAATTTTTGCTGAAAAAAATCACTTTTTTCACACATTTTGGGGTGGGAAAGTAGTGGCATCACCGGGCTCACACAAATTTACCACCACCCAGCGTTCCCCCAGGTCTCCCGGTAAAAATGGCGCCTCATTTGTGTGGGAGGCCAAAGTACCCGCGGCAGGCAAGGGCCCAAAACGTAGTGAGGCGACATCAACATTGCCTATCCCAAATGTCCCATCACTACGTTTTGGGCCCTTGCCTGCCGCGGGTACTTGGGCCTCCCACACAAGTGAGGCACCATTTTTACCGGGAGACCTGGGGGAACGCTGGGTGGTGGTTAGAGCGGATTGTGCCACAAGCAAGAGTGTCCACTTTGGCCAATTCCCTGAACAACCGCACACCAGTGTAGACGTTATCTACATATAAATGGTGGCCTTTGTTAAAAAATCCTCTTCCAAGTTCCCAAACAATTTTCTCAGTCACTCCAAAAGTGGACGGACAACCAGGGAGGTTAAACCTAGATTCCTTACCGGTGTACACCCTGAAATTAGAGACATATCCAGTCCTACTGTCACACAGCATATACAGCTTTATTCCATAGCGTGCCCTCTTACTAGGAATGTATTGCCTAAAAACCAAGCGGCCCTTGAACAACACCAAAGACTCATCCACTGCAATTTCTTTCCCAGGGGCATAAATCTCAGAAAATCGATCAACAAAGTGATCAAGGACAGGCCTAATCTTAAAAAGACGGTCACAGTCAGGGTGATCTCGTGGCAACGCTAAACCATTATCAACAAAATGCATCATCCGAAGCAGAACCAAATACCTGTCACGACTCATGACTGCTGGAAAAATAGACGTTGCCATCAAGGGACTGCTAGACCAATATGAAGACATTGATGGCTTCCTTAGCAAGCCCATCAAAAAAGTTAAACCCAAGAACTTCTTCATCTCTTCAACATTTGTGGGAGTCCACCGGGTAGCTCTAGAGTGTGGCTTAAGACTGGCACAGTTGTCCCTCAAAAACTGTTCGGCATACAAATTAGTCTGCTCAACAATCTCTGCAAAAAACACATCGTCCATAAACAACTGAAAAAAATTTACCGGCAAAAAGTTTTCAGTATTCACTCTAGACCCTGGAACACCAGTAAACTCTGGCAATGCCGGCTGCACCATGCCAGGGGCAACCCAGAGGTCATCACTTTCAAAGGGAAGCCTTGCAGCCCCAGCCTGCAGCCCAGATGCCTCTTGCCGCACTACACCAACGGGAAGCCTTGCAGCCGCAGGCTGCAGCCCAGAAGCCTCTTGCCGCACTACACCAACGGGAAGCCTTGCAGCCCCAGGCTGCAGCCCAGATGCCTCTTGCCGCACTATCGGCACATCAGTCTCCTCCGCTAACACAGGCACTTCATCCGCACTAAGAGTATCTTCATCATCCGATGACTCCATACGGAGAGACAACTCACTGCCAGAATCGTCCCCGGCCTCCTCTCCCTCAGATGCAGAGTCAGTCTCTGAACCAATATCAGAGGAAGACTCAAACAGCAAACCAACAACCTGCTGAGCAGTAATCCTGCGGCTAGCCATTATACTTACTAAGATAGAAGACTGCACAAACAAGTCAACAACAACCAACAATGTGCAAACCAAGTAAGTAAAGAAATGTGTACCTTTATCACAAAGATCAATGTACTCAAAAACTATACAATTCAATTACAAGAGACAGCTGCACTCACCAGAAACCAACTCTGCAGTGACACAGCAAAAACCAACGATATCCAACTAGAAAGAAGAAAAAAAAACAAATTACTCACAAGACAACAAAATACACATCGAGCACCAATGCAAAAAGTTTTTGACACTCAAAAACCAAACATACTGCTATTATTACACCATTTGCAAAAAAAAAACAGGGAGAGAAATCAAACACATTTACATTGTACAAAAAAAAGTCTCTTACCAAACTAATCAAACAGCAGAACAAAATGGCAAACTGAAAAGAGCAAAAGCCTTCACCTAGAACAAAAAAGTAAAAAAAAAAAACATTACAATTGCAATTCACAAAAAATATAACAATAAACATTATAACATGCTATGTCACTACCCAAATGGTCAATCGGGTTGTGTGCCAGGTGGGGCTACTCAGTCCCGGGGCGGGTGAGCCAAATACATATTATAAAAAATTGCACCCTGGAAGTGAGGGGTCTAGTGGGCTTTTCTGCCCCCCCTGGGAGCAGAAACGGCAAAAAAATTAAACCGATCTGCCCCCAGAGGGGGCAGAAAAGTCTTCAAAAAAATTAGGGGCCCAAGGAAGTGACCCTTGCCCAAGGGGTCACTTCCTACAATTATAATTAGATCCCTGGTGTCTAGTGGGCTTTTCTGCCCCCCCTGGGAGCAGAAACGGCAAAAAAATAAAACCGATCTGCCCCCAGAGGGGGCAGAAAAGTCTTCAAAAAAAATTAGAGGCCCAAGGAAGCGACCCTTGCCCAAGGGGTCGCTTCCTACAATAATATTTATATCCCTGGTGTCCAGTGGGCTTTTCTGCCCCCCCTGGGAGCAGAAACGGCGAAAAAATAAACCGATCTGCCCCCAGAGGGGGCAGAAAAGACTTCCAATTATTGTGGGGGCAAAGGAAGCGACCCTTGCCCAAGGGGTCGCTCCCCAAATACGGAAACACACATCCCTGGTGTCTAGTGGGGCATCCCTGCTCCACGATCGCGACACTGTGCGCGATCGTGGAGCAGGAATGCCCTGTATTGAGACATCAGGGGAGAGGAAATACTCTTTCCTCTCCCCCGATGCCTCAATACTTTGAAAATCCCCCCCGCGGCCCCACCGGAGCACAAAACTCACCGTCTCCTCCCTGGGACGCCTGGAAACAAATGGCTTCCAGGCATCCCAGCGCTTCCTGATGACGCCGGCGCGCGCTGTGCGCGCTGACGTCATGGGAAAGCGTGGGGGGGCTCGGGGGTGGCAGCGGAAGATCTTCCGCTGCCACCCCCCTCTGTGGGGGCACGATCGATGCCCCAGGGGGGGAGCGCCAGCGCTTCCCCCGGGGGCTGTGCTCATGACGGAGCGGTTCCGTCATGAGCACAGCCCAACCGATGCTCATGACGGAACCGTTCCGTCATGAGCATCGAAGGGGTTAATATTACTGGTATGTAATCAGGCTATTTCTAAATAAGTAAAGAGTATGGCAATGAATATTATTTATTTTGTCAACAGATATATCTCTTTTACTTGTTTTCTGCTACGAGCCATGTGTTAGACCTGGCTTTTTCAGCAGGTTTATCCACAGACTTTTTGCTTCTTGGCCTCCTATGTTCGACCCTGTTTTTGCTGGTTTTAGGACTCTGGGCACTTTACCACTGCTATTCAGTGCTAAAGTGCATGTGCTCTCCATGTAAATTGTATTTATGGATTGATGTTTCCATGATTGGCTTATTTGACTTACTATTAAGTCCCTAGTACAGTGCACTGTTTGTGCCCAGGGCCTGTAATTCAAATGCTGCTAGTGGGTCTGCAGCACTGATTGTGCCACCTACACAAGCAGCCTTTCAAACGGGTCTCAGACCTGCCACTGCAGTGTCTACGTGTGGTTTCTTCTGTCATGTCAACCTGGCAAGTTCACCCACTTGCCAGGCCCTAACCTTCACTTTTCTTACATGTGAGTACCCCTACGATAGGCCCAAGGTACCCCATTGGCAGGGTATGGGAAAGGTAGAACATGAATTGATGTGTGTGACATGTCTTAAAAGTGAAATACAGTGTATTTCGTTTTTCACTATTGCAAGACTATCTGTCCCATAGGAAAAAATGGGGAATACTTTGTAACATCTTACAAGTATAAGTTCCTATGGGGACAAGGTACAAAATAGAGTTTAGTATGCCTGAACTCAGAATATTAAAATACATCTTTTAGTAAAGGTGATTAGAATATTATGTGTTTGAAAATACCACTTTTAGAAAGTGACTATTTTCTTGCTTAGCCATTCTGTGTGCCTCTGCTGGACTATGGATTGACTGTCTGGTTTTGAAGTGACAGGGGCTGGGGATGTGCATTGTCTTCAGGCAGCCACTGGGGGTTTGAGGTGTGTCCTGCCTTCCTGAATGAGTCAGTGCTGGGCTGAATAGTTCTGGGCTGCATTTAAAGTAGTGGGAGGAGATTTCCTTGCACCCGAATAGGCCTGGTCTCCCTTGGACAATGCTGTCTAAACCTCCTGCCAGGAAGTCGGGCCAGAGTGGACAGAGCAGGTTTTGACTGAGCACAGACACTCTATGCCACAAGAGAACAAAGTGAAATGTGGTATAAAAATTGGGGCCCAGACCTCAGTACTTTAGAACTCGCTTGGAACCTGCCAAGAAGAAGAGCTGGGGAAACTGCAAGGAGAGACTACCACTTTGCTGTGTTGGCCTGCAGTAGCTGCTTCTGTCTTCGGCAGAGAAAGGACTGGACTGAACTTTCTGTAACTTTTTATGTAGAGTGTCTCCAAGGGCTTGAAGTAGAGCTTACCCCCTGTTCAGGAAGTCTTAGAAAAAGCAATGACTTAATCTTCCTCTGGGTACTGCCTCTGGGACCATGCGTTCCTGTTGCCACAAAGGAAAACTGCAGTCCGATGTCGTCACCATGATTTGAAGACACCACAGAGGGCACCGCCACACTTCACACCACAACCCCAGTCTCACCGATAACGACTGCCGCCACCAAACAACTTCTTGCACTGCCTCGGTTCACTCTACCACCCTGGTCTCGCCGACATCGCCGCTGCATGCTGACATCGCCTCTACTGCCTGCACCGTGGTTTCGGGGCACAGCTTATTAGTCACACAATGCACCACCCCATCCCACACCGCAGTCTGGGCCCACCAACGCCAGCTCCCCATCGACTGGCAGCACCGCCTGCACCATGACCTGTCAGCACTGCAACGAGCACCGCCCCACTGCGCACAGCTGCCCAAGTATCACCGACGCTTCTGGATGACCGTCACTGAGCCTCTGCCAGCATCACAAATCTGAGGGCGCCGCATGCCACACCGCTCCACTTCACATTGCAAAGGTTGCCGCAACTGGCCTGCACCAACGTGGTCAACCGGACCAAAAGATGCTGTTTACAAGGCTTCTAACACCAACGCCGGTCCGCAACAACGCGGTTGACTGAAACTGTTGGATTTGGTTGGTTTTCAGAACCCCAGTAGCCCCAGGCGGCACTACCGACTTCAAGGAACTGCATTTTTATGGTTATTCTTGCAAAGTGCATATTTTGATTATTGTACTTTGGATTTTTGTCATTTTGGTCTTGTTTGGTTTAGATAAAGATTATCTATTTTCAAAACTGGTGTGGTGTCTATTTGTAATGTTTTCACTGTATCACGGTACTGTATGTGTGCACAAATGCTTTACACACTGCCTCTGAGAGAAGCCTGTCTGCTCATAACAAGCTACCAAGAGGGGTGAGCAAGGGTTGTCTAAGGGCATAACTGCCTCACCCTGACTAGAAGCAAGGGTCCCTACTTGGACAATGGTGCAAACCATTGCCAACAAAGACCCCCATTTTTAATATCTAGCTAAAATATTACTTACAATAAAGAAAAAAGAAAATAGTATTAGAATTGCCAGCCTTGGGGTGGTTTTCCCACAGACTTTTAGCATTACCCCTCCTGTTTTTGCTGAGTTGGTTTTTGTTGGCTTTGAGATTCTGTGCACTTTACTGCTTCTAACCATTGCTAAAGTGCTTGTGCTCCCTCCTTCAAACATGGTGAAATTGGCTTAGAAGAAAATCAAAAGTCAATATCAATCTGAAAGGCACATGACAGTATTTGGTCCCTCTCAAAGTCCCAACTATGACTTGAGTTATATGTGAAGTCCAGAGGTATGTTAGGTATAACTTATAGATACAATGCAGAGGAAGACATTTTACAATCACAAGAAGTTTTTTTGCGTAATTAATGCACTGTGGCCATTTTAGTTTGATAACTAAAGATGTAAGTCTTTATTTTGATTATGTTTAATGATTTATGTAAACAGATACAAAAACAATAAAAACAAATAATGATGATTCAAACCTGCTTGCAACATCTCTTTTTAGAAAATAATTACTCACAATAGATATTTTTCAGGAAGTTCCTTCCTTTTTTAGATCTTCCCCATGCAAAAAACAGGAATCCCTATTTCTCCTGCCATATATGTCCCATTACAAAATAGTCACAGCAGCATGCAGCCAAGCTTTATGGTTTGCAGAATTGGACCTCCCCTTGGAATGAACTACACTTCCACTATCATACCTCTGTCAGGCCCAGGAAGAAACGCTGCCATTGTACATGCACACATCTCTTAAGTTGCCTTCTACACAATGACTTTTAACACACATTTGCTTATGTGACAGTGCAGGATTAGTTTCTCTGAAACCACACCGCTTACATTTCTACTTCGTAGGCACACTATCACATCACCTTGAACATTTAGTACAAGGCCTAAAACATACATTGTGCAAATGTTGTTTGTTATTCGTCCATAAGGCGACAGAGCTATCACAAGAGGATAAACAATGACAGCCCGGCTGAGACCTCGGCAAGGAAGCATGGTTGCTGTTATTTTATATGCACATGCATTTCCATGTTCAAATCAAAGGAGCAATCTGATGTCATTGTGAAGTTGCTGTTTGTCGCTGTCCCAGCCCAGATGATTCACGTTTACCCTCTTTGAGGAGGTGATGCAACTTCTGACCAAGACGAGGACTTGCATACACTTACCTTCAATGGGGAGATAGATTATTCAGCAGGGGATTCTAGCAGATCACCCACCCTAGGCAACTTGGTTATGGAGCGCATAGTGGGAGTTCACTATACACAGTACTTATATGCCAGCAGATATACACCGCTTTAGCACAATGGTGGAATTGTTTATCCTTTTCAATGTTCTTGTATTGATAATCACTTTCATTTGCTTCTGTCTATTAATCATTGCAGCACATATATTTTGCACAAGAATCACAATGGTTCAATAAATGTTGAAACCCCTTTTTGTGTATTACTTGTGTATCTCTCTGGGCATGCACGAGTGACTGAGCGGAACGGTCCTAGATCTGTTACTACGATTCCTTGGGGAGTCAGAGTTGGCATGTTCTGAGGTTGCCCAATCCATTTAGTACCTTCTCAAGTTTAGGGGTACTTACGGAGGCACTGTGAGCAGGACTATAGGCCAACAAATCCTGAGGGGGTGCAGGCAGGCACCAGCCCAACGTTTATGTTGTCCAACAAATGCACAGTTCCTACTGAGAAAGTAGAAGCTGTACAACACCACCAACCTTGGGCATAGCAATCAAATGTGCAGTAAGTGAAGTTTCACCAGGTCCGTGGAGGGTGAAGAGTCCTTTAAACTCCAATTTTGGATGTATTTGGCTACTAAACCCTGGCTATGGGGCCCATCTCCCTTGCTTGTTTGCGGACTCATAACACCCATGCTACTGCCACCAACTCCGCTGTACCGTTGGCAAGAATTAAAAGGGCCTTACTCAATGTCTGTCAACCCTTCTGCCCGTAGTGCCCAATACAAAAAAGAAATCTGGGCTGATCTGTTTAAGTCCTACTACCCTTTGCCTGGCATAAAATGCAGGGACCTAATAATTGAATTGTATTCTATTCTGTTGGAAAACGAGGCAGTATCTGTGAGGCCCTCACAAATAACATGACTACACTTGTCCTTCACTGGGAACCAAACACCCAATTGTAGCGCCTGACTCTCAGAGGGTAGCGTTGCAGAGTAGTCTGAGGCTTACTCAAGGGAGGTGGTGTGGGCTAGTAATCGCCATTACAGGTGCGCAGCAATAACACTCAATAATTGAATGTTCAGTCTGTACTTTGCTTTATAAAAGAAAGAGTACATTTATTAAACACACACACTACTCAATACTATGCAGCAATTTACAAATATACATAAGCTGTTGGATTTACTTTGTGACATTGCATAACGTCTCCACCCCTCCCGCAGGGGGGTGGGGTCTAGTGCCACCACTCCCATGTATGCACATCATCTTTCCCCCAAATGCAGTTAGTTGAACATAACCTGGAGCGAGGGCCCTGCGCACTGGCATCATCCCAGTGGCGACCCACCCCATTACCTCTACAAGCATTTAAAATAGGCACACCTGCCCAGGCAACACACAACCCTGACTGAGCATTTCCTACTGACCATGAGGTATACAACTCTACATCTTACGGGCTAACAGTCTGGGTTCTTCACCTAAGCGCAGCAGCAAGAATACATGTTTAAGCATCACTTTGGAATGACAATACTCATCACATTTGTGGATCATTAGAATGCATTGCAATTAAAGCCCCTAAAGGCATCACAGATTAAATCACAGGAACAAGCACATACAGCCAGACACCCTAGCAGGAATGTCTGAGCAACATAACCCCATTTGGCTTAGGACGTCACCTTACACAGGTACCTCACATTACACATGGGGCTTTCAGTCGCTCTAAAAGAAATAACGTTAGTAAATGCATTTATGGTGCAATTACATCTCTTCACCTCCAGGGGATTCCCTTCTCCAGATATCCCCCACTCAGTCCTTCATCACTTGGTGAACTTCTAAAGACACCCCCACCTGTAGAACCAAAGTTCCAGCCCAGAAGGTGCTAAAATGCTGGCTGAGCCCGTGAGGGGTTACTCTTTTTCAGTGCCCATGAGATTTAGGGGGGACATCCATTTTTGTGCTGGGGGAGACTGCGTGGCTCCTGCAGCTCCCCCTGCACCTCTGCGCACGTGTGGTGGTGACCCCGTTCGCCTTGGGCCACCACAAGCAGAGGAAACACTGTTTGCTCTTGCAGGCCGGTCCTAGCCTGCAAGGCATTATGGGAACTCTTGCATATTCTAGTAGCGGCTCCCCCGCTGTGTCGGGGAGAGCCGCGATCACCCGCTGGTGGCTTCGCCGCATCCCGCTCATTGGTGGGAGGGCCTGGTCCCACCCGGACCCCCAGGGGATACATCACAGCTCAGGGAGCCCACCCCGGCTGCTCCTGCATGGTGAGTTCTTCTTGCGACTCGGGGATCCCACCCCCGGCCGCTCTTCTCCTTGCGGGGCCCGGTCCCCCCTGGGCCCCCACATTGTCACCTTGATGGAGAGCTACCTGGGGAGCCCACCCCTGTTGGCTCCCGCTGGCTCCCCGCACGGCCAGCACCCTTGCGTGCTGCCGCAGTAGCCAGCACCGCATTTCTGGTCTGCCCGCTCCGGCGGGCAGACACTGAGGCCTGCCCTGGTCCCACTCTTGCAGAGTATCAGCACTTGTATGCCAGTCCATTTCGGCGATGTCTCAGCGTTATTATTTATGAAATTGTATGGGTCTAAGCTCAACGTTGGATATCCTGTCCGGTCGCTTCTCTGTCGAGTTACAGATGACCTTGCACTGACAAATCATGTACCGCTGGGCTTAGACCCATACAATTTCATAAATAATAACACTGAGGCATTGCCGAAGTGGACTGGTGCAGTGTGACTAAATGTGACTCACTTATCCTAAAAAGCCAACTCTATAAGGATATCTAACTCTGCTGACAAAATATATGTATATACACTTCATTTAATGCACAGCACATGAGACTTCTAGAGCCTGGCATAATAACTTAGAGATATATCCACACAAGACAGTATCTGCCAGTGGCCCGTCTCTTGCAGAGTATCAGCACTTGTATCCCCCGGGTGTGTCAATATTGGTCTGATATCTGGCTATGGTCCTGAGGAAGATGGTGCTACCATTCTCTAAGCCACCGAAACGCGCGTCGACCAATGCGGTTCAGAACCTGCTATACGCAGTTACTCTAATTGGTCGTGGAGATTATGTAACCTTTTATCTCCCATCCTCCAGATATATGTACTAATGAATGTGGTATGAGTGTACTTGAGATGGAATGTATGTGAGGTAGTGTGTATGAATGTCCTTTTTTGTTACTCTACTCGGGGGTTAGTGATGCAGAGACTGTTTTACATGCTAATGTCATGTTACAATTATGTAATATTGTCTGTAGATGTTTCACACATTGATTTTATATTTAAAAGAAATGTAAAAGAAAGTATAAAAAGATATTTTTGATAAAACACAAAAAATAAATAAATAATGTGAATATTTATAAACATGGTTATGTTTTTGGACTTAGCTTATATGCAGCCCATGTTGAATTTAATTTCAGTTTGACAAAAGAAATATAGGTCACGAGGGAGTTTATTCAGATTGTGTTGTTGTTTTCCCCTCTTCTCCCTGACCTTAAAATAATTTGCCTAGAGGTGATCCCATTATTTTCTTAGCTCCCCGGCTTTGCTTCCGGGCCCGGGGATGGGGTCCCGGGCCCCTAGAGACCTCTTTGCAGGGGGCGCGACAGCGCTCCCCGCCTCCTCCTTCACACACGGGGCCCAGAGTTGGGATCCCGGGCCCCTCCCCCTGCTCATCTTCACGGGGAGCACAATGGCGCTTCCTGGCTTCATGTTCGATGGGGGCCAGGGTGGGCTCCTGGCACCCCGTGGGGGCACCTTCACGGGGTGTGCGACGGCTAACCCCGACTTCACTTCTTTGGGGGGCAGCCCCCGGGACCTGACCCACCCCGGGGGCATTCTCTAGACCAGCGGTGGAGTCACACGCGCTTTGTCGTCAGTTGGCCACAGGTCAAAGGTTGCCTACCTTCTGGGGGGCATATCTCAGCCCCCAGGGGTCCGATCTTCCTGGTTTTGGCCTCTTCTTGCTCCTGGTGGCGCTTCCCAGCCACTGGGAGCACTTTCCTTCATCCTCCTGGTCTCAGTGCCTTCACTGGCTCCCTGTGCCAGCCTTTCGCATGCTCTCCTCCTGGGCCTCTCTTCTCCCTGCGCAGAGGCCCCTGCTTCTGCACACTGCTCCTGGTCTCTTCTCCTGGCGCTGTTCAGGATCCTGGGACAGTCAGGGGTTCCTCCTTCCAACTGCACATTGCACCAGGCTCCAGCACCCTCTGCCTCAGCAGACCACACCCCAGAGAGAGCTCCTCTTCCTGTGCAAGTTATTTTAAAGTTTTGGGGAGGGGGCTGGCAGTAAGTCTCTGTTTGCCCTATCACACAGCAAAACATAACTTCTCTGCACCCGCTTCCTCCTTCCTGGCCAGGCCTCTGGGTTTGTTCAAAATGGCGTCGTCCAGGGTCTCCTGCTACATGGTCTCTGAGAGCCCCTTTCCCCCTCGCTGCCTTCCCTCCAGAGCGGCCTGGTGCCTGGCACCAGGTGTCATCTACTGATGGATGAACCTGTAGCTCCACCCATCTTCTCTTCTTGGAGTGGAGGCCCTCGCCCTTGGAATGATTGTTGTGCTGGGCTAAGCCTCTGAGGCTACGGCTTGGAGAGGAAGGTCACTAAATCAGCCTGTCAGGGTTAGCCCCCAGCCAGGCCCTGGTTATGAGCTGACTCAGAGAAATATAACATTTCTTGATGACCCAAAAGCAGTACAAATATGACTTTGGACTCTGCAGAATACTTCTTCTCACACAAGTTACAGTGGACTTTAGTGCGTGTCTGAAATTTGTAGGTCTTAGGAAAGTGTCACTACATCCTCCTAGGAGAGTAATGAAGTGAAAACAGTAAAACACACTGACTTTACCTGGCATGTTTCTTCCCAGTGTATAACGCCTATTCCACCCAATTCTGCATATGTCCTGCCACACCAGTCTATCTGCACCTGCTCCTTGGCTGCGCACGCCAGGAATCTCCCCCGCACAGCACCTTCATGTGTGCACACGCATGTACACATGTGTCTGCATGTAACCAGCCCGGTGCCCCTTACTCCAGCTGCTGCGCAGCAGCCTAGTTAAGCTAGGGGGACACCAGTAAAATCCACATACAGTCTCTTTCATCTTGAGTTCACTGTGGGTGAGTCCCAACTTATGAGGCTCTTCCCCAGTAAAAGCTCAACAAATAAGTGCTCAAAAAGTGAAAAATCCGGGCGGCCCAGAGTGTCAGAACCCCCTTCTAACATTTTCACACGATTTTCTTTTCTTTACGCCTTCATTTAATCTACTTAGAAGTATAGATTGTGCACTTCTAAAAATATCTCGAAATGTACCTAGTATGACTCGCACATACAAATCTGTTAGCCCAATGGTGAAATATTTCATGCAATTAATTCGTTGTGCTTGGGTTTCTTTTTCATTCTGTACACACAGTTCTATTGCGACTGTGTGGACCTGTAGACCGTGGCCTTCTGCACGTAAAATCTCCTTAAATCGTTACTAAACCAGATTGATTCTCATTCGAGCGCTGCATCAGCACAGCTTCCTCACACACATTTCCATAGCCTCACGCTCAAACTGCTGGCAGGATTCCTGAAGACTCGGAGGAAATTATTCCACAGAGTGGCATAAATTAATGTGACTAATTAACATCGTGTTAATTATTTGTAAATTGTATGTTTGGATACACATTGCTTGAGAGGCATATGTTACAGGCAGTGTTTACTGAAACAAGTGACTGCTAATCACATCTCCTGAGTGTTCCTTTCAGGACCAAGACAGCAAATACAGGCGTCTCTCAAAATAAAATGGTGCCCCCGGGGAAGCGGTGAACTTTCCTGAATGGCAAAGCAACCGACTGAAGCAGCAAGATTCTGGGTGAAGTGCAGCACTGAGGGGAGCAGAGTTTAGAAACTAACAGGAGCAAAGTTCAGAAATTGCCTTTATCAGAAATTCCAAATTTGATTAATACGTTTCAATGATAACTTCATAGAATTCCATCGCGCATGCGTATTTCTCTTCGGGCCTTTAGGTCCTGTACATGCACACTTTAAACACTTTAGAAATACCAATATTGCTTGCTCACATTGTGTACCGCGGTTTAACGAGAAAATCTGCATAGTTAGAGCTTCACCATTCAATGATGGTACAGTGGAGAAAGCCTTTCTATGAGGCCCTCATACGAGCGGCACAGTTATTTGAGATATGGCAGTAACTACTGTTATCACACGTTATAATTATGAGTTTTGTGACACATATTATCAGGTCAAACCTGATGATATTTATCAGGGAAAATGCACATATTTGACTGCAACATGCGGATTTTAGTGTTTTCAGCATCTGTTATGCCCTCATACTCCGTAGTTGAGAGGTATTTATTGCATGTGATAAATGCTGACTCGTGCAGCCATGTTTTACCGAGTGGGATACATTTCACACCGTTTACCCCTCCTACTGGTAGAGAGGGCCTGAGAGGGCCACGGAGCAGTTAGCCTCCAACTGAGCCAAGATGGTCTGCAGTGTGCTTCATCAATCGCTCCCTCTTATTCGCTATATTATAGGGTTGATATAATACTCCTAGTACTGATTATATTTTGCTCCTCTCTCGCCCCATCTGCGCCAGTTTCTTCAGTGTCACAGAGGCCATTCATCCATCTTTTTCGCAATCCCTCTGTTTTACAATCTTTTTTTTTTTTTTTTTTAATTTTTATTAGGTTCTTGGCAATCCATTAGAGCAAATAATGCAGTTTGTCAAACATAGACATTATGCTGGATCAAAACATAGTACATCAACAAAAAAGAAAAAGCGAGAGACCCCCACAAACCATATTTAAAAAGAGTTCAGCAATTTAAATTATAGTAACTAAGATCGAAATACATCTACCACATTCAAAAGATAACTTTAGTCAAAATAAGATTCCCAAATTTTGGTGAATTTACGCAGTGCCCCGATCCTTTGTGCGAATATAAATTCGGATTTCCTGACTTTCTTAATTTTTTGATACCATTCATCCACAGTTGGGACAGTTTCTGTCTTCCAATATTGAAGAATCAGTGATCTGGCCACTGCTACCAAAATATACAAAAGTTTCGCCATAGAATCAGGCAAATTTAACTCAAGGTCCAATCCAAATATAATTAAATTTTCATATCTAGTGATCGTAAAATGTAAATGAAGAGAAAGCAAAGAGAACAATCCTTTCCAAAATGACATAACTTTAGGGCAAAAAGCCATTATATGAGACCAGTTAGCCAGGTCCGATTGTGTGCATCTGAAACAAGTAGGCGACGAAGTGCTATACATTTTAGCCAAGATTGCAGGAGTATAATATAACAGCCACTTACTAAAGAAAAGCATTCGTCGCCAATTGGCACTCTCAAAACCGTAAAATTAAATTTATTTAAGGTTTTCCAAAAGTTATCAGTTATTTTAATGTTTTCCTGCTTCTGCCACTTTTTTATTGCTTTGGCACTTATATCCTCCTCCCTACTTTGTGCTAAACTTTACAATCTTGATACAATCTAGATGCTTCCTTTGCATTTATGTTTGTAAAACTATTCTAACCGCTAGGTCGGCATGGTACAATGCGTATGCTTTAAACCTCTTAACTATACTGAAGCTGCTTGTCCCCTTGTTGGGCTCTCTTTGGACTCTTAAGTTGTGTGAAATAACTTCTCAGTTTTCTCCTAACTGTTCAAGAAGATGACTGAAAAGTTGTGTCAGGGGCTCTGAGACAACTGCAATTTATTTATTGTTGATATGGAATACACGAGTTAGTGCTTTCACAATTTGTACCTTAGTCTGAGTTGCAGACTTCAGAATAAGGGATAAAGGGGCAGATGTACAACTAATCTTTTTTGCGATTTTTTGCGACTCACAAATTAGTCGCAAAATGGTATTGTTGCAAAGTCATCCTGTGCCCTGGGCACCCCCCAACTTTTTGCTGACTGACACTGGTGCTAACTGACTCTGACTGGCCCTGGGCTCTGCCTAACCAGGCCCAGGGCCAGTGCCATGCTGACCGAGACACATTAGAATACAGTTAAAACACCTACATAAACTAGGGTACACAATGGTATGGTGGGGTACCCCGAGATTGGCATGACCTACCCTATAAGCCCAGAGTATATAATAGGGTAGGAAGATTGAACCTACCTAGAAGTCCCTAGTACCCTGGGGCAGGGCAGTTTAGAGGCCAGCAGCTCTATCTGGACTTGCAAGTGTGCCCTGCTGAAGCCTGAGGTCAGTTTAAAAGCAGCACTGGATGCCAGGACTGCTTTTAAAAAGTAAATTGTGCCCAAACCCAACTTTTGGGTTTGGGGCACTCAAAAATAGATAACCTACAATGTTTTGGCATATTAGGACCCCCCAGGGTCTCCCGTAGGTGTCCCAGGGGTGGGGGGGGGTTCAGATATGTATAAGGTACACCCTTATAAAATGAGTTTTATATGCCCTGGGTTTCACTCCAGACATTGTGGTAAAGTGCTGCTCAAAGTTGACTTTGATGCTAGGAGCACTGTGGAGGGAGGATCTGCAATCTTTCTACAGATTCAGAACCCCTAAAGTCTTCCCTAGTTGCACATGGGGTGGGGTTTCTGTAGATATAAGACAAGTACTTATAAATTATTTTTTTGTAAGTCCTGGTGCTGGAAAAAGGGCCCAAGCCATTTTTCCCATTGCAAATCCCCTGTTAAATAAGGTAACATGGTAGGAAGTTACTGATTAATAACTCTTGATAGTCTTAAAACAATCGTACATACCAGTGTGACTCGCTATTAGGAAGGGACGTCCTTGACATGCCCTTCCTAATAGCAACTCGCAAACCCTATTTTGAGAGTTAGTAATAAGCTACAGACTCGCAAAATAGGGTTTGTACACGCTACAACACTTTTTAGCGGTCGCAAATGGCCCAATTTTCTGTTTGCGACCGCCAAAGTACTAATTGTGCATAGTTTCCTTTGTTATGAGGTGTGCAAAACAGAATTGCGATATGTTTGTCCTGCTGATTTGCTGCAGGTTTTTGCTGAAAATCTGGAGGGTAAATACCCTCATTGGGAGCAATTGGCAGTCAACTTGTAATCCTGTTTCTGGTGTAAACATACGGTTAGGCCCATTTCAGGTAATTTGGCCTAATTTGGCAGTATAGTAAGCTGTTCCTTCAGCCACAGCTCCTCTTCAAATGACTGTGCTCAAAGCAACACACCGATCTGTGAGATTTTCAGAAATAAGTAAAAATTCATGAAAATGTGAATGTAGAGGGATCACGTTGATAAGCTCTTCTTTACTGTTGTCCTCTTCCCCTTATTAGTTCTCACTCACCTCCAAAACATCAAGGCACATGCATGAAATTAGACCTCTTAAATTAGAACTCTTAGAACTCGTCAAGAATCTGACAGGTTTTCTTTCCTTGAGAAGATTGCTGTGATACAGCTATACTGTGGCTCTTTTCCTTTTTTCCCTGTTGCGACAAACAGCTAGCATAAAGAAAGAAGTATATATCCAGAATAAAACAAACACGGGTGCTAGGAAAACAAAGCATGGAATGATGTCCGACAGAGCATATGAGCCTCCTCATCACTTTTGAGTCCTGTAACAAGCGGAAGACCTGGCTTTTCATATAAACTCCTGAGAGTCTTCCACCTAGCCACTTGTGAAGAGCCTTACAGGTGATTAGTGCACCATACAAATATGCATAACCTAACATTTAATTGTAGTTTTATTCATTGCTAGGTGCCACTTTTCTGTCAGCTATCTATGGCATAGTTGTGCAAACGTTTATATGCTCTGAAAAGGTGCACTCAGAGCCCGTTCTGAGAAGGTTGGCCCCAATCTGATGTTTACCAATTTTTCTGGAGTTCAGCAGGCCGTAACACAACAAATTATAGGAAAGGTGTGGCGCACCACCTGAGCGGCTGACGCCGGTACATGGGGCTCGTGACTCAGTCGTCGGCGGCAGCTCGGCTCAGCATCATGTGACTCTGGGCAATAACACACTTAGGGGCATATTCTTAAGCACGACGTTAAAATTATCGCCGCTTTAGTGGCAGAAAACTGCAGCTAAAGCAGCGATAATGGGCTTGATAATATGCTGCAGAGAATTCCAATAGAAGCCCATGTTGACACCAGAACATGGGCTTCTATGGGAATTCTCAAGGGCATATTATCAAGCCCATTATCGCTGCTTTAGCGGCAGTTTTCTGCCGCTAAAGCGGCGATAATTTTAACGCCTTTTCTTGATAATATGCCCCCTTATCTCCCCGAAGACCCCTAGTGCCTGAATACCCTTAGGAGTGATAATCGCGCTTTACAAATCTGGAATTTATTTACCTATTTTAAAAGCATACCCACAACGGAGGATCCAGCTCTTTTGTGCACATATTAACATTCCAACATTTGGAGACACTCAAAAGGGAGCATGCATAAGAATGATTCATCTGCATTATAATGAGAGACATTTTAGAAGGGAGACAATAAAAGAATATGGCTATCAACATGGGGGGATATGTACAAGGAAGAGGTGGAGCGCGGCATTAGCCTCTTTGGCTTAACGCCGCTCTCTGGCACTTCTGAAACGCAAGGCTGCACCATATTTACAAGAATGTGGTGCAGCCTTGCATTTCCCCCTGCGATGGCGCTAAGTTTAGCAACTTAGCGCCAATGCACGCACCCTTGCACCATAGTGCAAGGGTTTCTGCGTGCAGGGGAGGATTGTTTATGTGTAGGAAGGTGTCCCTTCCAGCACATAAACAATCCTAAAATGCCATTCTGTCACTTTCATGTGTGCTGCTTCATGCAGCACACATGAAAGTGACAAAATTGTATTTTTAAAAAAAGATTGTTTATGTACAGGAAGGGACACCTTCCTGTACATAAACAAACTATGGCATTCTGCTTTTTCCATGTGTGCTGCCCAAGGTGGCACACATGGAGAAAGCAAAAGCGAGGAGAAATAATGCATTTCTCCTCATTTTGACAACTTAAGTCCAGGATTTACCTGGTCTTAATTTTGCCGCTGCCTCCTATCTACACCACCCTTCTCAAAGGGGGCAGCATCAAAATGAATGGGTGTTGTGGTGGAACGCCCACTGCAACATCCACTGCCCACCCCTTTCACACTAACCATAGCGTGAAAGGGGTCTTATTTACAAGGCAGCGTTAAGTCACGTTAAGTGGCTTAACGCTGCTTGGTACGTAAGGCGCAGCCTCTATAGCCACCACAACACCGGTAAAAGTGATGTTGTGGTGGCGATAGGGGCTTGTAGATATGCCCTATAGTTTGCTAAGAAAAAGCGAAATATTAAACCCCTAAATATGGCATGGTCTTATTTCTAGTCATTCAAGGTGTCATTTATTGTTTCTTATTTAAATGAAAATATAATCAAATTAACCAATCTTGTCACCAAATCAAAACCATAACCAAAAGTGGAGCTGACAATCAATTTTAGAATTTTTGTACAAGAGAGTAGTCTTCCTATGTCACTCGGTTTATTGATAATGAGTATTCCAAAAGACATACAGAACAAATTCTGATTCCATATGGTCAAAAACTTGCACGTGTTTAACCTAATTTCATTACAATTTATGGATGTAATATTTACTAATGGTGGACCTGATTTACATAGGTAAACTTGCACTTTTGTGTAGGTTTAAATTGTTTGGCATTCACAAAGAATCCAACTGCATTTGTGACGGAGACACATAAAAAGATAAGCAGTCGAAAAGATACTATTTGTGAGAAAAAAAATTTAATACCAAACAATCGTAAACTTTAAAAAAAGTTTACGTTTTTACCTTCTTGACTCAGACCCAGTGTGAGGTAGTGGCATAGAGAACCCCTGAAGTCAATTATTTTGAAAATGTATGCTTAATCGGGTTGTTCCATGACAACTGTCATCCTTTTTCTTAATACCTGAAAAGCAGCCTGGTGTTTAATGCCCATTGATTCTGAAGTTGAGTATTGGAATAGGGTAACAAGGCAAAGCTCACACTCTGTTGACTTGGTTCTGATATGTGTTGGAAAAGTGTTCTAGAGGCACTCTAAAAGAACAGTCACTGATGAGGATACATGTGAGATTGGAATTTCTAGTTGCATGGTTCAGTGGATCAGAATCAGTGGTGTGCTGTTGAGTACAGTCATTTGTGGGCTAAGCAGATTTTCTTTTTGATGCGGTACTTCATGAGCAAGGCAGAGCTAGGGGAGAGGATGTGGCCTTTCCGCTAGAGCGGTCGACCTTGATGTTGGGGAACTGGGTTTGAGTCTCGGCAGGGACCCTCAACACCCTGTGATTCTGGGCAAATCACTTAATCTCCCCGTGCCTAACAAAAAAAAAAAGAATGTGTCTGTCTCTAACGCAAGTGGTGCTCATGTAAAGTTCTCTGATACCTTCGGGTCATGCTCGTGCTATATAAAACTCTGGAAAAAAAAAAAAATAAAAAATAAAAGAGCTATTTGATCCTGATTGACTAGCTAATAGGCAGCAAGCTGGGTTGAAAAAACATATGTGCAATGTAATCGCAGTGTCTCATGCCTGCTGAAGTCTTGAGGAACCTGTTAGTATCAAGTGATATGAATTTAAATTAATCGTATGCAATCATGAGACTATTATGCTGCAATTGTAAATCTTAAGCATTGTGATACAAAGATGTACTGGGAGCAGAAGAATTAAGCTATTTCTACAGTTTTGCTCAACTGAAGCAAGAGCCAGGGACATTTTTAATCTGAGGTGTGGAAGTTCATTGAGAAGAATTACGTTCAATAAATAGGCATGTGATCTGATTTCAGGAGATTAAATTGACTGTAAGTGTTAGAGATGGGATTTCTAGTTGGCTAGAGCATGCGCCAAAGCCAGGCAGAAACCACCACTCTAGTCAGGGCAAGGAAGTTACACGCTGAAGATAACCCCTGCTCACCCCCTTGGTAGCTTGGCACAAGAAGTCAGGCTTATCCCGGAGGCAATGTGTAAAGCGTTTGGGCAACTCACACACACAGCAGCAACACCCTAGGCACACTACAAAAGAGACTCCACACTAGGTTATATAAAAGATTTGTATTATCCAAAACACATTAGAATCCTAATCACACATATACACTGTTCCAACTGGCACCAGGGGATTAAATACATGACAGGGCCAATCGGGCCGCTGTCAGAACCATCACAACTGATAGTAAAACACAACCAGTAACTACTGGTAAGATAATGAACTTAGCATCATATTACATTAGCGCTAAACATCATTTGGTATAAGCATAGCACAAACACATTATGCATCACTCAGCAGTAACACTGAAAAAGTGCATATACCTTAGGACCTTGCGCCCTATCACCATCTAGAAAATGACCCCAGGCCAACTGGCCTTTCACTGGGGCTCAAAATGCCCTATGTCCAGAAAGTCAGGGCGTAAATGTAGGACCTTCCCAATAGCCCTCTGGCTGCCAATGCAGCGAAATCACTGGTGGGCAAATGCGCTGGGGACGTGGGTGTATCTCACCCCTTCCTTATCCTCACCAAAGAAATGGCCCCCCAAATGTTGCAGCTGCCCACGCTCTCGCGTTGCAGCTGGGGAAACAAGCACCGGCACCACCGCGCCTCGTGAGCCCCACTGGAACTCTAAAAACCAAATGGCTCCCACGTTGCAGCTGCCTGCGCTCTCACAGTGCAGCTGTGTCAACCAATAGGGGCACTGGCCACAACTGAGCAAGTTGGAGCCCCACTCTGGGCCTCTGGAACACAAGATTGCCCCACGTTGCAGCTGCCCGCAACCGTGGCGCAGCTGTGAAGAACAATGAAGGCACGGGCACTAAACGTGCGTCGGGAGCGCTACAAATGCTCTCCGCTCAACTCCCACTCACCGGGGCCCTCCTGGACTCCTCCGGTTTGCACTGGCAACTCCGCTCTTCACCCAGTCCCTCTCCTGGGACCCGGGTCTTCGAGATGGAGCCTTCGAGGCTCCATCTTGGCTCCAGGCTGCACACAGGGCTCTCCTCTCCGTGGGGGAGCCCCGCCTCGGATCAGGCATGGAGTTGCATTCCTTACGCTCTGGCCTTGCTTCTCCCAGCCGGGCCCCCGCCCCTAACCAGGCAGGGCGCCTGACTTCCTGCAGCCTCGGTGTACAGAGCGAAGTCTCTGTCGGGGCCCCTTCCTTCTGCTTTCGGACTCGGCAGCAGGGGTGCGAGCGCTCACCATGCGCCCTGGACCCCCACAATGCGGGGTGGGCTCCCGTTCAGAACAGTACAAGTACGGGGTGGGCTCCCGCCTCAAAAGTAGCACAGAAGTGGGGTGGGCTCCAGCTCTTATGAAATGCAGAAATGCGGGGTGGGCTCCCGCTCCACCACCAGCAGCATGGGGCAATCCCTACGCTGGGATTACCTCTCTAGACACTGCAGCAGCACACTGCAAGGCACAATCACTCCTCTTCAGAATAAAAGTAAAGTGCTCACAAGGCGCTAGAGTCCTCAAGGTTCCAGGGGCACACCTGGGCCCAGGAAGGCCAGCACACGGGGCCCTTCAGCAGGGAGGCAGTCCCTCGTGATGTTCCTCCTGGGGCCCAGCAGCAACAATCCCCATGTCACAATTAAGCACAGGAACACATGAGGTCACAGCCCCAATATTTATACCCCAAATTCCTTTGTCAGCCCTGGCACAGGGCTTGAGGGAACCAGTCTTAACTGGTTCTGGGGAGTGTGGAGCACTTTGTTTACAGGGCTCCTCTGCCCCTTTGTCAGGTTGGGGCTCTGTCATCAGACACACCACAGGGGCGGAACCAGCATTCACATAGGCAGGCACAGACCTATTCAGGGTCATGGGACTACTTCAACCACTACTCCAAATGCAGATGCCCTATTCAGCCTAGCGCTGACTCACCCTGCCTCTCATGGAGCCACACACACCTCACCAGCCCCTCCCACTCCAAGACCGGACATGCAATATACATAAGGTTGGCAGACACATAGCACACAGAAATGCCAACTTCTAAAAGTGGCATTTCTAAAATAGTTATAATAAATCTGCGCACACTATTGCATAGCATTTATATTACTATTCCACACATACCAAACTTGACCACGCTGCTCCTCTCATATCAGGAATTACCACTGAAACAATTATCAGGGAATCCCCAATGCAATCCTATGAGATGGCAGCCTCACAGCAGTGGGAAACAAAAATGGATGTTTGTCACACACTTAAGGTACATGTCCTACCTTTTACTTACAACACACCCTGCTCATAGGGCTAGCTACGGCCTACCGTAGGGGTGACTGACATGTAGTAAAAGGGTGGTCACAGACAGGGCACACACTTTAGGTGCCACGTCACAGCGGCAGTAACACTGCGCGCACAGGCCCTGTAATGGCAAAGGCCTGAGACAGGTTTGATAGGCTACTGTAGTGGGTGGTGCAATCAGCGCTGCAAGCCCACCAGTAGCATTTAATTCACCAGCCCCGGTATATGAGATACCACTTTACAAGGAAGTGACAGGTAAATTAAATAAGCCAAACAGGTGTAGACCAATCTTACCATGTTTACCACAGAGAGCACACGCACTTTACACTGGACAGCAGTGCTAAAGTGCCGAGAGTCTTACAACCACCAACACCATGTCAGAAAAAAGGCTAGGAGGCAAGCAAAACGTTCGGGATGACCCTGCAAAAAGGGCCAAGTTCAACAGTAAGGAGTTGCAAAAATGGGATTTAAAGTTAATCATTGCAGGCTCAATCCATATTAGTTCAGTTTCATTTTGGCACAATCAGTTGGTGGTAATACACTAGTATGAACCATTGGGATGACTAGATAGCCAATTTACATCAGTTGAACTATGCAATATGTGCTGTCTGCTTACTGGATTAAGGAGACACATAAGTAGACACATAAAGTGCTAATTAGCGTTCTGAGCAGGGAAACGTGGGATTAAAGATCAAGGCATGATATGCCAGCAAAATGGAAAACTGCTGCAATTACAGGTGAGTAGTAATATTTTTGAGATGTGCTAGATTGGGGATATTTTTTGTGTTAATTCTTGAAGGGAAAAGTGACCCTGTTATAAAATGCAGCAAGCTATGCCCAGGAGGCCTTTGAGGATCTGTAGCAGGACATTGTTGATAATGTTTAAAGTGCCAGAGAGATGACTAAGCACCATTTTGGCTTTCTGACCTTTATCCTTGACTGTGAGGAGCTTAGACAAGATAGCTTAACAGACAAAAATGCACATGCGCTTAATACAGCACAATCCTTACAAAATAACAATCAAAGTGCAAGTATATTTCTGTATCAAAGCCTGCAAAACGACATTTTATTGTATCAACATTATAGTTAAATTTTTCTTTGAAGGCCTGATTTAATGCATTCATTTCTTTTTTGACTTACAGCTATTGGAAGGACTCTTATTCCTAGATATTTTAGCACTGTCTTTGAAGGAGGCGTAAGCGATCTGTATTACATTCTCAAGCACTCAAAAGAATCCTATCACAACTCATCCATCACAGTGGATTGTGATCAATGCACCATGGTCACCCAGCATGGCAAACCCATGTTTACCAAGGTAATGCAGACCTACAAAAGTATTTTCAAATGTTTCTCCTATCAGTAGAAGTACCTAGTTTCTACAGCATAGAAATGTGCCTGTGCTTTGTAGAAGAAGACATGATTTGCTCAAATAAAAGTATGATATGTATTGATCTGTCTGTTGCAAAGTGCTGCCAGAATGAGTCAATCAATTGTGTGAAATCATGTGGACAAAATAGCAGAAGTAGGATACAGACACAAAAGGCATAATTATGTTGTGTGCAGGAGGGGAATGCAGCTTTGAGAACACGTTCAGCTACTGAGATGCAAACTTGTAGGTAAACAGTCCTGATTGTGTTAATGATTACCATGCTAGGGACCTGTCCTAGAAGTATGTCCTTGTTGTTTGTTTCTTCCATTAAGCCTGTTTAAAAGTGCTGACAAATTGTTAGATCAGTAGACAAAGGGAGAGTATGGTTTACCCAATATCAATCAGTTTGTTAAACTAATAGACCTGAGACTACTACTGTTACTTGCTGTGAAGTCTATGGGCCTGATTATGACTTTGACGGTCTTGGGACCGCCTAAGTGCCGGCGTTAGATTCACCACCCGCCGACTAGGCAGTCTGCCCACCGTATTATGGTGTTGGCGGTTCCCCCATGACCAGCCATTCGCCGACCGCTTCGACGGCAGTAGGTGAAAAGCAGCTATCAGAGGGCTGCACAGATAAGTCTACTGCCATCGGAATTATAGGTCATCTTTCCAATGAGCCGACCATGGCGAGAAGACTGCCTGCTTCAAGTTGGTAGAATAGAAGGATTTGCGGTGCATACCTATATCCTTTTCTTCACTTCAGTCTCCCACAGGGATCCCTTCCTCCAGGGCCCTCCTTCACTGCAGCATCTTGACCCTGAAGAACATGACCATGGTGGCACTGTAATCCAGGTATGCCCATTTTGCAGTTTTTACCCATTGACTGGACTGGGCCCATATGGTCCAGACTCCAGCAATGAGAAAGTTCTGGTAGTAGGTATTTTTTCACGAGTCATGCATATGGGTACATTTAACACTTGTGCTGTCAAAATACAAACACCTTCAACGCATATTAAAAAATTCCCCGCTGTCAGAAGCACTACCTGTGGCCCAGCAGTGACATTGTAATATGGTGGGTAGGAGACCGCCACTGCCGCGGTCTTCTTGAGACCACAGCGGTGGCATTAAGGCAGCGGAACTCGTAATCAGGCCCAATATATTTACTTCCATATTGCATATATGGGAATTTACCAAGAGACCGTACACCTTCCCAAGGTAATAACACACACATTTGTAATCACATGCTTACAAGTAGCCTCTAAGTTGATTCTTAATAATCCTAGTGTTTCAAAAACAAGAAGTAAGTTCAAAAAGTGATTGCCTTAAGAGCACATAGTTTGCCAAATGGCACACACATATTAAAAACTGTGTCTCCTAGTTCCACATTTTCCACTAGTCTACTAGATCACAACAGGGTTAGCAGTGATTCAGATGGCAAGGCCATGGTGCTGCTCTTCTCAGGGCAAGGGCACTGTATTGTGGCTGTGTCCAGCTTTACAATGCAGAGTTTATTTCCATCATATTTAGGTGAAATGGTAAAGCTGAGATTAGATGTCAAGTGTCCAAGTTTCATGGCTAAAACGCACCCACTGGACCAGGTTCTGTGGCAGTATGTGTGGTGAATACTGATTTTTAACACCGGAATTTTCAAAGCTTAATACTTTTTCAATCCAGTTGGAAACAGATGGGGAGGGGGAGAGGCAAAGATGGAAGAGAAAGCCACAGGATACTCCTCTTGGTTAAGTCACAAATGATTTCTGATAGCATTAGTATTGGAAAGATACCCTGAACCAACCAAAATGAGAGTGAAACCAAAACGTTTCAGAGATGAGGGAAACACAAGCATAGGGAGGAAAGCCATAGAATTCAAAAGCAGAGATACTGGGACAAGGATGCCACCCAATCACAAGAAAGGGGCATACTCAAAGCCCACTCTAAAAAGTATTGATAACAATCTGGTGTTTGACAGACACAGCTACAGGTGTCTGCTGCACGACTGCAAAAATAATTGCACAACATGAATGAATGGGCCATTTATAGAGGGCATGGCTACCTTCAACGGAGGTGTCCAGACGCTAGCAACGGATCCAGTAAACAGGAAGAGCGGAAGAGAGCAAGAAGACTATGAGCGGGCAAACAGCCAAGTCTTCAAGGATTTCCAAAATAATTGTTCTGTTTCTGCCTTGCGAAGGTGGTCAGGCATGGAGTTCCACAGGGGTGTGGTTCTCACTGAGAAGGCTTGACCCCCGATCCTGGCTTTGGCAAAACGGGGAATCCTGAGAAGTTGCTGGCAATTGGATCTCAAGGACCTGGACTGATGATATTTCTGGAGTCTTTGCCTCAAGTACACAGGGCACTTATCCCTGTGTGCTCTGTAGGCGATGGTCAGCGCCTTAAACTCTATCATCCTTTGACCCGGCAGCCAGTGCAGGCTCCGTAGATGGGGTGAGATGTGATGACGCTGTGGCACATTTCTAATAAGTCTGGTCGCTGCATTCTGGATAACTTTGAGCCTGCGGTTCAGGGAAGCTGGAAGACTCAGGGACAGGCTATTAGCGTAATCCAGCTTTGACCACAATCTTCCGGCAGTCCATAGGAAGGAGATGTAGGAATCTCCGCAAGGTTTTTAATTTCCAGAAACAGGTCGAGGAGACTTGGCCAATCCGGGTTTTAGAAGAGAGAAGGGTATCAAATTTAAACCCTAGATTCCTGGCCGAATCCACAGGGACAGGATGGGGGTTTAGCTCCGGTGGCCAACAAAGATTGGAAGTGTTGATTAAAAATGAATACCTCCATTTTGTCGGCATTCAATTTCATACAACAATCCGTCATCCAGGTCGAGATGTCAGACAGTTCTTAAAGTTGTTAAATGCTACCTCTGAGTGCTCTTTAAAAGAAAACACTAGCTGGGTGTCATCAGCATAGAAGATCATTTTCACTCCACATGGCTCGCCTAGAGAGGCAAGGGGGGTCAGAGCAGAGCCCTGAGGGACCACACAGAAGGGGTTTGGGTGAGGAAACGTGGGGGTTAAGCAGTACTTGCTGCGACCGGCCCTCTGGAAATGAGCGGAAGCAGGCCAACGTGGTACCCGACACTCCCAGGAGCTCAAGTCTGTCCAGTAGGATATGGTGCGACACTGTATCAAAGGCTGCGGATAAATCCAACAGCACAAGCATTGTGGAACTGCCCTGGTCTAAGGCTGCACGTATGGATTCTGCTGCTTCCAGATGGGCTGAATCAATGCTATAGCCAGATCTAAATCCGAACTGAGAGTCATGTAGACAGTTGTTGGACTCAAGGAAGGCAGACAATTGCATCTGGACTTCCTTCTCAAGGATTTTGGCCGGAAGAGGCAGGAGAGAGCTAGGCCTAAAATTCCCGAGCTCCACTGGATCAGCGTCTGCTTTTTTCAGGATTGGCAAGACATAGGCCGCTTTCCAGGAGGAAGGGTAGATGCCTGTCCTCAAGGAGGAGTTCCAAATGGGATTGAGCTGCTGATTGAACCACTCGGCCATCAGTTTAAAATACTTGGCCGGGCAAGGATAGCCTGGCGAACCTGATTTACATTTGCTCAGTTCCAACTTTGAGGCTTCTGGGCTAAACGCATTGAACTCAGACCAAATTCTGGGAATGTACAGAGTAGAGATTGGCGTAATTGGAGACCCAGCTGAGAAAAAAGAGTAGTAAATAGCTTGAACTTTCGCCCGGAAAAAAGTGGATAAGTCCTCACACAGAGTAACAGTGGGAATGATATTGCTATCCAAAGCCACCGGTTTGATGAAGTCTTGAACAATCTTGAAGACTTCTTTCACTGAGCTGTCTGAGGACGTTATTCGATTGGTAATATAGTCTCTAATGGTAGTGCGTTTTTACCCATAATTTTTTTTTAAAGCTGTTCTGTAGGTGCACTTCGCCTCAGGGTTTTAGGCTTTTCTCCAGGCACGCTACAACTTCTTACAAAGACTTTTCTCCACCTGGAGATCGGAGATGAACCAGGGGGCAGAGAGTTTCTTCCTGGGTGATTTCATAGCTTTCAACGGGGCTATGTGGTCAAGGGCAGATGTGACCCAACCGTTGAAGGAGCAGACATCCCTACTAGGGTCCCCCGACCGCTCAAAGGGGGCCAATTGTAATGCGGGACCTAAAGACTCAGTAGTGACATGCAGGTATCAAATTTCCTAGGCCTGTATCCCACCTAGTAAAAGTGACTGTAAATCAGTTTATTTTTAATTGTTATGAATCAGAGTTCACAAGATGTATTTTTATAATGATTTAAACATTAAGATTTTGGATATACATCAAATTGTACTACAGTAAATATTGCTAAATATTGCCTATGCTAAGTTGTGGCTGTAAGTGAACTCATTGATCGCATTACAGTGTGGGGACGCGGGTCCAAATCAGAATATTAGAAATCGTTCCTTGTCCGAAATGGTACAGGCAAAAGGGTTCAGGGCTGGGGAAGAATAAGTCAATGATAGGATGTATTACAGATACTGCTTCTGCCAAACTGGCGTTGAAGAGCCACAGACTTGTGGGAGTGAGTGACTGATACCATTTATATAATCACTTTTAGAGAAAGATACAAAGGCACCAGGGAGCAGAACCAGAGCAGTAAGAGGCCATTCTGAGTATGTCAGATTGCCAGAGATGAGGATATCATTTAAATTGTGTCTTCATTCTAATGGTATTATTATTGCTATTATTATTGTTACTGTTCATACTAATATAAATGATAATATTATGTAATGTATTATTATTGTTATCATTATTATTATTATTGGTAGTGGTAATGGTAGTAGTGAGATGGTAGTAGTAGTAGTAGTAGTAGTAATAATACTAATAATAATAATAATAATAATATTAGCGTTTATAACCATAATGATCTTCCTCAATATTCTCATTAGCCTAGCTTGATCTCTAGGGCTTTGCGTGTCCTCTGCGGAGAACTGATATGTTATGCATCATATTGGGGAGTAGAGAGTGACTTTTTATGTCAACTCAAAAATAAAGTCTTGTGCAAAGTATATGCAAAATTTGTAATTTTTGAAATGTGAATTATATCAGTGTACAGAACATCTTAGGCCAGAAACATGGTCTCCCAGTGCCCAAGTGTCATCCCCTTGAATAGACTCTTTCAGTAATCTAATATTGGATATTTCGTTAGCACCCAATTGGTATTCCAACTTCGTGTCTACTGACTAAACTGAGCTTCATCTGTACTGGCTTTCCATTCAGAACGATAGATGACATGATCTTTATGAGCGGAGGACTAAAACAGGAAGAACTTCCTCAAAAAAGGCCTGAGTTGTCTCAGTCCTTCAGAAAACTTTGACACCATTGTCCTTTTATGGAACATCTGGAAACAATACAGTAGTCAAAAGGTGGTTGACCAGATTAAACAATGTCTAATTCAACAAAGCTGTCCAACTTTATATTAGCCAGAAATACTGTAAGATGTAGATGTATAATTATGAAAATGCACCTAAATAGTACATACAATTAGTAGCTCAATCATCATTGAACCCTTTAAAGCCCAACTCATAATAGCAGTGAAGAACATGAGTCACATATCTGGTGTCAGTAATTATTGTGGTTCTCTCCATTGAAATCACTCCTCTACCATGATGGGTGACACTACTTCAAAACTCCATTGCAGTTTTGTACTGGATTATTATTTTGATGGTCCCTTGAGTCACATCTATAAATGTGCTGGGCACACTGCCCAAATCTCAAATGATTTAAACTATAGAGTTTACAGAGTTTAAGTGACTGAGAACTGCAGTCATCATCACACAAGACATCACAACATGACTTTTAAATTGCGCAGGGAGAATGACTTGCATCCATTCGCTTGCATTCACTGCACATCTTAGTGGGGCACCACATTACAGAGCTTCACAGATGCACACTGGGCTAGAGTGTGTCAACGCAACAGAGCAAGTTATTCACATTTCTAAAGGGTGGTCTCACTCGCTGCTCTTTGAGGATGCAATTGAGGGTTCATTCTTTTGTGAGGTTTTCTGATGGCCACTCACAAGGTGGGGGCAGACTCTCACTGAATAGCAGAGGTTCATTGTCAGCAGGGTAGGCCACATGGATTCAGCCACACTGCCCGACTCTTCCTAGCTTAGAAGTAGTTAATTGGGAAGGTGCCGGAACCTGACTATATTGTTATGGTTTGGAGCCAACTGAGTTTCTCGGATACTTGTTACTTCGTCCCACACACCCTTGGCTAGTGAACACAAAATGTAGACCACCTTCAAGATGGTGCATATTGTGAATTTATGATGGGAATTTAATTCGGACATGATTTGGGCTAATCAGGACACACCTCAGTTTGTGGTACATAACTACAACCATAGGAGGTAATGCCATTGAAGAAATTATGAGGCATCAGTTTGATAGCAGCACATGTTACATCAAAGAAGGGGCTGTGAAGCCGTTCTGTACCACTAACATGCCTTTGAAGGACAACACATTGCAGTGTAGGTACACTTTCAGAACAATGTGTGCCTCAGAATCCATCATTTGCTTTGCTGAGTTAATAATCCAATATATCATAGCATGCTTCTGTTCATGTTCAATTCAGATTTCCTACTGGGCACTCTCTTAAAATCAGTAGCATTGAAGTTTAAGTCATTTCCCGCAAGGCTGATGTTATTTTCATATTGCAGGGCAATATTGCAGTCAGTACTAACCGCTGAAGAACGAAACCCTTTATTCATCTCTCATTTTTATGCTCATAACAACATTTTGTCTTGTTAAAATTTTAAAATAATGGAATGTACAGTATGTAGAGTGCCCTTATGTGTTTGCAAACTCGCCACAGATACCGTTTTAGTTGCTAGGTATATATGGGAGTCATGCAGCAAAACAAATATGCTATTTTGCAGCTTGTATTCACATTTACCTGATGATATATTCACATTATTCTATTGGGATTTTATGCTCAATTTAAGTACTTTATATATTTGAATATTGTTGATTTAAAGTAGTGGTTCATTTGATATATTTATCTTATTGAGACTTTCTTCTGTCTAGTTTTTGCATAGTGTTTCAATTGAATTGTCATTTGAGATGAAGTAGTAGTTGTAGTAAACATTTCTCTGTATTTTTTTTGTACTTAATATGCATTTTGACAACAAACTGAAAAAACGTTCATGAACAGGCAGTTAATGCCAGGTAGCAAAAGGACAGAAATTGCAGGTTTTTCAATGGTTCTACAAGTATTGTAATTGCACTTTAACACTATCCATAAATGAAGAATATGATATAAGGAATTCTAGTTTTGGGATTGAATGACCGGCAGTGGAGTACTTTTATAAATTATTATGCAATAAAAAAAAAAAGCAAAGCATAGGATTAGATACATGAAAGTGAACGCCAGTGAAAGAAGGGGTAATTTGTTTGCATTGTTCATGTTTGCTAAAAGCAGAGCACAGAATTGCACGTGTAACTGGCCAGTGGTGAAATCTATGGAAAATATCAGGTGCACAGATGTTATTTGCTTGTAACAATGGAACATAATGCATATGATGAACAATCTTTTGAATGAAAGCATTGACTAGGTGGTAGATGATGATACTAGGACCATTAGTACTACTACTACTATTACTTCTACTACTATTACTACTAATGATAATAATAATAATAATAATAATGATTAGAACATTGGAATGTTGGAAGCTCCGTTGAAAACAATGGAGTGCTCCGGGCTTATAATGGCTGGTATAAGCCCGGAGCGCCAACATTCCAGTGCTTCTTTGTGGCTGTAAACAAAAGCTTCAGGGAGCCTGAGGGGATTTCAATCCCCTCGCGTTCCCTGAAGCCTTTGTTCAATTTGTTAGAACATTCTGCCCTCTAGTGGCAGAATGTTCTAATAGCCTTATAGCCCTTTGTAGCAGGGCTATACCGGCTATTAAAGTCCCGCTGTCTTGTTAAAGTCCCTCGCCTTCGGCTCAGGCCTTTAAGGCTGCAGCGGGCCTTTAATAGCCGTTATAGCCCACTACGGCGGGCTATAAGGCTATATTATTATTAGTGTTGTGATTACCATTATTGTTGTTTTTAGTATTATTATTATTATTTTGGTGAGTCCCTTGCTCTCGATTCAGTGGCTTTGCTGTCTAGCTCATTTCCCTGTTCCTAATTTGAGAACTTCCCTCCATATTCTTGTGCTTGTCTCACCCCCAAGCATTTTAGTGTCACATTGTTCTCATAGGATGAGTATCCCACCTCTGTTTAGCTGACATGACTCCCTTTTACTTTACTTTCAGCACTCCATGGGAGTGCATGTCTTTTCTTGCTCTTTCCGCCATGTGCTGCTCCACCTCACATTCGCCCAACCACTTATGTTGCTTCCCCTACCTCTTACCACTCAACTCAGCATTTTTTTTATTTCACTCCCCAACCATCTCCTCTGTTGTTCACACCTTTCTCTCTCCACTCAGCAGCATTTACTTTAACCAGTGGCGGCGCGTTGAGGGAGTGCTGCGGGGTGGTGGGGCGGAGCGGGGGAGGGGCGGGGTGGGGGGTAGTAAACTCCGGCATATAGATGTACGGAGTTAAGTAAATAAATAAATAAATAAAACAATTTACATTGCACTCACTGCATCGCCACATCGCGATGCAGCGCGTGCAATGTAAATAGTTTTATTTATTTACTTAACTCCGTTTGCCGGAGTTTACTACCCCCCACCCTTCCTCTCTCCCGCCCACCCAATCACCCCACAGCACTCCCTCGGCGAGCCGCCACTGACTTTAACACCCATACTCTCTCCTCTCTACAGTTTTAATCCTTACCCCTTTCTGTTATGTACTTTTTCTTTGATTCTAATTTATTTATAAAAATTTGTTTTTACAAACATTTAGTTTTAATATTTTTCAAATCTACCACACCAAGATGGCCATCTGCCATTGTGAAATGATAAAGAAAAGATATGACAGCTGTGTTATGACACATGAACACTCACGTGTTACAAAGCATTCATGCATGCTCATCATGACAGGGAATTACCAAATTATCATGGGAAAAATATTGGCCTACAAGAATATAGTCAAGTCAAAAATATAGTGGGACAGAATATAGAAGAACAAAAATGAGCTGCCCTTTCCTCCGGGAAGGGTCAAACCTGTTTTATTTTTTCACTATCGCTGGTCATGTAGACATTAACCCAACAAGGTGGGTTAATGTCTACACGACCAGCGATAGTGAAAAAAAAAATTCATTCAATCGGTGCTTAATATTAGTGTTGCCGTGAATTAAAGAAGGGTTAAAGCAATAAACTTCATGTGTAATAGTGTGAAGACTATCGCTGGTCGTGTAGACATAAATCCACCTTGTTGGGACTAAAACATGCTTTGCATTCAGGATTTTTCTTGGATTTACATGCACATTGTCTATTTTTGTTTTAGGGAATACCCCCTGACGAAGGGCTGGTCCCGAAATGCATTGGGGCTAAGTTATATACTGTGAAGCACGAGCAGAACACGTATAAAACCTCCATATGTGCTATTACGTTTTTTGGAATGATATATATATAACATTACCCGGAAGGGGGATTGAATATATTGAATATTTACAAAAGGATTTTCAAACGAAATAAACACTAACTTGAACCTCAAGAATTTGAATGAATCATTTGTATATAGCGAAATATTCACTTTGGAGAGTCTACAGGTTTGACCCATCCCGGAGTAAAGGGCAGATCATTTTTGTTTATACTATTTTCGCCTAAAGGACAGGAGGCGACATCCTGCAGACCCATACATCATAAATTACTCTATTGAATCTGAAGAATTGGTGTAAATAAATAAAGGAGTTCGACGGAACCCCCAAATATTGCTTAAAGAATATATGTGTGTGTGTTTGTACTTATATAGCGCACAGCTACCCCATTTCGGGGTTTCCCGGCGCTGTACTCATACCGCTAGGGACCCTTTCCTGGCTTTTCCCTGTGAAATGTCCACTCCTGGGTATCCCCAGGGTGAAGCCAGGCATCCCAGCGCTGTTGGGGCCGTTGTGGAGATTAAGCAAGCTATTGCCCAGAGTTGCAGCGTGGGGCCCATGATTAGAATAGGCACCGAGGCAAGAAATCAGGTCCGAGGAATTATGAGCCCAGGACCCGCCAAAGCGGGAATTGAACCCTGGTCCCGGGCCAGACCTCTGCATCAGGGTCTGCCGCTCTAACCATTGAGCCACACTTCTCCACTTCAGAAGGTCATAATGTCATTTTATTAGGGTAATAATATTGTTTTTTAAAATACTGTATATATTATAGTTTACTTTAATATAATTATATTAAATGTGTTTTTAAATTATTGCAATAATATATTGGCTATTATATTATTTGGGTATTAGTATTATTATAATAATTGTTATTCCTATAAAGTATTGTTTGTAGCTTTTAATGTGTAATTAAAATGGTTTTACATTTAATTTTCAATTTAGTACCGGGTTATTGGGTTTGTATGTGATTAGGGTTGGTAGTTGTTTAAAATATGCTATTGTTTTTTTTGCTGCAGGATACACAGCCCCCTGGAAGCTAGTATATTTGGCGGTGAGCCTAGCCGCCAGGAGAGCACCAACCCATGGTGGGGGGCATGTGATCTGGTAACCACTGGGTTGCTTTCGGGGATGCTGTGACTGGATTTAGAGAGGAATGCCAAACACTGAGGCCCATCTGGGGCCTGTGTATCCTGCGGCAGTTAATTACGTGTGCGGTAATCGATTGTATGATCAGCTATGGACTACATGGCCCAGCAATCCATGCTTCACTGTACGTCAGCGGCCCATACGGAGCGGGCTTCCTAACATAAATTAAGGGAGGGGTCCTGGATGCACACACTTCCATCCACGTCTACGCCTCTGAAGAAGAGGATTTTGAGCTCCGAAACGCGTCAAGCGGACAGGACGTTGTTGGACTGCCTATGCTATCGGTGTGGGGCCATCCTCTCATACCAATAAAGGTTTGATACTCATGACAGCATCAGAGTGCTTTCCTATAGAAGGGCAACCTGGAAGCTAGTATATTTGGCGGCGAGCCTAGCCGCCGGGAGAGCACCACCCCATGGTGGGGGGCCGTGTGATCTGGTAACCACTGGGTCGCTTTTGGGGATGCTGTGACTGGATTTAGAGAGAAATGCCAAACACTGAGGCCCATTTGGGGGCTGTGTATCCTGTGGCAGTTAATTACGTGCGCGGTGATCAAATGTATGATCAGCTATGAACTACATGGCCCAGCAATCCATGCTTCACTGTATGTCAGCGGCCCATCCGGGGCGGGCTTCCCTGCATAAATTAAGGGAGGGGTCCTGGATGCACCCACTTCCATCCATGTCTACGCCTCTGAGGAAGAGGATTTTAAGCTTCGAAATGCGTCTGGCGGACAGGACGTTGTTGGACTGCCTATGCTATCGGTGTGGGGCCATCCTCTCATACCAAGAAAGGTTTGATACTCATGACAGCATCAGAGTGCTTTCTTATAGAAGGGCAACCTGGAAGCTAGTATATATATATATATATATATATATATATATATATATATATATACATTTTTTATTAAGTTTAATATATCTTTTAGTTATATATGTTTGGCAATTTAATTTGTAAGTTATTTTTGATCATCTTTATGTATTTTTAAATTGTTTAAATATTGTTTTTTATTCCTAAAGTATATGTATATTTAATTTACATTAATAATTTATACTATTTACTTTTAGTTAAACTATTAATTTTTTGATAGTTTACATATCAAATATGTAAACTCAGAATTCTTGCTCGATATTCTTGTGTCACGTTTTTTTGTTTTGTCACATAGCCACCATGAAGCATATGCACACAGTCTTTTTTGGCACAATCTGCCAGAATGTGCATAATTCCTTTGATACTATTGTCTGTTTTTCATGAATCCAATTTCCTTCTTCGCATTGTAGATTCTTCCACTTGGTTAATTCTTTGTAATTCTTCTGACATACTGTTTTCTGTTGAATGATTTTGTTGGTCCTGCTTTGCTAGAGATATCAATATGGGCTTCTTTAGGTGACATTTCTTATTATTCCAACCTCTGGTAAGCTTTTATGGGAATGAAGGACCTTTGACTAGTGGTGGTAAGAACGAGTGATGTCCATTTTATGAGTATCAAATACAGAAGGTGTTCATACCTCAAACATACAATTTAAACAAGTATAGCTTTGGCAGGGTGGTATCTAGAGGCATGATGTACTATTATTTTATTCATGAAAAGTGGTCTCAAACTGTGGAACAACTACATGTGAATTAAATTTTATTTTGTGAATCGACATATGGGCTACCACTGTGATTTACTGCAATCACAGGGATGGTGGCCTGCAAGAGACTGCAGATCACCTGCCCTATAACTACATTTCAAAATGGATTTTTTTTAAAGCAGCCTGTGTTCCTTATAGGGACCAGTTGAAAATAAATTGTGCTTTTTGAGAAACTTCGGGAGGAAGCAGGCGGTGGGCCCTTGATCAACTGTCTTCTGCTCCTGAGCCTGCCGACACAATTCCCAAAAGGGAGGGGGCCCTACTCATCAATGGGTGGTGACCGCAATTGTGGGTGTAAACCATCTATCCATTACTTTCCCAATCAGAAATAGGAAGGTAATGCCCCTTTCATTCCCCCAACTATTTGCAATTTAGAAAGGATCGCAAAGTCCTTTTACAAATGGGAAACATTTTTCTGACCCATTAAATGGCTTTTCTTTATAAGAAAAACCCATTTGGCAATTTAGAACTATGTGATTTTGTGAATCTCAGGGTTTTGTGATCGCAAAAGGGCTCTAACACAACATCCAAGTTTACTGTAATTCCAATACATTTTTGTGTGTTTATTAGAAGTATAGAGAATAACAAAAGAAAGCAGCATAACGTCAGGCTTCGTCTAGCACAGATGAGGGGGTAATACCAGAATTAATCAAAAGGGGTCATGAACACTTCAACTTTTGGTAATATTGGTGTATCCTTCGCCGGAGTCCATTGCTTAATTTTAATAGCCACTTCATTGCATTCAGTATAGAGCATTCTATTGATTATGCTTTCTGAACCTAAAGCAAAATGGAAAACCCAACCAATCTTCACTTTATGATGATCCAATCTGATTTAGGTGATTCTGGAGCACAGTAGCAAAAGAAACCTTATCTAGAGATACTTGCTTCAATAACCCATTCCCTCAATTGTTTCCAAATGAATGCCATTCCCAGGACGTAAAACCAATCTTGGTGCATGCTTTTTGTGTCAAAATAATTCCTTATAGTGCTATTTTTGGGGGTCACATAAGTAACGTGTTTGCCTTTCATTAAGGGAAGACTGGTCCCCCTTCTTCACATCCCTATCTAACCCCTCTTGGAAGCTCTCCTCTTTTCCAATCCTCTCTTCCTCCCTCTTCCTATACCCAACTTATCTCCCCATCTCTATCAACTATTTTTTACTTTACCCCAGTCGTCTGCCCTGGCTATACCTAGGTTCTTCTGCTCTGAATATAACCAGGTACTTATAGTCTGCATATAACCTAGTACCTCTCCCCCTTTGCCTGTATCTTAGTACATTTACCAGCACTTACTTTATCTTTTACTTATAGCTTAATACATCTAGCCCTACATATTCTCTAGAATGGGCGTCCAACCGAAACAGATCTACTCCCTTCACTCTCCATTACTCCTGCCCATTTTCCTACTAACCTATGTTACTCATTATATGCTTTCTTGTGATTTTTTCTTGTCCTCACCTTCTACTTTTTTTTTAATTCCCTTAAATTTACTGAGAAAAATATTTTTCCTTATGTTAGAAATTCACAAAAATGGAGTTTCACTAGCCAACAATCATGAGGATGATGTTCTCTCTTTTGTTTTGAGTCAAAATGAGATGCAGCCAATCCAAGCAAAGGCTGAACACACACACACTACTCAATCTATCTCATAAAAGACTTTTAGCAAGGTTGCCCCTCGCCCAAGTATTGACTTGAGCAATACAAACATGCCACAGATGGGATATGCATGGTACCAGATATCGTAGTTTAACTACAATTCTCCACATGATGTGCGTAAAAGAACTGCTACTTTGCAGAATGCACTAACTATGTATAAAAAAAGCCCTGCTGTAATCTTCATTACATTGAGTGAAGAGAACAACACCTAGGAAGTTCTGACTTTAACTACTGTTAGAGATACACTTTACACATTCAAACAATAGCAGAGACATTCCTAAAGCTGTGACATATCCTAAAAACATTTGCAAATGGTTCCTCTGAGCCAAATTAATGGTAAACCTCTACTGTAATGCACAGCCATTTCTGTCATAAATAAGCAAAATAATTTGACCACTATGCTAAATAGATCTTTTTAATTTCCACGTGTTATCTACCGCATTCCATCACCCATTCTCCCTTTCAGCTCTCACTGCTATACTTTACATCATCCTTATAGTAACATGAATGATGGTGGATGATAAAAAGATGTACATTACCGAGCACCCAAGCAGAAGATAACTTTAACAATACTTGCTTAAGACATGTTTACTAGACCATCCAAAAAGAAGCCATAATAGTTATTGCAGTAGGTAATTACCACCAAACAGCCAACTTCAGAATCATGGTAATAAAATCTAGAAATGATGTAATCTTCTCTCAGTGTATAATCATGAAGCCTTAGTAGACATGCTAGTGTACATGACCTAACAAATGACTAGGGGAATGCCCTTGAAAATACCGATAGTGGACACTTGATAACACACATTTTCCTGAATTTATCAGCAGCAAGAGTCATGTCTAAATTTACAAAAAAAATAGGCTGTCCTCCTTCCACCACTACTTTTATCATCTGTTAAAGCTTCAACAAAGTTCTTTGTAGATCTCCATTCTTTACAAAATCCTTGTCAGACCCTCTCCTGGAACTAACCTGCAAGTACAAGTACAGTGTGATCCTCCACTTATTGGGGGATAAAACACTGAAATTCTGCAGCTAAATGATTCTCCGAACCACCAAAACGAGATTCACCTTGTATGAGATCCTCACCCTACAGAATGAAATGCATACTCAATAACAACATATTTTTCATTGCTTGACTTGACATCACATGTCATAACATACTGTGGTTAAACCGTGATAAAAAGCTAGCTTGCTAATGTCATGTGTTTTTGCCAGCAGCATTTGACGATGTTATTATCTGCTGTGGTCTGACATTCACAATGGTAAACTACTGTGGGATGTAAGTGAGGAAGAAATATCAGAAATTCCCTCTTTTTAATCCATGCAGAGAAAGAAAAGACTGAGAAAACAATGTGCAGGAAAGTGTGTGAATCACAGACCAATAAAAGTGTGGCAGACAGTCCAGAGGGCATGATCTACATGGCCTCACATAGAGCAATACCTGTTGAAGGAAGTGGATTTCCAACTCTAGCATTACAACAAAAAACTGCTTTCAATATGGCACTCTAACCCACGGGTATATAACATGTTCAGTATGATCCTCCATGGAATCGGAGCCCATGTACACTCTAATAATGAAATATGCAGAACAGAGTTAACGTGGCTTGATATGAGAAAACCAGGCCAAAACCTACAACCTCTTTTTTAAAAACCTTATGACTGCATTTAAAATTAATTAGAAATCACAATGAAACCTGTGCAACAGACATTACTTTTCACCTGTAAATACCAGCATGCAATTGATCATGCTCTTCATTCACATTGAGTCTTGATTAATTTTTATCTTAAAGTATATGGGATAAAGCAATCGCAGTCCTACAATAAAAGGATATGGCAACTTACTAAGCAGTTTTATGGCCAGATAGTGGATATTTGTAATGTTAGGAAACCATTAGGGGACTTGAAATATTAACATACAGCAGAGGTTATTCCTTATAATACATAGGCACCCATTACCCTTCCCCCAAAAGGCCTAAATACATGGCCTCGTGCTTCTTTTTATCATATGGTATGGTTGCAGAAATGTAGAAAAAATACAGATTCTGTAGTGTGAAACTAAACAGATCAATATGCAGGTAATCATTTTCAGCATTTCAGTCAAATCTAAAACATATGCCTGCAATTAAAGGCACAGATGATGATGATGCCATCTGCAAAGTTGAAAATGCAAATATAAACTTTCCAAGGTCACAAGCTGTGGGAAACAATTCTCCATATACCTTTGGGAACTAATTACAATCTCTCTTGTTTAAGACTTTTGCATCAACATAACAGGTGTAAAACACAGAGCTATTCATGTTAACATTTCATTGCATAAGGTATGAAAAGCCATACTGACATTATATAAATTATAAATATATAAATATAGTTTCCCTCATACAGTGAATATATGGATTAATGAACATGCTGGTAGGAAAGCACCAAGGCGTTTGGTGGTCACAGTGTGCATGAGTGGGGGTAATGCCAACGTAGGACCATAGAGTCTGATTGAAATAAATTGTAGTCCAAGTTCATCATTTCCTTTAGATTGCCTCGGATTCCATTAGAAAACCAAGGTATTGCCGGGATAAAGGCGGTTCTGAAACAAGGCCATTTGAGAGAGGGGATCTGTGCCAACAATTAACACATCTTATAGGAACCTCTACAACAAAAGCAGCATTAAAACACTAGAAAAAAGACATAAACCCCTCCAGTGCCATAGTCAGATATCGACAGCACTCTGCCTGTCCCCTAGATGCGCTCACTGTAGTTCAGTTTACTTTCTAAAATGTATTCACCTGGATATTTATGTAAAGTGCACAATAGGTCTCAACCCCCTTGACAGAGTCAGAGTCAGAGTCATTCTAGAATGGTTGCTAATAGATGGGAATTGCTGGTGATACAGGGCTACATAACCAGACTTTGTTTGCCTTTTTCGGTTTTCTTTGGACTTACTCCTTCAATTTATCCTATATGTTTTTCTTACTCTTCTGAAGTTTCACTTTAATCAGCTGCCTGCCCCTTCCAGCATCATTTATTTCTGTGTATTCCTTTCACTCTCTTTATATCTTTCCTCTTCCCCGGGAATATTTTTGTGGGGGAAAAAGCAGAATATTGTACTCGGAAGTGTAGGAAGGAAATGGTTAAAGAGACCTTGGCTAGTGGGAGAAATGTTCTTTTCTACTTTCCTCTTGCCTGGCCTAGTCTGGCGCCGCCACGTGACCCGCTGAATGCCTGCCAGCCTCTTTCTTGTTGATCCTCCAGAGACCATCTGTGCTGGGGGCATTGATTAGAGTATGTCTGCTGGGATTACATCTTTTCTGTTGCCATGCCAACTAATCAGGTGATTTTTGGTTGCCACGGCAACAAAATGTCAGAGCTCACAGTACGGTAACATGAATTCAGCACAACAGAAAATGTTTTCTTAATTGGAAACCCTTTAGATTTTAGACTCCATTTTAAAAAAGCAGTTTAAAAGGTAGATAAACGTTAAATAAACATTTCATTAATTAAAGCAGCAGTGCACAGGAGTCTGATATAAAAACATCACTGTGTTTCTGATTCTTTTTTACAAAATGTACGTTATGGTCGATTTTTTATTCTCTACCCAATAGTTGTTTATTTTCAACTTGTAAAATCACAGGTCCTTACACATTCACCCTTGGGGCCTGATTCACAAAGGGAGACTTACACTTTTGTGTACGTTTACGATTTTATGGAATTCACAAAGAAATTTTACTAGTAGTATCATTACACCGGTGGAGTCTCCGCACCAGTGTGGAGACTCCGCACATATAAAGATAGGCACCTCTAAAGATACTACTCGTAAAATTCCTTTGTGAATTCCCCAAAAATCGTAAACTTTCACAAAAGTGTAAGTTTGCCTTGGTGACTCAGGCCCTTGATGCAGTTTTGAAAGAATGGTGGGCAGTCGTAGACAAGTCTAAAAAGAGTGCGCCACACAAAGTTTTAGGGTTTTTACCATATTGTATCATAGTGAATCCAGGAAGTATATTTAAGAAGAGAAACGTCTGCTTTGTTTGCTGCATTGGATAATATTATCTGTACATCACTTGGATTTTTCTGCTGATTGACAGTTTTTTTATTAGTCTTTTTGTTGAAATGCTGGAAAATGTAATTACAAAATCATTGCCAATTATTTTTTTGTGAAAATAAATAAGTCTGTAAGTTCATGCTTAGAAAAACGATTGTCACTTATTTTAATGCAGCGTTTAAAACATATGTATGGCCGGAGGGGAGTTAATATGGGGAAAAGCTGTCGCCCTGCACCTCTTTTAATACCTGCAACTATTGCCTGTTAAAAGTGTAGTGAAGTGCAGATAGATATCACTTGATTTTTCCACCTGTTTATCATGACTTGTTCTGAACTTACTGATGCAAATTGTTTTAGGGTGAGGACCCCCTGCTCCCTACCCTTCACTTTAATAAGAATAGTGAAGCTTGCTTTTCATGGTCCCTTACTCTTGGCCGTGGGAAGACCTCTTTTTAGATCTGGCCCAAACACATCTTTGGATGTTTTACCACCCTTGCGTAATAAAAAAAAAAAGTTGCATAATAAAGAAAAAAATACGTGCATACATAGTCACACCGAAAGGCTTTGGGCTAGCCGTTTTCATCCATTGGTTTGTTCAACTGTCATTCACATTTTGTTTTCTATCATATTGATCTGGCCACCACATGTTGCAGCATGGAGCAATGGGCCAGCCCACTTCACCCATTGGCTCTCTTGTACCGTATGTTGCAGCACTTTACTTGATCACATTTGCACAGCAGCCTATAAAGAAGTGCTAGGGTTGGAGGATTAATACTTTACTTTGTCTTTCCATTTTTTACTTAGACATTATTGTGTGCTTAAACATGTATTGAAAATACACAAATTCATAGCCAATAGTACTTTTATACACTAATAAGAATCATATTGTGCAATGCGTTAAATTAAAGACGTTTCGATACCTAAATGAAGTAAACCTGCCTGCAAGCATCCAAAACTGTTCTAATAATATTACATGTGCTGATTCATTTTTTTAATCTTACATTTGTATTACAAGCATAAGGCTACCACATTTGGGCAGTGTCCTGCTTTTGTTTCTTTTTATTTTTATTTTTGTGTCATGCCTGTGCAATACAAAACAAAAATAAATAACAAGCTTAACCAGCTGGCCAAGGCCAGACATATTGACTTTGCCAATGCTTGTTTTATTTTATATAACATAAAAAGAGCTTATCTCTCTGGCTTCGGTCAGTGGATACATTCACTAATTTCCTCCCCTAATCTCTCATATTTGCTGTTGAAATGCTTAAGTGATTAAAACACTTACTTCTGATATCTGTATACAACCTGCAGGTCACAGGTTCCAATCCTGGCAGGTCTGACTCAACCTTACACCTGTGAATAGAATGATTTGAGATTATTATCACCTTTTATGTATAGTGGAGTAACAATTCAAGTAATGTAACAAACACTTTGCAGCACAAAATATTATCATATTATAATCATGCAAGTTTGAGATTTGGAGGCGGCAATTTAGTATGTAGTAGTCGCCCATGTAGTAATTCTAAAAGGCCCCTAGGAGTACTACATGCTGGAAGAAAATTAAAAAAAAAGGTTATAATGTCTGTAAACTGTATTGGTATGAGGAAGACAAAGGTGTCTGTGGTGTAACAATACTGAACTCTTCTTCAGACATTGGGTAAACATTCCCTGAGAAGTTATGATTTTTTTTTAGCCTTCCCTAACATATCTTTTTCTCCCATAGCCTCCCTGCCACAGTGTGCCTGAGAAAAAGAAATGTATTGCTTAATGGCTAGAAACTAAATACATGGATTTCTTTGGGGAGAGGGGATGGTGTTTACTGTATTTGTACAAAATGTGCTACATTTTCCCTCCTGTGCAAGCTATGACTAATATGATGTAGTTCCAGAAGTTAATGGCATGAGTCTGTCTAAGGCAGAATGTTGCCACGGCGACCGCAGAGTAGGGGAAGCACCAGAGACATTTCCATGTATGTTAGAAATCTTTTAATCAGAAACCGTAGTGTGACAGGCAGCAGACTTACATGCTTCAGTGAGATGGTGCACCATTCTTCTAAAGCCCTCATAATAGGTGCATGCTTGGCAACACCACCGATTTAGATGGTAAGCTACAGTCTTTGAGGCTGCCCCTCCACCTACCAACTTAATCTTCATTTTATTCTGCTTTTTACATGCCTGGACAATAGGGAAGAATTCCAGCCGAGTGCAGTGAAAATCAAGTCCTACGAGCAGCCTCACAGAGGCTGTCAGAAAACAATCGCGCTAAGTAAAGGTCTTAAAGCCACTCAGCATAGTGTATCCAGCAGATGAGAGGCAATGAGGTGTGTTTTGTGTCTGTCTTCTGGCTCTAGTGCAAGTTTAGTCTGCTTGTAATGATGAGTAAAGCTGGGTATGATGTCAGAGGACTCCTCCACAAGAAGATGTCCTCCAGGAACCCCTTACGGTTTACTTTGGCAACCCTGGCATAGCTGAGCAACCAAAGTTAAGCAGGTAAAGAAACCGGCCTTCATTTTCCCCATTACAAAACATGGCAAAGTTCTAAAAGCAAAGCAAGTGAAACTGTATGTGTTCACTGCAGCCGCAGAGGAGCGAACTAAATCTACTCAGTATACCCAGAATGTTATTCTCTGTTACTGTATGGCCAAAATTATAAAACAAAAGAATAGTGCATAAAGGTTGAGGTTTGCTAATAATTCTGAGCTGTCATCAATAATTTAATTATCATTTTCAAAATCTGAAAAGCCTACCTTTTTTAATCACAATAATGTTGGCAAATATGTAGGTGTACATGAGCTAGTCCTGGGAACAATTTCAAACCCTAAACCGCCATCCACCACCAAACACTGTAATATCTTTGAGGGAAATTGGCACTGTCGAGCTGTAATTCAGCTCAAGGAAGCACATCCTTTCCACATCTGAAGACTCAATTTTTCAGGAAAACATCTACTATCAAAAGATTCTTATATAACAGCACTGGAAGAATCCAGAATCCTCTAGTGTAGATATTAGACTTGCTCAGCCTTTTCAAATATTTCAAATGTTGTCTACAAAATACCTCCTACACCAGGATTAAACCTCTTATCATTGTCCACCTTCTTCCTAACTCCTTCCATTGACTCTGTTAGTCAGCTCCCTCACAATCCCTTCCTCCGCCACTTTTCAAAACACTCAGGAAAACTCACTAGCTCTTAGCATGTCCTGATTCTTTCCCTCCTACTCAACAGCATTCTCTTTCGTACATATTGAGTGAACACACTTTTCTATAGACTTTCCATCTCCTCTCCATTATTACATACAGGCGAGATTGTTGCTACTGTTCTTTATTCTTGTAGTTTGTGTAATTGCTCTCTTTCTGTTTTTAGGTCAGTTGTCTGATACACTGGTTGGTAGATGAACGTTTATTGTGGACTACACCAAAAACTTCCAATGGGCTTGGGTCCAACCCATTCAATGGCTTTCATTGGCCATCTTGTGTTTGCCGCTCCCCTTCTTCTCTTTGTCACTCCCTTGGCTCATATCCTCTTTACCATCCTTTTTATCAGATGATGTGTGTCCTTCCACTGCATTAATTCAGGATACTACTTTTTTCTTCTCCTTTCAGAAATCCTTGAGCTTGTGCTGTAAACTTACTAAGGTTTTGCATCAGTGTTCCATCACTTTTGTGTCGCATAAAATCCTCTTAAAAATGTACTAAGCCACGCAAAGCCACTTTAGTAAATATAAAGCTCCACAAGGCTGTGCAGAGCGCTACCTTCGCTACCTTGTGTTGGAAAGGTATTCCATGGGTGGAGCATGGGAATTCCCAAGCATCCACCCATAAAATTTGATGCATTCCCAGATTTACTAATGCTAGTAAACCTGGGAATGCATCTAAATGCTATGCCTTCTACAGTGAGGCAAAACGAGTAGAAATAGCTTTATTTTTCCTTGTTGCTTCCTTTTTTAGGTCTCGCCTATGCAGCGCGCATGCACTGCATAGGAAAGAAGCCTGTAGCCATCGAGTGCCATTTTCAGGTTAAAAGGTGCAAGCTTTCCATTGCCTTCAATGGCAAAGCGTGCCCGTGTGGCGATTCCCTTGCGGGAGCGAACGCCGCCATATGGTAGCTATTATCGCTCTCGCAAGGGAATCGTGCAGCCTCCCTCCTCCCCCTGCTGCCGCGTGACGCGAGCGCGCTCCTCCCCCTGCTGCCGGCGGCCTGCCTCGCTTGTTTCGTAAGCAGTGACCAATCGTGACGTCGGGACCCTGCCCTGTTCCACACGGTGCTTCGAGCTCTGAAACACCCGCAGAGACAGGAGATTAAAAATAACTGCAGAGCTGCGACACTTCTATGTGCGGATATCTGTGCATGCGGCGCAGCGATCCTCTCGGGGAAAGGATACACTCGTTTGTTATGGAGAGGGGGATAAGGGTGGGTTGCAATCTCGGCTGCTCGTTTTCCCTAAGCTAAGTTACGAAACATGATCCTGTAACCAACAAGGACCCTCGCACACGTCAGTATTCCAGAACTTCTAAAGAAAGACCTGCATACACTTCTCCCTTCCACCGAGCACTGATTCTTTGTTCTTCTGGTTTAAGATGAGACTCGCTGATAAAATAATTCTTCTTACTAGAGGATCAGAGTTAATGTAGTCATGTGACTAAATTTAATTTACTGGAGAGAGACAACATTTCATGGGTAGAGCTAGGAAGAGGTATTTTTGTTTGTACTGCATGAGCATGTGCTTTAGATGTAGCAGTCCTTGAGTTTTTTAAATGTCTCTTCAATTATTTTTAGTGGAATTATTTTTCACGTATGCTCCACATTCGCCATCTTATACACAATTTGTGCTTGAACTTCGTTGATGATGGTGCAGATATTTATGATCCATTCAAGGCAGCATTTGACCTTAGGCAACCTATCTAGAATTCTTGTAATACGGGCAGTAGGTACTGTTATTCGGCTGCATGCGGGCCATTATCTAGCTGTTAGGTACACGTTTGGCCACATGATAATGTGTGAGTGTTAGCTCATTTGTGTGCCAACAGGATCATTAAGTGTGGATCCAATAGTGCTAATCTTTGGTTCCAGGCACTAATTGTGCACCCGTCCCCATCGCACAGGCCTACAAGGCAAGCGCAGGAAAAATAATAGTCTGTATCGCACATTAACAGATGCCCTAGTTGGCAGCCACCCTGTATTAACTTTGCTCTGTGTTTTGCTGGGGATGTTCATTTTACATCATCATTTAATCCTTTGCTGCTTTCCTGATGCACCCTGCAAGGGTTCAGAGTTACAATGGAGTTTATATTTTGCTTCCCAGTGGCAGCTCTTCTTTATGTAGTAGAGTAAGCAAACTGAAGAAAACAAAAAGCCGATTTTTTCACCTAAAGAACTGTACTCGTTGGTAACATCTCAGGGTGCTAAAGAGGGAGGGTGTGATCAGTCAACCACAACTTATTCTCACCTATTCATAGGTACAAAAAGCATTTGCAATGCAATAGGTCTCGCCTTTGCGAAAGTTTGAGCTATTGGTATTGTAAATGACAATAGTTTCAACACAAAAAGTACTGGCACACTGTAGCAAACATTTGTTTTTGTTCTGGAATGAGTGGAGGAAGTGTATTTTATCACTAACCACCCATGCTCACTATATTATATAGAATCACCCCATCCAGAATGCTACAAATTAAAAATTGTAAAAGTCAGTATAGTCAAAGTGAAGAAACAGAGTGAAAGAGATTGTGAAGTCAGTCCACAGATAGAAAAACTCTACACAAACCCTCAAATAATGAAGAGGTGAAAAATGTGTAAAGAGAGAGAGAGTACCTCACGTGCGCACCACCAGAGGAGCTACTGGTTGGTTCTCACCAGCTTGCCCACGTCAATTTCATCATTGGTAACTCTCTCTCAAGAAAAAAAGTGTGTAGTGTCCAGTGAAACAACACATAACACAAGACAGTGTAATGTGAAAACAAAAAAGACACATAAACTGTGCGAACAAGAACAGGAAAAAATGGGGAGGGGTAATAGACTCTCAAGTAATTGTTTATTCTGGTTAGGAGTCTATCCCTCTATTAAAAACACAGCATGTTGCATATCTTAATAATGACGGCCAACATGTTTCGTTGCCAGTTGATTTGTGGCAAATTCATCAGGGCAAGAAGGAGTCAAAGATCGCCTTCCCTGGACACACTCCTTTAAAAACGGACTGACAAACACAAAAAAAGAGACAACACACAGCTTAATTCGTTCAGCGGGAAATGTATACACTGTCAATCCCAAAAATGGTTAGGATTATGAGCTTAGATCCATTACCTAGTTGGGGCTATGGGCCCACATACCAGCCACCAACCAGTCGCAGGGGCGTTCTAACCTCTTTATTTTCGCCTTCCTGCTCTGCAAAGCACGACCGTAGTTAGTGCCTGCACCTGTGAAAAGAATATATCGATAACGTATATCTAACCCAACCTAACACGATCCGTATTTTTGTAAAGCTCGTAGAACTCTCATGTATGCTTCACCTGGTGAATCGAAAGAGCACACTGGCGGCGATTCACCCATTTGTATACTGTACCACAAGACTACCCAATTTGTAGCTATGTCGTCCTAAACCCCAGGCTTTGTTAAAACTAACCCTCTAGCATGTGCATTGCTACAACAACGCTCGGGTTCTACACACCATCAATTTCCATGTGAAGATCTAAAATACGAGCAGCTTTCTCTCAGTGGCCTATGTACCCCCAGCTTACCCTGTAACTTTACTGCCAGGCGGAAACTCAGCACTGGAACAAGTTGCTGCTCGACCGTGTCTGTTTTCAAGACGGCTCTCGCCCTGTCTCGCGAGACTCCCCGGTTTCACGTCTCATAACGATATATTCATAAGAAATGCGGCGGCCATCTTGGAACTGTCTCTAGTCCTATTTACAGGTAGTACGAGCCCAGTTGGAAAGAATGTTCCTAGCCACAAATGGGTAATTGAGGGTGTGCCATCTTACTTTCCAGCTCCGGGCATATTTATTGCCCATACAAGTATCAACCATCCGGTAAACAACAAATATCGACCATAGGGTGAAAACGGGGCAGCCATCTTAACAGTGTAATAGATATTGGAAGATGTTATCAACTCAAGTTCCTTTTAATAAAGTGTACCCCAGTCTGTAGCACAGAACTCATTCATGGGTAAGAGAACAGGATCGTGAGCCTCTTGAGATATTGCATATGGGGAGGACGCAGCAATCAACATAAAATTGTCCCACAGGCCCCGCAGAGACCGTATCAGAGACAATGTCACCCCCAATTAGTCAATTCAGATCATAAGGCTACACCTAGTATGTATTAGGCTGCACTCAGATTATTACACATAGAACATCTAAAAAATGGCGAATGTCGTGGGGTCGTAGTTTACATGATGTTATACTAAACTTCCAGATGACCACCTATCTGCTCACTTTGTTCCACTCAATTTGGTCATTAAGACCAATGGTATCCCCCTTCTCTGAGTAGATCCAGCGAGCTTCCTTCACAGCCAATTTTTTGTCTATTTCGCCAGTGTCGCCAAAAACTTTTTCCAGAATGACCCATTTTAAAGATCTAAAGGGATGCTGCTGGTCTCGATAGTGTTGCACCAAGCGTGTGGTGAGCTTGCCGGCCCTGATCGTGCTCAGATGTTCCTGTATGCGAACCTTGACCTTTCTAGATGTTAGACCAATATAATGTAAGCCACATGGACATGTCAGTCTATAAATTACATGGCATGTATTGCAATTTGTAAACTGACGGAGAAACCAGGTTCTGCCACTACCTAGTAGAATCTCAGTCGTCTTCTCCGTCAGTCCACATACCGAGCAACTACCACAGGGATGATGTCCTGGGGGAAGGCTGACGTTCTTCTTCCAATGCACAGGTCTCGTGTGCACCAGTCTGTCTTTTAAGTTTTGCGTCCTTTTGAACGCAAACCTGGGCTGTGGCATCTGAAATTCGCTTGTCGATAACAATGACCAGTGTCGCCTGATTATTTGTCTGATCTTGTTAGACAAAGGGTCAAATGTCAGAACTACTGGCAAGCTCTCCCTTGCTTCCTTTTTATTCCTTTCAAGTAAGGCCTCCCTGGGTGTGTTATGAGCCCTTTTACGAGCTCTAGTGATGATTCTCTTAGGGTAAGCACGTTGTGCCAGTTTCGTACTCAAAACTTCTGATTGATGCAGATAATCTGTTGTAGATGAACAATTTCTGCGATATCTCAGAAACTGGCCAACCGGGAGGTTATCCCTAAGAGCTCTAGGGTGGTACGACTGGTAATGCAATAGGGAGTTTTTGTCAGTAGGCTTGTGATGAACGCTGGTGCTGAGTCTATCATCAACCACAATAATATCAAGGTCAAGATACGTTGCTGTTTCTCTACTGAACTGCCAGGTGAATTTTAAACAGGTATCGAGCGAGTTAAGCCATTCCAGAAACTCACAGAGGCGTTGTTGAGTGCCTGTCCAAATACATAGAACATCATCTATATATCTCTTCCAGAGGCAAATGTGCCCCTGGAAGGGATTGGAAGAATGATCCAGATAATGTTCCTCGAATTGGCCGACATAGATACATGCCAGGTTCGGCGCGAAGGTAGCGCCCATAGACGTCCCAGAGGTTTGTAAATATAGGGCATCTTTGTGGCAGAAGTAGTTTCGAGTAAGGGCCAACTCCACACATTGCATAACAAAAGACTGGGGAGTATCGTAGAACCACTCCTGAGTCCCCAGGGCGCGAGCTGCTGCCACCAGCGTCGCGTCCTGGGGTATGCTAGTGTACAAGGACTCGATGTCGATAGTCACAAGTAACTGCTGAGAAGGATCAGTTTCTGAGATATCGCAGAAATTGTTCATCTACAACAGATTATCTGCATCAATCAGAAGTTTTGAGTACGAAACTGGCACAACGTGCTTACCCTAAGAGAATCATCACTAGAGCTCGTAAAAGGGCTCATAACACACCCAGGGAGGCCTTACTTGAAAGGAATAAATAGGAAGCAAGGGAGAGCTTGCCAGTAGTTCTGACATTTGACCCTTTGTCTAACAAGATCAGACAAATAATCAGGCGACACTGGTCATTGTTATCGACAAGCGAATTTCAGATGCCACAGCCCAGGTTTGCGTTCAAAAGGACGCAAAACTTAAAAGACAGACTGGTGCACACGAGACCTGTGCATTGGAAGAAGAACGTCAGCCTTCCCCCAGGACATCATCCCAGTGGTAGTTGCTCGGTATGTGGACTGACGGAGAAGACGACTGAGATTCTACTAGGTAGTGGCAGAACCTGGTTTCTCCGTCAGTTTACAAATTGCAATACATGCCATGTAATTTATAGACTGACATGTCCATGTGGCTTACATTATATTGGTCTAACATCTAGAAAGGTCAAGGTTTGCATACAGGAACATCTGAGCACGATCGGGGCCGGCAAGCTCACCACACGCTTGGTGCAACACTATCGAGACCAGCAGCATCCCTTTAGATCTTTAAAATGGGTCATTCTGGAAAAAGTTTTTGGCGACACTGGCGAAATAGACAAAAAATTGGCTGTGAAGGAAGCTCGCTGGATCTACTCAGAGAAGGGGGATACCATTGGTCTTAATGACCAAATTGAGTGGAACAAAGTGAGCAGATAGGTGGTCATCTGGAAGTTTAGTATAACATCATGTAAACTACGACCCCACGACATTCGCCATTTTTTAGATGTTCTATGTGTAATAATCTGAGTGCAGCCTAATACATACTAGGTGTAGCCTTATGATCTGAATTGACTAATTGGGGGTGACATTGTCTCTGATACGGTCTCTGCGGGGCCTGTGGGACAATTTTATGTTGATTGCTGCGTCCTCCCCATATGCAATATCTCAAGAGGCTCACGATCCTGTTCTCTTACCCATGAATGAGTTCTGTGCTACAGACTGGGGTACACTTTATTAAAAGGAACTTGAGTTGATAACATCTTCCAATATCTATTACACTGTTAAGATGGCTGCCCCGTTTTCACCCTATGGTCGATATTTGATGTTTACCGGATGGTTGATACTTGTATGGGCAATAAATATGCCCGGAGCTGGAAAGTAAGATGGCACACCCTCAATTACCCATTTGTGGCTAGGAACATTCTTTCCAACTGGGCTCGTACTACCTGTAAATAGGACTAGAGACAGTTCCAAGATGGCCGCCGCATTTCTTATGAATATATCGTTATGAGACGTGAAACCGGGGAGTCTCGCGAGACAGGGCGAGAGCCGTCTTGAAAACAGACACGGTCGAGCAGCAACTTGTTCCAGTGCTGAGTTTCCGCCTGGCAGTAAAGTTACAGGGTAAGCTGGGGGTACATAGGCCACTGAGAGAAAGCTGCTCGTATTTTAGATCTTCACATGGAAATTGTTGTTGTGTAGAACCCGAGCGTTGTTGTAGCAATGCACATGCTAGAGGGTTAGTTTTAACGAAGCCTGGGGTTTAGGACGACATAGCTACGAATTGGGTAGTCTTGTGGTACAGTATACAAATGGGTGAATCGCCGCCAGTGTGCTCTTTCGATTCACCAGGTGAAGCATACATGAGAGTTCTACGAGCTTTACAAAAATACGGATCGTGTTAGGTTGGGTTAGATATACGTTATCGATATATTCTTTTCACAGGTGCAGGCACTAACTACGGTCGTGCTTTGCAGAGCAGGAAGGCGAAAATAAAGAGGTTAGAACGCCCCTGCGACTGGTTGGTGGCTGGTATGTGGGCCCATAGCCCCAACTAGGTAATGGATCTAAGCTCATAATCCTAACCATTTTTGGGATTGACAGTATATACATTTCCCGCTGAACGAATTAAGCTGTGTGTTGTCTCTTTTTTTGTGTTTGTCAGTCCGTTTTTAAAGGTGTGTGTCCAGGGAAGGCGATCTTTGACTCCTTCTTGCCCTGATGAATTTGCCACAAATCAACTGGCAATGAAACATGTTGGCCGTCATTATTAAGGTATGCAACATGCTGTGTTTTTAATAGAGGGATAGACTCCTAACCAGAATAAACAATTACTTGAGAGTCTATTACCCCTCCCCATTTTTTCCTGTTCTTGTTCGCAGAGTTTATGTGTCTTTTTTGTTTTCACATTACACTGTCTTGTGTTATGTGTTGTTTCACTGGACACTACACACTTTTTTTCTTGAGAGAGAGTTACCAATGATGAAATTGACGTGGGCAAGCTGGTGAGAACCAACCAGTAGCTCCTCTGGTGGTGCGCACGTGAGGTACTCTCTCTCTCTTTACACATTTTTCACCTCTTCATTATTTGAGGGTTTGTGTAGAGTTTTTCTATCTGTGGACTGACTTCACAATCTCTTTCACTCTGTTTCTTCACTTTGACTATACTGACTTTTACAATTTTTAATTTGTAGCATTCTGGATGGGGTGATTCTATATAATATAGTGAGCATGGGTGGTTAGTGATAAAATACACTTCCTCCACTCATTCCAGAACAAAAACAAATGTTTGCTACAGTGTGCCAGTACTTTTTGTGTTGAAACTATTGTTGTTTGGAGGGCGTTCTGGCACGTTTTCCCTCTGTGGCTCCTCTTTTGACTGAAATTGTAAATGACAATGCCTTTTAATTATGTGTTTTTAAAACCTGCAAGCGGTGCGTAAACACGCACTTTGTACTTATAGTCATTGCTTACGAGAAGCAAGGCTGGAAGTAACTGCACCTTTTTTACTGCCAGCCTTGCTTCTCGTTGCCTCCTGGCCCTTTTTTTTAAATGCATTTTCTTTGGAGGACCTTTCAAAAAGTGCTGTTGCGCTTGGCAAACGTAATTATTTTTAATACCAATCAATTTTGAATCTGTAAGTAAAAAAATAGCACCTACATCACTTTGTAGGTGTGTGAATACTCCATTACACATGTGTGGGGCTAAAAAAATGAATTGTCATTGTTAATTTTTGTAATTGTGGCTGAATCTGCACAGTATCGGAATACAGCATTGGCAAAGCTGGTGTGCCCAAAAGGAAAGACCTGTTGGCTTTTCCAGTGCCTGTTTAATATTTACTGTTGTTACAAATTGTTTGCATCATCTGTTTTATCATTACCTATATAGTACTCATTCACCCCATTAAAGGTTAGAATCATTATTTCCTTATATAAAGAAGTATAAATAATACATTCAAGTACGTTGATAGGATATACAGTAATTTATGGTTCCAGACCCTACAGCACAAAGAGTATTCCAAAGGTCTCTTGGAGATGTGTGAAGCAAGGTTGCCAATAATCCTTGCAGAAAGATTAGGGGATAACAAGGCAAATTGGATGTGATTCTACTGAAGTTTCCTGTTATCCGTGTCCTGTTGCAATGTCTGCAGTAATGCCTACCCTGAGAAAGACAATTAATAACAGTGATTAATACTTACATGAGACAATTGGTTGAGGATATCAATTAAGAAAACTCGCCATTCTAGGTGTATCATCTTCAAACCCATCTAGTGGTTAGATAGACTAGTGTGAGCAGTCTGAGGATAAGATAGGTAAAACTAATTTTATCAGCTGAGCTCGTTAAAGACAGCTGGTAATCCAGGATTGTTTACATTGAGATTTTTTTTATTGAGAATATATGCCATTTGGCGCAACTGTGCATATGCGAAGACTAAACAAAAGTAATGTTTTCACCACTCTATGTTTAGACACCAGGGCCCTTATTACTAAAATTGTGAATTTTCCTTCTTTGTGCCACGGCGCACCTTATACAGGTGCACCAGGAGCAAACAGGGAAAATATGCTGTACTACAAACAAAGAAAATGCACCCTACTGTGAAAAATGCCCTGCCCTCTGGGGAGCCACGAACTCCTGCTGCCCTCAGGGTAGCACATTCAAGTGAAATATGGAAAAGCTCCTGTTTTTGTTGGCTTTGATTTTACTGGCATTAGAAATCTGCACACTTATGACTTCTAACGAGTGCTAAAGTGCGTATACTCTCTCCCTAGAACATGGTGGAGATAGCTTACACCCGATTGGCCAATTTAATTTACTTATAAGTCCCCAGTAAAGTAGCCTACATGTGCCCAGGGCCTTTAAATTAAATGCTACTAGTGTGCCTGCAGTAAGTATTGTGCCACCTGCTTAAGTAGCCCTTTAAACATTAGTCAGGCCTGTCATTGTAGCCTGTGTGTGCAGTTTCAAACTGACATTTCAACCTGGCAAAATAAAGTTTTTCTGGCCCAAACATTCCTTTTTATTTTATGTAAGTCACCCCTAGGTAGTCTTTGACCAACCCACAGGGCAAGGTACAGTGTATCTAAAAGGTTGGACATGTACCTTTAACGTTTACATGTGCTAGTAATGGAAAACTCTTACATTTGTTGTTCACTGCTGTAAGATCTACATCTTCCATAGGATAACACAGAGGTACCTTATTACATTTAATAAGTGATTACTTCCAATTAGGAGCAGGTAGACAGGTTGAGTTAGGTGTCTAAAGAACTGTAATTAAAAGCCCTCTTTAATGGTAAAGTCAGATTTTTAATCAGACTTCTGAAAATGCCACTCAGAAAGATGGCAGTTTTTGTATCTTAACCATTTGGTGTCTGCAGCCTGATCCTGGGTCACATGGCTAGATGGAGCTGTTACTTACCGCAATAGCACTCTCACAAATAATTTGGCACTGGTCTTTTGTGTCCCCAGACAAGCGAGAGCTAGAACAAGGTGGAAGTGTATGCCTGATGCCTCAGCGGGGTGGAAACCTCCAGAAGCTTCTTCCACTTCAGAGTGGGCATCACGTATACATTTTGGACCCTTAGACTCAACTCTTCAGTACACTTCGGGACCTGTGGAAGACTCTGCCAGGGAGAAGGACTTCTGTGCTGCTGAAAGGACTGGTGAAGAATTTGGGGTTGCAAGGATCATACAATCTGGAGCCATACCCCTCGATTACCATATGGTAATCAACTTTTATTCATATCCAAGGTACCACATGAATAACATGCCATGATAGGCATGTTAGGTATTTTTAGTTAGCAAATGGACCAATGTTATCCAGAGTTGAAGAGTATCTAAGAACTCCCCTGGGATAGTCCAATCCGAAGTTGAGTCTGCCCTGGTGGTATCCTCTTACCAAGGTGGGACGAGTTGGCCTATGATGAAGCATGTCACATTACGTGAGTAAATCCACCTCGTACATTTGTTGGATTGACCTTCCTCAATAGGAGACCACACCTCTTTACACATGTTTGTGTCCAATAAAAAATTGCACTCCCTTTCCTAGACCTGGGATTTCTTCTATCCTAAGGTCACTGAGATATTGCCACCACCCCTAGTTTTTGTGTTAAATACTGCTGAAAGGACTATCACTCTGCTGGACTGCTGCTCTGAAGGACTGCTGTCCTGCTGTGCTGACCTGCTGCCAGGCTGCCCTCTTTCCTGGGTGAGAAGGACTGGACCTGCAACTCTAAACCCAGGACCCCAGAGTGACTTCAAGGACTAGTTGGTCCCAACATGAATACTTTACACATTGCCTCTCAGTTAAGCCTGACTGCACTGTGCCAAGTTACCAGAGGGTTAAAAACAGGTTAATTTAGGGTTTGCTTGTGACTTCACACTTGACATGGGTTGCACTTGCTGCTTGAGTAGGGTTCCACACCCCCCAACCAGTAACCGAATTCCTCACAGGGCCTACAAAATCTGCGGCCCCTTCTGTAATACCAAAGTGCCCTGGAGCACGGCCCCAGATGTTATATTATATTGCAATTTAGACCTTCATTATGAAACAATATATGTACATGAACCTAGAAGCAAAACATGCATAAGGGCCATTATGTGCTTCATGTCCTATATTTTTTAACAACAACAGTATAGGTTTATGCACCCTTTCCATAAAAGAACAATAAACTAAGGGTCTACATACTCACATTGAAGTAATAAATGGAAATTATTTTACAACTGAATGTAGGCATTGGATAAATGTAACAAAAGTTGTGTAACACAAGTGGGTTTGATTTACATACCAATTCTCTGCGTCTCTGGGTATGTTACAATGCAGCAAAGTCATTTATTTGCACAGAAAAATGATGGTACTTACTGGTATCTGAACAGAGGGTGCAGCAATTTTCCTTTCTTCTAATCTATCGAGTAACTCTTATGGGCTATTCTAGCGACATTTGCACCACAGTGGTATAGCTATTCAAAATCATACCGGCTTGGTACAGGTTCACACCCGCCCTGGTAGAGATGGAATACTTGATGTAATGTTTCTTAATCAAAGATTTACTGCCTAGTTCATGAAATCATGTGATGTTTAGGTAATGAGTTTATGCTGGGTAACAGTATCCCTGCTCATCCGTGATCTGATGTGAGAAAGAAAGATGCATACAGTGGAGTGAGAGAAAGGCAAGGACATTGACAGAAACATAGCCCGGAACAAGAGAGAGAGAGAATGTAACAGTCACACGGAAATAGATTATATATTATAAATGTAATAGTTGATATAGATAGATAGATAGATAGATAGAGAGATAGAGAGATAGAGAGATAGAGAGATAGATAGATAGATAGATAGATAGATAGATAGATAGATAGATAGATAGATAGATAGATAGATAGATAGATAGATAGATAGATAGATAGATAGATAGATAGATAGATAGATAGATAGATAGATAGATAGCTAGATAGATAGATAGATAGATAGATAGATAGATAGATAGATAGATAGATAGATAGATAGATAGATAGATAGATAGATATCTTTTGCATGGTATCACACCAGATAAGTACCTGTGTGTCCTCTTTCAACATGATAAAATTGGCATACCCTGATTGGCATGTTTAACTTAATTATCGATCCCTCGTATAAGGTACCACAGTGTACCCAGGGCTTGTAAGTAAAATGTCACAAGTTTACTGCAGCACTCATTGTGAGGTCCACTATAGTGGCAATGAAAACATGACTGCAAGCCTGCCACCAATAGCCTGGCTGTGCAAGTTCAACCACAAATTCAACTTGTCAAAATGATCTCTTTTTAAATATTAATGAATTACTCCTAAGTTGTCCTTACATGCTCTAAGGAAGGGTGCATGGTAATTAGAAGTAGGACATGTAAAGGCTTAATGCTAAACATATCTTTACAGGGAAAAGGCCAAAAGGCAATTTTCACAATAGCAAAGTTAGCTGTTCCATAAGAAAGCATTGGGATACAATATTAGAATTAGTATTTGATATCTTCACTTAGGACATAGCTGCAGAGCTCACATTTATTCTTTTAAAAATATCTATTTGCCCAATGCATTGGTAAAGTTGGATTTGTAATTGTAATATATGTTTTAGAACAGGTAGCATTAGAAGAGTTACTCGTTGCCTTCCTAAAGCCTCTAGAAGGAAGCCCATTTAAATGACACGGACACCCAGTAGCAGAATAGCTTACCTTATGAGATGTGAATTTGCTCCCAGAGATGAGAGAAAGACTTTGTGTTTAGGGTGGTGTTAAGGTTGTCTGGCAGAATTACAATCTGGGCTGTGCCCAAGAGCTTACTTATCTTCAAAAGGGCCTCCCCTGTCAGAGGCAGATAAAGCTAACATCTGAGCTTACTGCATTTCTTTTCCCACCTAACCTTTCAGGCATGGGGCCCAGTGGGAGAAGAGCTGCTAGAAAAACGATTTTGAGTGACCACAGAGGAGGGTAGGATTTGCTCACTTCCACGGTCAATTCCCAAGGGTGGGCACAGGAGCCCTGCACAAGGGAGGGAAATTTGACTATTATCTTTTTAGTTCTGCATAAATACTTTACTTATTGCCTCTGAGTCTGCCTGCTCTGAGCCATAGCTACCATGGGGTTGAGCTCAAGTTAATTTAGTAACTTTAAGGGTTCACCTGAAGCTGTGTGGGAGTTCCCGACATACTCCACAGTTGAATCCACTGCCGGTTGAGGACACGCCGGATGGTTGCAGGCAGGCAGCTTCACTCCATCCCCTGGATCTCGGCGGTAATGTGAGGAGTTGAATCTGCTTCCTGGACATGCTGGATGGTGGCTGGATGGTCGCGGGTCGGCCACTCCTCCTTCTCTTTGCTGTCCCCTGGATCTGGGCAGCGATGTGAGGAGCTGGTGGTGCTAATGGGCAGAGCATGCAGTGTTTTGGAGGACGACCTCTATCAACCAATCCCTCAGGCAACTGCACTTAAAAAAAAAAGAAAAGAAAAAATCCCAGCAGTCAGTCTAGTCTTTCTCTGCCTCTTGACTAGGTCTTGCCAGGTCTAAGACTTTGTCATTCATTTGTGGGGGATATTGATTAAGAAACTAAAACGGAGCCAGGAGTGTGGAACAAGCTGATTTAGACCCTAGTGGTCCATGAAAATTAAGCCAATCCAACCAAGATATTGTGGAATCCTAGCACCAAAGGAGGTATTGATTGTGATGCCTAGGGGGGGCGTTAGGTGTCTCCCTAACTGTGTAGTAGTAACCGGTAGAGGTTGTGTGAGCGGTATGTGCAGCACTGATGCGGCTAGCAGCCCCTACCTGTGAAATCTCCACACCATAGCAATATAGTACCCCTCAGGGGGAAATTTCCCAAACAGGATTCACCACAGAGGACATCAATGAAATGTATTTCATGGGACACGTCAATGAAAACCTGTGCAATCAAGAGCGCTAAAAACACCAAGACTCGGGGGTCACTTGTTCAGGGTATAGGGAGTGGCGATCTCCCATCTGCAGCTATGCTGCAATCTAGAATAACAGAAGAATTGCCCCAATCTACTTCCATGTCTTTAATGTCCAGATGGCAGGAAAGACTGCCAGGTATCAAAGTATTCACAAAATATAAGCCTGGCCACTGATGTGACCGTTATGACTGACATCTTTGCCAATATTTAGAAGAAAGTTGCAAATCTAGGGGCCAGTGAGGGGGTTAAGGTTAATGCTTGAGTATGGCCAAAACTTCATAACCTCTGTTCTTTTCGGTTGGGCCCAATGCAACTTTAAAAGGCATAAACACTATATCGCAAGGAGGAGTCCAGGATCATATGCAGGTCACGGCGTTGCTCAAATTTCCATCTAATTAAAGTTCGCTACGAATGGACATAATTCCAAATCTCACTCCAAGTTCTCAAAAAGAGCTATTATGACCACTAGCAATGCCTCAGTTGGTTTCATTGGAAAAAGCTTTAAATGTAATTTTGATCGAATTACGTGAGATTAAACTATCCCAGGAAGACACTAATAAAAAACTAGTGAACAGCTGAACCAAATCTCCTACTCCCTATTGCAACTTATGTCATGGATGACCCAGGTGGAGCAGAGGGTTACTGATCTGGAGGAGTCAAATAACAATCAAAGTGAAATTAACACAAAAGTCCACACAGAGCTAGAGGAGCTGGAACTCAAGCAGAAGGGCACATCTAGTTTGTTGGAGTTCCAGAGGATCGGGAGGCAGAACAAACTATGACTTCGCTAGTCTCTGATCTGATACTCTAATATGTTCTTACAGAGAAAGAATCAGAAAGGCTGGACTTAGCCATCACTCGTGCCCACCAGGTCCCTATTAGTTGCCCTGCTCATCCTAAATATCCTAGAATGATCCCAGTAAACTTTGGGGCTTTGGTGTTAAAGAGCTAATTTTATCATGCGGTTTGAGGCGGTAATCATTTACTACACCTGATAACTTTGCATTTCGTACATTTTCGGACATATTATAGTGACATGCCAACGTAAAGAGTTTGTTTCCTTGTTTGATAATTTCAAGCGTCATGGGGCCCCGGCAGGCATTGTGCAGCAGTCAAAACTTAAGGTGCTCAAGCAAACAGAATCCGGCAGTCGCTGGGACAAGAAACAGCAGCCATTGAGAAATTCAAGTATCAATATATAGCTCAATTCAGTAGCATTCAACAGAGTGGGAGGTAGGATCCCTGCAGGTGCAGGTTGCCTCTGAATGAAAGTAGCTGTATGAAAACCGCTCTATCTATAATATAACATGATATTCCATTAGCTCAATAGATGACATTGCAAAAGGGGCGGTCTTACAGCAACCATCCTAGGTGGGTCCTTTCTTGTGGAGGGTTCAGAGAGCCATGTCAAAGCACTCAGGTAGGCAGGGGAAGAGGGAGGGAGGGAGAAGGATAGCTCCATGAGGGGCCTAGATGGGTGGGGCCTCAGGACCAGGAGTTTTGGGATGGGAGAAGGAAGGGATGGTGGCACAAAGGGTGGGTAGGGGTGAAAAAGCAGGTAGTATGTATATTCTAGGATCTTTTTACCAGGTTGCCACCAATGAGCTTGCGTATAAGAGCCAACACTTGCAAATCAGAGATGTACCCCATCAGGAGTTGGGGCAACCATTGTCAATCAGATAAGGGAGCCTTTCTCCTATGTGCTACGATGGGGTTAAGGTCATTAAAATTGCATCATGTAACATTAAAGGTGCTAGCAATCTGGTTAAATTAAAACCTACCATAGAATAGATCTTGGCAGCCCAAGTCCAGATTATTCTTTTACAGGATACACATCTTAAAGCCCAATGCAAGTTGCCCAAAATGCTGAAAGGTATTTCTCAAGCATTTTATGCCTCTGCTGGAGCAGCTATTAAAGGGGTGGTGATTCTAATAGCACAAACATTCAAAGGGCAAATTTTAGAGGTTTTTAGAGATCCGAAGGCTAGATGGATTATTCTCAAGATGGTATTAGGAACCCAGTGTATTTCAATAGCAAGCTTTTATGGTCTTATTGAAGACAATATTACAACATTAAAAGAGTTATATGAAGCATTGCAGATCTGTTCATGCCTGCTCTTGGGGTGATTTTAACATTTTGCAAGAGGTTGGATTGGACTCATCCTGTATTAATATGGCTCAGAACAAAGCGAAGGCATCAACATTTCTACTCAAAATGACCATAGCCCTAGCTTTAGTTGATCATTGGCTCCTGGATAATCCTCCCTCTTAAGAGTTCACCTGTTTCTCTAAAAGATATAATACGGCCTCCAGGATTGATATGTTTTTGGCCTCATTTCAATGGAGCAGGAAGAAATCTGGTAGATTGTCCAATCCCTTTAGAGAAAATTCAGTCCCATTTATTAAACTGAACATTACATTTGAGCAACCAGAAAGACCAAGGTGGTCTCTTGATAAATCATTATTAACATAAAGGCTGGGTTACAGTCATGAATTCAAATCTTGCGGTCTTTTTAGAGTGGAAAATAGGGTCGGCTCCCTCATTTGCAGTCTGGGAGGCCTATAAGGTCGTCATAGAGGGAAAGGCCATTGCCTTTACAGCTCAAGTCCTTAAAATGAAAATGGTAAGAAAGTGAGAATTGCAGGTAACGCTCGACCATGCTACTCAGAGAAACCTTAGGGAGGTATGCAGGATTCTCAGGCAAGATTAAGTGAAGCCCTGAAAGAACATTATTTTGCTCAGACAATTGTAAATCAGGACTCCATTAAGCCTATCTATAATGGAGACAGTGGCCACTTGGTATCTTATTTAAATGAGATAGTGAAAGTCTTTCTAACCCATTATAAGAACCTCTATATATCTCCATTAGTCACTAAGCCAGAGGTAATAAATAATTTCCTTGGTGGTATTGTTATACCAGCTCTCTGTCAAGAACAGTGGCGGGGGGAGTTGTTCTGATTACTCTTAAAGAGGTACTAGAAGCAATTAAGATTTCTCCTAACAGGAAAGCGTATGGGAATGATAGTCCACCATCAAAGATGTATAAAATCTTTGGTCCTCAGTTGGCTCCCTTCTTGGCCTCCCTATTTAATGAGATTCTAGAAATTTGTGAAATTCCCTCTAGCTTCTCTGAGGCAGTAATCATTAGCTTTTTCAAAAAAAGGCAAACCTGCAAATCAACTTGCCTCTTACCGCCCCATTAGTCTGCTTAATAGCGATTACAAAATCATGGCCAGAGTAATTGCCTCCAGAATAACACCTCTGGCACAAGAAGTAGTCCATATTGATCAATCTGGTATTGTCCCGGGAAGGAATATCTCAGCAAACACTAATTTCCTCTTCCAAGCCATAGATTTGTTTGCCAATATTAACATCAAGGCGTCCATCATTATGATGATAGATGCTGAAAAAGTTTCATTTAGTACAGTGGGAGATTCTTTTTACCACCATGGTTAGATTTGGCTCTCCAATAAAATAGGTGAAATGCTTCAGCAATTTATACAACCAAGCACAAGCTAGGATTATGATAAACGCACACTCGGCGGGGAGAATCGTAATTAGTAGGGGCACTCATCAGGGTTGTCTGATCTCTCCAGTTCTTTTTACACTTTTTTATCAAACTGCTATCTCTATCCCTTCATCATGATCCACATAGTGAACCCCTGATTTCCGATGCTCCTAAGCTTAAATTATTTGCTGATGACTTGATCCTCTTCTTGAATGCCGAGGACCACAATATCAAAAAACTTGATACAATTCAAGCCTTTTCCAAGGTGGGGGGAGGGGATAGAATAAACCAGTCAAAATCAGAAATGTTGTGATTAAATGTCTCTGTGTCCGTACTACCTAATGAAATGCAACATTAGGTGCAAGTCGTGCGACCTCAGATACCTAGATATTTTTTTATATCTCTAACTATCTCACTGATCTTTATCAACTTAACTATTTGATACTGGCAAAAGCTCAGATACTACTATCGCAATGACAGTTATATCCTAGTACCATCATTGGGTGAATAGCTTTAATTAAAATGATGATCTTACCTCTTCTTCTTTTAATTTTCTGTAATATTATTATAAAAGTTCTCCCGAAGTCCTTTTTAGAAATTGACCAGATGCTGCAGCATTTTATATAGTCAGGCAAAAAACCTTGGACCAAGTTAGAAACCCTACAATTACCAATCGAAGATGGTGGCCCAGCAACCCCACATTTTAGGAAGTATTTCCAAGCTTCTTTTACAGATTGGTGTGTGAGGAAAGTAACCTCTCAAAATCCCAAGAATAGCTTCTATTTTAACCTTATGTTACAAGAAGCAAATATCAGACTTTTCCCCTTCCTTAAAGTTCCCAAGCTCCCAAAACAGTGTAGGTATAAATTCCCCTTGGTAGTGGCCTGGAGAGTTAATCAACTGAAGGAAATCTACAATTTCCCTTAATTCCACCCAGACATCTTATTGAAAGACTGTGATTTGCTAGGTCTTCCGTTTGGAAGAGGGTGCATTTTAGAAATGGGAGAAAGCAGGGATTCGTAGGCTTAAGGAGACTTTTTAGTGGCTGGAGCCATAAGCCCTTGTAGGCAGCTTCAGAGGGAAATTCGGCAATCTCTGAGGGGTTGTTCTTATCATATTCTCTAACTCAGCATTTTATTCATGATACAAAACCTCCAGGGTACTCTCCAACCTTGGCATTAAGCCATGAATTATATGTCTTGGAACAAGTGGGAGTTGACAACTGGTATGATACCCTATTGAATCACTTTATCCCAAGGTGGTCCCAGCTGCCCTAGCAAAAACTGCGTCCACTATGGGCTGCAATATAGAACCCTCTATTTGGAATACATATAATATGTGGGCTCATAAGTCCATTAAGCATGACAATTTTAAGAGGATGGCATTTTTTTCAAATTGGCTACTATATTATACACCAGCTAAGGATGAGACCAACCTCATCGCAATTATGATTGTGAGGCGGACAAGGGGGTTTGGGTACATATACTTTTTAAGTGCCCAGTCTTATTTACTTTTTTGAGAAAAGTGTTACAGTGGATAACGGTGAAGCTTCAAATCACAATAACACCAGAATCAATGGGGGCTCTTTTTGGGATATGTAACTCAGGGAATTTAACGATTCACCAGAAACAATTCTACTTTATTTCGAACCTAGTGGCAAAATCATTAATCCTGCAGAAATGGAAATAGAGAGAAGCCCTTTCATCTGAACAGTGGATAGCTAAAATGCACCAGATTAAATCAAGGTAAGAACTTAATGCTTTGCGGATTGAGGCAGCTTTTAAAATCAAGAAAATATGGGAAGGGGAAGGTAGAACGGGTTAATACTTGCGGTCAACTGCTAGTAGATTGGGGTCAAATATCTTTAGGATAATCAAAAAGGAAGAAGGGGAGAGGGGGGAAGGAGGGGGAAGAGAAGGAGAGATTCTCGTTTACTGTTTCTCATGCCTTTTTTTTTATTTCATAGGAGCATTAATGAGGATTAATTAGGATTTCCTGGATGTTATGTCTATTAAATAGCATGCGAAATTCAGTTGATGTATCTTACTGAAAATAAAAGGAATTATTGTTTTTCCTTTTCTTTTTCTCTTCTTCTGTTTCTCCTCTTCCCCTTACAGAAAAGGGGGAGCAATTAATTGTATATTGTTATGCTGTTCTAAAGCAAGTGGATGCGGCAAGATGAATTGTATCCTATTCATCCTAATTTAATTCCTGTTTTCTACCTGCTCGAAAATCAAAATCAAAATTTAAAAAAAACTTCAAGGGTTCACCCTGACAAGGAATATGGTTATTATTCACGGTGGGTACTCTCCCCCCAACAAATACCCCAATTCCTCACAACAGAAAGACTCCTCGACCAAGAAAAATCATCAGTGCATATTCCTTATGCTCTAGATTATCTTGAAAGACATCCCTAACAAAATGGTAAAATAGCGCAGGTATCAACCTAAAAGCCAATCCACTGGTATAGTCGGATTTGTAATAATTAATCATTCCATCCATGGTTTGCTTTCATGAAGATACTGGTGTCGCATAAAACTTGATAGGACACTCTTTGCTACGACATTTGAGCAAGCAAAATCTTTCCTATATGCTCACTGTGAGAAAATGCCCATTATAAGTGGTCACCCCCTTGTTTGCTGAAGGTTCTTGCTGGATTTACATTGTACATAACTGGACACTGCTATTGAATGCCCAGTGTCTGCTCTAATCCCTAAAATATATATAAATTGGCTAATCCCTGATTTCCAAATGTAACCGTTTTATATGGCTATAAAGTGTGGTGCAGAAAATACAATTACGGCATAGAAAGTAAAAATGTCACCCGTTGACTACAGCACTTATTTAGCCATTCACTAGTGTGACAAAGAAAAACATGGATTCAGGCCTACCATTGTAGCTTGATTGCTGCAGTGTAAAACCTGTGCTAAAATAACCTTTTAAATACTAGTAATTAAGCCCTATTTACACCTTGGAGTCCACAAGGTAGGGTGCATGGTATTTAAAAGTAGGACATATAGAAATATAATATTGTGCTATCGCTACAGTGACAATGCCCTAAAGCTATTTTCACTGTGACAGGCCTGACTGAGCTATGTAGATCATCAGAGTACAGATTAAAATACTAATAATGTGTCTCAGGAATAGGACCAGCTAGAAAAATATTGAAAATGCTATTTTTAATAATTATTAAATAGCCAATTCAATGCTGAAATCAGATTTTTAATTAACATTAAGGAAAGATAGCTATTAAAAAGTTAAGCTTTATCTGCCTAAACCATCAGGGGCTAATTAGAATGAACTTCTGCCAACTCCCTCTGCTCAGCCAAGTAAGGTACTTGAAAGAGGTGTGAATATTCTCCCAGAAGAACAAAATAGGCTGACCTGAATGGGCAGAGATGACTCCTTTAAGCTCAATAGAATATGCAGGGTGGGGCCTGTGGACATTCTGTTGACACAACAGTGTCAACCTCTGCCTTACATGCCTGTCGAGCCTCCTATAACACATTTTTGCACTTGAAAGGGAGAAAACAGTGTTCCAGGACAATTCTTGTGTATCCCCTCTCTCGATGCTAAAAGCCCCTGCTAAGACTTCTGTCTCAAGGTTTGTTGCATGTACAGTGCCTGATTGATTTTGCTGTCAGTTTTGGATGCATTCCCTTCACAGCCACAACCGTCAGAGCCCAAGTTTAGTGTGGTTAAAGACTTTTGCCATCTTGAAAATACCCTGACACATGGCAATTTGGGCCTGTTTGCAGTAAAGGAAAAGGGAACTACTGAAAAAGGTGGGTAGGTTTGCTCTAGGGAACATTTACCCCCTTAGTTAGGGAGTGCACAGACGTCAACCCAGGGCATAAATGAGACACCCCAGGGCACCCAATCAGAACCCTTTCTGGACCTGTGGAAGAACAGAAGAAAGACTGCACTTGATGTATGAGACATGTAAGGAGATCTGAAGGGCTGGACCTGGAAAATTAAGTGTGCTCCTAGGATCAGTTTGCTGACCTTTTCTGTGGCTAGATGGACACAACAAGCTGCAAGAGACCTTTGTCCTAAAGTGCCCAGCTGACCATAAGTGACTGAATCTGCCCTGGACCCTGCTGTTGTCCTCTGCCTTACACCCTGTGAGTTTCTAAGGGCCTCGCTTAATGTCCTGGGGGCTTAGAAGTGTACTTTTGTGGCAGTTTAAGCACCAGAAGAAAGTTTGGAAACTTTTGATAAACCTTCTGCCAGACTACTAGGAATTAGAAATGATTTCAAACTTTTTGACTCCCAGTTTTTCATAGAGATCAATCCACTCAGTGTATGGGACTAGGGTTCTATTGTGGTTAGTCTGACATTGCACCTTGATACCGGTTTACCACATCCTTCGGCTATTATCGGTCCTTTACTTTATCTTGGAGCTCTTTCCAATTAAATCATAAAAAAATCATATCACCAATTCCCTTATTGGATACTTGTTGTTGTGGTGTAATTGTATGTATTATTACATTTTTCTCTATTTTTGGAATATGAAATAGGATTTTTATTGTGTTGTGTTTTTGACTTCTTAACTGTTTTGGTACTTTTAAATGCTTTACGCTTTTTAAGTTAAGCCTGTCTACTGTGTGCCACAGCTACTAGGGTTTAAGCTCAGTTTTAAATTACTGAAAACCATCGACTGGACCGAAGAATATGGTGACTTTCTGTGGTGGACACTCAACAATGCAAATTGTACATATTCCTCAAAGAAGTGGGCCAATGATGATCCTAAAAAAGAGTGGATAGCAGTACATATTCTATAAAAGTAGGCAAAACCCAGAAATTTTTCAAGAACCTTTACTTTCATGGAGGGCTTTGAGGAATCTAGTGTTTATTTCACTTTTGCATTTAATCCATCCCAGGAAAGTCACATATCAAATAGCTGCTACGCTTTGTGTAAAAAGCCACAAAAGTACTAGGAAAGAGCTGGCAGATTTAGCATGAGAACAATTGACCACCTAGTCCCCCCAAAAATGTCAGAAGGTACTTGATTTGAATCCGAGACATCTGAGGTTATGAATAAGGTCTAAGCAGTTTATATAATTTTTGTAGTTTTTACTCTTGACCTGTTCTCTGACATTACTATAACAGATGCCAAATTTCTGCAAGAATGTTTGGAAAAAAGAAAGATGTTAGCATTTTTTTTTAACTGAGATAGTCTTTAGTCGTGTGTGTGTGCATGTCATAAACACGTTAGGTGACAAACACCACCATATTTTCTTTCCACCTCGAAATCTGGTTTGTCGAGGAATGACAATGAGTTAATCCTCGGATAGGCTTACTTCAAGATATGTGTTATATGAAAATGGTGAAGCATTATTTGGTGATTGACTTTTGACAAAGATATCAAAAATAAAATATTGTGTGGCCAAAATATCCTGCTAAGAATATCGAGGACAAGAATATTGCGAAGATAATTATCTCTGGGTAAGCAAAGTTTTAATACTTAACTCCACATATATGTACCTTGACAATTTATATACCTTCAAGGTGTCTAGGTGTCAAGTTAAGAAAAGTAGTAACGTAACACCCGCTTTGCACAACCCCTCATTATTCTACTTATATGGTGGCGCACACAACAGCAGGACTCTGGTAGCTTACACTCTGCATAACCGACATACTCAGTGGGAACATAATTGTGATACTTATAGGACAGACACACTAGGAAGGTGGTATTAAGTTTATTAGTTTATTTCCTTTATATTATGTTTGGACATTGCTTTGTACAGTATCATCAGCTGTTAATCTCTGAAGTGAATTATTGTTGTCATTGTTGGATAGTCACTTTAAATCGTGAGTCTCCTGAGGCGGAAGCCGGGAGTGAACCTGTCATTTTAAAAGCTTTGCTGTGTGATACTTTGCTCATTTTAATCACTCACCCCTTGCACTTAAACAGCGGATCTAGCGCTGCAACGAACCATCCATTTCGCCATCACTGAGGGCGAGGCGCCACGGCGGACACGCCCACCTCAGCTGGCCACGCCCCCTTACTCGTCCTTATAAGTGCGCGCAGCTGGAAAGCGCGTCACTTTAAATCGTGAGTCTCCTGAGGCGGAAGCCGGGAGTGAACCTGTCATTTTAAAAACTTTGCTGTGTGATACTTTGCTCATTTTAATTCAGTCACCCCTTGCACTTAAACAGCGGATCTAGCGCTACAACGAACCATCCATTTCGCCATCACTGAGGGCGAGGCGCCACGGCGGACACGCCCACCTCAGCTGGCCACGCCCCCTTACTCGTCCTTATAAGTGCGCGCAGCTGGAAAGCGCGTCACTTTAAATCGTGAGTCTCCTGAGGCGGAAGCCGGGAGTGAACCTGTCATTTTAAAAACTTTGCTGTGTGATACTTTGCTCATTTTAATCACTCACCCCTTGCACTTAAACAGCGGATCTAGCGCTGCAACGAACCATCCATTTCGCCATCACTGAGGGCGAGGCGCCACGGCGGACACGCCCACCTCAGCTGGCCACGCCCCCTTACTCGTCCTTATAAGTGCGCGCAGCTGGAAAGCGCGTCACTTTAAATCGTGAGTCTCCTGAGGCGGAAGCCGGGAGTGAACCTGTCATTTTAAAAGCTTTGCTGTGTGATACTTTGCTCATTTTAATCACTCACCCCTTGCACTTAAACAGCGGATCTAGCGCTGCAACGAACCATCCATTTCGCCATCACTGAGGGCGAGGCGCCACGGCGGACACGCCCACCTCAGCTGGCCACGCCCCCTTACTCGTCCTTATAAGTGCGCGCAGCTGGAAAGCGCGTCACTTTAAATCGTGAGTCTCCTGAGGCGGTAGCCGGGAGTGAACCTGTCATTTTAAAAGCTTTGCTGTGTGATACTTTGCTCATTTTAATCACTCACCCCTTGCACTTAAACAGCGGATCTAGCGCTGCAACGAACCATCCATTTCGCCATCACTGAGGGCGAGGCGCCACGGCGGACACGCCCACCTCAGCTGGCCACGCCCCCTTACTCGTCCTTATAAGTGCGCGCAGCTGGAAAGCGCGTCACTTTAAATCGTGAGTCTCCTGAGGCGGAAGCCGGGAGTGAACCTGTCATTTTAAAAACTTTGCTGTGTGATACTTTGCTCATTTTAATTCACTCACCCCTTGCACTTAAACAGCGGATCTAGCGCTGCAACGAACCATCCATTTCGACATCACTGAGGGCGAGGCGCCACGGCGGACACGCCCACCTCAGCTGGCCACGCCCCCTTACTCGTCCTTATAAGTGCGCGCAGCTGGAAAGCGCGTCACTTTAAATCGTGAGTCTCCTGAGGCGGAAGCCGGGAGTGAACCTGTCATTTTAAAAACTTTGCTGTGTGATACTTTGCTCATTTTAATCACTCACCCCTTGCACTTAAACAGCGGATCTAGCGCTGCAACGAACCATCCATTTCGCCATCACTGAGGGCGAGGCGCCACGGCGGACACGCCCACCTCAGCTGGCCACGCCCCCTTACTCGTCCTTATAAGTGCGCGCAGCTGGAAAGCGCGTCACTTTAAATCGTGAGTCTCCTGAGGCGGAAGCCGGGAGTGAACCTGTCATTTTAAAAGCTTTGCTGTGTGATACTTTGCTCATTTTAATCACTCACCCCTTGCACTTAAACAGCGGATCTAGCGCTGCAACGAACCATCCATTTCGCCATCACTGAGGGCGAGGCGCCACGGCGGACACGCCCACCTCAGCTGGCCACACCCCCATGACGCCCATTTCCACAGACATAAATTATGTGTCTCGCTAGGAAGCGCAGCGGACGGGCGCAGCGGGCGCGCCGTCAGCGCGCCGAAGGCGCGCCAAAGGCAAGCCCGTCTGGGCCCGTCCGGGCCTGGACCGGGCCCAGGGCCAGACCCCCTGCTTTTTCCACTGACTCTGTCCGTACGTGTTGGACCAACACCCAACTACACCTACTAAACCCCCGCCCTTGCTCGACTATCACTCGCTGCATCCCAAACCACCTTGAGTCTGCTCATTTCCTTTGCCCGCAATGCAACTTCACTCTCCCGCCCTACCAACCTTGTCTCCCTTCTCGTCCCCCATCACAGCCACCCTCCTCTAATCTTCGGACCCTGAAAGCCGGCTTGATCAATTGCCGCTCTCTCCCCCGTCATGCCAATGACATCTGGATGTCTATCTCCTCAGACGAATGGGATATTTTATTCCTCACCGAGTCCTGGATCACTGATTCCTCCTCTCCGGATCTCTATCTGGCCATCCCCCCAGGATATAATATAAAATGCTTGAACCGGGCTGGTGGTAAATCTGGAGGCGGTCTAGCCGTCATCCTCAAATCCTATCTCCAGTTGACCTTTACCAAACTTACTAATATTGGTATAATTGAAGCCATGTACTTCTTTATATCGGACTCCGCGGCAGTTATCCTGGCTGGCACATTAGTTTACAACCCCCCCACCGCCACCTCCCCTTCTCTCACTGCCCTCTTCCACCAATTGGCTGATTTATCCCTCAAACACCAATACTTCTTAGTCCTTGGTGATTTTAACCTCCACGTAGACAACCCTCTCTGCGTGAAGGCAAACAATCTGTTGGAAACTATGAAAAGCCTGAATCTCAAACAATTAGTCGTAGGTCCCACTCATGTGGCTGGTCACACCTTGGACCTCATATTCGCCAATTTCTCGAATATTACTGTCCTCCCACCCCTCCCTCTCACCTGGACTGACCATTACCTCATCCCCTTCTCTCTTGCTCTCGGACGAAAAACTGCCCCCCTGGCCCCTAGGAAGGGGTTGGGTAGAAAGTGGCACAAGGTTACATGTGCCACCTTGGACCCGGTGTTCCACTTTCAGACGGAGTACCTCTCCTCTGATATAGATGAAAATGTCTCTAGGCTGAATGCTGCTCTCGTCAATGCGATTGACTCCATTGCTCCTCAGAAAATCATCACCTCCGCCAGATCGCGACCCTCCGCTCCCTGGTTTTCTACCCCCCTCCGTGAGGAGAAAAGCAGATGTAAAGCTCTCGAACGTAAGTGGAGACTAAACTACGACCCTGAAGCCAAACTTTTATACAGATCTGCCCTGAAAAAATTCCTCAAACTAAAAAAAATCGCTATGAAAGATCACTTTTCCTCTCAAATTACCAAGGCCAAAAACTCATCTAAAACCCTTTTTAACATTGTTAAAGACTTTATTAATCCTCCGGCCAGGGCTCCTCAGAACACCGCGAGTCAGGCTCTATGCGAGGGACTTTCAGACTACTTCCTCGAAAAGATAAATAAACTTTGTGTCTCCTTTCCCATAGGGCCAGCCCCCCTGCCTTCCCCCACTAGTCCCCCAGACTCTCCGTCCTTTCTCTCTTTTAATAAACTCAACCGGGATGATGCTATTAGGTTACTCACCCATTGCAAATCCGGCGCCCCCTCCGATCCTGTCCCTGCGAAACTCATGGGAGAACTGGCGCCTTCGCTGGCCTGCTCCTTCCTTTCCATCTGGAATGCCTCCCTCCACCATGGCTTCTTCCCTACCACCTGGAAGGAGGCCTTGGTGATTCCCATCCTAAAAAAAGCGGATGCAGATCCCACTGTTTTTGCTAACTATCGCCCCATCTCCCTTCTCCCTAAACCCGCCAAAGTCCTGGAAAAAGCCGTGCAGCTGCAACTCACGGAATATTTGGAAAACCACTCTCTACTGCACGAATCACAATCCGGATTCAGAGCTGGATTCAGCTCTGAGACGGCATTGCTGGAAGTATCCGAAACCATTCGGGAATGCGTGGACAGGGGCGAGGAGGCCATGCTGGTCCTCCTCGACCTGTCCGCAGCTTTCGATACGGTCTCCCACCCCATCCTCCTTGACCGACTTAAACAGATAGGCATTGGCGGCACTGCCTTCAGCTGGATCGAGTCCTTCCTCTCGACAAGAAGTCAGAGGGTTTTGCTGCGGCCCTTCAAGTCAGAGAAAAAACCCCTGTCATGCGGGGTGCCACAAGGTTCCGCCCTCAGCCCCCTGTTCTTCAACGTCTATCTTGCCCCACTGGCCGACGTTGTGGAGTCCTACGGAGTCAGGGTGGTCTCTTATGCTGACGACACTCAGCTGGTGTTTTCCTTCAGGGACCACTCGGACTCCGCATTCGCCAACTTCCGCCAGTGCCTCAACAACATCAGTGTCTGGATGACCGCTAACCACCTCAGACTGAATGCAGACAAAACGGAGGTTCTGTTTTTCAATCAGAAAGCTTCCATCCCCTCTTCTTGGTGGTGGCCCACGGCGCTTGATCCCGCCCCCTCTCCCGTTCACTCGGCTCGGAATCTGGGTTTCCAGTTGGATGACTCCCTTTCATGCAAAACTCAGGTTAATAAAGTGACCTCTGCCTGTTTCATGAAGTTGCGCATGATCAGAAAAATTCTTCCCTATCTCTCCCTGGATTCCCGCCGTACAGTTACCCAAGCCCTCATCACGTCCCACCTGGACTATGCTAACAGCCTCTATGCTGGTGCCCCCCAGTATCTGGTAGGCCGGCTGCAGATTGTCCAGAATGCTGCGGCCAGACTGATTGGTAATATCCCCTACCGCCTATCTGTTTCTGCGTATCGTAAGGAACTCCACTGGCTCCCAGTGGCTAGACGCATCCAGTTCAAGGTCCTTACCCTCACCTATCGAGCCGTCAACGACCGCGGACCCAACTACCTGAAAAAACGTGTCTCGATATCCCGCTCCACCAGATCCTTGAGATCCAATGACCTCCGCCTCCTGATCTCGCCCCGTTTTAGATTATCTAGAATGGGTGGCAGAGGGTTCAGTGTCATTGCTGCTAAACTGTGGAACTCTTTACCAATCGAGTTGAGATTCTGTCCCTCCGAACCCATCTTCCGAGCCAAACTTAAAACCTGGCTCTTCTCCGAACTCTGAGTCACCCTACTGTTTCTCCTTGCTCTATGCTCCCTCTTCTCCCTTGGAGGCTCAGGTTTTTAGCGCCGGGACACCCCTTCGGGGTAAATAGTAATGTCGAACATGGTGATTTGCTCACCCACCTAGTAGGCAAAATAATGCGAATGGTGATGTACCATAATTTGCACTTTACTATGTTATAATCACAGCTGTATGATGATAAAACGAATACAAATTATTCCCAAAAAAGTTACGAAAAGTAAATATATAGTTACCTATTTGCACTTACCTACTTGATATTCTTGCCCTCAATATGTTTGCTACAATATTTTGCCACTATGATAGTTTTGTCCTTGATATTCTGCCAGGCAACCTTATCTATTCATGTTTTCTTCATCGGATCCTTAATCTTTTACGACATGTGTACTTTGTATTTTGTTCATGCAAATAAACTACCACTCAGTATAAATGAAATTAACATTTCTCAAGTTTAATGGTCTTCTAAGTGTCACTTTACTAAATCACTATATATATATATATATATATATATATTCACTGAAAAAACCATAGGTTTCAGGGGTGTTATAGTTAGCTGGACTTTTCACTTGTACAAAACCATTGAAATTCCCCCGTTATAGTTAGTTCAGCTAACTATAACTCGCGAGCCCGCAATGCACTGCTGATGACGTCACATATTACATCACTCATGACATGGTCAGTGACATCACTCATGACATCACTGATGACATCTCAAATGACATCACTGATGACATCATCCAGTGAATGTGTGTTTTTCTGAAAATTAAATATGTTTTATATATGTATATCTCAAGGTTGATGGAAGAATAAATGGGTATATAAGTGTCTAAATGGATGATTTGTTTTTGAAAAATTGATTGTGTAACTGACTGATTAAGCGTATCATAGTGAATACATGGCTTAGTGAGTAATGTTTAAATATGTAAATATCTGTATCAGTCTCTCACTTTGTGTATAAGTGTCTGCATGGGTTGGTGAGTAGCTACATGGGTGTCTATATAGGTTATTAGTTGGTTTTTTGAGTATCAGTCTGAGTGTCTGCATGGTTCGGTGGGGGGTATTATGTAGTGCATAGGTGCATGAATGAGTGACTCACTCTTTGTATGTGTTGAAGACAGCATGTGTGCAGGACTGTATGGGTGGATGAGTGTGTGTATGGGTGTGTTAGTGAGTGAATGACTGTCTCAATAGTGTCTTTATGAGTAACTACATATGTTTTAAACTAGTATATGTGACTATTGGTGTATATAAGTGAGTAAATGTGAGAGTGAGAGATTGAAAGAGTTCCTGTATGAATAAGTATGTGTTTCTATAAGTGATTGTTTAAAAGACTAAGTATGTGTAAGTTTCCGTAGAAGTAAGTGTGGTGGTGTGTGTATAACTGTATATGCAAATAAATGTATGTTTGATTCTTTATTAGCATGAGTGACTATGTGTGTGAGTAACTCTATGGATGAGTGGCATTGTGTAACAGGATGTATAGGTGTATGAGTACATATGATGAGTGAATACATGTATGAGTGACTGTATAGGACTGTTGGTGAATGAGTGGATGTGTATGTGGATCCTAGAATTACTGAAGAGGTTGTTGTAACTGGTATTGGTATGTCCATTGTTTTGAATATTTTAGTCTCTATTTTTGAATGTGTGTATCAAAGGATATATTTGGGTGAGAGGAGGTCTGCCACACTATCACAAGGATGATGTCATCAGTGATGTCATCAGTGATGTCATTTGAGATGTCATCAGTGATGTCATGAGTGATGTCACTGACCATGTCATGAGTGATGTAATATGTGACGTCATCAGCAGTGCATTGCGGGCGCGCGAGTTATAGTTAGCTGAACTAACTATAACGGGGAATTTCAATGGTTTTGTACAAGTGAAAAGTCCAGCTAACTATAACACCCCTGAAACCTATGGCTTTTTCAGTGAATTTCTGACGTTTTTTAAATGCTAATTCCTAACTATAACGTGCCTGAAACCTATGGTTTTTTCTGTGAATTTCAAAGGTTTTTTAAATGCTAATTTCTAACTATGCCTACAGAGATAGGACATGTGAAGAAAGAAGAAAAAATGCACAGAAAGAAAAAAAAGAAGTGCAGAAAGAAGCAACAGAAGTCCTCAAAGACGAAGAAAAGTGCAGGAAGAAGGATAACGTGCAGAAAGAACAAAAAGAAGAGCAGAAAGAAGCCTTGTTGCAAAATCATCCTGTACCCTCAACTTTTTCAGACAGATACTGGTGGTAACTGAGTCTGACTAACCAGTCCTAGAGCCAGTGCTATGTTAACAGACACTTAGAATACAGTGAAAACACCTACATACACTAGGGAACATTATGCGTTGGGGTCCCCCTGTGATTAGCATGACCTCCTCTGTAAGCCTCTAGTATATAATAGGGCAGGGGGATTAAAACTACCTCTTAAAACAGGCCACAGGGCGTTTTTGCACACGTTAACTCAGGCCCCGTCCCCTCCCTTCACCACTGTGTAAACACGCCCTGTGTCCGTTTTTAGTTGGGAGATTAAGTTCATTTGAATCCTGAGGGTCCCTAGGGTCCAACTAGCCCACTAGGTACCTCCAGTAAGTGCCACAGAGCTGCGTTGCAGAGAGGTGTAACAAGTGGCACGGCCTGGACCACCTCTCTGCAATGCAGCTCAGTGGTGCTTACTGGAAGCACTTGGTGGGCTAGTTAGCCCCCAGGGGCCCTCAGTATTGAAGGAAAATTACATCCCCAATTTAAAACGTGCCATAGTGCGCGTTTGCACACGTCACCTCAGGCCCCGTCCCCTCCTTTCACCACTGTGTAAACGCGCCCTGTGGCTGTTCTAAGTTGAGAGATTAAGTCCCCTTGAATCCTAAGGGTCCCTAGGGTCAAACTAGACCACTAGGTACCTCCAGTAAGCGCCACAGAGCTGCGTTGCAGAGAGGTGTAAAAAGGAGCTTGGCCTCAGAACACCTGTCTGCAGCGCAGCTCCCTGGTGCATACTGGAGATGCCTGTTGGGCTAGTTGGCCCTCAGGGACCCTCAGTATTGAAGAGGAATTAATTCCCCAACTTACAACTCGCCAGGGGGCGCGTTTGCAGAGTGCTGCAAGGAGGGGGCGTGGCCTCCGGCACGATGCCAGTCTTTTATTTATTTTAATTTTTTAAGAAGGGGGGCTGTGTGGTTCCCCTTCTTATTCTAATTTATTGGCCCTGATGACCCCACCCCCCAGGGCCTGTCTCCTAATTATATTTTTTGGACCCCAATCCCCAGGTCCGGCCACTGTTTTTTATTATTTTTAAAAAATATATATTTATAGACACACCTAGGACATGCTGGACAAACCGTACGTACCTATCACCATGACGATTTGCGTGATATTCATTAAAAGGCGACTATGCATACAATGAATCCACGTGGAATGTATTTACACCACTAGTGAAGCTCTGACATGTCTGATGCCCTACCGTGCCTAATCCCGGTAGACACCCTTGTCGTTTATTTATACAAACATGGGTAGCTATTGACGGGCACATTTAATACACATGCACACCAAGCCATTCAAAGGGGATTCGACAAAAACTTCGACCAAAACTATGCATGAAATCCCCCTCACGGTTAATAAAACACACATCCACTGCCGGATGTGTAATACTTTTTATTTTACTCTCTGGAAAGGGGACGAACATCACTTGAAAGTCACAGCGCGCTCCTGGCAGAGCCCAATGCTGTGTTACACCCACCATTGCCTGCTGAGTGCCACACACCTCTGTGTTGTATTCCACTAGCTAGTGCATATGCTATGACACACTCTAGCCCATGTGCACTGTAACACCACCCCGTGAATATGTCATGCCACACTTGTCTTCGCACGGGTTATATTGCCCCATCTAACGTGCCTTCCTCGATGCCTATGTTATAACGCACAGTGCTATGCCATACATATTACAATCTGGGATCCATATCTTTGTCACAGTGCATATGCAACGTTACACTCCCCAACACATATTTTATATTACAACTTTAGAGACTAGTTAGGTTACACAACACTGCCCTGTGCATATTACACTCCAAGGCGCATATTGCATAGCACGCGCTAGTGCCTGTGCTATCTCGCGCTCTCCAATGAATCTGTCATTGCGCACAATGTATTGCATATTATATTTCACGCCCGGTTCATCTTATATCACACTTTTTGGTGCATAGTTTATACCATACACTATATCTAGTTTTCATTTTAAATCGTGCTCTCAGGACTATGTTCTATATAACACTGTGTTCACCTACCCTTTTCACGGGCATTACATTTTGCGATAGGGGGTGGAGGGTCAGGGGGTGTTTCTGCCAAGTGAGCCCGGAGCCACAGTCACAAACGTCCTCTTCTTCCTGAATAAAAGTGAGATTATGCTGCATACTTGTTCATATTTTAAGTAGTTCGCACAGACACACGTTTTAAAAACAATAAAGTTCCTAATACCCGCCTTCTCTGAACAGTTAGCTTGCTGCCCCATCCCCCTCCTCCCTATCCTCTGTTGTGTGAATCCATGGACTAGCCTCCTCCCTCCTGCCATGCATGGTCTGATGTGCTGCCACTGCCCTCAATTTAGTATGATGTACCAGTCCACTCCTCCTGCCCTCCATTGCCCAATTCTATGCCCCATCATTGACCTCCTGCTTAAACTCTGTGCTTAGCTTGCTGCCCCTATTCTCCTTCCCCCTGCCCTCCGATGTCTTTGTGTATGCCCCTGCTCCAGCCTTTTTGCCCACCATGTTCCATGGACCTACCACTCCTATCTACTCTGAGTGTTCTGTTGAGCTGCCACTCCCCTCCCACCTGCCTAGCATTGTCAGATGACTGTAACCTGTCCCTGCCACCTCCACCCTGCCTGTCCACATGCCATGCCCCTATCCTCTTCCTCCTGTCATACATGGTCCATTGTACTGCCACACCCTTCTGCCCTCCCTGGTCTGTTGTGCTGCAACTGCTCCTCCTGCCTGCCCTGTGCGGTCTGTTGTGAGGCCCCTTCCCCTGAACTTTCTTGTCTGTGCACAGGTCCTGACCCTCCCTTCTATCCTCCATCGTCCTTTGTGCATGCCCCTGCACCCTCCTTCTTGCCCATCATAGCCATTGTGCTACCACTAACCCTCCCACTTGCCATGCATGGTCTTCTGTGCTGCCATGGCCCCTCCCACCTTCCCTGTGTGGTCAGTTAGCTGCCCCTGAACCCCTCCCACCTTCCCTCCATGGTCTGTGTGTATGCCATCACAGTCTCACTGTTGCTCTTCATGGTGTGTCTTGCTTCTAGTGCCCATCCTGCCTGACCTCCATGGCTATCTTGCTGCTCCTGCCCTGCCCCCTTGCCCCCAGCCCTCTGTTTACATGTGCAGACCCCTACTCCCTCCCTCCTGGCTTGTCTGTTCCATTGTAATGCCTCTGATCCATCCCTCCTGCCCTTTCTGGTCTGTTATGCTGCAGCTTTCTCTCCTGTCTGTCCATTATGGTCCTGCCTCTTGCCCCTCTGTTCTCTGTTGTCCATGTGCATGGTCCTGTCCCCTCCCTCTTGCTTTATATGGATTGTTGTGCTGCACTCCCGTCCCGCATGCCCTGTGTGGTGTATTGTGCTGCTGCAAACCCTGATGCCTGCCCTGCAGGGTCAGTTTGGTGCACCTCTCCATGTCCCTCCTGTCCTCTGTTATCCAAGTCCATGTCCCTACCCCATTTCCTTCTATGATCCAATGTACCATACTTGCGAACATTTTGAACTTGGTAAGAGGGAGATTTTGAAAAAAAACTGGGGTATTGATTTTCCCCTTTGAGTTACATTGAAAAAGAGGAGATTGTAGACAGGAGACAGATAAAATAAAGCCCATTTGAGCTTAAAAACATTGGACGTTTCCTGGCTGAATCGGGTCTGTTGGCATGTATGGTTGTACTACCATTGCCTCTTCCTTCTGCCCACAATGTCTATTACATTGCCACAGCCTCTCTTGCAAGTCCTGTATTGTTGGTTTGTTGCCCCTGCCCCCCTTTCCACTGCCCTCCATAGTCTGTTGTGCTGCCACGGCCCTTCCTGCCTGCTCAGTGTGGTTAAATTGTTGCCTTTGCACCCTCCTACCTGCCTTCAATTTTCAGAGTCCGTGCCCCTGGCCTCTGCCTCTCAACAGTATCCTAATGAACAACTAGATTGCTATCATTCTATATTTATTACAAAAGTGTGGAACGCCTGACGTCATCTTGATGTAATCAAAACTGTAATAACTAGAGCATTTCCTTTAGAAATTACATATATGAGAGGGTCTTATTGGCATCAAAATTATGGTTAGTGCTCTAAAAGACTAAAATAAGGACATATTTTCTGAGTTTTCAAGTAGCGAGAAAGCACTTTTAAATTATTTGTTACCTTTATGTTTTTTTATCCAGTTGACTACTTGATTAAATGTTGCACTTAGGGGAGAGGATGTGGTGTTACTTCCAGAACTGCAGACTTTGCAACTGGGGAACCAGGTTGGAGTTTCTGCTTCAGCTCGACATTCTGTGATTCTGGTCAAATCCCTTAGTCTCCCCATGTCTACAACCAAAATGAATTTGTTCTTGTGTGATGTAACCAATGCTCATGTAAAGCACTCCAATACCTGACAAGTCTGCACTATATAACACTGTAAAAACACAAAATAATACGTGTTTTGCACACTTCTGTAATTGGGCTATTTTTGGGCTACATCTGGGTGATTTTGGGCTACATTTGGGCTCTTTTGTCTCCGGTGGCCATCTTGGGAGATTTATTTGTTATGAAGTTTCCTAATTTCCTCATGTACTGCAGTCTCCTCAGTAGGAAATGCTTTCATTTTTTTACTTTGATTCCATCATGAAGGTATTCAGATATGTCACACATTTGCCATAAATTCTGAATGTTAGCACTCTAGTTGCTCATAGATCACTGTAGTAAAACTACTGTTCATCATGGAAGTCTGCTTCTGGTATTAAAAGTGCATTTTTCAGTCTGCATGTCAGAATTTTTTAATGAAATAGAAGAGGATTTGAGAAGTCACTCAAAATGTGCCCTCATTTTCTTTCTTCAGCATTAATCATAATTTCTATGGCAAAATGAACCCCCTCATTGTGTTCCTTTTTAAATTAAATGTTTTAAGTGTTACCAGTTTATTCCAATCAAGATGGCTTCAGGTGTGCCATACTTTTGTCATAATGAAGACAGTAAGCGCTCTAGTTGTTTTTAAGAACACTCTGGGACATTCTGTCATTGGGCTATACTTGGGATACATCAGGGTGATATTTGGGCTACATTTGGGCTCTTTTGTCTCTGGTGGCCATCTTGGCAGACTTATTTGTTATGAAGTTTCCTAATTTCCTCATTTACTGCAGTCTCCTCATTAGGAAATACTTTCAGTTTTTAACTTTGATTCCAAAGGCATTCAGATGTGTCACACATTTGCCATAAATTCAGAATGTTAGCACTCTTTTTGCTCATTAGATCACTGTAGTAAAGCTACTGCTCACCAGGGAAAACTGCTGCTGGAATTGAAAGTGCATGTTTCAGTCTGCATGTCAGAATTTTTTAATGAAATAGAAGAGGATTTGAGAAGTCACTCATAATGTGCCCTAATTTTTCTTTCTGCAGCACTAATCATACTTTTTATGGAAAAATGAACCCCCTCATTTTGTTCCTTTTTAAATTAAATGTTTTAAGAGTTACCACTTTAATCCAAGCAAGATGGCTTCAGGTGTGCCATACGTTTATCATAAGTAGGACTGTTAGCGCTCTAGTTGTTCTTTGGAACACTCTGGGAAGCTGCAGTAGAACACAAAGGAATCAACTGACAGTCTCTGCCTTAGTTGGATGTACATGTTTTACTGAGAATGTCAGACTTTATTCTCACATGACTGAGAAAGATAATGTGAATTTACAGAAAATAGGCTCTCAGTTTAGCTTATAGATCACCTTCCAAACCTCTGTGGGAAAAGCATGAGAAAATATTTTTCTCTCAATCATGATATCCCAGCAGAAGGCTTTTTCACATGGTGAAATCACCTTAGAACATACCACAATTCCTAAAATGAGTATGGTACCATCAACAAATGATTTATAATGTAACTAAAGTCTTAAAACCTTCTATTAACTGCAATGCTTTTTAATGAGGTGCTATCATGTATATTGGTCCCAAGATGGCTGCCAACAATACTTGGATGAAGTGCTGACAGCCAATCAGATCTCAGGATGAGATGTGTGGTTAGGCTCCGCCCACATATATATATGATTTAACTTTTGATTTTCTCAGGAACTACTGAACAGATTGACACCAGACCTGCAAAAGGCACATCCCTGACCTGAGGACTACCTCTCTGCCAAATTTCAAGTAATTCTGTTCAGCCGTTCGGGCTGTACCTTGGACTAAAGGTCCCTATGGAAAATTGCATGGGAAAACGTGTTTTGGGACCCCCCTTTTTTCTCAGCCCCCGCTTGACGAATCCCCCCGAGACTTTCAGGGTAGGAGCGGAGCGGAGCGCCCCACCTATTTTGATAATTTCGCGAGGATTCGTCAACCGGCGCCAAAGTTATTCCAAATAGAATGTTGCGGATTTCCTATGGAAACACGGTCCTAACTATAACTATCTACTGGCGACCGCCAGTAGATAATATATATATATATATATATATATAAAAGGGGGGTCCCAAAACGCGTTTTTCCCATGCATTTTTCCATAGGACCTTTAGACACAGCTACAGCCCGAACGGCTGAACAGAGTTCCTTGAAATTTGGCAGAGAGGTAGTCTACAGGTCAAGGAAGTGCCTTTTGTAGGTTTGGTGTAAATCTGTTCAGTAGATTCTGAGAAAATAGCCTTTAAATCAATATATATATCTGAGCCAGCTTACGGTGCGCTTACCGTACGCGTACGGTGACGTGCGCGAGCGCGATTCTGATTGGCTGTTTGATCTAAGTAAACATTCGAATCGGTCGAAACCAGGAAGCGGCGGCCGCCATTTTCTCTCTCGCACTCTGAGGGGGCAGCATAAACAAAGTCAAAAAACATCTAAAGGGGCAGTATATTCAGTTCTTAATCACCTAGCATTGATATAGGTGTCCCCCAACAACCCCCAAGGCCAAAAAAACAATTTTAATTTTTTTCGAAAAATCGCCGATTACGCGTACCGTACGCGTACGGTTAAAATTATTAAAAAAAAAAAATTATCCACACCTTCCCCACCCCGTGTGCAAATGTTGCCCGAAGGGCACCATTTGTGCATGGAATATCTAATAATGAAAACTACAAATGAATATCTTTCACAACGAAGCGCATAATATGTCCCCCATGTGCGCACGGTGCGCGAAGCGCATCGTGCGTACATGGCCCATCCCGCGTAACGTGGGCACGCAGTGCGCGCAGCGCACCGCGTGACCACCGTGCGTGCACGGCACTAACTGTGTAAAGTGGGCGCGCGGTGCGCAAAGCGCACCGTGCGCGCACGGAACGAACTGCGTTAACTGGGCGCGCATGCCACGAATGGCGTAAAGTAACTTAGCATTTAAAAAACCGTACAAATTCACTGACAAAACCATAGGTTTCACACACGTTATAGTTAGGAATTAGCATTTAAAAAACCTTGCAAATTCACTGAAAAAACCATAGGTTTCACACAAGTTATAGTTAGCTGTACATTTCACTCGTAAAAAACCAATGAAATTCCCCCGTTATAGTTAGTGCAGGCAACTATAACTCACGCGACCGCAATCCTCTGCTGATGACATATGTGTCTTTATGAAAAAAAAATATTTGTAATATATGTATAGCTAAAATTTAATGGAAGAAGACATGGGCAAATAAGTGTCTAAATACAGTATTAGCATCAGCAGAGGATTGCGGTCGCGTGAGTTATAGTTGCCTGCACTAACTATAACGGGGGAATTTCATTGGTTTTTTACGAGTGAAATGTACAGCTAACTATAACTTGTGTGAAACCTATGGTTTTTTCAGTGAATATATTTATATATATATATAGATATAGATATAGATATAGATATAGATATATATATATATTACCCACTGGTGGTCGCCAGGAGGTAGTTATAGTTAGGACCAAGTTTCCATAGGCAGAAAATTTTTTGTTTTGCATATAACTTTGGCGTTGTATGATGAATCTTCATGAAAGTTTCCAAACTAATTCTCTGTTCATATCAGCTCCTATGTGGGAAGTTTGGGGGTGATTCGTCAAGGAGGGCTGAGAAAAAAGGGGGGTCCCAAAACGTGTTTTCTCCATGTTAATTTCCATAGGAAACTTTAGACAAGGCTACAGGTCGAACGGGTGAACGGAATTACCCCAAATTTGGCAGGGAGAAGGGTCTTGGCCTAGAAAGCACACTTTTGTTTATATGGTGTAAATCCGTTCAGTAGTTTTTGAGAAATATCGAAATTTACAGATATCGATATTTGGGAAGTCTGCCATCTTATTGGCTGAGGCGTTACGAGCACGAGCTTGCTGCTTATTGGTTGTGAGCGCTGTGAGCGGTTGCAACTAGGAAGTGTTGGCTGCCATTTTGTGATTCCATTGAAGCGAGTAAGGGGGAAAAAGGGCGAAAAGAGTTGGAAACAGGAGGATAGGAGCACTGTAACCTCTGTGGGGGAGTGTGAAGCGAAGTAGTCCCACCTACCGGTCTGAAAGTGCGGTGTTGCCCAAAGTGACATGGTGCTGAGATAAGATGCTGCTACAGTCGGGTATGAAACCTAGAGCCTAAACCGGGAGGTCATTGCTGTAAAGTGATGGGCTGTGGTGTTTGTAGGATACCTGTGGAAGTAGTGTTGGTAGGTGTTTATACCATACAGGGAGTGGGAAGCGAACTACTGAGCTCTACTGTGCGTTTATACTATATCGGAAGTGGGAAGCGAAGTACTACGCCTACCGGTGTGGAGACTCGGGGATCAAACCAAGCAGATTGTTGTAAAGTGATGGACTGTGGGCTCTGTAGCATACTGGCCACTGTAGTATAACTGTAAGTAGTGTTAGTATGCGTTTATACTATACAGGGAGTAGGAAGCGAACTACTCACCCCTACTGGTCTGAAGACTCGGGGATTAAACCGTGAGCTCATTGCTGTAAAATGATGTGCTCTGTGTACTATTTCAATGAAAGTCATAGTACAATGTTAGTATGTAATGATACTATAATGTAAGTATGTAATGTTAGAATGTAGGGCTGTCATGAGGGGAATCTTGGGGAGTTTGTACACGGTGCTGGAGAAGACGGATGCCTTGCTGTCTGGTCCTGTTGGTGGCTGTTTAAGGTGTCTTCTTTTCCTGCAATAAATCTACTTATGGGATCCACTGCTGTCTTCCTGTTCACTACATAAATTTGGCGACGGGCGGGAGAAGGTGAAAAGAAGGCAGTAACTCACCAAGATTTTGCGCTTGATTGCGTTGTGCTGAAGACCTGTTTTCTTGGTGAATCTGTTTCTACTCATCCCAGGGTCGTGTGCTGAAGACCCGTTTTCTTGCGGAATCTGTTTCTACTCATGCCAGGGTCGTCGGCTGATCGAAATATGTGATCCTACTGCTGGTAGGATTTCTATTTTTTGATTTTGGGCTTCCTCTGCCTCTTCACTACACTCTGGTTGCTGTACCACACGTGTGCAAGCAGTGTTAGTATGCGTTTATACTAGTTCTGTAGTTATGCATTAAACAAAGCATCATGGTCCCATGGAGCGCCACCTCCCAGGCGCAGGTCATACAATGTCCCGGGGTGTGCAAGCGCGGGACATTTATGTTTGCTATTACAGGGCGGGAGCATTGCTTGCACCCTGTGATAGTAAATTCTTGTTTGCCTCGTTGAAGTGAGAGGAGGAAAACCTCGTATCGTTTAAATAAAGCGGAGCTGGATGGTAAAAATGGAGAAAAACAAAATGAAGCGGGGTCTCACCCATTCATTTAAATGAGCCCACTGGTGGGTAATGTTCCGGGGCCAATCCTATTATTATATTGCGGGGTCTCTGCAGCACTGGGGATCTTAATCTCACATGTAAATTAGGCGCGGGGGGGCACAGAGACGTTTCGCAGACTAGGGGATCAACACCTCCCCGGGTATTGTTTAAGAATTGTTCGGGGGGCTTCGAGGCCAACTCAAGACCGGGGATCGGCATCCTCCGGGGCTTTATTTAAATATGCAGGGTGGGCCTCGCCAGTCCTTGAAGCCTCGGGGGCCCTAGGCAGTGTCTAATTGGTTCTGAAATCACACGGGCAGTACTCATGGTGTTATAAAGTGATACACTCATAGAACTCTTGCCGTTGTACAATTATCCAGGCTTAATTTTTGTAATAGTCTGTTGGTTTATATTTGGTAGGTGCACTGGAAAATCAAACAAAATTTCCCTTATAACCTACTTTCAACCGCCGATTTTCACAATAAACTACAGACAAGTGTTGTCAGAAAAAGAAGACCCATAAACTCAGTTATTTATTGGTAAAAATAAATAACTTTTATTAACGCAACACAATTAAATGGAAATGTAAGTTTATTCGAACAACAGTAAAACATGAAAGAAGTGGGTGGGACTTCTCTGGAAGCAGTGTACAAAACCTGCAAGACAAAAAAGAAGCATAATTATGTGTGCCATGTCTAAGAGAAAAAGAAAGGTAGTGAGAATGAATGGAGGAAAGTGAGAATGGGGCAGAGAGCAAGTGGGTGGAAGGGAGAAGGGGAGGGAGAGTGAAAAGAACAGAGGGAGGAGGAGACAGAGCGCCGGCCTACTGCACCCAGCCCTCACTGTTCACCTTCCGTCACCCATGTGTCTGGGACGCTGGGGTCTGCGAGAAAGAGTGCGGTCCAGCAAGTCATTAAAATGAAACAGAGATATGAATGAGGCCAGAGATTACATTCTTATCTATGGCAACTTCGCTTGCCTGCACCTGTGCACCCAGGCTGCTGCACCCCAGCCCCTTTCTCCGCTCTGTGCTCAATTGCAGCTCCTGCGCACTGAGGCTTGACTGCTCACTTGCCACAACCGGTGTGTCCAAGGACGTGCCGTTGCAAGCTCCAACTCCGGGGTGCCACTATCAGGGTGGCCCAGCAGGTCTCCGGTCGGGGACAGTGTCTTGATACCACGGTGGAAGGCGTCAGAATGCCCAGGGCATCATCACGCTCTGAGCACCCGCTCCGCCCATTTTGGCTCCACCAACCCAGTGTCTGAAAAGGGAGAAAAAATATAATGTTGGAAACGTCTTGAGATAAATGAAGGTTTCTTTCAACGTTAATAGAGAACACCAGTTGAGTATTTACTCCAAACTGTTCCCACCCTTTAACACAGTTCTTAGAAAACAGCTCACTAGACAACCTTCACCTACAGTAAAATACAAAGGCTCATGTAGTCAAGTTGAGCCACAAAGATATATTCTTCCTGCTAATTTATATCTTTACAAAATTATGCCATCAGCAATATATTGGTTTCATGCAGATTGAATGAAGTCCACAAGCAATTTATTTTCATCAGTGACCAACCCTTTTGTAGGCAGAACTTTATGTCAAGCAGCAAATTTGCTCTCCACAAAATAGCAGTCTGGTTCTGAATAAGCAAACACCAATCACTCTTAAAGTGACACACTAATATAAACTTAATAAAAAATGTTTTTTGACATATACTTTAAAACAATAGAATCGTACAGATTTCTGGACTCCAATGTTTACCCTTACTTTCTTTCTTTATTTACAGTTTTATACAACTTGGACATAACAGCAACAGTTTTAAAATGAGGCCAGTTTTACAGGCAGTGTTCAGATTTCAAACATTTAGGGTTGCAGAACAAATTACAGAGCCATGTGCCACTGCATTGTGAAACAAGAATTTGCAATGCAATAGATCTCGCGTTTGCGAGAGTTTAAGCTATTGGGATTGTAAATGACAATGCCTTTTATTTATCTGTTTACAAAACCAACACATAGATAAAAGGTTTGTCATTTACAATGCCAATAGCTCAAACTCTTGAAAATGCGAGACCTATTGCATTGCGAATGCTTGTTAAACTGGCTTCTTGGACACACCGAGTGTAGTGGCCAGTGAGTGAGAGCCATGCATTAAACGTTGCACAGTGTAGTGCCAGAGACTGCCTTATTGGGTTATTCCTGCCCTCTGATTCTCTGCCCACAGTTCCCCTACTTTTTTTCCCCCACTTCGACCATAAGATACTAAGAATGGAGCATGGAAAGAGTTTAAAATGAAAAAAGAAGAAACAAAATTCCAAACAATGGTACGCAAAGGACCTATAAGTTAATTTACATTTTTTTATATGGTCCACAAGAAGTCTTTCGCAAACCGACTAGGCAAGACCTAACAAAGGCATATGCTGAAAACTAAACACGCAGGTGTAATACCATCATTGAAAGGTAAGAAATGCTATTGTGTCAAGAAACTTGAACAATTTTATGACCTCACTTAAGATAAATTATGCTACAGTAAACTATGTATCTAAGACACTTATGTTACAAAAAACAGAGGAGTCATCTGTTAAAAAAGTGACAATATTAACCAATTCAAGCATACTTAGGAATGTGGTAGCACCTCTAGCTGCATTCCCCAAATTTCCCATGATTTGCAGGAGTACGCCGAGTGCGCTTGAAGAGATATATTGTGCACGCTCTTGAGAGCAGCCCACAATCTTCCCTGTTCATATCTCTGCAAAATGTGCCCTGCCTTTAACAAAACATGTGTTGCGAGTCCTACCCCGCGAAGCCTGCCAGTACACCCCAAATCACAAGCATGTTCATAACAGAATATGTGCATTTTTAAAGTGCACGTTCACCCTAATGGGGTATCTTGGCACTGGATAACTCTCGCGTCCTGCCCTGCACGAGAACGCTGCCCACCAAGCCCATGGCGAACCTCTGGGAGACAGACCAGAGCTTCCAGGCACCGCCACTGTTACCCAAGGAGACAAAGACAGAATATGTAGCAAAACGAAGGTAAAACAAGGCGGAATGGATGGGGATTAGTGACTTGCCCAGAATCCCAGAACGGTGAGCCGACTCCGAGACTGCTGATGTCGTGCAGGGTCCCCGGGACTTCCGAGATGATCTGGAGCCGACGGGGAGGGAGCAAAAGTGAAAGTGTGCCATGCGCACATTGTGCTGAACGCGCCAGCCGTACACGTGCACATCGCCTGTCCGGGTGCGATGCCCATCTCCTGTACCCCTTCGCAAGCATAATCGACAACAATAGATCGCACAAGCGAGCAGCGCATGCGCTGCATCGCTAGGTGAGACCTAAAAATGGCATCACAGACAGGTCCTCAAGGCCTTCAGTTCCTTCAATGTTTCCTCAACAGAAGCCATACTTAACAAGGTCTAACATGGACAATGACTCCATGATCCATGTCTCAGCTAATATGGGCTAGCAATCACTCCAAAGTCTAATGAAATCTGTACACAACTGATTCAAAGCAACTTCAGTCTGTCAAAAGGTATCAGACTCTCTCTATCCTCTTAGATGATTTCAAGACATGCACACTCTCAGGGGTCAAGGTATATGTAACCTGATGAGCCACAATACAACACTGGAGCCGTCTCCTGCCAGACAGAATTGTCTTTAGTGCAGAACCACCAAGAGCTCCCTCTGGCGGACAAAATAACAACTACTTTCTTTCCTTGAAATGTACATTGACAAATCATACAAGAGTCTGTTATAAATGGAAAGAATGATTTCCAGCAATGTGTTAGGAGGCATTTTTTAACCTAAACCGCTTCCTGATAAATAATTCATGTGAACACGTTCAAGCTGGCAGTCCATTAAAACCCTTTAAAATGCCCCTTGCCAGTAAACGTGCCATTCAGTCTGGAAATCAAAGGAACAGATTCTGTACAAGTAGAAAGTGCACAATGAGATTCCAGTAGAAACTAATGGAAACCAGTTACGCGTAGTGAGAATCTAATTGCAATGTATTTTGAAATGCCAAAGACAGCCCTGGGTATAGATCCTAACTTCATGCTCACTGTCTGGGTCGGGGTATGTGTAGAGAACAGTGCTTCGCGATGAGGATGAGCCTCACTACAAAAATACTCTTCTAAGCATATCCATGTTTGTGGAAATGGGTATATTTTATGACCTCTGTAATCTCACAAAGTCTTTCTCCATATTTCATAATTGGACTATGTCCCCCTGTATGTCCAATGTATCATCAAGTGTGAAAAATCATTTATTGAGCACAGGCAGGTCTGTAGACCACCTATACACTTCAGCAGATCAACTTCTACCTGGTTCTGTACTACCTCTGTTTTTCAAAGCCTAGCATGGACTTGCTGGTTTCTTTGTTGTACCAGATCAGCTCTCACAGGAAATTTCACTACATTACATTATGTCACAGTCAAACAATACTCCTCTGGACAAATGTATTTGCGTCACTGGGAATCTTTAATCTCCAGCAATATTTTTCTTTGGCAGTTTACAGGAGTAGTATGACACGTGCCAGTATGTTTTGGTCTGGGCAGCACAATATTCTGAGGCAATTGTTGAGCCATTTGAAGCAAATTACATTTTTAATCACCCCATACAAACTAGGATGTAAGGACTTAAATGGCACCACCGGTCTTATTTTAGGTCATTTCAGTTTCTTGGCCACTACAGAACCATTTCACATTTCGCATGCATAAGTGAGTATTGTGTTGAAAAAGACAGAAAATCTTCATGCAAAAGTGGCAGGTGGTTCAGAAACCCAGATTTGCATATGTTAAGTGGAGTAGAGTTGAGTTGAAAGTTTCACTCACTATTGTAGAAATTAGACACATCTAATGCATTTTCTGCATTTGTTAGTAATATCTGAATGAGTAGGTTTGAGCCTTGCCGAGGAAATATTAGAGGGTTTCTCACCAAAATGTAATGAAATTGGGGTGATTACCCACAAACATTTGTTAGAAGTCACAAACATCTCCAATGCCTTGTCCACAGGTTTCTGCTCTTCTAAGCACAGAGCTGAATGATCAAGGGGTAGGCAAACCTTGATTTCATTTTATATGCCCCAGAGAAATGAAACACACTCTCTTTCATTTCTGGCCTCAAATACCAATGTGAGGTAAGGGCACATCATGCCCACAGCAGAGCATCATTTGCCTTGACTTATTTTGGAGGTTTGTAGAGTACATTACTTCAATTCAAGATGTAGGGACAAGAATATCTGTTCAATGGCAGAGGAAAACGCATAGACGATTCTGCCACATGGATCAATTTGAGCAGCACTGAACATAAATAAATGGACATTGAGTTAAATTAAAAATATTATTCCATTCAAGAAGCATTATTTTGTAATCATTCACAGCTCTGCTTTTCTGCCCCATTGAAACAGAAACAATATTTAATATAAGCCAACATCTTTGAGAAAGATAGAAAAACATGCATACCATTTTTTTACTAAATGTTGTTTCTATAATCTAATACATTAATATATGTCTGTTTAGAAAATTCCTATAAAGCTTTACTTGGCATTGTAAAATTACCAGGATTTCTAGTATTTTTTATAATCTGCTCTGTTAGCTGATATAGATTATAGAGTTTATGTGATCAGTGCTTAATTTACTATTGTCCATTTTACTGTTTTGAAATGAAGTAGTTCAAATCGTTCAGTAATTGTGAGTTTATATTGAATGTACAAAATAAGATTGAATGCTTCACCTTATCATTATATACTTATTTATGTAATCATTAAGCAGTTTTATTAAGTGCTGCGTGTTCCATAATTTTTACTTCATAGAGATTGATAGAGGAAAATCGAACTTGCTGGTCGGAGGGTAGGTTATGGTCCAATCAAGCAGGGTTAGGGAACTTTGTCTAAAATCCTTCACTAGAGACCCTCTTTTGTAGCCCTCTTTTCCAGAACTTCACATGGTTGGGTTCAGACCTCTTTTCTGGGTTTCAGTCTCTGGGTCCTTGCAGGTCTGAGATTGAGCAGATGATGAGCAAAGGACTTGTGTTGATATAATGAGATTGTATTTACTACAGCTATGTATGTCATTTCCCCCATTATTCTTTAAGGGCAATTATTCACATGGTGTTCCGTCAGTGGCATAAGAAATAACTTAATGTATTTACCATTTGCATATATTTTTAGACGTTTCATATAATAACATCCAAGAAACATCAACAACTGTTTTATTTGTTCAAAGTATAAATATTCATTATCAATAATAATTGACAAATTGACTATTTTACAGAACTAGCTGAAACCTCCTGCAAAGATGGTTAATTATTTCTGAATTCCAGAACCATTATGTTTTTTTCTATCAGTAAGAAGGTGCTCCATAAAGGGTTTAATTGTAAAAGCCTGACAGGTAGGCTAAGGCGAGAGAAAATTATGTATGTTGAAAGTCTAAAGATACTACTGGTAATAAATCACATATTGAGTCATTCTTAACGTTTTTATTGTTAAGAAGATACTGCACTTCAAATACAGTTTAACCAGAAATCCATTCTAGGTTTTTAAAAAGTGCTTAGACTGACACCCTTAGCTTTACCTAAATTGTCTATGGATTAGAGTATTTATCTATGGTTTTCCTATCTTGAGGGTCCATAAAAATTAAGATTGTATTAAAGACATGCATTCCCCTTTAATACCACTTTCCAAGCAGTAGCCACCATAGATTTTAGGACACTAATGGCCTGATGTATGAAAACTCTGAACGCAAAGCAGCCCAGTACAGATACAGTAATTGCCTTGCATTGCAACAGATGCACAAATCCATTGAAGACCAGAATGAGCTTTCGGTTTCATTTGAAGAATCCTGCCTAAGTAATTATAATGAGACTTAGGGTCTGATTCAGATCTCAGCGGACAGGTTACTCCATCACAACGGTGACAGATATCCCATCCGCCAATATATAAATCCCATAGAATATAAGGGGATTTATATGTCGGCGGACAGGACATCCATCACCGTAGCGACAGATTAACCATTCTGCCGAGATCAAAATCAGGTCCAAAGTTTCGTTTGTGAAGCCTATCGTAATGGCTGCGAAAACAAGGATGGAAGCCTACGAGGGGCAGCAGACCTCTATCCCTGCATTCACATGCACTGACTGTCTGTTATTATTGCAGCCCTTGTCCTTATAAGGAAAAGGGGCTGCAATTTAAAAATACAATTGACATTAGAAGACTGGCATTGGGAGACAACATGCAGTGGTCCCCTGTACTGATGTCTGCTTTCCAATGTCAGCAGCCCATGTTCATAAAATGAAAGCTGCTGAAAACACTCATAAATTCATTCAATGCAGAAGGAGGGGGCACCTTTTTCACATACCACCATCCTTCTGAATCAAAATGAGTCACAAAGTGCACACTGAGATTTGGAAATCCATTTCCAATTCTCAAAGGCACAATCTTTTTTGTTTAGTTTAATGTAGAAATAGGTAAAGGCCTAAAAGCTCTATTAACTGATAAAGAAATTAAAATTCCTAAAACCCTATCAACTCTGCATCTTAATTTATGTCAGTACTAAAGCAGCTAAAGCACGCAAACCATCACATATGGAAAGCCCAGTTCCTCCAGGCAGAATCTCAGAATTGTTACACATTTCTTTGGAAATGTAATGCAATGCCTAATGCAATATGCTAATGCTTGAATTTTTTTACCAGTAATCACATTACTCTGAGTCCTTCCCCTCGCTTTCCTTACTTACTACTTGAGGCAGTCCTGCCTCCCCAGACAGCCAATTGCCAATGCCAGTACAATACAAAAAGCCCCCTTCCCCTAAACTCCTCCTGTCTGTACCAAGCCTGCAATAGTGTTACAGTTGACTTGGAGAGCTGGCGGGAGGTAAGTAAGGGAAGCTAGGTGAAGGACTCAGAGTAATATGAATACTGGTAAGTTATTGAAGCATTACCCATCCTTTCCGTTCGCTTCCCTTGCTTGATACTTAAGATCTACCATGCACAGAGAAAAAACAGGACAACTATAGTGTGTATGCTTCATCATACAAAATGTAATCAGAAACACACAAGAACTTGCACAAGTGGTACGCTCTCCATTACTTCATAGAAGCTAAGACATGTGAACCAAAAACATCTTTCAATTCTATCTCATGGGTAATACTGTAGCACTTAATGAAAGTGGACAGAGAGGCCCAAATTGCCACCAGGGGAGGCTGGAATATTATAAAAGTGGTAGGGTGTACAGTTCAAATCCAAAATGAATGGTTATCTCAATGCAAATTTCCATGCAAAATGTAAAAAAAACAAAAAAAAATCATCTGTGTTTTAAATTAAATGGTGCTGGGCAAAGCACCAAATCATTGTCGGCTGCCTTTTCCGAAAACCTGCACTAGTAAATCAAAATCTATCGATGGCAACATGCATTGCCTATGAAACCAGGAGCGGTCATGATTGTATTGATTTTTTAAGTAAATGTCCTCTTACCAAGTGTCTCTGGAACTACAAAGTACCTATATATTGTGAAGTTGGTGAAAGAAGGCCTAGTCCCAGCTGCCATGCTAATAAAGACCTCAGGCCGTCTGGTAGCTGCGGGGCGGGGGGGTCATGAGAGCTTCAAAGATTTGCTCTTCGAGCAGTCATGAAGTGAGAGGAGCAGCTTCACTATAGCATACCAACGCAAACAGTTTTTTTACTCCTCAACGCGTCCAGTCCTCTGGCTCCGGGCTGGAATGAGCTACAAGACTCCTAACCCAAACATGACCCCTACAGCTCCCAAGATACACTGTAGTGAGAAAAGCTCCCAGGGCTAGGCTTGAGCAGCAAGAGATTAGACCCATGCTTGATAAAAAAGCAGTGCCCTCTAAGCTGAGACCACAGATTCCGTTAAAAAGGTAGGAGTGGAATGTATGCCCACAGACTGTGCTGCCTTCTTTCTTGTGTGGTGCCAATCTGTGCCCACATCCTTTATCTGACCTGCCCTGGGTGTTGCCCTGTGGGCTCATCAATCTGAGCCATATTTTATTGTGTAACTAGCAGATCAATCAATTAATCAATCAATCAGACCATTTATAGAGCGCACTACTCACCCGTGAGGGTCTCAAGGTGCTGGGGGGGAGGGTGCTGCTACTGCTCGAACAGCCAGGTCTTGAGAAGTCTCCTGAAGGTCAGCAGGTCCTGGGTCTGTCGTAGGCGGAGGGGGAGGGTGTTCCAAGTCTTGGCGGTGAGTTGGGAGAAGGATCTGCCGCCGGCAGTCGCTCGCCGGATGCAGGGGATGGTGACGAGGGTGAGGTCAGCGGAGCAAAGCTGGCGGTTTGGGTGTAGAAGGTGAGTCGTTCGTTGAGGTACGCTGGTCCGGCATTGTGGAGTGCTTTGTGAGCATGGGTGAGGAGCTTGAAGGTGATCCTCTTGTTGACGGGGAGCCAGTGCAGTCCTTTCAGGTGGGCTGTGATGTGGCTGTGGCAGAGGATTTCGAGGATGAGGCGTGCAGACGCGTTCTGTATGCGTTGTAGTCGTTTCTGGAGTTTGGCTAAGGTTCCCACGTAGAGGGCGTTGCCGTAGTCCAGCCTGCTGCTGACGAGGGCTTGGGTGACCGTCCTTCTCATTTAGGTGGGGATCCATCTGTAGATCTTGCAGAGCATGCGGAGGGTGTTGAAGCAGGAGGAGGAGACGGCGTTGACTTGCTGGGTCATAGACAGCGAAGAATCCAGGATGACCCCCAGGTTGCGTGCGTGGTCGGTGTGCATCATTGCAGTTCCCAGTGCGGCTGGCCACCATGAGTCATCCCAGGCGCAGGGGTTGGATCTGATGATGAGGACCTCCGTTTTGTCCGAGTTCAGTTTCAGGCGGCTGTTCTTCATCCATTCAGCGATGGCCTTCATACCTTCGTGGAGGTTGGTTTTGGCGGTGGTGGGGGCCTTGGTGAGGGAGAGGATGAGCAGGGCTCTGATGTCCTCGGTGGCGGCGATGAGGGCTGTTTCGGTGCTGTGGTTGCTGCGGAATCCGGATTGGGACGGGTCCAGGATGTTGTTCTCTTCGAGGAAGGAGGTCAGTTGCCTGTTGACAATCTTCTCAATTACTTTCGCCGGGAACGGGAGTAGGGAGATGAGCTGGAAGTTCTTGAGGTCCTTGGGGTTCGCCTTGGGTTTCTTGAGTAGGGCGTTGATCTCGGCGTATTTCCAGCTCTCCTTGAAGGTGATGGTCTCAAAGGAGTTGTTGATGATCTTGCGGAGATGGGGTGCGATGGTGGAGCTTGCTTTGTTGAAGATGTGGTGTGGGCAGGGGTCTGATGGTGAGCCCAAGGGGATGGTGTTCATGATTTTGATGGTGTCTTAGTTGTTGACGTGGGTCCAGTAAAGCAGGGGGTCGGTGTGGCTGGGGGGCAGTGAGTCTAAGGTGTCGGTATCTGTCAGTTAGGTCTGGTTGTTGAAGCTGTCATGGGTGTCTGCGATCTTGGAATGGAAGAAGGTGGCTAGGGAGTTGCAGAGGTCTTTCGATGGCAGGATGTCGTTGGAGTTGGCACTGGGGTTGGAGAATTCCTTCACGGTGTTGAAGAGCTCTTTGCTGTTGTGTGCGTTGTTGTCGATGCGTTCTTTGAAGTCGGTCCTTTTGGTGGTTCGGATGAGTTGGTGGTGTCTGCAGATGGCGCTCTTGTAGGCTGCGTTGCTGTCCGGAGGCTGTGCGTGGTGTCACTTCTTCTTGAGCCTACGGTAGGCCTGCTTGGAAGCCTGGAAGTCGGCGGTGAACCAGGTGGCCTTTCTGTCTGTGCATCTGTTAGAGGGTTTCTTGATTGGGGCGAAAGTGTTGGCGCAGTCGTCGATCCATTGCCTGAGGTTGCGGGAGGCCGTGTCGGTGGTGTCAGTAGGTGGGTTTCGGGCGAGGGTGGTGTTCAGCTGGTCTTCGGTGACTTTGCTCCAGTGGCGGAGGGGGGCCTGTTGATTGTGATGGTGCTCGGTGGGCTTCTCGAAGGTGAAGTGGATGCAGCGGTTGTCGGTCCAGTGGAGTTCGGTGGTGTGTCTGAAGATGACGTGGTTGCTGGCGGAGAAGATGGGGTTAAGTGTGTGTCCGGCGGAGTGGGTGTGAGTCGTGACGAGCTGTTTGCAAAGCAGAGTGCAAAGTTCTGCTGACTGCGGGGTGCTCAGAAAGTTAACCTCGTCTCTGTTCCCTGGCCAGGCTGGTGGCAGCCGCTCTGATGGTACAAGGGCACAAACCTGTGCCCCTTCCTCAGGGAGAGCATGGAAAACCCACCCATTCTCCAGAATGTTTTGTAACAAATTTGTTTATTGAAAACTAAACAATAATAGCAATCGCAGTTTTGTAGCATTTCATCCATATGTACCAAGAAGAACCCTCTAACTGTACCATTGTGTCCCTGGGCTTCACCCCTCCCTTGGCACCCCACCCAAACTCCCCAGAGACCCATCGACCTATAGCGCTCAAGCCAGTCCCTAATAAGTAGACCAGTCCTGATTGTAGCGATTTACTTTCCTATGGTCTGCTGACTCCACCATAGGCAACAGCAATCAGCGCACCAAGGCAGACTTTTGTAAAAGTGCTTGAACAGGTCATGCCCACTGCTTCTAACGTCACTTCACTAGTTTAGGGCTTGAGGTTGAGTAAAACCTTCTCTGGCACATGTACAGTAGCAACCACTCTGTCTTTCCTGATCCCTCTTCTAAATTGCACTGTCTCAACTGAATGGCCTGGTGACATCCCCAGAGCCTGAGCCAGCTCTCCTAACTAATCCTAATTCTACTCTCATGCTGTTACCCAGCATGAAAAGAGTGCAGAGATTGGTTGGAGCGGGCTGGCTCACCAGTCATACTAGCACTAGGGCCCTGTGCTGGCTATCCACCCGGCTGCATAACAGCTCAGGCTGGATACATTTCAACTGTGCATGTCAGGCTGGCCGTCGCAAGACAGCAGGCAAAAGTGACATGCGCAGTTTAAACTGGTGTAGCCAGGCACCCCTTCTCCTTGCTTCCTTTCTGCACTGCAGCAATGGCCCTGCCCCATAATGCCCTAATACTCGGTTCCGGCGGCTGGCAGAGCGGAAGATAAAATGGTCGCTTTTTATTCCTATTTTATTTTTCACTTTTTATGTGCCCACAGGAAGTGGGGATGCTCCTCTGCCCAAGTGAAGCAGCCACAGCTGATTGACATCCTACAGATCACCATTAAAGAGCCGCCCCCCCGGATTTCTGCCACAGAAGTGGGCATACCAGAAGTTGAGCTGCCCTGAATACTACTTTGAGAAGAGAAACCATCTGACAGTAGGAAATTGCAATAAGAGACCTGACCCAATAACTTAAGGAAGGCACAGCCAGTCTACAATCCCAACGGATAGATCCTAAATTAAGAAAAAAAACTGACGAATGGTAACATCCTGGTCTCAATGTAAAGGTGAATTAACCTTGTACAAAAAGAGGGAAGAGAACAAAAGACAACCTTATCTTCAAACGTCCTGCAAAAAGGGTGCTGGTAAGAGAGAGCTGCCAATTTCCCAGTCTTCAAAGTCTTCAAAGCTAAAGTTGTAAGGTCAATTTTATCCACAGAGTCAAAGGGGGGCAGGGGGTTTATATCTTCACAGAGCCAACAATAAATCCCAAGAAGGATACCAATGCAGAGTCTCAAGATGGAGATTCAGCAACCCCTTAAAGAATTTAGGAACCATCACATTTGGATTAATCAAATGAATCCTTTTTTTTTTTTTTCTATTTTGTTTGCAGTAGGTACATAATGACATCATAATACATCAAGAAACAAACCAGTACATAAATTTTAAACTTACAGTTGAAGCATCTTCTTCAAAAGCCTTTTGCCACCTCAGAGCAACAGGTAACAAATAAAATTCCTTCTTTCTATTCACTATACCCTGCTCTCCTCCCCACTCATTCTCTTGATCTTGCCTCCCTCCACCTTGTAATGGGAGCCCAAATACCTTTCCCGAAATCACCTGTTTTTCCCCCCTTCTGGGCGTACAACGCTATCTCTATATTATGTAAGCCAAGTAGTCTAGTAAGCCACATTTGAAATGAAGGAGCAGCTATATCTTTCCAGCCTGCAGAAATTAATAACCTAAGTACTGCAACGGAGATAAACACCAAGGCCTCCTCCGTTTCCCCCAGATTTAACCTATTATCGGTACCTAGTATCATAAGGGTGGTTGACAATAAGATTTTTTGGCCTAACAGCCCCTCCCAAAATTTTTCAATTTCCCTCTGTATTCCCTCCAAGGCCATACAATCGTTAAACATATGGAGCAAATCGGCCTGGCCTGTCTTGCATCTGGGACATCGATCATCTTCCCTTATCCCCCAAGAATATAATTTTGCAGGCGTATGGTATAAATTAAACAAGGTTTTATAGTGTTGCGCCTTCAAGTTAGAGGAGCGGAATATTTTCTTTTGTAAGAGAAGGGCATAGTCTAAATCAACGTCAGGGTTCCCCAGTTTCATAGCCAAAGAGGATTCTATTTTTTCCAGATCATCTTGTATTGAGCCAATAAATAAAGTATAGAAAACCTTAATCTTCTGACACCCCTTGACTAGCTGGTCCATAATGGGAGATTCATCTACCAGTAGAGTTCTAGGTCTTACAGCCTTCATCCAGCTTGTTAATCTTAAATACAGCAGCCAGTATTTACTAGAAATGCCAACACTGAGTTGTAATGACTCAAAATCCAAAATCTCCTCCCCGCTCATTAAATCCCTAACTGTCCTAATTCCCAAATTCCCCCATACCTGCAGATTTCTATCATCTGCCATCTGAGGGAATACCCTAGAATTATGGAGGTGAAGGTATCGATTTACTTTAGGGATACCTAAAAACTTTGACACTGCCCTCCAGACCCCCCAAGCCCCTACCAACACCTTAAAGCGGGCCTTTCTATAATACCTTCGATCTACTTCCCGCATAAGTAAACCTACCGCTTTACGGCCAATTAATAATTCAAATATTGAGGGGGGCATCTGAGTACCAAGATTCCCCTGGGCAGGTTTAGCCTCCGTCTGAAAGAGAATAGACATATGTACCAGCAAACATGACCAATGATAAAGCCTCAGATTCGGTAATGCCAGACCCCCCCTATCCCTGGGAAGAGATAATAAATTTGTAGAACGCCTGACTCGCCCATATTGCCAAACAAATTTTATGAAAATTGATTCCAGACCTTTAATTACTGTTTCATCTATTAGGAGGGGTATGGAACGGAATAAATAAAGAATTTTGGGGAACATAGTCATTTTTAGTACATTTACTCTTCCAATAAATGAAAGGTGTAGAACATCAATTCTTTTTAGCTCTGTTTCTATAGATTTGCTTAATGATCCGAAATTCTCAGCTACAGTTTTCATTGTTGCCGCATTAATTCTGACCCCCAAGTATGTCGCCGAGTCAACATATCTTTCATCAATTTTGCTGATATTTTCAGTACAGATGATTTGTGTTTTGGATTCATTCAGTAAGTATCCTGAATCTACACCAAAGTCCTTTGCCATTTGTACCAACTCAGGGAGTGCCTGATGCGGGTCCACTGTGGTCACCGCCAGGTCATCCGCATATGCCATAACCTTAGTTTCGTATCCCTGACACATCACTGGACTAATTCCCGGGCAACTGAGAATCTTTTGGATAAACGGGTCGATATATAACGCAAAAAGGATGGGGGAACAAGGGCAACCTTGACGTGTACCGCGATTTATTGTTATCAGATCAGATCTCTCACCCATAACCACTACTCTGGCGACTGGGTTGATATACATTGCTCTTAACGCTCTCATAAGTTTCTCACCAAATCCTCTTCCTGCCAAAATCCCCCAAAGAAAGTCCCAGACCACTCTATCAAAGGCCTTCTCTGCGTCGAGCAGGATCATGGCCATCCCGTCTCCCGCCGTGGACTGGGCATCAAACAGTGTTATGGCCCTCCTGATGTGATCCGTGGTGCCCCGTCCAGGAACAAACCCGTGTTGCCAAGGGGAGACGAGATCACCTATGACCCTGCCCAACCTCTTAGCCAGAATTTTAGAATAGAGTTTGGTATCAGCGTTTATTAACGAAATGGGACGGTAGGATCCAGGTTTTTCCTTTGGCTTCCCTTTCTTGTGAAAGACCACTATATTAGTTTCCCTCCAAGAATCTGGGACCGCCCCTGTATAAACTATACCATTAAATAAATCAAGCAGATATGGGGTAATGGCAGAAGCAAAGCATTTATATACCTCGAGCGGGATCCCGTCCGGGCCCGCTGCTTTGCCAGTAGGAAGCTCCTGCAAGGCATTTGCTAACTCACTCTCACTAATATCGTCCTCCAATTCCTCCCTGGCGGTGTTGTCAAGGCGTGGGCCGGTATCTAAATACTCATGGCCTCGTGGGCCTTTAACATTTTCCTCCCTATAGAGATCTTGGTAAAAGTTCTTGAACACCTGGAGGATGTCTTTAGCTTCCGTATACTCTTTCCCATTATCTTCTATCTTAATAATGTTATTTTTAACTCTTTCCTGTTTAATTTGCAGTGCCAATAATCTGCCGGCTTGCTCTCCAGTTTCATAACGTTGAATCCTGGTAGTTTTGAATTCACTCGTTGCCTTGAATGTAAAGGCCTTCTGTAGATCTGCTTTGGTTGCTACTAATTTCCTTTGGCTCTCTGAGCTATCCCTGCCTTGTACTATATCGGTGGTGTGTTGAACTTCGGCTTTTACGAGTTCCCGCATTAATCTTTCTATCTCACTCCTGTCTTCCCTTCTCAATCTTGCCGCACAGCTTATTAATTCGCCTCTAAGGGCGGCCTTAAATGCCTCCCATACGCAATTGCGTGAGGCGCTATATCTGTTAGCCGAAAAATATTCCTCGACCCATTCCCTAACATGTTCTAGAAATCTATCATCGAATAGTAATCTCCTTTCCAATGTCCACCTTGTTCGTACCCTTTCTAGCCCGTCCAGATTATAAGTTAAAACCAAAGGGTTGTGATCCGATAGTAACTTTGGGGATTTAGCGATTGTTATCCTACTTATTACGGAATCTGATATTAAAAAATAATCCAGCCTAAAATATCTCTGGTGGGGATTTGAAAAGTATGTATACCCTGGATCTTTATGTTCCTTTACCCCCCAAGCATCTAGGAGCCCGTGTGACCTGATTAAAGATGAGACTGCCCTAAAAACTTTGGGTTTTCGCCCTTTATAGATTGCATTCGGACCCCAATCTGCTGAAATATTCAGGTCACCACAAAAAATTATGGGGGTTAACCAAATAGCTAGCTCTATTTCTAGAAAGTCGAAAATCTCTGGATCATCATTGTTTGATCCATACACTACGCAGATTGTGAAGCCCTTTTCCAACTCGGCCAAAACCCATCTCCCATTTCCATCCACTTTAACCCGTCTGACTCCTCCCAAAGAAGCTCTAACCAAAACTGCAACCCCCCTAATAGTAGATGATTGCGTCGTGCATGCCACTAACTGATAACCTCTCACCGACATGAGATTCCTTTTGGCCCATGGGAGGTGCGTTTCTTGCATACACAAGACATCCAATCTATTGAACTTGAGAAAATGGGCTAAATTTTGACGTTTCCTACAATCGTTCAGTCCACCAATATTAACTGTACAAATCCTAATGTTCGCCATCCTGTGAGTCTACTTGAACGGCAAAAACTGTCTGAAGCTTCAACTTATACATTATCCTAAAGATCTTACCCCACCTATTAGACCCATAGTGTACCAAACTGCAAATTTTTCCCCCTTTTTCGCCTAAACCCCACCCCACTCCCAAACCCTCCCCTTCCAGCCCCTGACTGAATCCCCCCCCCTTCCAGCCCCTACCTACCGCCGTCAGTGAAGCGCTCAGACCTAGTCTGTGCACATGATGGACAGCGATGCCTGCGATGGAGACAGTTTGAGAAAAGCAAATACCTACTAGAACCCTTTTAATCTAAGAATAGACATATCCAGCAAGTATAAGAAAAATAAAAATAAAAACAAAAAACAATGAGGAGAAAAAAAAAAGAAAGGAGAAAGAAGCCTATTTTTAACTTTGCAAATTATATTCCGCTTAGATTCCCACTACCTTGCTCCCGAAGGGGAAAGGTGCAGATACATTTTAACACCTAATCCAGAGAGTGACTTATAGTCTAAAGACTAATTACTACCAGAGTCCAAATACTCCTTGGCTTTAATTTCCGAGTTGAAGTAGAGAGTCTTGCCATCATTGATTACTTTTAATTGTGCAGGGTTTATCACGAAGGCCTGCATTTTCTTGTCCCGGAACGGTTTGATCATCTCCCTTAATCTCCATCTTCGCTCGACAGTCGAATGGCAGTAGTCTGGGCGGACAAAAAACGAAATTCCTTCTCCAGCTCTCTTAGCGTCCGGTCTCGCCTTTTCGGCGATAGCCTGCCTTAAGATGAAGTTACCGAAAAATACAAGTACCGCTCTGGGTTTGTCTCCTTCCCTCGCGTTCTTTCGGATTTTAAAAGGGGTCCGGTGAACCCGCTGGATTTCAGTGGCCCAGTTCCAACTAGAAAGTTCTGGGAACGCTTGCTGGAATAGCTTGATGACATAAGCCCTTATATCCAATCCCTCGGCTCCCTCGGGAATCCCTAGAACCCTCAAATTATTTCTACGGAGCCTATTTTCTAACTCCTCGGTCTTCCATTGGAGATCGACCACCTGGTCACACTGGGCATCGACCTTGCGTATGGCTTCAGCGGCCTCGGCTTCTGAAGTTACCAGTCTCTCTTCCAGATTGGAAACTCTGTCCCCCGTATTTGCACAAGCCTTAGAAAGTTTCCTCACAACGCCCTGCATCTTTCTCATTGCCGCCTGGGCTTTTCTGTTGTCCTGGCGAGTCTCCTCTCTGTGTGCAATGATTTCTTGATGAATTGTCTCTAGGAGTATCCGGTTATTGTTTTCTTCTCCTGGGCTCCCCTGGGGAGGTAGAGCGTAGGATAAATCGCATCTAGCGTCAAGGCTCTGCGTCAGAGCTCTTGTTGCCAAAGGAGGCCTGACCGCTGTTACAGGGACATCTGATTCCAGGTTGCTGCCTGAGTCGACCTCAGATTCTGAGCTTATACTGACTTCATCATCCTCGGAGCACCCAGCTCCTTCTGAAGTTGAAAAGAAACACTCACTGGGGGCCTTCTCTTTCTCTTTCTCGCTACATTCTCCCCCCTGGTCAGGATCGGGCTCAGCACTGCAGGATCTCGTGCTCACGCCTGATACATCTTCCACTAGAGGCAGTGCGGATACCATTGCACCCACAGAAGAAGTCTCAGGACCAGTTTTATCAGCTTCTTTCTGCTCGAAGCTCTCTTTCTGTACAGTTTTAGTTCCCAGGGTTGGGTCGGTGTCGGTGTTCAGCGCTATATCCTCTTCCTGATCTACTGTGGAGGGTGATTCTCCTGTAAGAAGTCCAATTTCCAAGCCCCCAGTTTCACCTCCATTCGGCTGAAAGGAGCTTCCTACCTCCTGCCCTGCCACCTTTTTCTCTTTCTCCTTCCCCACCTCCTTACCGGCTTTTGGGAAGATATCTGCAATGGAGGTAGGGGGTGGCCGGACCTTAACCATGCTTTGTTGTAATTTTCGTCCCCTCTCAAGAAGAGCTTCTTTTCCCTCAATCTCGGCGCTGTTATTGACTCCACCGCCATCCTCCTTAGCCCCTTTCCTCCTTTGTGTCCCAGTCCTTGCTCCCGCTGCTGCCGTTTTTGGAGGCATTACCCTTCTTCGCCTATGGGCTGGCCGGTGCGAGAAATCCGGGACGCTAACAGCGCTCAACACCCAGCGGGGACTGACTCCGCACGTAATTCCGTTCTGTCTCGCTCGAAAGACCCAGCTCCGGGCTCCTCTGTCTAGGCTCCGCCTTCCAGCGCCTCCGATGCTTCCGATGCTTCCGCAGGCTTGACGCGGGGATGTGAGAGCGGACACCACCGCTGCTGCCGCTGCCTCTACCAAACGATGGAGACCTTGGAAACCTTGGATAATAGGGGACACCAGAAGTAGCTTCATTCCGGCCTCACGGCATCACGGCCAACGGGCTCTCTCTGTAAACGGTAAGCTTGTTAAACCGAGCTCGACTCCTCTGCCTCCATCGCTACACCGCTACGGCCGTTACACAGCCGCCATCTTGCTTCCCTAACAGTCAAATGAATCCAAGGATCTCTAAAAGCTCCAATAGAAGCCCATTATAGCTTTAGAGTAGATATTCTTAAACCCAGTGAGATCCCATCCTGCAAAAATGGGATAACCTGAAACAGGTCAGCTGTTGTCAAAAGAGGAAACCAATATAAGCAGGCCCATATCAGAGCAATCAGAAGTACCGTAACTCTTTCCCTATTGACTCTCAGAAGAAACCTCAAAAGTAGAAAGGGAGAAAAACATATAGAAGAGTGGGAGGCCAATGTTAGGTGAAGGTATCCAATGCTCATTGTAGATTCTTTTTTGTTCTGGAGCAGCATCTTTTTATCAGCACATTTGATTTGGTTGCCAAAAGATCTTCTATGGGCTATGCCCATCTTCTGACAATCTAGAGAAAAACTGATGGCTGCGAATAAAAGTGTGTTGATGAGGGAATGTTCCCGCTCAATGAGTCTGCCACAATATTCAGAGACCCTCCAATGTGAATTATGGAAAGAGATATGAGACTTCTCTGTGCCCAACGAAAAAGTCTGCACGAAATCTTCACTAGGGATGGACACCGTGTTTCTCCCTGTTTGTTGAGATATGCTTTGGTGGTTATATTACCTATCCTCACCAGAACCAGAACCCCTTTGCCTGAGATCTGAGGAGAGAAAGCTTTCAGAGCAAGCCGGATGACATCTGATTCCCTCCAGTTTGATGACCTCTTGCTCTGTTGAGGCGTCATACTGGATCCGATGATGATCTATCCAAATCCTCCACCCTGAGAGACTGGCATCCATGTAATGGTTAAGGGAGGCTGTGGAGAAAGTGGACTCCCCTTCAGAAGATTTGACAGAATAAGCTACCATTGCAAGTGATGTCTGACTATGTGAGATACAGAGATTCTCTGGTCAAGATTCAAAGAAAGAGGATTCTCCAGAGACACAATGTATCACACAAACTACTGAAGATAGAATCTTGCCCCTGGAACCACTGACATAGTAACAACCATGTTTCTCTGAACCTTAATACATGGGAAAATCATGGGATTTGTCTGTGCTAATAGATTGTGGCAACATTGAAGTTTTAATTATCTCGTCTGAGGAACAGTTAGTACTGCGCTGTCGACATGAAATTGTTCTCCTATGAAGACCGTGTTCTGAGATGGAACTGTCTCTGATATTTGCCAAATTATTACAAATCTGCGGCTTTGCAATAAAGCAAGGACTAACTGGGTATGAGAGTGGGCCATGACCTTTGATTGTACTGAAAAAAATGCCATGAAGGTGAAGCAAAGCAATTAGATGAAAAAGTGTAGAATTTAGCCAAAGGAGAGAGCTGCTACCTAGCAGTGTTGTCCACCTACTGCAAATCACAAATGTCTTTGAAACTCTACAGGGATAGGGACATGAAGATAGGCATCCTCCAAATCTGTTGTGGTGAGAAAATCACGCTTTGGAGGGGAACAAGAGGAACTATCCCTGATGGTAGGAAGGAAGGACCTGCTTTCTATCTTTAAACTCCTTCGTAACCATTTCATCCAATTTTTCGCCAAACAGCTTCTTGCCATCAAAGGGGATTTTTTAATAAAGATTTCGCCTCAGGATCCATTTTCCATTCCTACATATAAAGTTTATGCCGAGCAGCCACAGGAGTGAAGAAGCACTCAGAGCATCTGAAGAGACGTCGGCAAGATACTTTGCTTGCTGTTCCTTTGCCAAAGCAGATCAGTCAGTCTGAGTCGTTCTGAATTCCTGTTGCTAGCCCATCAAATTCTTTCATCAATTACTGTGCTGAGTAGGCTGCATAATTGTAGCCCTCAAAGAAAGATTTTGAGCTGAAAAACTCATTTCAAGGTGCTCTATATCTTTTTAGCAGTAGAATCTGTAGGTGAATAGTCCTGTGGATTCAAGGAGTTTCTAACAATGAGAGTAAACAAATTTGCATCAACTTCAAGAGTAAAAGACAGTGAATCATCGGAATCTTTATTAGTGTAGAGCTTTTGAAGAAAACAAGAAATTGACTGGCACTCAATCTGGCTCCTCATAGTCCTCAAAAATTAATGTATTCATTTTAGAATGGAGGGTATAGAAATTATAGGAGGTTTTGCGTACTGCAGAAATAACAAATCCTCATTATCCTAGCCTGTGAAGGGAAGAAACCCCAGATTGTGTCTGATGTTCCCAAGAATCTACAGCATCGCCTCATTCCCTGCACACTTTCCCGAAGAAGTAGTAGGTCTTTCTTCATCGGATGAGTCCTGTGCCACCTTATGCTTGGCCATCTTATGCTCCTTCTTCTTTTTAAGAGCCTGAGCCACCACATTATCAATCATTTTCTGCACCTCTTCTGCAGTGATTAAAGCATGTTCATCTGCTGGAGTCTTTGGCAATACAGGAGAGTGAATCCTCTGCCCTGGAATTTGACCCTCCTCCTCTAAAAAAGAGGAAATCAACCTCCTCTTAGCTCTATGTTTTCCTTCCATAGTGTCATCACCAACTGACACAGAGAGAGGAAAATTCCTCATGAAAGAACGTTGACTATACTCAAAAACTACCCAATAGAAAGGTCAGGTGTCCCTGAGTATCAATGAACAGAATGCCAATTCTGAATCATGATTTCAAAGTTTCACAATGCACTGTAAAGAATATACATATGGGGGGGGGAAAGACCAATGACCCAAAGGGCAACCTACCTTTCTCCCAATGATATGCCCTATCCATCATGCCAGGAAATGTGATCTCCACACTCCTTGGTCATCTGACACCGACTGACCCAGAAAGAGCACCCACAGCCACTTTGGGCTGGATGGACGATGTCACAACCTGGCAAAGAGGAGCACCAAAGGATCAGCCCTGCCATGCCCCAAAGCTGTGTCCTTGCTTGAAACCAAAAGGTGAAGAACTAACTCGCATACCCCTGCCATATGCAAATCAAAATGTTACAACATTTCAGATGCTTCCGGTACTCTTCGTCTAGATGGCTGGCTGTCTAGAAGGAAGACAAAAGGAACAAGAGAAGTTTGAGTGGGGACTTTTTATTCTGGATTGGTGTTGGCAATTGGCTGTCTGGGGAGGCTGGACTTCTCAAATAATAAGAAAGGAAAGTTTTGCTGGGATGATGGCTAATGTTTGTTTGCAGTCCTCACTTCATCAACACTACTCACAAATAACTTACAAATCTATATTTAGCAGTCTATGGTTTTCTTTTCTTAGCTGTATGACAACCTTAGAGAACTGTGTTGCTCTGACAGCCAGCTCTGCCAGTTCCACATTCGAAGGGGCTGTACTACAGGGACAAACATGAATAATGTAAGCGTATAACACAAGTGTGTTCCTTCTTGGTAGGCTCCAATCCAGCGCAGAAGTTAAAATTCCAGGTATCCAAAATGAAAAATTCAGTTTCTATGTGTGATATAATACAAAGATACATTTCTGGATCAGGGCAGGCCCTTATCCTTCTAGACCAGTGAAACTCAAAGTATGCCCTGAGGGCCACTTGCGGTCCTCTTGGCCTTTACATGCGGTGCCCCTGGTGAACAGCAAATGACCTGCTGTTTACTTGCTAAGCACTAATATTCAGAAACAATGTTAAATAAACAGGCACGCATTTACTTTGCAGGTTAAATGAAGTTATTAAGTAACTAGAGTGGTGTCCTGCACCACTTAACTTTAGTTAACCTGCAATAAATGCTTGCCCGTTTATTTAACATTCTTTTACACCTCCTTACTGAATCCTTGATTCACCCAGAACCCCTTCTGCCACGCTCATGGCATCAGTGCGGCCTCGGTCACACCACAGGCCACACTTTGTGGCCCATGGACAAATGTTTGAGAGTACCCATGTTTTAGACTGTCAGCAGCATTCAATGTCATTAACCATGCAATTATTCATGCCATCTTGCTACACTGGCTTTTTGTCAAGACTTGTTTATGATGAAGTATTTTAAGAGGTGAATATTCCAATGCTGGTGTGCTGGTACACCAATACTCCACTCTATGAAGCCAGAACTCTGGAAACTAAAATGAATACTAAAGCATTGTGGCTTTCCTAGGGGGAAATGGAGATAAGGGAAAGAGAAACACAGCACAACATGACCTGGTCCTTGTGAAACCCCTGGATTCTCAGGATTTGTCTGGTACTGCAGGAATACAGAATGATGCAGGATACATAAGCCAAACTATGACAGCATACATTAAACATAAGGAAAACATTTAGTAAATACAATAACTCAGCTGAGAAAGAGCATAGGTAAGTGTATATTGGGATTAATGAGTTTCATAAGATAGTGCAGTGTCTCTTACACACGTGTTCAAACTGTGACTGGACCCAAGAAAGACTTGAATATCCCTCTCAGATTCGTGAACATGGGCAACTATTCTGGGGTTGTATGATAGAATAACGCATGCAACTACCGAGCATGCCTTTACTTTGTTGTCAGTACAACACATGCGTCATTACCATGCATGCATTTACAACTAACATTTTTAGCATGCATATGGGTTTACCACGGATGCCTTTATCACGAAAACTTCATTGTAAAGGCATAGCTGGTAAAGAAATATGCATAATAAAAATTCATACAAGCACACACAATCTCTCACAGCTGAACACACAAACCATGCTGCTGTTACTTACCTTTGTTGTGGTTAAACGTCACTCTTTTCACTGGTCATCAACTCCCCACACCTCCAATTTCTCATCCTTCCATTGTCTCTGGTCTGCTCCATCCCTCCCACCCTCCTCCTGTCCATCGCCATGCTTGTTATTTCAGGGGGCAAGATGAACCTAAGGAGAAGATGGCTAGGGGTACTTCAGATTGCCCGATCACACAGTGGAAGTAGAATTAATCAACTTTGGGCTCTTCAGAAGTCACCAAAGATGGCAGTTGTGCCATCAGCCCGACCATGTCAGGGCCCAGCGATCGGTGGCCAACTTTGGGCCGGGCCCGCTGAGACTGTCGTGGGGCTCCAACTCCAAACAGAATGTGCCTCTGACCATTGAAGGCAGAGGGTGAGGCTGAGTGGCATTCTACTCAACCTGCTGGAGGACCTGGGCCACGTCTTCTAGGCCCAAGAGAACACCCTTTCGTGAAATGCCACAAGGGCCGGGGAGAACCAGCGAAAAAGCCTTGAATCAGCTGAATTGGATGCCCAGTGGGACCAGTGCGCACCACGGCAACCAGGCCCAGTCCAGCAGGTGAGGCATCCTTTCCTTTCCGACAGTTGGCCTGCCCGATTCTGTGCCGCCAAGCAGGTCCCGGCAGCCTACAATACATTTCCGCCTGAACTGCTCTGGGCACCGGTCCCTGGGTAGATGTGATTCTATCATTTTTGCAGTAAATGTGAAAGGAGAAGGAGCACAACTGCTGTGAAAGAAACCCCTCACCCACCTACCTAGTAGGTGGCATGCTTCATCATCGGGGCCCAACTGGATTGTCTAGCACAATCCAGCTGTGCTTCAACGCCTGGAATACAGCGGAGCAGGATCTTGAGCAGAAAGTGGCGTGCTATGTGAGATGTGTTTATAAGTTAAAAAAGTCTCTGGGAGATGCCCTATGGAAAAACTTTTATTATAAGGGTCCCAGGACTAATGTAAAAAAGTTATGCGGGATATATAATTAGGAATGTAATTTTCCTGATATCCCTTGTAAATAAGGTCAACTAGTTTCAGCCTTCTTGATGGTTCTAGAGGCTTTCGTCAGGACCAGATAAAAAAAGAAAGAGTGAATGGCCATATAAACAAGGTATAGGCCACGTGCAAATATCAGCACACACCCTAAAGTGTGCTGTGAGTGTGGTGGAAAGGTACTCACAGTATCTCCGTTTGAGATTACCTGAAAATGAAAAGTTAATTTAGTTATGGAGAGCAGTTGTGAATCATGCATTTATACTAGATGCATGCTCCTTTCAACTAAAGGCTAGTGATCTAGAGCCAATGACTTAGTGGGTGTGCACGAACGCTATAAAGGCTTGCGTGGCTACAACGTGCCCCAATGGTGTAAACATACACAGGGGATCCGTGAGTGAATAGATATCGTAATATTGGGGCACACAGTGCGCATAATCTTTATCCATTGTGTGCGTGCCTATGGCGCAATCATACACGTGTTGCACACACTCAGTGTGACTATGCAAGTCATGAAAAAAAACACAGGAGGCCAGTATGCTAAGCGGCCAAGTGTGCGTGCAGCATAGTAATTGTTTGTTAACATGGTGGCTTATATGGTGTCCAATAAATGTGGAGTTCAACAAACAGACACAAAAATGAATAAAAATGAAAGACAAACAACAGCTAAAGTGACAAACAACATGAAAAGCGGTCTCACTTGAATAGAGAGGTAGTTATGCCTCTGGGATTCGATCGCCGTGTGACTCTCCGCTTGACCTTAATGAAAAGGAAAGGTAATGGCGGGGAGACATGTTTGTGAAGCGCCTACCGGTATCGAGCAATACCCTAATAGGTTAAATCGGCGAAACTTTCTGGATCTAGACGGAAAAATTAGGTCGATCAACAATAGCCCATCCTTGCCTTGTACTCACAGTTGTAAGGGAGAAAAAGGTCCGAGGTACCTAGGACGGTGATCGGGTCCGCTTGTTCAGCACCGAAAAGAGAATGGGGAGTGGTTAAAAAAGGAAGAAGGCGGACAGGATGTCACGTGGTGCGGCTCTGAAAAGACTAGAGCGCCGTGTCTGCGGATGGTGCAGACGGAGCCTATGTGTAATGGAAATAGACGCGAATGAATGAATAGACAAAAATAGAAATAAAAGTTTTTTGTTACTAGATGTCTCGTGTTGAAGGTTCCTGATTAAAATAACACGAAAGTTAAATCAAAGACATGTAAAAAATATATATTTACGTCCCTCTCTGATGTGGCTGAACAGTGTTAGTAAATACCTGGCTGCATACGGAACCTGGTGGGGAGGGTCAGAGCTACGAGCCTCTAGGTGTATATAATATAATACTTGTGTGACTAAATGTGGGTCGATCTATGCCCGTGTGTTAAAAGAAATAAAAAAAGGATGGAGCGAGTTAAGAGGAAGGGTAATGGCTAACTCGTAGAACTGCGTTTTAAGTTCTTAGTGTGGGGTACTGTACATTGTGTACAGATCATAGGGTAAGGTGACAGTCTGCAAGGTCAGAAATGGATACGCAAGACTGAGCACGACATATGTGGCAGGCTAGTTAGAGAATGATCGGATGCAGTAGTTATTTTTGTTGTCATCATTATCGATGTATGCTGTTCCAGGGTACATTATCATTAAGTCCTGAGATGTGGGTTGAGAGTCTATAAACCCAGCGTTGTTCTTTTTCGAACAAACGTTCCTGGATGTCGGTTAGGTTTGGGTCAAGTTGTTCAATTATGACCCATGACATGTCGTTGGTGGTGTGCCCCTTGGCTAGATAGTGTTCTGTGAGTTTTGTCGTGCTGCGTTTGCAGCGGATGTTACTGCGGTGCTCGCAGATTCTGATTTTGACCTTTCTGGTGGTCATTCCGACGTATCGTAATTTGCAAGGGCATGTGATAAGGTAGATGACATTTGCCGAATTGCAGTTGGTATGTTTCATAATCGTCCAGACTTTGTCTTGTTCCAGATGTAGGGTTTTGGTGGATTGGGTAAGGTGGCAGATGCTACAATTGCCGCACGGGTAGTGGCCTGTTACTTCTGGTAGTCCCCATGCATTCAGTACTGTGCTCGGAGTACTCAGAGTCTTTTTCGGTCTGGTCGGCACTAGACTGTCTCTGAGGTTGTGTGACCTTTTGTAGGAGAATAGGGGTTTTTCCCATTGTAGCTTTCCCGAAGTTATAATTTTCCAATTATTTTGTATCAGTTTAGCTACTTGGTTTGAGATGGAATTGAAGGTAGTTACACATGTAAGTGGTATGGTAGTTGACAGGTTCGTCTTTGGTTCCAGTAGACCTTCACGGTTTTGATTTCTGGCTCTCTTTTGCGCTTTGTGAATGACTTTGTTGGGATATCCACGATTTTGGAGTTTTGTTGTCAATTCTTCTGATTGTTTTTTGAAATCTTTAAGTTCGCTGCAATTTCGGCGCAATCTGAGGTATTGACCAAATGGCAGATTGTCCCTCAGAGGCCTGGGGTGGAAGCTCTGGAAGTGTAAAAGAGAATTTTTGGCTGTTGGTTTAAAGTGGGTTTTAGTCAAGAGTATTCCATTTCGTGCTTCAATCTCCAAGTCTAAAAAGGTAATTTTGGTATTGCTTATGGTGTGAGTAAATCGTAGGTTTGGGTCAAGTGTGTTAATCCAGTTTAGGAATTCGTTGAGTCTTTGGTTGTCACTTGTCCATATTAAAAATACATCGTCGATGTACCTTTTGTAGAAAGTGATATCCTGAGAGTATATTGATTGAGGATTGAAGATATATAAATCTTCAAAATTGGACACGTACAGACCCGCTACACTAGGAGCGAAGGTGCTCCCCATAGATGTTCCGTACTGTTGGAGGAAGAGGGTGCCCTCATATTCAAAAAAATTGTCTTTAAGGGCTATTTCCGCACATTCCATTACAAATGACTTTGGGGTGTTATAATCCCAGATTGTTTTGTCGAGGGAGGTGCGGATGACCTCTAGGGTGTCATCTTGGGGTAGGCTGGTATAGAGGCTTTCTATGTCTAGACTAACAAGGATGGATGTAATAGGGTTGAACTCTAGGTTGTTAATTTGGTTCAGTAAGTCTTTAGTGTCTTTTAGGTAAGCTGGAGTCGACTGAACTATGGGTTGTAGATAGAAGTCGCAGAAGCGGGACAGGGGTTCAAGCAGTGAACCTATTCCGGAGACAATGGGTCTGCCCAGAGGTGGTGTTTTGTTTTTATGTATTTTTGGAATGGTGTAGAAATATGGAATGGTCTTGCCGCCTGAGGTAAGGAATGATGCTTCTTGTTTACTGATGTGGCCATTAGCTTCAGCTTCGTGAACCATGATGTCAATTTTGGTCTTAACTCTGTTTGTGGGATCTTCGTCCAGTATTTTATAGTTTTTTGGATCATCTAGGAGGCGTGTACATTCCAGATGGTAGGCGTTCCGGTTTTGAATGACTATCCCTCCACCTTTATCAGCTGGTTTAATGATAATGTCTCTGTTATTTTTGAGACTTTGGATGGCATTGAACTGTTGAGATGTAGTGTTGTTGAATACTTTGTTCTCATGAGTATTCTCTATGCCTTTGTATATCGCTTGTTCGAAGGCGATGAGTTCCGCTGGTGTTGTGTGGGGAGGTGGAGTGAAAGTTGATTTTAATTTGAGGGTGGTGTCGCCTTTTTCTTCTTGTTGTGACTCCTTAGTAGGTGAATTTTCAAAGAAAGCTTTGAGTTTAAGTTTGCGAAAAAATTCTGATAATTCGCAATGCAATTTAAATTTATCAAGTTTTGCTGTAGGTGAAAATCCAAGGCCTCTGTCCAGGACCTGTTCCTCTGCTGTTGTGAGGGTGTGATTTGATAGATTGGTTATTAGGCTCTGCTTGTGCTCGGCTGAGGTTCCTTTGTCCTGCTGCGTGTGTTGGCACTCGGTATAGTGATAAAGGTGGAGGGATAGTCATTCAAAACCGGAACGCCTACCATCTGGAATGTACACGCCTCCTAGATGATCCAAAAAACTATAAAATACTGGACGAAGATCCCACAAACAGAGTTAAGACCAAAATTGACATCATGGTTCACGAAGCTGAAGCTAATGGCCACATCAGTAAACAAGAAGCATCATTCCTTACCTCAGGCGGCAAGACCATTCCATATTTCTACACCATTCCAAAAATACATAAAAACAAAACACCACCTCCGGGCAGACCCATTGTCTCCGGAATAGGTTCACTGCTTGAACCCCTGTCCCGCTTCTGCGACTTCTATCTACAACCCATAGTTCAGTCGACTCCAGCTTACCTAAAAGACACTAAAGACTTACTGAACCAAATTAACAACCTAGAGTTCAACCCTATTACATCCATCCTTGTTAGTCTAGACATAGAAAGCCTCTATACCAGCCTACCCCAAGATGACACCCTAGAGGTCATCCGCACCTCCCTCGACAAAACAATCTGGGATTATAACACCCCAAAGTCATTTGTAATGGAATGTGCGGAAATAGCCCTTAAAGACAATTTTTTTGAATATGAGGGCACCCTCTTCCTCCAACAGTACGGAACATCTATGGGGAGCACCTTCGCTCCTAGTGTAGCGGGTCTGTACGTGTCCAATTTTGAAGATTTATATATCTTCAATCCTCAATCAATATACTCTCAGGATATCACTTTCTACAAAAGGTACATCGACGATGTATTTTTAATATGGACAAGTGACAACCAAAGACTCAACGAATTCCTAAACTGGATTAACACACTTGACCCAAACCTACGATTTACTCACACCATAAGCAATACCAAAATTACCTTTTTAGACTTGGAGATTGAAGCACGAAATGGAATACTCTTGACTAAAACCCACTTTAAACCAACAGCCAAAAATTCTCTTTTACACTTCCAGAGCTTCCACCCCAGGCCTCTGAGGGACAATCTGCCATTTGGTCAATACCTCAGATTGCGCCGAAATTGCAGCGAACTTAAAGATTTCAAAAAACAATCAGAAGAATTGACAACAAAACTCTAAAATCGTGGATATCCCAACAAAGTCATTCACAAAGCGCAAAAGAGAGCCAGAAATCAAAACCGTGAAGGTCTACTGGAACCAAAGGCGAACCTGTCAACTACCATACCACTTACATATGTAACTACCTTCAATTCCATCTCAAACCAAGTAGCTAAACTGATACAAAATAATTGGAAAATTATAACTTCGGGAAAGCTACAATGGGAAAAACCCCTATTCTCCTACAAAAGGTCACACAACCTCAGAGACAGTCTAGTGCCGACCAGACCGAAAAAGACTCTGAGTACTCCGAGCACAGTACTGAATGCATGGGGACTACCAGAAGTAACAGGCCACTACCCGTGCGGCAATTGTAGCATCTGCCACCTTACCCAATCCACCAAAACCCTACATCTGGAACAAGACAAAGTCTGGACGATTATGAAACATACCAACTGCAATTCGGCAAATGTCATCTACCTTATCACATGCCCTTGCAAATTACGATACGTCGGAATGACTACCAGAAAGGTCAAAATCAGAATCTGCGAGCACCGCAATAACATCCGCTGCAAACGCAGCACGACAAAACTCACAGAACACTATCTAGCCAAGGGGCACACCACCAACGACATGTCATGGGTCATAATTGAACAACTTGACCCAAACCTAACCGACATCCAGGAACGTTTGTTCGAAAAAGAACAACGCTGGGTTTATAGACTCTCAACCCACATCTCAGGACTTAATGATAATGTACCCTGGAACAGCATACATCGATAATGATGACAACAAAAATAACTACTGCATCCGATCATTCTCTAACTAGCCTGCCACATATGTCGTGCTCAGTCTTGCGTATCCATTTCTGACCTTGCAGACTGTCACCTTACCCTATGATCTGTACACAATGTACAGTACCCCACACTAAGAACTTAAAACGCAGTTCTACGAGTTAGCCATTACCCTTCCTCTTAACTCGCTCCATCCTTTTTTTATTTCTTTTAACACACGGGCATAGATCGACCCACATTTAGTCACACAAGTATTATATTATATACACCTAGAGGCACGTAGCTCTGACCCTCCCCACCAGGTTCCGTATGCAGCCAGGTATTTACTAACACTGTTCAGCCACATCAGAGAGGGACGTAAATATATATTTTTTACATGTCTTTGATTTAACTTTCGTGTTATTTTAATCAGGAACCTTCAACACGAGACATCTAGTAACAAAAAACTTTTATTTCTATTTTTGTCTATTCATTCATTCGCGTCTATTTCCATTACACATAGGCTCCGTCTGCACCATCCGCAGACACGGCGCTCTAGTCTTTTCAGAGCCGCACCACGTGACATCCTGTCCGCCTTCTTCCTTTTTTAACCACTCCCCATTCTCTTTTCGGTGCTGAACAAGCGGACCCGATCACCGTCCTAGGTACCTCGGACCTTTTTCTCCCTTACAACTGTGAGTACAAGGCAAGGATGGGCTATTGTTGATCGACCTAATTTTTCCGTCTAGATCCAGAAAGTTTCGCCGATTTAACCTATTAGGGTATTGCTCGATACCGGTAGGCGCTTCACAAACATGTCTCCCCGCCATTACCTTTCCTTTTCATTAAGGTCAAGCGGAGAGTCACACGGCGATCGAATCCCAGAGGCATAACTACCTCTCTATTCAAGTGAGACCGCTTTTCATGTTGTTTGTCACTTTAGCTGTTGTTTGTCTTTCATTTCTATTCATTTTTGTGTCTGTTTGTTGAACTCCACATTTATTGGACACCATATAAGCCACCATGTTAACAAACAATTACTATGCTGCACGCGCACTTGGCCGCTTAGCATACTGGCCTCCTGTGTTTTTTTTCATGACTTGCATAGTCACACTGAGTGTGTGCAACACGTGTATGATTGCGCCATAGGCACGCACACAATGGATAAAGATTATGCGCACTGTGTGCCCCAATATTACGATATCTATTCACTCACGGATCCCCTGTGTATGTTTACACCATTGGGGCACATTGTAGCCACGCAAGCCTTTATAGCGTTCGTGCACACCCACTAAGTCATTGGCTCTAGATCACTAGCCTTTAGTTGAAAGGAGCATGCATCTAGTATATATGCATGATTCACAACTGCTCTCCATAACTAAATTAACTTTTCATTTTCAGGTAATCTCAAACGGAGATACTGTGAGTACCTTTCCACCACACTCACAGCACACTTTAGGGTGTGTGCTGATATTTGCACGTGGCCTATACCTTGTTTATATGGCCATTCACTCTTTCTTTTTTTATCTGTTCCTGACGAAAGCCTCTAGAACCATCAAGAAGGCTGAAACTAGTTGACCTTATTTACAAGGGATATCAGGAAAATTACATTCCTAATTATATATCCCGCATAACTTTTTTACATTAGTCCTGGGACCCTTATAATAAAAGTTTTTCCATAGGGCATCTCCCAGAGACTTTTTTAACTTATAAACACATCTCACATAGCACGCCACTTTCTGCTCAAGATCCTGCTCCGCTGTATTCCAGGCGTTGAAGCACAGCTGGATTGTGCTAGACAATCCAGTTGGGCCCCGATGATGAAGCATGCCACCTACTAGGTAGGTGGGTGAGGGGTTTCTTTCACAGCAGTTGTGCTCCTTCTCCTTTCACGTTTACTGCAAAAATGACAGCAAAAAAAGTTTGCTTTGAATCATAAAAACTTGTCCATTTTGTTTTGTCAAATTTATTGGGGAAGAGGACAAGTTTTTCTTCTCCTCGCTCTCTTGTTGTTCCTATTTTTTATTTTTTTTATTTTTTTTTAGATGTGATTCTAGCCCTTGGGTGCCGAGGGCAGGGCACACACCTCGAAGGACGGTGGGAGCAGGAGTGATTCCTGGTTTCTGTTGTTTCCAGTGTGCCACAGAGTTACATTTACACATGTCAGTCTTAGTACGCAACTACAAAGCAGTCATAACCACGCAAGCCCAATTTCGTAGTAAAGGTATGTGTGGTAAAGGCATATTCGTGGTAATTGATTGGTAGCAATGGACATGCGTGGTAAAGGCATGTTCGTTGTAAAGAATGTGTGTTAAAGGTCATGCTTGGTTATGGCCGTGTTGTAATGCTGTTTCCCCATTTCTGGCTTCAAGGGAAAGGGTTTTGTGAAATTCTACAAGCTTCTCAGCAAGCATGAAAAGGGATAAAACTATAACAAAATACAAAACCGGGAGTAGAAGAAAACAACAAAAGTGCAACAACATGCACAGTATGTGATACTACAACGGTAAAAACCCATAGCCAAAGATGATGTTCCATCGTGCTACTGATACTTATCTTGCCCAGGAAGGAGTCACCCCTAATGCCTCTATGATTGCGATGCAGGAGATATGTGGTTGGCTCTTTTCCCAGAATAACCCCGAAATCCCTCCTTCTCAGCCCCATCCTCCAAATGAGCGCTCTTCACAGCCATTGCTTACCTCGCAAGCATGCGTCTGTTCCTAAAGGTACAAGACCCCTTCTTTGTATGCCTTACCTATTTACGTGTTTTGCGCCTTGTTTCCTCTGTGTCTTAATTGACACACTTTTATAGACATTCTATTCCTCTCCCTTTTTCAGCCTTTCTCGCTTGATATGTTTGCCTCACAGCCCACTTTGCAATGTCTACCTTTGTCTATAGGTGTCTTTAGTCAAGCCATACAGGTACTGTTTTGTGATAATATGTGGATAATACTCTCAGAGCTAAGATCCCAATTCTCAATTATATCGGGTTCATCTGTTGATCATTGTTCTATAGCCTTGTACAGATGGATTGGACAGAATTTTATGAAACTGAGGGGCATATTATCAAGAAACGGCGTTAAAATTATCGCCGCTTTAGCGGCAGAAAACTGCAGCTAAAGCGGCGATAATGGGCTTGATAATATGCCCTTGAGAATTCCCATAGAAGCTCATGTTCTGGTGTCAACATGGGCTTCTATTGGAATTCTCTGCGGCATATTATCAAGCCCATTATCGCCGCTTTAGCTGCAGTTTTCTGCCGCTAAAGCGGCGATAATTTTAACGCCGTGCTTGATAATATGCCCCTAAATTCTTAAGAACTTAAATGTTGTTGTCTTACCAGCTAATATTTTATATGGCCAAACTCATTAGGCACACTCACTCTAGCAATTGGATTAAGGTACCCGGCAGTCTTGATTGTTTCTCATTTCTTTGCTTGCGTCCCAACTTGCTGCAAGACCTGCCTTTTCTGTTCAAACTTTCTAGAGAAATGTCTCTCGAGCAAGAACAACATCTGCAAAACATGTTGACTTTAGTGGTGTCTTAATTGCAATATGATCACATTGAAGTATTTTAATCAAATATGAGAGTAGTGGTAACAAAGGAAGTGATAGAACGTCATGTTGTCCTGAAAATTGTAGGGGTGCATCATAATCACTGTTAGTCTGCACCCATATATTTAGGGGAAGCCATATTAACGTGAGCCTTAGAAATGTATTACTAAAATCTACTTATAATAGTGTGATTAGAAATGTAACTATGTCATTTATGAAGTGCAATGTCGTAGTAATTGCAAATGTATTTTAGTCAATGCATATTGATTGATTTTCGTGCAATGTGATGCATTAGGTTTAAACATGCACCATATTAAAGCCTGCACATTTAGTTTGCTTATTCATATATGAAGTGTAATAAAATCAATGCTTATAGTGTGATTTTAGAAGTGTGTGTTTAAATTGTGTAAAGGCCTAACCGCATATACGTTTTAAGAGAAAGGCCTGTTCGCTTCTTATGTTAGCTAAATATTGTAGGCCGAAAATGATTTTCCTTGGTAGGGCTTTGGGTTTCAGGGATGTTAGAAAATCTCAGAGAAGTGGAAAGTTTCTCGTTCCCATGTTTCTGTTGCAGGTGCAAGGGTATCTAGCTCGTTTAGAGAAACTAACCCTTTGTTTCAGGAGTTAGGATGGCCTGAGAAGCCAATATGGGAGTATACTGGAATGTAGGGATGATACTTTCGGCGGAGAAGGTGCCTGGGACCCATGGACGAGTAAGCCGTCATTGGAAGGGAGACACGTTTAACTGGAAAAGTACTGGAAGAAGACCTGGCTGAAGTGGTGTGCCGGAGGGCATGTTCTATGTTTTTGGGATTTTAAATTAGGGACAGTGCCCCATGGGTTGAACAGTTGAGGTTTAGATGGAAAGCTAGAAGGAGCATCTTAGAACGAGCTCTGACTAAGTGAGTGTACTTCTAAGGAAGACTTCACTTCTGGCACCTTTTTACTCTCTTGCCTGGGAAAATGCTAAGTAGAGATGTCACCTTAGAAATAGAGTAGGGATAGATTAACTGAGTTACTTTTTAGGTTAATGACTTCTAATATCGAGATTGGAGTGATTATTGCCTCCCTGATGCTTCTAGAGCTGACTATTCTTCTTATTCTGAGTCGAATGAGACTCCTGCGTAGGATATTTTTTGTATTAGTGCCCATTTATTTCCTTAACCTCGTGCTGAGGTGCTTGTATGTGCAATTATTTTTGGCTTTGTAATAAATCCCTAAAATTTGAGATTCGGAGTCAATGGTCCTTTAGAGTTCAAATTCTATTTTCTCTGACTATGTGTTAATATTGGATTTCCTCCCCTCTACACTATTTAGCAGATAAAAAGATCCTGGCGACCTGAGAGGATTCTTGGTGATGGTAAGGTAGATAAGAATCTGGTTATATCAGAAGCAAAATGCTTCAAAAGGCCAATAATGTGTAACCAACAGCATATACAAAACAATTTTACAAGATCTTTGTTGGTTTCAGCACATCAGTTTTTACTTGATACTAGGTTATCTTAATAAAAACTGAAGCACATACACCTATTTGACTGCTCGTATTGGCTTCTATTAGTTCTTATAAAGGTTAACCAAAACCAAAGTTCGTGCTCCTCAGCTTTGGAAGGGTTTATATCTTGGCATATTATCATATCTGCTGTCTGTGCTGAAAGTTAAAGTCTTGCTTCTTCACCATTTATTGCAGCAACTTGGATATTCCAGTGTCAATGCTAAGAAACTTTAGGATTCAGGAGTACCTTATGAAGTTCAAAAATACTTGTCATGATTGTGCCCTTATCTTTCCTAATGTGGTCATCATTTGCATATAGCAGTGATCTTTGGCATGCTGTGACTATCCCTGACAGTATATGCCAGCCATCGCTTCCTTACGGTGACTAACAACGTGATGGCTCCATTGCCAACAATAGGGTGGCCTTTTCGGGCATGATGGTGGTGATTCAAGGCGCGATGGTCATCTTTTCCGGTATTATGGTGATTTAACTGGGGTATATTTTGGTCAACTGTACTAATATGATGATGATTATTAGCATAGTATTGTTGGCTTAGTGTATCTTTTGTAATTAAGGTTTTAATGTTGATGTTAATGTATAATTTATATAAGAAATATCAAGATATTCATCTCACAGGAAGGCAATTAGTCTCTCGTGCCTTGGTTCGGACAGATTTCCTTTTCTCAACACTGGTTGAAATAAATAAACAACCATACCAAAGCCCTACCATCCAATAATTTTATTACATTCATTCATGCGTTTGAGCTAGTAAATAACTCTAATAGTGTGATTACCCAGTGTGGGGCATGTAGCGTGTGAGGTAAGATAAGAAAACCGGGCCCGATTCAGTTAGACTGCTTCTATCTAAGGGAGGTGTTAAATAGTGCTGCCCATCTCCATAGGCTTTCGTGCCTTTGAAGGAAGTTTCCAGTTGCCCTGCAATACCACACCTGTTCTATGTGTATGAAGGAAGCTTACACTGGCCGGCCCGCAGTGCCACACTTATGCCATGCCTTAGAAGCAAGCTTGCATCTGCCCTGAGTACTACACATGTTCCAGGTCTTGAAAGGAAACTTGCACTGGCCCTGCAGTAACACCCTTCTTCCATGTCTTGCAGGGAAGATTGTGATGCTCTTGGCCAGTGCTTTATGTCTTTTGCGTGTGACCCAAGGACCCCCTACACGCCTGCCCCCTGTGCTCTTTCTATTTCTATGTGTTTCCGGTCTCAGCTAAAGACTGATTTACCGGTCCTCCAGCCTCATGTTTTCTCAAAGGAAATGCATAATCTTGCTGAGAGAAAATGGGCTTTAAGTAAGCCCACTTCAGTTATTCATTAGACCGAGCGTCATTCACATATTAGTTCAGCCCTTCGGGACAGCAGACATACAGTTGGGCAGCGGATCAGCCCTCTTCAGCCATTGGCTTTGTTGCAAATGTTTGGCTCTGCCTAGTAGACAACCGCTGGTATTAAGGATGTCAGGTAGTCTGAGTAACAGTATTTTGCTTATTTACTTTGTGTTACTCTGGTCCCAGCAGCTCACCTGCCATTGCAGGCTTGAGCTAATTGAGTATTGAGAGTACCAACTGCTCCGCTGTCATTGGACCTCAACTTTCTTATGCATAGCGCAAGGCATCACTTCTACAAGCTTCAAAATCATGCCACCATGTTGAAACGGTATTCTGTATACTCAATAATTTTTCACTGTTCCAATTTGACAGACAAGTGCAAAGCTTTAGGCTTTTGTTTTTAATTTTTTATTGAAGCACTTGTCCCCCACATTTAGTTGGCGTATTTCTTTCTTTAATTCTATTTTTTTTTGTTTATTTTAGCATACGCTTGCACTACAAGGAAAAAACTACCTCCTTGTGTTTTGAAAGGCAAGTGGGACTTTAATTATATGCCAAGAATCTTCCTTACAACAGTCCATGAATATCAGACTCGCATAATCTGGAGTGCTGATCCAACTGTGACTCTTGGAGATTAGACAACCTCAGTGGACATTCAGGTTTCAATTTACTTAAAGATCTTTGGATTACACTAGTGAACCAATGTACCAGGTACTTAACCTGATCCTTATATGCCACAAGCTATCCACACTCTGCTCCTTCTTGTTGAGCAGCATACCTCTGTGTGGGTAGTGTGCTTGTGTAAGTGCATGATAGCCACCATGTTTTGTGAGTGCATTGTGAGGGAAGTGCCTGTGTGAATGCAGGATGAGCATTGTCTTTTGTAAGTATAGGGTAAGTGTTCTATAGGTTGAAAATTGTGTGAATGCAGAGTGAGGCCTATGCCTGTGTAAATGCAGCATGAGGGCTATGTCTATGTGAGGGCAACAACTTGAGTGTGGGCAGCATGCACTTGAAAAGGGCCAAGCCTATTGGCTTTGGTAATGCTTTTTAGGGTTATGGCTTTGGCTTGCACAAATGCAGAGCAGGGAGCGTAAATACAATAGTGTGTGTATAAGGGATGTTGAAAGTTTTGATGTGACGGATACAGACTATGTTGAAGGAGGCTGAGGAGCTTGCACTAGTGTAACGCCCTGAACGTCTCAGGATCGTTTAACAGACACGATAATGAGAACGCAACCACTTGTGAAGGTTTAGTTAGTTTAATGAAGGCAAAAATAATACAAGGAATAAACAAAGGTTATAGTCACTGGAATCCTCCAGGCTAAGTACGTTACCAGCCCACAGCACGGATGGTCCTAACCGTCCTCTGCATATACGCCGATCCCGGCGTATGCCAACAGAGGGCAGAAATGAAATGGCCGACAATGCCAATCGGTAGGCTGTGAGGGGCACGAAGAGTGTTGGGGAGAATCGAGGAGTCAGGGAAACACCCAGCCGGGGTCTCTACCTGAAGGGAGCAGCCGCTCAACCTCTTCCTCAGACTGCACCGGGACGCGGAGTCACCTCCTGGTGATGCGTCACCGATACCCCAATCACAAGCAAAGAAGACTGAACCGAGAGCAGCCGCTCGATCGATCCCGTGGACTTCCGAGTATGTAACGCGGCAAACACCTCCTGGTGTGCGTTACAGCTGGCAGTCCCTGTATCTCTGGTCGGGCTGGGAGTTACGACTCCAACCAGCAAAAGCGCCACTGCGCTTTGACTCAGCCGAGTCAAAAAGCGAAGCTCAATGGTTATCCGGTAGAGCTTCCGGGTCCTTCACAGGTGACGATGGGGCAAGACACGGCCCAGGGAGTAACGACTCGACCTACCTCCGTTCTTGCCTTACTGGAGCACCACTCCGGAACACTGCTCTTCACTAAGCAGGTACGTCGGTGTAAACACAATATCCGACAGCGTTGTACCTCCCGGTTCCTCCCTTTATAGGGCGTGTTTTCCTTGAGTTATGTAACAGCTCTCCTGTTTACATAAGGGCGTGTTTTCCTTGAGTTATGTAACAGCTCTCCTGTTTACATAAGGGCGTGTTTTCCTTGAGTTATGTAACAGCTCTCCTGTTTACATAACCTCTCAACCGCTAAGCATCCTGGGAGATGTAGTCCGTTTTCGCTGGTTACCGTTTTCCTCCCCTCGCATGACAGGAATTCTTGACAACTAGGGCCCATGGCAACCTAGCTACGCCACTGGTTAGTTTCCTGCCCAAACTAAATCATCCCTAAAGCGCCTCCTTTTACTTTGGCTTGGAAACATGATTCCAAAAAGGGTGGGACTTAAACATTTAATAAGTTACTGTATTTTCCCCACACAAAGTTTGGCAGGTAAAATGTGCAAAATTCGAAGTTGTGCTGCTTAGTGCAGGAGAGAATATACAGCAGTTAAACATTATTCTCCTTTCTCTGGTGCAGAACTTGGAATGGTGAGGCAATACAACTCCTGGTAAAAGAAAAGTCTTAAATATGTGACACAAAAAAATCATATTCACAATATCGAGTACAAAAATATTTGGAAGGTGTTTATATATAGTTGAGTGTAGGTTTACTAAACTCCTCATATGGGTTCTTTAATTTTAGAAATATCTTCAAAGCACGTCGATGTGAAGTTATGAATACTCAACATATACTTGTCTATATATACTTAACTTCACAATATGTTGGTAGTTGATTTTCTGTCTATGATATTTTTGTAGCACAATATATGTTTGCGTTTGATATTCGGACAGACGACCAAATACTGAACCATGCTGTCTCCCAAGTGACCTGCACACATAACAGCCTGTGAGAATGATGGCTTGCAGAATTTGAGCCAGCCATTTCCTTGTCTTTATTTGGATAACATGATTGTGGATACAGATTCTCAGGTGCAATAGTATTCAGCTGTCCACCCTGCACCATTATATGACCATTTGAAGAACAGACCAAGTTAATTAGTATGGGTGTTTACGAAATTGTAACATTGTCAAAAAGTGCGTTCATTGATACAGTGCCAGATGTCTGGGGTTTGTTTCCACAGTGGATATTAAAGGGACAAGAAGTCGAATTCTACAGGAAGCGAGCCAAGTGATGCGCGTGCGCAGAGCCTCTGCTCGGAGTCATTAAAGGCTTCAGATGCAGCACCTTTTCGCAATCATTAATATGGTACTTTAAAGGATTCATTAGTCTATAGTCACAACAATTACTTCACAAGGCAAGCTTTATTCTTCTCCGACAATTCCGAATAATTTCAGAGGTTATTAAAATGCATTTCTTGGTAATCAGCAAATTTGATGACAGGGTTGTTGATGTTCAGTTACTTGACTGTTCATATCCTTGGCAAGATGCCTGCATAGTCATCAAGCGTCTCTTGCGATAGTGAAGCGAAACATGGCATGAAAGGCCAGATCCGACTTCAGTTTTCCCTTTCTCATCCTAGGTTTGTACCGAAGGGCGGCTTATCTTGGAGTTCACCTTTGATGACCTGATGAGAATAAAGACATGGCACTTTACCATCAGACAGTACCGAGAATTAATCCCTCGCAGCATCCTCGCCATGCACGTAAGTAACCTCTCGCCACGTGGCTTTGTGGATAGTTTCTAGTTATGAATTTCCTTTTCGAGAAATAGAGCACAATGGACAACTTATATTATTAACTTTGTATTTTTAACAGTAAGCCTCTTTCAGACTCTTTGTTGGATTTACAGATGTAATTTCTAATTTCTCACTAAAAAAAAATGATGCAGCCCATAATTTGATGCAATATGTAGAGCTAGGCTACCAGGAAATGACATATCTAATCTGCAAAAATGTAATACACTGTGTTTGAGGAGTGGATAATGAAGGTTCTTTATTGGTGGTTGACTGAGAGACAGTGTATGTATTGATATTTCAACCAATATTCCATTCAATTGCTACTAAAGCGTGGAACTGCTGCCATTACACCTAGGAGCCTTCTCCTCGGTTCTTGAGTTCCACAAGAAGACGAAGACCTGGTTTTTCGAGTAGCCCCGGTAGGCGCTAGGTTTGGCTAGACTCACACCTGATCACAGCCAAGATACCCTCCCAGGCGACAGTGCACTCTACAAATAATGCATAACAAATTAATTTAGCATAGCATCACTAAATGTAGCATAACATAACACAAATCTAGTTAGGAAGTGTGGAGGGCTGGTACATGGTCCAGTCATTCTTTCAATGACTGTGGCCATTCGTCCCCTATCATGTCTTGTTCACTGTAGCTTGATATCCAAAAAACAAATACAAAACTCTATGTTATATTAACCTACAGTTATCATTCTCTTAATCAAATTTTACTGACTGCCTAAACTAGGATACAGTCCTTTATACACAACACAGATGAACTCACACAGAAAACTAAGGTTTTAAATATAAAAGGAAATGAACATGATGTGATCTTATGAGAAAACACAATAAATTAAGAAAATACTGTGCACAGAATACAAATTCATAAATAGGTTCAGAATCATATATAGTACACAACCCACATGAGACACAGTAGTAAGGCATCTCCAACAAGGTTTGTCAAGTTTTCATTGCCTCTACATCTATCCTGCTAAAAATATAATCTAATCATTGCCTGACGCCAAAGAATGACCTAGATGCTGGATATTGTTCACCCATTGAGCTAAAATAAAATGATCAAGAAAGGCTTCCAGGAAATGGTGTGACCCAGAATTAGTCTACATTAAAAGAATAGGTCAAAATTTGTCAGTGTAGAAAACCTCGTCCTACAACTGGGAAAACACTTTACAATCTCATCAGAGGCAAAACAACAGTGCAATTCGAAAGGCTAAGAAAGGTTGTTATGACTCTCAAATTAGTTGTAGGAGAGTAGGATCTGCTTCACATGTTTACCCCCACTTTTTGCTTGTGTATCACTGTTTTTCGACTTTAGTCTGGCTCGGACCCTGCTATTCAGGGCACCAGCCTAGCTGCTTCCTCTCTAAATTGATTGCATGTACTTTAGGTACAACACAGATTGGATCCTGAGGTACCTTTGTGAGTCCCTAGTATATGTGTACTATGTACCCAGGGCATAGGTACCCCAGAGGCCTACCAGGGGCTGAAGCATGTATTATGCCACCCCTGGAAAGCCACCCAAAATGACACCACAGGTCTGCTACTGCACCCTGGGTAAGGTGGTGCATGCACCCCTTACTGAGGTATAGATTCACTATACCTCACCTATCACTGCACATACAAACCTATCAGTCACTCCTATGGCAGGCCTTAACAATCCTGAAGGCAGAGTGCTTGGTTATATGTAAGGGTGTGTCCAGGCATGAGCTGAGCCCCTCTGCAGCCTTCGGAAACTCTTCTCCGGGGTTGTCAGTGGTGCAGCCTGACCGTAAACTCTTAAGTGCATTATATCTTAAACGGTTAATGCTAACTTTGAACTGGCTGCATGGAAACATGTCGTGTTTGGTGTCAAACAACTTGGAATCATACCCCACATCAGTTCTTGACGTGAGGATATGATCCCACCCTGATAGAGGGAGAGACATGGCAGTACTGGTATACCCGGTAGAAATCTAACAGAGCCCTGGCATCACAAAATGGATGCTGCAGCCACAGACATAGGTCTGGCCTCCTGCTGCTGACCGAAACTCTGGCAGGAGAGGCCTGGATAATAGGTTTCCTGTCACAGGGAGGTGAAACCACCTCCCAGACAGGATTATGTGTATTGGGGCTGGATGGGAGAACTCTCAGAGTGCTTTGAAGTCCTGCACTGGGGGCACAGTTGGTGTCCCTGTGCATAGTCCAGCTCAAACCGGTTCAGGGGCTTCCAGCCCCTGCTCTGGCGCGAAACTGGACAAAGGAAATGGGTGTAGCCACCCCTCTTTCCATACCCTCCCATAGGTGGGTCCCCAGAGATAGTCCAGCCCCTTCCTGAGGTATAAGTAAGGAACCTCTGTAACCAGAACTTTAGATATCCCTGGACGAAACTCTGAAGCTGAATCCTGGAACTTCAATGCTCTACTAACGAGCAGAGGACTGAAGAAATCTCCTTTGGGGTCAAGGAGTGACTCCCCTGCTTGGCAGGCACCAACGAAGCATTTTACCGGTCTGCATTTCCGAAGCTTCCGCCGGACTCCGAAGTATTTTCTGCCCAAGAAGAGGATTTCTAGACATCTCAGAGGCCGACCCGAGTCTCCAGCAAAGCTGAGACCCGCAGCCCTTGTGAGTAGCGTGGAATCGGAACTCCTGGTCACCGTGCACTTTTGCAAGTGCATTGACTTCTCGATGTCTCTTGAAGTCGTGCTTGGGGTTACTTGTAGCCTCCACCTCGAGCAAAAGATCCACTGAAGATTGTTGGCCTCGTCTCCCCAAGTGACCCTTGGGCCACCATTTTGTGTTTCCTCTCGAGGTCCCTTCGCGATCCCTGGTCCGTCAACTGGTGGGTCCCTGAGGGAGTAACTTCGATTTTCCTTGGGCTTCCCTGGTTGCTCCAGACGTGCCCAACCAAGTGGTGAGTCCCTCAGACCTTGCTGGTCTGCACCGAAGCATCTTTCTCCTTTCTACGTGAATTGCTGTTGCCAAGGCTTGTTGTGTCCAATCTGGGCACTGATACTGCAGCACTTGACATCCTTTGTGGGACAGCTCGAATCCAGCTCCTGGTCATCCTCGACACCTCCTGGTCCTCGTGGCTGAAGAGTCAAGCTTCACCTTCTTCACCTGAAACACCCGACATCGGTGGGCATCCACCTATCGTCCTCCTGGTCACTGGCAAGTGACCCAGACTCTGTCCCCTCTGCTTTCAGGTTCTTCTCACCTTCGATCCAGGCTTGTATCTCTTTGAACACTTCGCATCTTCCCGGCAGCAGCACTTCTTTGCCAGCTCCCATTGAAATCGACGACGCGACCCAACACCATTTGACACCTAAGCACCCGGCTTCCCTGGGTGAGGTAACACAAGTACTCCGGTGCTCCCGTGGGTGTTGACCCTAGAACTTCCTAAGTCCCAAAGGGTTTGGTCCTAGTTCGTTTCTGAGTGTCCATAATCTTTAAAAATCTAACCGCGACTTTCCCCATAGAAGCTAACAGGAGCTCGCGGCTGTGTTCACACACTGCACACGGCCCCCGTGGGTCCCCTGTGTCACTACCTTGGGTTGTTCCTTGGGATCCCAGCGATTCTACAGGCTCTAGGCCTTGTGTCTAGTTAAGTTGTTTTAGTATATGGTTTGGCTCGAACTTATGTGTTTTGACCTCTAGCCTCATAAAGAGACTAGAAGGGTGTGTTTAGAAATAAATACATATATTTTATATATATGGTGTGATTGTCTTTCATTTAGCCACTCAAGAGATTATAGACTGGTAAAACAAGCTGCTTTACATTCCTTCAAGACTTAGCCTGAAGGCTTCTCTCCATAGCTACCACTAGGATAGCTTTCAATAAATGTTGTCTTATAACCAATAAGCAGTTGTTTGGACTGGTACAGGGTGCCCACTATAGCTAGTGGACAGCACATACCAGGACAACTTCTCACATTAGTCTGACATCTAACAAAACTAGAGAGCTTTTCAAAATAATTAGAGAAGTAACAGAGTTGGACGCTCTGAAAAAGTCTTGATCGCATCAGACCACCATCGTAGGAACCTCATGACTTCTTTTCAAAACAACATTTTTAAGATCCTAGCCAATATTTCCAAAAGAACACTGTCATTATCCGGAAACCTGTTTTATCCACCTCACATGAAATGTCCATATACATCTGAGCAGCGAAGAAATCAATACAAAAAAGCATCTCTCTTAAAAATAAAACACAAAAACTATAGATGAAGAAGAATTATATCTATTTGACCGCCTCAAAGACTAAACTCCTCAGCATCAGAGTTTCCTCAAAGCATAGTATGCCATTTACCTGGCCTACGGAAACAGGGGAAACACATTACTGGCACAAGCAATAAAGAACCTTGGGACGTAGTTTGTTGAAAACTGACACATCAGTTGGCTAACAAATCATTGAAGTGTTCAAGAAATCAATTACTACCTAAAGATACTAAAAAGACTGTGGGTCAGATTTACAAGAACTGACGCATCTCTGCATAAATGAGCAGAGATGCGTCAGTTACTTTGCGTCATGCAAAAAATCCTTGCGCCACCATGGATGCATCACATTTACAGTGCGGCACACCGTGGCACAAGGATTGACAGATGCGTGACACATCTGTTGGCGTAAAGGCAACGCATTGCTGGAGCATGTCGCAAGCACAACGCAACTCCAGCAATACTCAGGAATGCCTATTCCTATTATGCTGTGTCACTCCTTACATCTGCTTCATGCAGGTGTAAGGTTTTGACGCAGTGACGTCGTAGAAGTGACACAAGATTTCACTGCATCACTTTTACTAGGCTTTCTTAAGTCGAAACGCCCCCCCTGCATACATTATACCTGATGCAGGTATAATGTAGTGCAGGGCTTTCCAACGTGATGCATCTCCCTAGATGCATCACGTTGTAAAAGTGACACAACGGCGGCGTAAAAGTGTCACAAGGGGCTTGTAAATCTGTCCCTTAGTCTTTTGGTCCATGATACTTATCACATTGATTTAAGCACAGCTTTAGTGTTATTGAAACTTAACTATTGTGAATATCATCTATGCAGAACACCACAAGAAACAGATTATAGAATTACAGACTCAAGCAGCCAGGATCTGCTTTCTTTGAAATTATATAGTTACATTATTTCAGCTCTCAAACAACTACGTTCTCTCAAATGGCACAAAGGATTACATTCATTTGAAAGTACAGACGGGAAAAGGTCCTAAATACGTCCATGCTCTGGTTTTTTTCTACACACTGAACCACAACTTGAAATCCAGCAAGGCTAACATGACCACTCAATCCAGATTCAACTCCAAGACGCATAGGAAGATTTATACATATCCAGTCAGCAGAGCCTTGGAACTTGCTCTAACCTGACCAGAGGAACCTCACAAATCTAACATTGTTCAAGACAAAACTGTAACATCAGCTTCCCATTCTTCATCAAAATGACCGGGGGTACCTCCATCGCCCTAGAAATAGAAATAGGCACAGAGCCCCATGGAATTTTGAACGACTACTAATGAACACACACCTGAACTTAACCTTCAGGATGTTCAGATTTACCTGGCAAAGAAATTGGTACATAGTTTCAAAGGCCTCTTTTCCATGACAGCAGTGCTTCAAAGGGACTTCCGTCCCAAGCCAACACTTTACAAAACAAACCAATTATAATGGATTTGTCAGAGATTATATAAAACTTTCTCTGGACACACTATCAGAGTGACCAATGATATCCTATGCAGTAAAATTGTTACAGCCAAGCAATGCTGGAGAACATTAAACACAACAATAGAGTTGATCCACAGGATAATTCCTTTCAGTTTTAAACAGTACCATGACCTAATCTTTTGGGAAGGATCACTTATTCCACCTCACATTGGTGGATCACTTATTCCACCTCACATTGCCGAAGTAAACCGCATGCCCATCAATAATCATGTTTATGTGCTTCTACGTTTCACCTAGGTGTTGATAAAGCATCAATCGTGTCTTCAAATGACTTATGTGGAGTCCTAGAAATAGGATCTGTGAACATTTACCATCACATCTGGAACTTACATTCTTTTAAGCGGATTTTCTACAACCAAATCTTTGAAAAATATTTGGAAGCTCTTGGAAGGGGAATTGTGTTTAAAATGTGATCAAGAACAAAATACAAAAAATGTGGGTATTCACATACACTGTAAATTACTTTTTTCTACAATAAATGTATTTATAACAATATTGACAAAAATCTTGGAGCATGGCTGATATTGAACCTGAATGCATATTTAGAGGTGTATGCAAAGGGATTTCTTTCCAGAAAAATAATTTTCACATGTTGAAAAACCCCCAAATGCAATGCATATTTATTCAACCCTAAAACTATAGTGAAGTAGCAGTATCTCTGAAAATCTGCAAATTCTGTAAACTTCTCAGCATACTAAAGGGATTTTTTACCCTTCCATAGAATGAGTTGACTGAATCTACTAAAAATATAATTACATTATATCGGATCACTTGCCAATTTTATTGTCTTATTCCTCAGGCCTCCCGGGAAGGAGACGTACTTTCCCGATCCATCCCGGGTACATGAAGGTCCCAGGCGTAAGAAAAGCATTACATAAAACGACGAAACACTATTTCCAGGAGAACATGCAGTCTGTCTCCTCGCCCATCGTCCTATGGGAGGCCTATAAAGCAGTGCTACGCGGACAGGCCATCGCAGTAATCACAGCCCATAAACGGGACTCGACACATCAAGTTCTTAAGCTAGAGGAAACAGTGGCCACGGCAGAAAGAGAACACGCCAGAGACCCCACTGATGCCAACACGCACACACGCAACCTCGCTCAACAAGCATACAGAGACTATCTTGAGGAGACAGCCAGGATACATCTCACAAAACACAACATACAATATACGAAAATGGGGATAAAGCGGGCAAATTGCTAGCATGGCTCGACAAAAAAGAGAAAGCCAGCCGTTGGGTGGCACGGTTTACACTGCCCTCCGGGGTGGTTGTGACGAACCCTGATGACATAGTGATGGCCTTTGCAAATCACTATGAGCAGGTGTACACCTCTGCGGTGGAGACTACCGCTGAGGATAATTTAACATTCCTGAAAGATATACACCTTCCAAGACTGACATCGGAAGAAGCACTGGCACTAGAAAAAGATCTCTCAGTAGAGGAGGTCGCCCTGGCTGTTAACGGCCTGCAGTCCGGGAAAGCGTTGGGGCCCAATGAGATTCCGGTGGAGTTGTTCAAACAGGAGGCGGATACGGTGGTGCCGCACTTGCTGAAAATGTATCAAGCCAGTCTGAAAGAAGGCAAACTTCCCCGTGACCTAAGGGTCGCAACACTGGTCACGATACTGAAGCCCGGGAAGCCTCCACACGAGTGTACCTCCTACAGACCTATCTCCCTCCTTAACGTGGAAGCCAAGGTACTGGCAAAAATATTAGCGACCCGCATACAGCCCCATTTGCGAACACTTGTCCACCCGGACCAGTCAGGCTTTATGCCAGGGCGAAACACTGCAATGAATCTTAGACGATTGCACGGCATAATGGCCAGCGGCCCCTACATCCACGAAGACGCAGTTATTATCTCGCTGGACGCGACTATGGCCTTCGACCGAATGGAGTGGCCCTTTCTCTTCGCAGTGCTCGCGAAGTTTGGTTTCGTGCCCAAATTTTGCTCATGTGTGCGGTTGCTATATACAGAACCTCTGGCGCAAGTGGTGGTGAATGGCCGACTCTCGAGAGACTTTGTATTGGGGCGAGGAACGAGACAAGGGTGTCCTCTTTCCCCACTGCTCTTCGCCCTAGCACTGGAGCCGTTGGCGGCATGGGTAAGACGGGATCCAGTTATATCGGGACTAGGATGGACGGAGAACTGGGATGACCGTATCTCACTATACGCGGACGATATCTTAGTATACTTGACACGGCCGGAGCGTTCCATAGGTAGCCTACTTGCAATCTGCGAATCCTATGGTAGATTCTCAGGTTACTCGATCAACTGGGCAAAATCAGTTCTTTACGTCCTACACGGGACCACACCACGACTCCCTAAGGGTGTGGCAATATCGGTGGCGAGGGAGAGTTTCAAGTACCTCGGCATAAACATCACGCCTGATCCAGCGTTATTCCTTGAACGCAACCTGCTTCCGCCCTTGAAAAGACTAAAGAGCAACGTCAAGCACTGGCACTCCCTTCCGCTGACGTTGCTGGGGAGAGCGCCATTGTTCAAAATGATGGCTCTACCTCGTTTCCTTTACGCGCTGCAGAACGCGCCCACGGTGGTCTCAGAATCGTACTTTAAATCGGTCGAGGCAGAGGTGGGCTGTCTGTTGTGGGAGGGTAAACCTCACAGAATAGCTTTCTGTAAACTGGTGCAGAGTTGGTATGATGGGGGAATTGCTTTGCCCAACATACGTCTCTATTACTGGGCCTCCCAGCTCATTATAGTCAATCAATGGCTACACATGCCGCAAGACGACCCAGCTTTACGAATGGACAGGCACCTGTTGGGACTAAAGGGAGTCCTCCACGCCCTATACGATAAATCCAAGAAGCATAAACTGACGGGTCCCACAGCACACACCATTCAGGTTTGGCACATGGCACAGAGAAGGTTGGGATGGGAGGAGGTGATTACGCAGCAGACGCCGTTGTGGGTCTCCCCTAAGATAGGTATGCTACACTTAAGTAAAGAATTTGCGGGGTGGGACCTCATAGGCATATCCAGGGCCGGCGACCTCTGGAAGAAAGGGGAGATGATATCTTTCGAGACGCTGCAGACAGAGTTTCAGATGACGAGGACAGAGCATTTTAGATTTTTGCAAATACAACATGCAATGAAGAGAGCCATACCTAGCGGGACTAAACTACCCGAATCCTCCCCGCTTGAGGATCGTTTACTTACAGACCACTTAACAAAGAAAGCTATATCATTGACATACCGTAAGCTGGTGAACCATCAAAAAGACCCTACAGAGATCCTTAAAAGGAACTGGGAGGTAGAGGTGGGAGCAATGGACGAACATGAATGGCGGGAGGCGCTTGCGTCTCCGCGGGGGGTGGCGGTCCCATCAAAACTAAAGCTGGTGCAACTTAAAATACTACATCGAGTATATTACACGAGACCCACACTTCACAAAATAGGTAGGGCACTAACTCCGTTCTGCCTACGGGGATGCGGCCTGCATGGCACCTTCTATCACACCATATGGGAATGTCCTGACATCGCCCTATACTGGAGGGAGGTTATGGCAACAGTCTCCCGGGTAACCGGGCATGATGTCCCCCCGGAGCCACGGATGTGTCTGCTGAATGTGTGGGATGCCACGGATCTTAATCGCGCCGACCAATCCTGGGTGGCCCTCGGTCTGGCACTAGCAAAAAGGACTATTGCACAACAGTGGGGGGCGCAGTTAGCCCCCTCCCACACGAGGTGGTGCCAGGATCTAGACGGGGCCATGTCGGCGGAGGGGGTGATGTGTAGCAGCAGGGGGTGCCCCCGTAGATGGCAGCGGATTTGGGGAAAATGGAACACATTCAGGGGTAATATATGTGAACCCCCTCGGTCAGCCTCAGAGTCCGAGCTGAGCGAATAAAGGATAGGTAACACTGCACTATAGGGGAGGTCATGACAAGAGTACGGGAGGAAAGATGGGAAAGACAGTGGGATGTGTAAACATGTTAGTCGCAAGAACATAAATACAGTTAAGAGTGTTGTAAGATGATACATTTGATAACGAAATGTGTTGTGAGGACGAAGCCTGTACTGCTAAAGGTGTACATTTCTTTCAATAAAAATTTTAAATAAAAAAAAAAAACCAATGGGAAGATTACAGGGGGATTGGGGTGGGTATTGTTCAGCTAGGCGGGATGGGCTCTGGGATTGGGTGATTCTGACTATTACTACTGAGTGGGTCTTGATTAATAAAATGTATACTCAAATGATACTGTGCGCAACCCATTGTAAGCATATGACCATGTATATTAAAGCTGACTACTGTTTAATAAAAAGAAGTTAAAAAAAATATATAATTACACTTTTAAATTCATATGCAACATATTAACCGAATTTCATCATGTCAAAAGTAGTTATTCTTCTTAAGTACAGTCTACGTTCTCAGAGGAACCACTTAAATGAAGAAATCTTCTGTGCTCATGGTGACCTGTGGAATTTATCCCATTCTGGGACGATTATGGGTTGGGTGTTACGTACCCATATTTCTCAAGAGTCTTCCCTCACCCCGTTAAAATAGGCCCTCTCTGAAGGGTCACCCCAAACATTTTGCCTTCCTCCTCCTCTTTTTCTAACCTGTTTTTTGTTGGCTTAAGGACTCTGAGCACTTTACCACTGGTAACCAGTGCTAACGTGCATGTGCTCTCTTCTCCAAACATGGTAGCCTTGTCTAGTACCCAATTGGCATATTTAATTTACTTATAAGTCCCTAGTAAAGTGCACTACATGTGCTCAGGGCCTGTAAATTAGATGCTACTGGTGGGCCTGCAGCACTGATTGTGCCACCCACTTAAATAGCCCCTTAACCATGTCTCAAGCCTGTCACTGAGGAGCCTGTTTGGGCAGTTTTAAACTGCCATGTCAACCTGACAAGTTAAACATCTTTCCAGGCCTAAACCTTCCCTTTTTAGGCCTCGCTGAGTCAGCGCGCAAGCGCTGTCCGGAGAGACTTTAGTAAGGGCTTTAAAAAATGCTACCGCCGGCTACAGCTTGCAATGCATGTGCACGGGCGCGCGCTTCAGCAGAGGCACCATATGGCATGATTACTGCTGCGCGCGCACCACTCGCACACATGCACTGCAAGCTGTGGCCGGCGGTAGCATTTTTAGCTTGCTAATCGCGGCACCGGTGCTTTACTTTTGACATTAAAAGTAAAGCACCGGTGCCGCGATTATAGCAAAAGTAAAAAAATAGAAACAAACATCTATTTCTTTACCTTTGCTATAATCGCGGCACCCGCGCATTACTTTTAATGTTGAAAGTAACGCGCCGGTGCCGCGATTATAGCAAAAGTAAAGAAATAGAAACAAACATCTATTTCTTTACTTTTGCTATAATCGCGGCACCCGCGCTTTACTTTTAATGTTAAAAGTAAAGCACCGGTGCCACGATTAGAAAGAAAACAAGCATTGACATAGCCAATAGGTCTCGCCTTTGGGACCTCATAAGTGTTTAGTCATGCAACAGTTGCATAACTAAATACTTATAAGGTCCCAAAAGCGAGACCTATTGGCTATGCCAATGCTTGTGATAGTTTTATATTGTTCTAAAGTTATTGAATGGTGACACAATGTTATTACACAAAACAAATACAATTTTCGGACAGCCCCCCGTTCACCCTCGCCCACTCGTGCTCTCACGTATTTTCTCCCCCTGTTGTCGTGACAGTCTCAAAAAAATAACTGTAAGTTTCAAAAACTTCAATGGGTGACACACACACTATACAAACTACAGATAACAAATACGTTTATTGGTAAATTATAAAGAAATGGCACTTGAAGCGCGACTTTTCTTCCATCGCCTCCTCAGGGGTAGTAAGCGCTATATAAATGCAAATACAATCACAATCTCCTCACATATTCCCCCACTCCAGTTAAGAGCAGGCTCTGCCCACGAACACAAGCTCTGGCAGCACTGGGCCCCAAGCCCCCTCCCCCACCCGGGCTTGCCTCAGTTTCTTATGTTGCTGCTACGGTCCGTGGAGAGTTCTTGTAAAGATAAGGCGATCGCATGTTCCGATAAGGTTCAGATTGGAGATGAGTCAGCAGCCTAGATAACTACAAAATAACTGTTCCGAAGAGACCAAGAAACCAACTCCAGAGCTCCTAAATCTAATTTAGTACTGAGCGAAGTCATTAACCGGGAGAGGACATGCTTTCAAGTCAGGTTAAGGCTTTCGCAGCCCAGGGCTGGCCGGAAAATGTCACGCTGACAATTACATTAAACCCTGAATAAAGCACAGACGTGGTTATTGTTTGCGTTGCAGCAGGTGCTCAACCCGCTGAGCTAGCTTATTAGCTGATGTAAGGGAGGGCAGTAAAGGGCTGGCAGCTTCTATACACGGGCCCCGCTCTGACAGAGGCCTGGTTGTATGTTTCTGAAAGTGTGGCTGTTTCCTACGCTTCCGCATCACAACACGCTTCAGTGCGGCTAAAAGTTCACCACAACATGATTGTAGCGCTAGCGCCCCTCTGAAACTCACTACTACACAACCAACGCCTACCACACAGGCAACAATAAGCGCCTACTCTACCAGCCAAGCACAACAAACACACAGCCTCTATCGTCACCTGAAAAGCGCTCAGGACGTGAACATTTGTATGAAGCGCTATACCAATTCTATCTTGCATTGCCCCATAAGCACAATATGCGCTAAATCAACCCCCTCTAGGCGCTGCAGTGAATATGAGGGTCGCTTGTGAATAGTGCTTGATGGAAACCACTAGTGGGGTAAACCTGCCAATCAGAGGGCCTTACTCCTTGCATAGGGGTTGGAAGCGGACTTGCAAATCAGTGTCCGCACAATCTGTGAACTCATTCGAAAGGCCTCCATCAAGTGATACAGACTGTCTATTCATTTACAATCTGGTTTTAATCGAAAAACCTAGAAAAAGAGTAAAGAGTTGTAAAAATAAAACAAGCAGGGAATTAGGGAAAGGGGAAGAAAACACATTGTGAAACTTCAGGCCCTAGTCCCAGATATGTGGGTATCCAGGTTTACAGGTTACAATGTCCCTTTCACAGAAAACAACTTTTTCACAGATGGCAAAAGAGGGCATTACCACCAGATTGTTAGGACTTATTCGAGGAAGAATAAGAAAAATAGTTATTTACATACTAAAATACACTGTGCAGATCAAAATGAGCCTGCAATAGTCAGAATACCCGGTTTACAGTTATGAAAAATGGGATACAAAATAAACAAGCATTGGCATAGCCAATAGGTCTCGCCTTTGGGACCTTATAAGTGTTTAGCCATGCAACAGTTGATGGTGTTGTACCAATGATATTGTGCTGCATAACTAAATACTTATAAGGTCCCAAAGGCGAGACCTATTGGCTATGCCAATGCTTGTTATACTTAAATGCCGCTCCTAAGGTAGGCCCTGTTTAACCCACAGGGCATGGTGAAATGCATTTAAAAGGCAGGACATGTACTTTTAGTTTTACATGCCCTGGTATTGAAAAATTCCCAGATTCGTTTTCACTACTGCAAGCCTTATCCCTTCCATAGGATAACATTGGGATTACCTTATTATATCTTTTAAGTGTAATTCCCAATTGTGAGGAGATAGATTTTTCAAGTTTGGTGTCTCTGGACTCACAATTTAAAATCACAAATTATGGTGAAGTTGGACTTTAAATAGCAGTTCTGAAAATACCACTTTTAGAAAGTTGGCGTTTTCTTACTTATGTCTCAGGCCCGCTACTGAGAAGCCTGTGTGGGCAGTTTTAAACTGCTGTGTTGACCTGGCAAGTTAAACCTCTTTCCAGGCCTAAACCTTCCCATTTTATGCCTATACGTCACTCCTATGATAGGTCCTGTTTAACCCACAGGGCATGGTGAAATGCATTTAAAAGGCAGGACATGTACTTTTAAGTTTTACATGCCCCGTTAGTGAAAAACTCCCAAATTCGTTTTTCACCACTGCACACTTATCTCTTCCATAGGATAACATTGGGATTACCTTATTATATCTTTTAGGTGTCATTCCCAATTGTGAGGAGATGGACTTTTCAAGTTTGGTGTCTCTGGACTCACAATTTAAAATCACAAATTATGGTGAAGTCGGACTTTAAATTGCAGTTCTGAAAATACCACTTTTAGAAAGTTGGCATTTTCTTACTTTAGCCATTTTGCACCTGCTGTCTGTCTCTTTTCAGTATAGGTTGGGTGAAAGCTGGGCTTTGTGTATTCCCTTTAGACAGCCATATACAAAGAGAGCTTAGGTGTGCCTTGATGCACCGTACTGGGAGATGGGAGGGAAGAGCTTGGCACAGCCTCACACTTACACCTGAATAGGCTGTGTCCTATTCACACACAAAGGGCCGCATACCCTCCTGTAGTGAGACTGGAGCCAGGTCAGGAAGAGAGGACCTCTATCCACTTCAAAGCCTTCTTTGAAGTCTCCTGCACTTCAAAGGCACAACTGAATATAAGTACTGGACCTCTGACACCATGACTTTAAAACACTTCTGGACCTGTGAAGACTCTGCCAGAAAGAAGAACTGCTGTGCTGCTGAAAGGACTGAGACTCTGCTGGTCTGCTGCTTTGCTGAACTTCTGCCTTGCTATGCTACCCAGCTGCCTGCTGTTCTCCTGCCTGGGTGAGATGGACTGGACCTGCATCACTTGAATGCAGAGGGACTCCAAGAGCTTGCTGGCTTGCCTCCTGATTTGAAGTCTCAGGGACATAAATTACTTCCATCTTACCTGCCTCTGCACCTGGACTCTGTCATCTGTCAGTCTCCCCTGCCAAGTAGTGCCACCCCAGTCCTGGACCACTGGAAGTGAGGCCTACGGTGCTTCTTCAAGGTAACCCACAAATTCTCATCGGAACTGGCGTATTTTCACCGTTGCAGGCATCAGAACCGGTGCATCTGTGCCTTTGCGTAGATTGGAATCAACACATCCTCATCATTGCGTGGAACGGACCTGGTGCATCACCTTCAGAACCAGCGCATCATCCTTGGAACCGTCACATTCTCTGCTGTAAGAGCAGTAGCAACGCATTCGGAACCAGTGCATCGCACTCGGAACCAACGTATCACCGCCACTGCGTGGAGAAAATCTATGCATCTCGTGCACTGATTGGCTCGACACCGACGCATCCCTTTTGCTGCAACTCGCATCTTGTTCGACGGCGACGCAGCCAAGGTCAAGGTACTTTTGTTCAGCGGGCCTAACTGAGTCGCTGTATCCAGTCTGTGCTCCATCGCGGTCGGTCTGAACTTTTCACTTTGTGCTGGTCCATCGCGACTCAATATCCCAAATAAGCGCTTATTGCTTCTGAGCACTATTTTATAGTTGATTTTCTTTTAATTCATAGCTTCGACTACTACTTATTAGATTTTTGCCATTTTGATCTTATCTTATTTATAAAACTATTCTCTATTTTATCACCTAGTGTGAAGGCTTTGCTTGCTCACAGTTAAACTCGCTTTACAAAAAGTGGTTAAATTGAAAGTGGAGGCGAGGAACAGTATCCACCCCCCCCTATAGGCGTGAACACGCCAAGAAATCCTAACTGGAATTTTGGAGAGGGAAGGACGGACATGTCCCTTGGAGGGACTAATGCTCCAAGACTCCACATTGGAAAAGCAGACGCCGGCCAGGGCTTGAGGGAAAGGCTGCCTGAACTTGGAAGCAATAAACTGAAATGCACGTAAAAGGGAACACATTGCAATATAATGTGAGAGCTCCTGAGAGACAGCAACAGCAAACGCAATTGCGACAGCAAAATGTCTAACGCTGTCAGAGAGGCGTAGTCAGTGCACGCTACATAGAACCAAGGGATTCAATGGGATTCAAGCGAACAGTAACCAAAGTAAACCAATAATAACTTAATGACATATGCTTTTACCATTCATGCCCTTACAACAAAATGCTTATTGTAAAGGCATCTGTGGTAAAGGCATATTCGTTGTAAAATCCTGTGTTGTGAAGGCTTGTGTTGTAAAGGCTTGTGTTGTAAAGTCGCATTCGTGGCAAAGCCTTCGTTATAAAGGCATATGTACTTCACCTTTCATTGTAAAGGCTGTTTCCTGGTAAATGTTGGCGTTAATTTCCTGGAACAGGGAAAACTGTGCAGAATTTCACCTGGTTAAATTGGGTCCACACAGTTATTTCCCAAACTGGGAAAATCAACCAATAATTGCTACTTTTCTCTTCCTTCCTCTACTCTGTTTACCCCCCTCCAACCAGTCCCGGACAGAACCCCTCTCACCACCCACCGCACAGCTCACATTTGCCACCTGTTCAGTGTAGGTGGTAAATGTGAGCACTAATAACTTGGAACAGGGAAAACCTTGCAGAAATTCATCTGGTAAATGTGATGACTAATATCTTAGAACACGGGAATCCATGAATAATTTCAGCTGGTAAAACCAGGTCCACACAGTTATTCCACAAACTGGGGAACTGACCCATAAACACACTGTACTGTTGCAGCATTACTGCATGATAACACAATTTTCATATGCAGGGTTTGGACCCCGTCTGAACCCTAAAACCCATAATCATGGCCTATATATCTCCACTTGGAGTACAGTCACAAAATGGTGGTACATAGCCAATACCCTTATTACAGGTCTACTGGAAATGGTGGTGTGCAAGTCACCCTAGATTAGGCATACAATTCACCACTATTTCTGGTTTCATAAACATAAATCTATGATGGAATCACTAGCAGTGAGGAAGGATGCGCCACTAGCATCCATCACACTGAAGCTAAGGTTGTGGTGTAGAACAATGTGTGGATAAGAATCCCTCTGATTTCTGATGGAATTCCCACTACTACTGTCTTCTAAACAGGGGTTAGTTCACTTTGGATTTGAGTCATTAGTTATTGCCAAATATTGGTTAATTTTTATTACAAATACTCTGAAACTGTTTGGATCCATGAAAAGATTTTTACTCATGGTGTGTCCTCTGTCGTGAGAATGTGTGAAGATATATAGCCAGGAAACCTCTAAGGGATGGCAATAAGAACTACAGAGAAAATCATCCAGGAGTGAATGACTGGAGGAAAAGATGAGTCTTCGGTTGTTTTTGGAATGAAATTAGGCTCCTTGTGAAGATGTGGAGGAGGAGAATCGATCCCATAGGGGTTAGTCCTGGAGGTGCAGAACTCTTCCCTTAAATCACTTAAGTCTTAAATGGAGCAGTATGGGACAGTGTTGAGTGGCTGACCTTTAATTAATGCGCAGCCAGTAGCGTGTGCTCCCAGGCAGGAGTGGCTCCTTCATCAGAGTGGAGGAGTGTCGACCCGCTAAACAAAATTCTCCAGAGCTATTTATTATCATTTTATTTTTCAGCAATCTGTCTTTAACCGAGTGACAGGACGGGGCAGGGCAAGTGCTGCTGAGTGGCAGCAGGGAGCTGTGCACTTATGTTTAAAGTGCGCATGTCCCTCTGGCTGGCTGTCTTGCGATGGCCAGCCAGACATGCGCATTTTAAACTTCTCTAACCTAGCTGTCTTAGATAGCTGGGTTAGAGAAAGCACAGGCCTCTCCCTCCAATACTGACTCTTCTCTCATACTGTTTAATGGCATGAGATCCGCACCAGGATTGGGTAGTTCAGTTTCCTGGGGCCTGGGGCTTCGAGGAGAGACAAGGAGGACGTTGCGCGGCAAACCAGGAAGGTAAGCGCCATTTTCTAATGTATTTTTTATTTTAGTATTACCTGCCCTACCACTCTACATACTTGCCAGTCGCCACTGCTCTCAGGGCAGAAGCGATGTGTTCAGACCAGTTGTAACCAAAGAAGAGGCAGGCAGCTGTATGTTGTGCTCCTTATTGCTGGATTAACATTTGAGTTGGTAAACCCCAAAGATGACATTACAGTAATCGATTGGCGATAGCACAGCTGCTGCTACTGAATCTGGACTATTTAGTCTTGATTTTGAAGTGAAAGGAGAATTCCTTGGAGGCACATTTTTAACACAGTGTTGGGTGGCCTTGGCGCAGAAGGGTTGTTCTCTTCCAGTTTAATTATTTGTGTTAAATAATTGGAAAAAAAGTAAAAATATACGGAAATATTGAATATCATCATAATTACAGAACAGAAACGATATTGAGGTAGTACAGTAAAGTGCAGATCTTGAATCAGGCCAGGTTAAAACATACAAAGGTGCAACAGTAATGAAATGGGTTCTGGCATTCATAAAATGTCTCTTAGCAGTCATACGATTCATTAATTTTTATACGTCAACCTTGCAACAGCAAAGAAAATGGATAATAGCAATACTGCATTAATGTTTTTGAAGTGCATATTCATAAAATAAAATATTTACAGTTCAGTGAAATCTGTAATATAATTGGAAAGTCTACCAATTCCCCTAATCAGTTCCTTTGTTCTAATGTCATTCAGTGGTAGAGTGTATAAAAACAGACCTAATAAATACTTTAAAACAGCAAGACTATACTAAAAAGTATCAAATATAAAATTCATCAAATGTAATAAAAACAATGGTGGATCCGTAATAGTAACGTCAGAGTACCAAAGTGCAAAATAGCATATTCGCCCTGAAAGGGCGCCATCTATGGCCTGGTAAGTTTGGTAAAAACTTCAATTGATAATCATCTTCTGGACCCTGCCCCAAATGCCCCACATTTGTCCCAAAAATGTTGCCACCGCGCAAGCAAATAGCGTCCTGGCATCTGATTTCAGGATCCTCAGTGCAATCCAATAGTTATCTGATCCTATTATCTTACAAATTGGGATAAGCCAATTTTTCCTTGGCATAATGTAAAATGGACAGGAGAACATTACATGGGCTAAGGATTCTTGATGGTTTTTACACCCAGGGCAACTAAGAATAGCTTAATTCCTGTGGTTCCAGCTGCTAGTATAAACATTCAGGGGCAGAGTGCCAAACCTAAACAGGGTGTATAGTTTTCTGTCCCGTGGGTGTTCTATAAAATCAAGATAACCTTCCAGGGATCGATGTAGTTTATGGGCCATAAAATCGAGGGTTAGCTTCCCCTGAGCCCTGTTAATTTCCTCCTGGACCACCCACCCCCAGTAGGCATTCTTCACGTCACATTTCCAGGGGAGCTAGATGGGATCATTAACCTACCATACCTCACCCACCTCAACAGCTAAAAGCAGGTTCTTAACCCCTCTCAGCCAGTTAATTTTAATAGTTGTGTCCTTGCATGTTACATCCTCCAAAGCAAGAGCATACAGTAGTAATTCAGGGGTCGTCTTGATCTTAAGCCAGAATAGCAAAGGGCGTAGTCTTAACTTGGCGATAAGGGAGTGTCTGCCCAAGTCCAACAGGGGAAGAAGGGGGGTGCTATGTGGTGGCATCCCCAAGCCTCTCAAAAACTTAAAATCCAGGCTGCTAAGTTCTTCTACGCAATCCAGGCCCCATAGTTCTGCACCATACGTCACAGCGCTCACTACTTTGGTGTCGTATTCCTGCAGTGCAGGACCGATCAGTTTGCTATGGGACAGTCAATGCCCTTTCCCTAAAACCCCAGACAGCTGTTTGTGCTTCAGAACCATTTTACTAATGAGGAGTTTCCAAGACAGGTTTTCTGCTATCTTTAAGTCTAACTAATAAAAGGCACTGACCCTTTCAAGCTGTATACCACCATGACTTGGGCAGCCCCGAAAGGATTTATGAGGGTTCAGGGCCATAAATTTTGGTTTTTGTTGTGTTAATTATTAAACGTTTTGTGTCACTGAATTCTAGCAACTGCTGTAGCCATCCAGGTGTTTTGGATAGCAGCAGGGTATCACCTGCAAAAAGAAGAGTAACAATTTTTCCCCCGCCTAGCGTGGGAGCATCTGCTGGTTTAGCGCTATGAAATTGTATCACATTGTTAATGAACAGTGAGAAAAGTGTTGGAGCCAAAACGCAACCTTGGCGGACACCCTTGCTAACAGGGATTGTGTCTGTAAGTTGCCCTTGTGAACCCCATCGTACCCTGGAAGAGTTTTCTTCATGCAAGCTGTATCCCATCAGGGCCTAGTGCTTTAAACAAGGCTATAGTGCTAATTGCAGACGAAATGGCTTTCATAGAAAAAAAAGGCCTCATTGGTTGTAGAATATCTTCTGGGTTGCACAATCAATTGTTTAGGTGCTTCTTGGTCAGTGTATAAGGTGGAAAAATTAATGTACCAGACATCAGGGGGAATATGGTTTCCTACTTCAGTATACCCTGGTTCGGCACCCCGAGCCAGCAATGACCAGAATTTTTTGCTGTCTCTAGCATGGCATGCATCCTTAAGGGACTGCCATCTAACTTCATCCAAGTCCCGCTTTGCTTTCCACAATTCCAGCTTATAGGTCTTCCTCGTGTTTCTTATTCCCTCTAGATCTCTATTTTTAACTGCTTGTACTAATAGCGATCTGGAGTGTCTACAAGCCTTACTGTACCAGGTCTGGATTTTGTTCTTATTAGACCGTATGTACTTAGTTTGTCTGTCAGCTGTAAAATAGTGTCTCAGCTGCATAAAAAAGCGGCAAGGGAACCGCTTTGAGTATCCCTTCCTCTGATGCCTTCAATGACGCAACCTCAACTGTGCCTGTCACTAGATAGCACTGGATGCTCCTTAATTTATCCTGATCAGTAGCTAAATTATGCCATTTAAGGCAACGCCTATCATTAGTAGGGCAAACTTCTTTTGCCACCAGCCCCTGAAACTTTGGAAAAACTGCTGAGGCACCCCACAGGCATTGTAAGGCAAAGGGGATTATGATCGCTGTCTATTGTATCGCCAACCACCATATCTTTTACCAGAAGCAACAACCTCAGATCCAGCACAATATAGTCTATGCAGCTTTGCCCCCCTAGTCTGTTGAAGGTATTGGCCCCTCACCTATCTGATATGGTCCTACCGTTAGGTGCCCTAGGGCCAAACTCCTTTTTAACAGGTTTCAAGTCCACTGGGGGCACCAACCACTTTTTTCTTCTACCAATGCTTCCAGCATCTCGTCCCCATCTAGTGGTTCAAAAGTTATATTAAAATCCCCTGCTATTATTAAGGGGGAGGAGAATTTCTCAAGCTCAAATGCTCCTCCAGTGTTGCAATAGTCACCGAAGATCTACCCCCTCTGGTACCTCTCACATAGATATTAAAGATATCAATGGGAATGTTTGTATGTCCCTTAAGGCGAATTCCCAAAATGTCTGGGTCATTCACAGGTAGTTGTGAAATGTTGCTACAGAGGCCGAGCTTAACTCACATTAAAAACTCCCCGCAGGACGGCCAATTTTATTTTTAGTTGTTGGTACAAAAAAGCTAGCGAAGCCTACTTTATATGCTGGAGCAATGCTCCAGGTCTCTTGGAATAGGCATATGTCAAAGTTATCCATGAAATCAATCCAATGTGGGAGCAACAGTTTGTTCTTAATGCCCGCCACATTCCATGAGATCATCGAGAACAGTGAGGATGCTTCTTCGCTTGATTGATTCTTCGGGCTTGTCATCACATTTTTGTGGTTGGTACTGCCTACGGGGGTCGGGCCGCTGGCTGGTTTGTTCAAGTGTAGGGTCGCTAGGGGGATGCCCAGTGGATGCAAGAGCACCTCCTTATTACATATGTCCACGGGACAACTAGCTGGACCTGGGAACTCTGTTGTATCTGAAATAATCAATAGTGACATAGGGGGCTCTATCAATGCATCTTGGCTAGTATTAGCAGGGTGGCCAACCGCCCTTCCACTTTTCCCTGCAAGTCAGTCGACCTCCCTCAGTGGTGACTTGGTTATGGACCCCAACAGGTGGCTGTAAGCCAACTGGATTTGATCTTCAGGCAGTGGGCTGCGTCTAAACTGAATAGCCAAGGGGGCAGGTAAACATGTTCTAAACTCCAAGGCAATTAAATCCTCGGCCAGTTTTCCATTAACCAAGGTCAACTCTAAACAGTTAGTGGGGAAATGAATGATCACGTGCCTTCTAACCCTAACAATGTCTTCCCTAATTAGAGATGTGCACCATCTCACTTGCCGTATCCAATGAGTCACCTTATTTCTCAGGAGATTCTTCATTCTCAAAGCCTATCTGCGGAGCCAGCTTTTGAACATGTCATGAACACTTTACAGGGTTTATTAGTCGTTGGGCACCAGTGGGAGGGGGATCTTAGCTCCACACATGCACTACTGGGCGGCCCAGCCTTCCGGAATCTAAGAAAATGCTCTGACCCTACTTCCTGCCCCCTCAGATTGTTAGAGCTGTGGGTATACATCTCTTTCCCAGGCCTGTGTCCCTCTATTACGGCATCTTGACTTAGAGCAGAGTGTGAAGTTGCCTGCCTACTACCCACAAGTGCTACGTGAATTTCCCTAGTAATGGGTTGGTTAGACAAATTAATTTGTGCCTCATGTGACTCATGGCATGGAGGTGCCAGTTTGTTAAATGCCATTAGTTCCCTCATCATCCCCATAAGGTCACCTATCATGGATTTCAGAGTGGTAACTTTAGGTCGTGACGATATCGTGGGCGCTGGGGATGGTATTTTAAATACTGTTAAGTTGATTTGTGGTAAGGGTCTCGGTGCAGATGTCCCTAGTTTTATTGGGCTCTGTAGAGGAGCAAATCGAGATCTGCTGTGTCATTTGATGGTGTGTCAGAATGTTTCCCAGAGTGAGTTATGACTGCTTGTTCTAAATATGTATTTAACTGTTTGGTAATGAGTGCAGGATCCTTTTTATTCTTGGGCATCAAAAACATCTTGGGTATAGTTTGTTTTGCACCGTGTTTAGTAGTAATAGAGGTGCCATTACTGTCGCCTAAACCCACCCCCCTACTCACATCTAGAATATCCTCGCAGTTGACCAGAAGAGTGTCTATACGGTTGAGGACAAAATTACTTCCTGCGTGCTTTGCTAGTTTCTTTGCTTTCTTAGCTCTCGCTGTGCTTGGTCCGCCCCCACCGTCTAGCACCTTCCTCCTGGCCATTGAACTAGAGAAACAGGAGGTAGGGCTGTCACAAATAATAACCATGCCAATCTACCACTGTGACGGTTAGTCAATCAATCTTTTGGACTATTGTACCTTTACTGTGCTTATAGGCCTCCCAACAAGCAGGATACAAAAAGATTTTTAATGATGGTTATACCTCAGAGTCTAGGGAAGCAAAAGGTAGGTTGGTGGCCCAGCCAGACTCTTCCGGGCTCTGACGCAAGCAAGAGGCTCGGCTGGGCTGTGGGAGAGTTCCGGCGCCTTTACTGTGCGTTGGGAGCTTGGCCCTGCCCCCTTCCGGTGTGCGCGTTGTACCACGTCCCCCCCAGCAAGGAGGAAGCAAGGAGCAGCAACACGAGCCATGCAGCAGGTGAGTTGGGGCCTCCACTGGCCCAGACAGGCGTCTGGGCCAGTGAATATCTATGTATATATTGTTTAGGTTCTGCGTATGGTGTTAATAAAGCAGTGGATAAATAACATTCACGTTGAAAGAGTGAAAAATAACAATACCTTAATTAGGCTAGCAACGTCTTTTATTTGCTAGCTTTCACTTCTTCAGGCAGAAACCATATGAGCCTTGAAAGAAAGGAATTCGCACAACATTTTGCTCTCCAGGGCTAATGTCTTATCACCCACCCCTTGTTAATTATTCTAAGGAATGTCTGTCTCCCAGTCAATAATTAAGTTTACAGTGTTAGAATTTCAACTTTTGAACTCACTGTCACACACAGAATATATATGGAGAGAAGGCATTGTTAATTTCACACATCTTGCATCCCAAAAAATCGCTGTACCATTGTTTTAGATCATATGTGCTAAACATAGGCATGTTGCTCTCACATTAATTTACAGAAAAAGTTATGTACAGTGCACACTAGATCTTTAAAAATGCAGATTTTGTTCAACGGCTGGGGTGTGTTCTGCTGCCTTTTCAGTCTAGCACATTCGAGATATTGACGTGGACCCATAAAGTTTTCAGGTAGCAGTTTAATTCTGAGACGTTGTATAGGGCTCTGTCAGCCATATGTCTTGAACTTGAACTACAAATAGCTTTTCTAAATTTCCAGCAAAATCGAATGAGGTAGATTTAAATATTTGCAAAGCGTTATGATCATCGAACCCAGTTTTTAACTCAAATTACACAAATGTCTGTATTGAAGGCATGCAACTTCCTAAAGCCAGCGGCGGCTCCTCTGCGTAGCCTCACCACTTCAACTGCAAGGTGAATACAAAAAATTAAATGATAAGAACGTTCATTTTGTTTTCCTGTATTCAGCTTGCAGTTGGAGCTAGGGGGGCTGGGCCCCCGTGTCACAGGGGGAGGAGTGGTGGCAGCACTCTGCTAGCCTGGGTGGAGAACATGCACAGCCTGCCAGTCCCTGTCTGAGCGCTGAACCACGGCGCTCAGACCAATCACAACGCTGCTGTAAGGCAGCGCTGTGATTGGCCAGGGGATTCTGGGAGACTGTGTGCTTCCTGCTGAGAGCAGAGAGGAGGACGGAGAAAGAAGCGTTACTAAGGTAAGTGCTATTTTTTTATTGTTCCCCCCCTTCCTCGTTCCCCTGCTTCACTACCCCTGTTCGATAGCAGCTGCTACTGTCTAAAGGACGTAATCATTGAATTGTTACGTCCTAGGTAAGCACAGAAATCACCGATCCCACCATATTTAAACAGAAATATCAAAAATAGCGTTTTTTTGTCTGCGTGTATGTGCGTGAGTGCATGCGTGAGTGCACGTGTGTGTAAAGACAGCCTCTAAAGGGCATGCTGCTTTGCTGCTCGATTCATGGGCATGAAAAGTCCCTATGAGAGCAGTTTTACTCTTTTGTATGGTTGTATGTTAGAATATTGTTAGCAAAACTATCATCTGACATCAATAAAGTGGCCTAAATATCATTTACATATTAACACTCCACTGTATGTAGATTTTTTATTATTGGCTTCCATGGTGCAGCATATTTGTAAACAATATTATAAAAACACTATTTTCATCTGAGAATCTTCAGTCTATGATCTTGTAGAATGACCATCAGTTAGAAGTAGATGTTCAACCTAGGTTATCCTTTGGTACTGCCAGTACTTCCCTTGCTACCCTGGTATTGGGGTCATGAAAGTAGCAGCAGCACATAAAGAAAATGTCTCTTTAAGAGCCATGTTTAGGTTCTGCAGTCCCCTAATTGCTCTTTCCATAGCCAGTTGAGAGGTTTGGGCAATGCATGCTCGATTTATTGGATATAAATATGACATGTATTACTCATCCAAATGTAAGCTATTTATGTAGCTGGAGATTATTCTGAATATATATTTCATGGATCACCCGCCCCTCCCCACTGAGCAATAATGGGCAAGATGGCTCTAGGGAAAGGGATGTGCAAATATGATATAGAATCTCATTCCTTGTTGGGGAAACTGGAAAATCATTCTTTTGCACCAGTTTTACACATTGGGCCTGATTCACAAAGGTAAACTTACACTTTTTAGCACCAAGACACCACTGGTATTCATGCGCTCAATAAATTGCTATAACATAACATAATATAACATAACACTTTTGTCTAAGTATACAATTTTGGTATTATTGAACTACAAGTTAAAGCGTAGCCTTCTCCCAAAATCGATGTAATTCTATTCAGTCATTTTTTCTAAAACGCTTCAAGAAATTCCTATGGTCATTTGCATGGGAAAAAATGCATTTTGGGAGCCTCCTATTTCTAGACCCCCCTCATGACAGATCACCCCAAATGTTTTCAGGAAGGAGCTGGGGTGGATGAACCTTTTTCTCAAAAGCATAGAGAAAACAATTGCCCTGCTAAGAGTTCTAAGTAATTTAGCTTGACATCATTAGGAGCTCCATGTATCAAGTTCAAGTTGCATCTCAAAACCACTTTTGACAGTATCTGCTATGTGCCCCTTGATTATTTTTGCATTGCAATAGATGCAATAATCTGTCATGGCACTAATATAGCATTCAATTGCATTTAAAAATCCCTTCACAAATAGTATTAACCAGGCAGAAATTCTATTTCCAAACCCCTCAAATGCTTAGAGGGATGTAGGCCTGTAAAACCCACAGACCTCCATCCTGGTATTCATATGGCAGGATTTTTGGCAGCTTTTGTTTTCTGTGCCCTTATCCCTTACAGGGACAGGGAAAGAACCAGAAATAACAAAATAGCATGATAAAAAGGGCATTGAGGGAGCATGCAGCACTCACCTCGACCACTATATGCTCTCCCCAATGCCCAAACCCACATGCACTGTGTAAACCCTGACCCTCATTGGCAGTTTCCTCTGCCCAAAAGCATAACACCGCCTTTCACTGTGCATATCCAATAAATTGCGTTACTGGTTTAGTGTGTTAAAGCCCAACTCAAGCAGGAACCACCATCCTTGTCAGAGGGAAGTCACAAGCAAACTTCACATTAACTTGTGCTCATTCCTCTGGTAGCTTGGCACAAAGCAGTCAGACTTCACCTGGAGGCAATGTAAAGTATTAGTGTAACACTTCAAATAGTAACACAGCAAAACACACCAGTTTTAGAAAAATAGAGTAATGTTTAATAAATAAAACAAGAACAAACTGACAAACATCCAATTTGTAGAACCGGAGATATGAAATTGTAAAGATTTTAGTGAAAATAGTGCAAAAAAGCACAAAGCTCTAACTGTGGATAGCAGGTCGCGCTGGACCACAATAAAATCCCAAGTTCAGGCTGACCGCAATGGGACGCGGTCCAACTACAGGGACCCAGTTAGGCATAAGGAACAAAATACCTTCAATCCTGGTTTGCGGAGCGTTGCGAGGATATGTTGCAAAGATGTGTCGCGCCAGCTGAAGTGATGAATCTGTCCCGAGGTGCGGCGATACTGCGATATGAGGTCCTTCATTATCCTCGAGGATTCCGTTGACAAGGGCTTGCGATGTGAAGTCCGCCATCAAGGATTTGTTGAGCTGCAGTATAGATGCTTTGGTTCTGCTGGATTTACAAGTGATGACAGAGCACCCTATGCCCACTTCTAAGGGTGTAGGACTGGGGTGGCACCACTTGGCAGGGTAGACTCACAGATGGCAGAGTCCAGGTCCTGGGTTCAAGGTTGTTGGAGCCTTTTGTTCCTAAGGCTGTAGTCAGGAGGCCAGCTAACTATCCCTTGGAGTCACTCTGGTGTCCTGGGTTCAACAGATGCAGGTTCAGGCCTTTTCACCAAAGCAAGAGGGTAGAAGGTCAGCACAGCAATGCAGAAGTTTAGCAGAGCAGTAGTCCAGCAGGGCAGCAGTGCAGCAGACTGGCAGTCCTTCTTCCTGGCAGTGCACACCTCAGTTTGGACTTAGCTACATACAAATCAGTCTTGATCCTGCTCGAATCGGAACAATTCATCCAGAACTGCCAAGGCAGATCCTCCCTGAACCGGAACACAAAGAACCCAGGACCAGTTTCGCCCTTGTTATGGGCTCATCAGCTGGGTATGGTTTGGTTCGAGGGACATAGTGTGCAACAGTCCCACATCTGGGCATACCCGTCCCACTTAGGGCAACACACTAGAGTGGTTGGGATCAAACTGAAGTGGCATGGTTGCCAAAAACGATGGACTGGGATGCAGCCCGTGTGATTGCTAGTAGCTGAGATTAATGCAAGCATTCTATCCATCTCCTTATTATTTTTTTATTTGATGCCCTACGTGCACCGGGTAGGCCCAGACGTGGTTCCAGGGCTCACTGTGCCACTGAAACAAAGCTATACTGACTGAACAGTCCTAACTAGGGTGAAACTGGGCCTAGGTTACTTGTGATCCCGTTCAGGGAGGACCTTGCCTGACAGTTCGGGCTGGACTGTTCCCATGCGGAGCTGGGTCAAGACTGATTTGCATATTGCTGGGTCCAAACTGAGGTGGCATGTTGGGAGAAAAACAATGGATTGGGATGCGCCCGGTCGATTGCCAGTGGCTGTGATTAATTCAAACATTCCATCCATCACCTTGTTGTTTTTGTATTTGAGCCCTAAGTGTGCCGGGTAAGTCCAACGCGGGTCCCAGGCTCACTGTGCAATTAGAACCAAGCTATACCTGGCTGAGAAGCCCTAACTGGGGCAAAACCGGTCCTAGGTTGCATGTGTTCCAGTTCAGGGATGACTTGGCCTGGCCTGGAATGTTCCCTTGATGAGCAGGGTCAAGACTGACTTGCATATTGCTAGGTCCAAACTGAGGTGGGACGGTGAATGGAAAACGTTGGATTGGGATGTGGCACAAGTGATTACCAGTGGCTGAGATTAATTCAAGCATTCCATCCATCACCTTGTTGTTTTTATACTTTAAAAATGTGGAACTTTCAAAATTGTAATTTAAAATCCGAATTCACCATAAGTTAGGATTTTTCATTGGAATACCAATTGGAAATAACAGTTTATTAAATGTAATATTGTAACTCCAATGTTATCCTATGGGAGAAGCAAGCCTTGCAGTAGTGAAAAACGAATTTAAGAGTAAAACTTAAAAGTGCTTGACCCACGTTTTTAAATACACCGCACACTGCCCTCTGGGCTGTACATGGGTTACCCTAAGGGTGAAGTATATATATTAAAAAGCAAGGTTTGGGCCTGGCAAAAGGCTTATTTTGCCAGATTGACTTGGCAGTTTAGAACTGCACACAAGCAGCAATAGCAGGCCTGAGACATGTTTAAAGAGCCACTTAAGTGCGTGGCACAATCAGTGCTGTAGGCCCGCTAGTAGCATTTAGTTTACAGGTCATGGGCACACGTAGGGTCACTTTACTGGGGATTTACAAGTAAATTTAATATGTCAATTGAGGATAAACCAATGTTTGCATGTTTTAAGGAGTGAACACATGCACTTTGGCACTAGCTAGCAGTAGTAAAGTGTGCAGAGTCCTAAGGCCATCATAAACGAGATCAGTAAAACAAATGGAGGACAAGGGTAAAAGGTTTGGGGAAAGACCACCCTAAGGCTGACAAGTCTAACACATATTCAATCAATGGTTTGCCAAAAGAATTGATGAATTCCATTATGAATTGCAAGGACGTGATGATGGCTCCTTTCACTTTCCCTTTTTCTTGTAATTGATAATGAGCTGCAAAGTGTACATTGCAACATCTTTTTACATGTGCAGCCTTGAGTTGTGCAAAGCCCGCAGTTACGTGAATTGTGAATTGTAGGCTTTACTACTGAAGTTCCTTCTGTTTTACTGAACTATTTCCTTGTATCTAAACCAATTGAAGATTCCCTTATTTTTTACATAGTATATCTACTTTAAATTCCTCCTGTTGCAACACATTCTTCCTGTATAATTAAATCAATCACCATATAGGAATTGTTGTTAATATAGATCTCATGTCTTCTTCATTTCTGCTGAAATTTGCCAAATGATCCTTGCTCAAGCAGAAAGAATTCAGAGTCCAGGAATCAATGTTTTTCAATATGAAGCTGGTATGGAGGATTAGATTAACAATGGAGATAAAATATGGAAAAGATATATGAAACAATTTAACATTTTACAGTCCAATAGACTTCATAGGAAACATAGCATTATTCTCCTATAAATTTTGAAAAGAGAGAAGTAGTTTCTAAATTTAATACAAAGGACTGTGAAACTATCTTCAAGAGGATTGTAGTGAAAGGTGGAATTGGTTCCCTTCTGCTATTCAACTGAAATTTCTAATGAATTTGTTAAAATGTTTTTCATAATATTCAATGCGAAATGTTTAGTGGATGATGGATTAGTATAATCATGCTGAACATATGGATGTTATTTCTCCCAGAGTGCATGGCACATTGGCAAAGTGATCCTACCCTCTATATTCTTGCTCTAGTCCTTTCCCTTGGGATACCTACTACCTTTACAGCCCTGAATTGAATACAATAGGTGCTGATTAGGAAAACTCCTTTGAGGAGTCATCTCGAGCTCTCATTTTCTTTTTCATATTCATCATTTCTGTTATGAACGATAGCGTAGCCAACTTTGGCTCCTGGGTTATCTGAGTCTTGGACAATCTTGCCCGTTTAAAAAATGTCTCATCACATTATTCTAACCCTTCAGCTCCTTGATACTCAGCTGATGTTAGTATTTGCAGGCACCAATGTAAGGCTTTGCAAGAACATGGCATTTAGATAACAGTCTTGCTATACAAAGGCTGCATCTGTCCACTCGGAATATGTACAATAAGAAGCTCAATTCTGTGTCAGCTAGCTTCTACCCATCAAGTAATAAAGATGCACAGAATTCAGCAAAAGAGGTCTTTGGGATTGTTAACTCATTAATATGGCTTCCAGGTTTCATTTAAAAATGGTATCATAACTGATGTAATACCAACAAATGAGACCTTTGGTTTTCAATAGAAACTGCAAAAACCCCACGCCTACAAGTCCCTCAACAACATAACACCCAAATACCTCAACGAGAGAATATCCTTCCACGTACCCAAGAGGAACCTCTGCTCCACCGAACTCGCCCTGGCAGAGGTCCCCCGCATCCGCAGAAATAGAACCGGCAGGAGAGCTTTCTCCTACATCGCAGCCAAGACCTGGAACAAGCTCCCTGTGAACATCAGACGCTCCCCGACCCTGCACATGTTCAGGAAGGACCTCAAGACCTGGCTCTTCGACTGATCCCGAGCCGCTTCCCCCCCCCCCCCCCCCCCCCCCAGCGCCTTGAGACCCTCACGGGTGAGTAGCACGCTTTACAAACCCCTGATTGATTGATTGATTGATTTATTGATTTATTGATTTTGCTGCACTTCTACTGCTTTGGTAGTCTCTGGTATCAAACAGTAGAAATGTATCCCCAACCTCTAAACACTTTTCTGTGATGAGTGCTTCTGCTGTCAACCACTCTGGCCATGCTAAGCCACCAAATATGCCATTGTGACCATCTACAAGGTCCCTGGACTCCATTGTTGGTGCAATGCTCATATCATATGGGTTCAGTTCACTGTTAACTGCATGTTGCTGCATAGTTGTCAGCAGGTTTGCCGCTAACCTCTGAGCAGGGTCTCATTCCAGAGCAATTGGCCCATCCATGTTACATCCTCTTTCACAAGGAGCAGGACAGAGCTTTGCTATCTGAAAACCCGGGTATCAGGTTTGTGTCAAATAGGATCATTGTGCAGTTTCATCTAAGACTGAAGCATGGGCCTGTTTTGAGCCTGCACACTGTTATAGATATATCCCCAGGATCACCAAGTCCAACTGTCATTCCTATCGTTTCCATGTCAAAATGAAGTTTGGAACTTATGGTGCCGACACTACGCAATATCACTACGCAATATCACTAGTACATGACACTGTACTCTATTTAATGGAACATATTGAGCTGTCCTTGTTCTCTTCAAGGTGGAAAATGCAGTATAGCAGGCCAATGCTTCGGTGCAGGATGAGGTTGGTGCGTCCTGTAACTTACGTGCTGTGCCCTTGAACCACAGTGCAAGCAGCGACGTCGATGTTGGCATGGAGCGGTGTCATCGGGGATCCCAGGGCGGCGGTGTGAAGTGAGGCAGTGTGATGTGCAGTGCCCACAGGTCGTGGTGCAAGCAGCGGCTTTGTGGCCGCGTCGAACTGCGTCATCGATAAGACCAGGGCTGCGGTGTGAAGTGCGGCAGTGCCCTCTGTGGTGCCATCAGGACACGGAGCCTGTGGTGGTGTCAGTGACGGCATCGGTTGCTTTTTCTTATGTTGCAGCACACAACACACAGTTCTCAGTGCTGGTAGCAGATGAACTTAAAGTCTTTGCTGTTCCTGAGACTTCTTGAACAGGGACAGATATCCTTTCAATAGTGAAAAATTAAATACACTTCATTTCACTATCAGGACATGTCACACACACCAGTGCATGCCCTACCTTTCACTCACATTGCACCCTGCCCATAGGGGTACCTACGGCCTACCTTAGGGGTGACTTACATGTAATAAAAGGGAAGGATAGGGCTTGGCCAGTGGTGCACTTGCCAAGTCGATATGGCAGTAAACACTGCGCACAGACACTGCAGTGGCAGGTCTGAGATACCTTTAAAGGGCTGTGGGGGTGGCACAACCAGTGCTGTAGGCCCACTAATAGCATTTGATTTACAGGCCCGGGCACTCTCAGCGCACCTCACTAGGGACTTACTAGTAAATCAAACTTTGCAATAATGGAAACACCAATCCATAACATCATTTACAGTAGGAGCACTTGCAATTTAACACTGAACAGCAGTGAAAAAGGGTGCAGAGACACTAAACCAGCAAAAACAGAATCAAAACCATGAGGTCAGAAAGCAAAAAGACAGGGAAAACACGCCAAAAATGCCAGGTCTATTACAATGCCAATGGAGGTGATCTAGAATGTCGGCATCATGCTGGTGGTACTAATTAATGTAGAACTACTAATAGATGGGCGTGGGGTTGGTACACTTGATTTCACATTGTATTATGTTGGTGCTCAGTTCCAATGGGTGGCCAAATGGCTAGCAATGGAAAAATCCACAAAAAACACATTGCCAGTGTAATCCATTCTGGCCCTAGTTAGTATTTGATGTCATGCAAGACAATCTGTACTGGGAAAATCTTTCACCCATTCTCTTAAAAGCTTAGCTAGGCATGGTTGGAACAGTTGTTTGAAGAGATACAAAGTAACAATAGCTTTTGCACCAGATCTCTGCATTCAGAGTGACCCAAAGTTCTACAAAGCACCATGGCTGCTTGATAGAAAAGTGTGGCACTAGGGAGCATACAATGTGCGGATCAACTCTATGAATCCTCGACCTTTGCTAATACTAGATCGGAATATGGTATCTCAATTGGCCAATTCATAGTGTTTGGGTCTATAGTGAAAGCAGCATCTAAAATGTGGAGTCATAGCATGGTTGACCATGAGACATATGAAATTTTACAACTGATTTCGGAACATGGGTCTAGCCAAAAGGATGTGACATGCCTCTAATCAAATCTTCCCAGTTTGGTTTGAATGACTTGAAAATCCATTGAGTAGCAGCCACAGACAGCGAGACATTGGATGATATATGGTCTAAGGCGGTGTGTTGTGAGCTGATTTTTGGTGGGTGGCAAAAATCTAAGTAATAAATAAAGATACCTTTATGTCACATTTGATTCGCTTAAAAGACAGAGGTCAAACGTCAGGTTATGTATTTTGACAAAGTGCTGAATATGTATTTTTTTAACATGGGGTTGGTGTTTACAAACCTCTCTCACTTTGCAGTCAGAGAAACAGAAGTAAAGTTAATTATGTGACAATCTTGCTGGGGTACAGGGAGTGTGAAAAGAAAAGCACTGGGACGATCGATCAGGCTTTCAGGCTACTGCTCATATTTTGGAAGGTGGTCCTTATTGGAAAGGGTAGTCTCTACCTGGCATTTATTGATCTTAAGACAGCATTCGATCTGGTCCCAAGGACCAGATTGTGGCGGACCCTTGGAGACATGGGCATTCCACCCCTAATTCTCAATCTACTGATTCGTCTCCATGAGAACACCTACGCCCAGGTGAGATGGGGAGCCCAAGGTCAGCTGACAGATCAGATCCCCGTAGGCAAGGGAGTCCGCCAGAGTTGTATGATGGCCCCCACCCTGTTCTCTTTATACGTGAACGGGGTGGTGAGGTTTCTCCAGGGAGATCCAGATGATGCCCCAATCCTGGTGGGCGACAAAGTGACGATGCTCCTATTCGCTGACTACACCTTATTGGTGTCAAAGACTCCAGCTGGGCTCCAAAAACTAATGAACAACTACCTATCCTACCGTGAATCATGAGGTTTAGTTATTAACGCCACCAAAACGAAGCTCATGGCCTTTAACCCCCACAAATACTTCAGGAACAATCTTACTTTGAATGGCACTCCCTTGGAGAGAGTTAGAACTTTCGAGTACCTCGGCATTCGACTCTCTGACAAAATTCATTGGGGGCCCCACCTTGCAAAAATGCTTTTAAACCATAAACAGGTAACCGGGCCAATAACCAAAGAACATCGTTCCTCGTACAGCAGGCCGGTTGCCCCGGCTCTCGTAGTTTATGATGCTAAGGCAGTTAGCTCTGCCCTCTACGGAGCCGAGCTATGGGGGTTCGAAAATATCAAAGAACTAAGTAAGTCTGAGCATAAATTCCTGAGGGATTTGGTATCGGTTCCATGCAACACCCCATTAACACCTCTAAAGTATGACATGGGCAGACGGTCGATAAAGGACATCGCCAAGCTCCGCCCTTTGCTCTTCTGGACTCGACTGAGGCGTACATCTGAACTTGACAACTACGCTGCAGCCAGGTCGGAGGTAATGAACTTAGATGTAGGCAACAGGGTTAAGTGGATATCATACGTAAAGAAAACCATGACACTACTTGGCCTTAAAGAGTCCTGGGACACCCAAATCCCCCCAAGCAAGGAGGACCTTAAGCGCCATTATTGGGACTGGGATGACCAACAGGAGCATAGCAACCCACATAGGGGGAGATTAACAGACGAATTCCTCATGGCTAAGCACACTAGAGGATGGGAGCCTTACTTGGACGGGATCCAGGTCCGATGGGATAGGGCACTGTATATCCAGTTTAGGTATGGCTCCCTCCCTGTCAATGCCGTCACATCAAAGTGGCACTCAATTAACAACAGAACAGAAAGCTGCCCTTGCTGTGGAGCATTGCTGGAGAGTGTTGCCCATGTCATGTTCGCTTGCCCTGCCTATCAGATTGCTAGGACCAATTGGCTGAGACCTATCTGCAGTGGCATGGGCACTCGTGATCATCGAACTGCCCTCCGCATTTTAAAATCTGAACCTAGTGTCCTCTTTTCTTGTGGGGTGGCCAAGTTTTTGAGTCACGCTTGACTACTTAGGCACAAAGCCCTGCGAGGGGCGACCCTACCCTAGGCCTTGCTCCACTTATACGGCAATAAAAATGTATGTGATGTCCTTTTTAATATCTTTGTAGATTAGCTTGCAGGCCATTTCTCATTTTAGAACATCTCTCATGAGGGACATAACAGCACCACATTATATAAAATGGCCGTGACGAACTGTGCAACACATTTTTTTTTTTTTTTTACTTCCCCATTTTTCACATATCTAGCTTGGTTATTTGTTAGGGTACGAATTCGTTTTAATCTCTGTACATACATTTTATGCACTGACGTTTTTAGCGCTATTTGTCTTTTCCCCAGATTTTTTTCATTTTGTTAAAATGCTGTATAATAACATCCTTAGCGAGCTTGTTGCATTTATAGGTTTGTTATTCATGTTTTTATCCTTTGTATAAGTACCAAACAATACTTTTATGACACAAGATGTCGAAATAAAACTATTGATGATGATGATGAGAAAAGAAAAGAAAAGCGGTAGGATATCGTTTGTTGTAACTCCTGTAAATGAACTGTACACATTCAGAGGTTAGTGAAGCAAAAATGAAGCACATTTTATTGTAAATAGGAAGTGTTCTGGAACAAAGATTTTAATAGGATCAGAACAAATTAAGACACTTTACTTGGTGATGCATAAATGATAAATAATCACTGGAACCCATTCCCACAAAATATCATTTGTGTGAAATATAGTTTTATCAGTAAAATTGTATGTCTGCATAAATTTGGTGGCCATTTCAAATGAAAATGTGCTGTCTGTAAATGACAATGCACTACCACATGATGCTTTAGTTAAAAACAAATGCCCACATCATGTCCATCAATGCTAGGTTGGTTGTATTTTTCTACAAATTGGGCCATAGTTCTAAACAGTTTTGGAACCACTGGTCTAATTGCTATCATGTGGTATATGGTGCCCAACGTTTCCGGGCTTTTGGAAGTAATTTACACTGGAGGAAATGTAGCTGGTTATAATGGAGATCGGTTGCACTCCATAAGAAGAATGTGCCAAACACTATACTAATCGGGAGGAAATCTCTGTCGCAGATGGGTGGAAGTGGAATTTTCCCAGCTGAGATAAGTGGAAGTGAGTCAAGATAAACCAGATGTGGCCTCCCTCAATCAAGTAAATGGTTTAAAGACCTGGCTATTTACCTGCGTGGTTTAAAGACCTGGCTATTTACATGCTCCTTCTAATTTGCTACCTTCATAGTGAGTCGTGGTTATAGTACCTAGTACCTAAAGTGCTGGGAGAATCTTTAAGTAGCTGTGCGCATTACAAGTGCCATTGATTTGATTTGAGTTGAATGGTTTGTGGTGTGTCCTGTCAGTGTTTGAGTCTAGCTGAGATATTTACTCAATGATGAGGTAGGAATGATGATTCTTCATCCTCCTTCGAGTGTCCAGCTACCTACTCAATGCATTACTTTTGACATTTCACCTCCTGATGTTAATCCTCTGCTCGCTTTAGTGTGCCGCTTGCAACGCCTGATACGTTTTTTGTCTAGGCAGTTGTAACTGGAACCATGCCTTTCTGTTTTTTATTGTATAGTTCATCATACACTGATGAGTGTGTGTAACTGAGTCATGTGGCTTTGTTGTGCTATATATGGGAAGTTTTGTATTGGATAATTCACACAAGTCTGTTTTCTTTATAACACAAAATAAAACCTTGCATCAAAAACATTGGAATCCCTATGCCCCCTCCCCCCACTTTTTTGTTCCCTTCCACTCCTGCTCTTCTAGAACACTGCAATGTATCCATTTTTTTCTGAGGTGTCCTCTGTTTTGAAAAAGTATTTAGTGGTTTAAAAAAAACGAGTCCTAATGGTTTAGAAAAGCCTTTGGTCCTTAGCAACTATTACCCTATTTCTCTACCATGTTTCCTCTCACACTTTTGGAAAACATGTCAATTCCCAACCTTTCAAGGATCTGGAATCCAAGGGAATTTTCTATTCTGCTCTGTCAGGTTTTTTATTATTGCACAGTACTGAATGAGCTGTTCTGGCAGCGTCTGATGATCTGCCCATTGCCCAGGATTTGGGAAGCAAAGCCACCCTGGTAATTGCAGACTTAGCTGTAGGACTGTCAACAGTATCATTCTGCTTTCTGATGACTCGACTGTCCTTCGTTCAAGTTTATGGTTCTGTCCTGACATGGTTCCCCTTGGTTGTTCCACTTGGTTGTTCCACTTGGTTCTTACACAGCAATTTCATGTGGTCCACCTTCCCCTGTTTCATTCTCCTTTCAAATATCTGACTTTAATTTGCAGCTGAGTACTCGTCCCCAAGTTGCACTCTTTTTGAGCTTTTTTTTATCCAATTAGCACTTCTCATCCAATCCATGATCTGTCACCTAGTTAAGGCCTACACCAACACACTCAAATTATTGACAGTCTAGATGGAAACCTAGGCTAGTCGAAGGCCAACAACATCCGCACATGGCTGTGTATGGTAGCTAGCTGGTTGAGAGTTAATGCCCTCAAGCTTAATGCTAATGAAATGGTTGTTTTGATCATCTGCAGTACTCCCTGCATTTGAATGTTTGTGTGATGGTCATTTGTCATCGGTTCTCCTCCTCAATCATTCCTTTGTGTCAAGAATCGTACCTTAGGTTTTCTTTCAACAATACTCTTTGTTTCTCCTCTCATATAGCTAGTGCTGCTGCCATTTCCTTCTATTATCTATCATGTGCATAAAGGTCTGCCTGTTATTGGGTGAGTGCTAAAAAATGTGTATTCAATCCATTATCATTTCCTGCCTAAATTATGGAAATTCCTTTTAACTGGGATTAACCAAATACCTAACTGCCCATCTCCAGGTGCTGCCATTCACCTTCTTCCTAATTTTTCTTTGCCCTGTACAGTTTCTGATCATCTCTCGATTGGCTCCCTAATGAAAAGAGATTGTGTTTATGGATCTTTGTATCTGTCACTGAGTCTCCTATAGAATGGACCCCTTCTACATTCAACACTATTTTTTCTCCTTAAATTCTAGTGTGCTGCTGTCAATTCTCCCATATCAATCTTCTGCATGTCCCTATGATAAAGAAGGGACGGTGTGTGATTGCATGCCTATCTGTTCCTGTCCATTTCTGTAAGGCTTTGAGAACCTGGTTGTTCCAGTTAGACTTGCATTTCTTATGACTTTGCCTAATTGTAATCTAGCTACACCAGGTAAGCCTTTGCGGTAACAGCATGCTTAACAAATCCATAGAACATCATATGCTGTACACATTCCATGTACCAGCAAATAAGAGAAATGCAAAAGGAGTTTGGAAAACCATTTAAGGTTGGGGATAAATTGGCAATCTAGAAATAGGTTAAGAGTTCAAACAATATAATGGTTGTGAAAATAAGTCCTACTAATTTTTGTCATCAAATAAGTTGATCATAAATAATGTATATATTTCTTCTGAAAAACACAATTTATTTCATAACAACACATTGAAAACATTAGGTAATCTTTAATGAAATAACCCTGTCAGAAGTTATACTTTTGCAACACTTTCATGCTAAAGTTACCTCCACATTAACTTTAAAGCAATTTACCTCAGATTTGGAGATAACATGCACATTGTATAATGTTCCTCCTTTCCAAGGTGCTCAAAATGAAAATTCACTATTTTCTACAAGGCAAAAATATTCCTGTTGAACATCAGGGGGCACAATTTACACCTGACGTGCAATCTCAATTTGGGTGCAAACACGAGTTTGCTTACGAATCACGGTTTGCCTAGCATTTCTTATCAGGGACATCATGCTTAATGGGCACCCACTGGTAGGTGGTGCACCACAAGGAACATATTGTCACTGTTGAACAAATTTGCAAAACAGCTACATGTGCAAATCTACATTTATGGTGTATTTTAGAGTTTGGCAGAGCTGGAGTTCCACTGTAAATAAGCGGTGGTCTGGCACATCACAATAGCCGTTCCCCAGCACTATATGGAGTAGGAAGAATTGCTGGCTTAACAGCAGCAGAGGCTTTGCCACAGGGACATCAGGTCAAAAGTGACAGTGGACTGTTTTTCCTACCCAGAACTGCCATGTGAATATGCACAACGGCCAATTTCTCAGGAGAACACTGCCTGTGTGTCATGGTCATTGTTTCTTTATTGTCTAGAAACAAACTCCTGCTTTGGGAGTTTGTTTCTTCTAAACATAAAAACTTTCCTAAACAAGTGCAAACAATATGGCACCCACTCGGTACAGCATCAGTGCTTTAAATGGAGCCAACATTCCATCGAAGGCATGGATATCTTTGCCTGACTGGTGGGTATCTATAAACTCCAGCCCTCATCAGGGGAGCAGAGGCCATGGCTTTAATCATGTGGATTCTACAACTTCTGCACAGTCTGCTTAAATAAGTGGGATGCTGCAGAAGTACTCGTGGTAGTCTACAGCTTACACAAATCCCGCGGAGTACTCCATTGGGTTTTGGAAGTCCCACAAAAGCCTGAAATTCTTCTTCAAATATAGGAGAATATTTACAGTTTTCAACTTCCAAGGGATATCTGCAAATTGTACGCATCTCCTTTTATATAATGTGATAACATGACATTGATTCTGACTGACTCAAATGCACTATTTGAACAGTGAAAGTAACAGTTCTTTCTTTTCAAAGGCACAAGACCCTCAAGTGCTGGAGCAGCTGTCCAAAAATATCACCCGAATGGGCTTAACCAATTTCACCCTCAACTACCTCAGGGTAAGTGAAAGTGCACAGCTAGTTTAATGTTGTATGTTGCCTTGGAGGTTTCTGCAAAACCACAAGAAGAGGTGAGCTATTTTTAGAAGGATGAATGCTACAAAAATGATTTCTATGATTAGGTTGTAAGATCTTATGGCTACCTAGAAAAATTAAATGTAGCATTTAACCCATGGCTGAGGAATATAACTGTTGTTAGAGGCCCAGAACCATAGTTATAGATCCGAGCCACAGATGAGTATCTGAATTGAGGGAGAGTGCCTTTATCAATGGGTTTACGAATGCAAAAAGAAGAGTTGATGGATGGAATGTTGAACAATTTCAAACACTCACCCCTGATCAGAGATCTGGGCCTAAATCCTTTGCTTTTTTTGCTCACCGCGCCACCCCAATTTGGACCTAGTCATATGCAAATCAGTCTTGACCCTGCTCCCCATGGGAACAGAACAGCCCGAACTACCAAGCCAGGTCCTTCCTGGGCCGGAAAAAAGCTTCCTAGGACTGGTTTCTTTTGTTGTTGATCAGACAATTATATGCTCCGCCTATGCTGCTCAGGCAAACCTTTCTTACATCCTAGCTACCAGCTGTAAAATGATCACTATGTGAAAACTGCTCTCATATTATTGTAGCTGCAATATGCGTGGATATGGTAAATTACCTGATATGTCCACAATGTGCAGAATGTATTATCAGCTATTAAATGTACTCGTAAATGTCAAAAAGCCAACAAAAATAATATTTTTTTTAAATCAGGCCCTAAGATGGTGTTACTGGACTTGTAATGACAATGTTTTCCATATGTTGAGGTACTTAAAAATATGATGACTTGGCTGGCATATGATGGGAGTATTTAGCGCATGGTGGCACAAACTGTCATGGGATGGGATGCCTGGTCTAATGAGGATGATGACGGCCATATAATGCAGTACCCGCACATGTGATGACCATGAATAGCATATGATTGGAGTATATAGACCCATGTTGGTAATAAATGTCAAAAAAAGTAGTAAAATGTGCATATAATGCTAATGCCTGCAATATGATGGGGTTCTCCCTGGGCAAATTACCATAACTGCTGGCATGTCTTGGAGGTACCTTCACCCATGATGTAAATTACATTTACAAAATACAGTACTTGCATAAAACATTGGCACACAATGAGAGCAACTGGAATATGAGTGGGAACACCTCGTATGTGGGTACATGGGCATAATGGTATCAATTACAATAAGAGGTTCCATCTGGAGTATATTTTTGAAGATTTCAAATCCGCTATTTTGTGACATTTACACTGTACTATGGGGACAATAATGAGTGGCCTCAACGACAGTTATTCTCCACATTTAAACATATTTTTCGGTTCATCTATGTACGTCCGGGTGATGACAAGCCAGTGTTTGGTTCCAAAGTTAGTTTATTTACCAAAATGAAAGGATTGTATTTGAAGATGAATTGAAAGCCTTTTGAAACAATTGCAGGTTTATAGTTGACGGCAATTAGCTAATTCTCAAAGAAAGGCAAAGCTACAGATTAGGTACAAATATTTTCAGAAAAACAGGAGTTGATGTTTGAGGACATAGTTAGTGTATTTACTGAAAATGGTGTGTGTGGAATGGGGTTCTGACCCACATGGCCCCCATAACACTTTTGCTTTTAGGCCACCTAGTTTTTGTAAGTTCTGCTGTGAGTGAGTGTCGTTGACAGAGTCCTACTCACTGTGAGTTCCGGTTTTGAGAGATAACCACCAGTCCTAGTCTTTTAAAGTAAGGGTCGCTGATGCACAGCTTCGGTACAAGTCCCTGAGCTGGTTACATATGATCACATGTGCACAGGTGTTTCTACACTTGTGCAGTCTGAGCAAGGGGGGCTGCTATCTAACTCAGCCTTATATCTGAACACATGTAACTTGACACATATAAGACTTTTAATAAATTGTTGATGCTCTGTGAAAGCCTTAGAATTTAACTGGGCATTCAAAAAGAGCACCCCAATTATATTTTACTATAGCTTGAGTCTGTCATGTTTTACTGAAAGTGTGTAGTGCTTTATTGTATTTACACTGTAGGCATGAGCTATACAAAAGTAACACATTTGCTTTAGCTAGATCCCGAGAAGAGTTGAATGTTTCCTTGTATAAATAAACCAAGGTCAGCCCTTAATTAGATTTGAGCTTTGAGCGACCCTGTTAAGCCAAGCAAATTATCCTGCTGGCCAGTAGATAGATACAAACTTTCCCCACACAATATGCCCATTTGGTTGGCGCTAAGTCTGTTCCTGGACCAGGAATATGATATGGACAGAATCAGCGTATGTTATTTCATTGACACAGCCAGACAAGTCTAGGCATGCTCTTACCCAGAAATAAACAAAAGGAGGCAACCACACCTCTGGCACCCCTGATAGGAGAGGCTTTCTATTGAAGTATAAAGGGGAATTGGCCAGGCAGCTATGGTAGCTAGGGGCAAAGCTAAATGCTACCAGAGAGACCTCTGAGCACTTGAAGAGTCCCTCTTGAAAAGGCACAAGATGCTGTGCCGAAGGAATGGGACAGGGGAGTTGTGTTTGTGTCATCTTTGGATTGGTCAGAGGTGCCCACATTCTAGAATTTTCTACCCTCCACTTAAAAGCCATGCACAAGGAAGATATTTCTGAAAATATTCTGGAACTTTGAGGAACCGCACAACTGGAAACGAGAAAAAACCTGGCTCCTGCTGAAGAAAATGACCCAAGGACTCTTGACACCTTATAAAGAGAACAACTGAAGGACTTCTGACTATTGATGAAAAAAAGAACTGAAGGAACTCTGATTTTGTCTGGCACCTAGGGACTAGGGTTTATCTCCAGGGCTGGTGCCTCCACTCCTTTTGGGAGACAGTCAGAGGATGAGCTTGCTGGGGACTCTGGAGGCAAGGGTGCCCCTGGAACTTATGTGACTGATGCTGTGGTGGGACAAAAAGGAACAACTGACTCCTGCTGGATGCACATATGTCCTGCAATTAGCCAGATGGTTGTGCGTATCTTCCTTCAGGGTTGCAGGGTATAAATCAATCAGGGATTGTAAGCACGCTACTCACCCATGAGGGTCTAATTCGCTGAGGGGGGGGGGGGGTCCGCAGATCTGTTTAGCCGAAGAGCCAGGTCTTGAGGGTCTTCCTGAAGGTGTTCAGGGAGGGGGCCCGTCTGATGTCTGCCGGTAGCTCGTTCCAGGTCTTGGCTGCAATGCGAGAGAAGGATTTTCTGCCTGCTCTGTGGATGCGTGGGGTTTCGGCCAGTGCGAGGTTGGAAGATCGGAGTTTTCTTTTGTGTACGTGGAAGTTGATTCTGTCGTTGAGGTATTTGGGTCCATTGTTGTGTAGGCATTTGTAGGCGTGAGTGAGGATTTTGAAAGTAACTCTTTTCTCCAAGGGGAGCCAGTGGAGACTTCATAGGTGTTGACTGATGTGTTTGTGTCGGTGGATGTCGAGGACGTGTCTGGCGGCGGTGTTCTGTATTGTCTGGAGTTTGCAGAGTAGGGACTTGTTGATGCCGGCATAGAGTGTGTTTTCATAGTCCAGTCTTCTGGTGATGAGTGCGTGGGTGATAGTCTTCCTTGACTCAGAGGGGATCCACTTGAAGGTCTTGCGGAGGATGCGGAGGGTGTTGAAGCAGCTGGAGGTGACGGCGTTGACCTGTCGGTTCATGGTAAGTGATGAGTCGAGTAGGATGCCGAGGTTCTTGGCGTGGTCTGAGGGGGTAGGTGGGCTTCCGATGGCAGTCGGCCACCAGGTGCTGTCCCATGCAGAAGGGGTGGTACAGAGGACGAGGACTTCAGTCTTCTCGGCGATGAGCTTCAGGCAACTGTTGGTCATCCAGACTGTGAAGTCTTGCATTCCTTTCTGGAAGTTGAGTTTGGCAGTGGTGGGGTCTTTGGTGAGGGAGAAGATGAGCTGGGTGTCGTCGGCGTAGGATAGGATGTTGAGGCCGTGTTGTCGGACGATGGCTGCGAGGGGGGCCATGTAGATGTTGAAGAGGGGGGGCTCAAGGATGAACCCTGTGGGACCCCGCAGGTGATTTTCATGGGGTCAGAGAGGAAGGGTGGGAGTCTGATCCTTTGGCTTCTTCTGGTGAGGAATGATCGGATCCCGTCCAGGGCTGTTCCTTGCATGCCTGGTTCGGGTAGTCTGGCGACTAGTGTGCGGTGGGAGACGGTTTCGAAGGCCGCTGATAGATCGAGTAGGATGAGGGCAGCGGAGTGGCCTTGGTCCAGGAGGGTGCGGATGTCATCTGTGGCGGAGAGTAGGGCGGTCTCTTTGCTGTGGTTGCTTCGGAATCCGGATTGGGATGGTCGAGGACGGCGTTCTCTTCAATTAATCGTGTCAGTTTCCTGTAACTGTTTTCTCTGCAACTTTGGCAGCGAAGGGGAGGAGCAAGATTGGCCAATAGTTCTTGAGGTCGGTGGGGTCAGCTGTGGGCTTCTTGAGCAGAGGTCTGACTTCTGCGCGCTTCCAGTCTTCTGGTAAGGTGCCTGTTTTGAAGGTGGTGTTGATAGTGCGTTGTAGTTCGGGTGCGATGGCAGACGCGACTCTGTGGTAGATGTGAGGGGGGAAGGGGTCAGTGGGGGCCCCCGAGTGGATGCTTTTCATGGTCGAGGCGGTGCCTTCGGCCATGATCAGTGTCCAGTTGGAGATGGTGGGCTGGCTGGGGTTTCTTGGGGCTGGGGGGCCATCTGTGGTGCCTGGTGGATAGTCGATGAAGTTGTCGTAGAGGTTTTTGATCTTGAGGTGGAAATAGGATCCAAGCTTGTCGCAGAGGTCTTGGGATGGGGTGATGTCTGTGGCTTTGCTGCGTGGGTTGGTGAATTCTTGAATGACACTGAAAAGTTCCTTGGAGTTGGTGGATTTGGCCAGGATTTTGTTGTGGATGAAGTTCCTCTTGGTGGCTCTGATCTGGTTGTGTTAGTCCATCATGGCGCCCTTGTGGGTGGTGTGGTTTTCGGTTGTCTTGGTGTTTCTCCAGTTCTTCTCTAGGCGTCTGCAAGTGCGTCTGGCTTCTTGGGGAGCGGTGGTGAACCAGGCGGCTTTCCTGGGGCGTTGTCTGCTGGGGTTGCATAGCAGGGCGAGCTCGTCTGCGCAGTCGGAGATCCAGGTGTGGAGTTCTCTGGCTGCGTCGTTTGCGTCGGGTGCCCAGGTGTGGTTGTCTCGGTTGAGGATGGAGTTAAGTTGCTTGTCGGTAACCTTGCCCCAGTTCCTTCGTGGTGGGTATGGGGCTGGTTTGGGTGCCTTGGGTTTGTTGATGGCAAAGTGTACGCAGTGGTGGTCAGTCCATGGCGGCTGCGTTGTGTTGCTGAATTAGATGCTGTTTCCTGCCGCGAAGATGTGGTCGAGGGTGTGTCCTGCTCTGTGGGTCGGTGTGTTGACGAGTTGTTTAAGTCCGATGCTGGCGAGGTTGTCACGAAGGATAGTGGAGTTGGGGTCGCTGGGGTTGTCGAGGTGGACATTTAGGTCTCCAATGAGTATGTAGTTTGTTGAGTTGATGGCGTGGGGTGCGATGAAGTCGGTGATGGTAGTGGCGAAGGGTGTTCGGGGGCCGGGGGTCTGTAGATGAGGGTTCCTCGGAGTGTGGCTTTAGGGGTGGTCCGGATCTGCAAGTGCAGGTGTTCGGCAGAGGGGAAGGTTTCGCTCAAGGTGGTGAGGCTGAGGGTGCTCTTGTGGGTGATGGCGAGGCCCCCTCCTGGGTGGTTGGGGCGGTCTTTCCTCTGGATGTTGTATCCGTCTGGGATGGCAGTGCTGATGTCGGGGCGGAGGATGCGTTGGTCCAGGTCTCTGTGAAGAAGGCGATGTCGGGCAATAGAGAGTCGAGTAGGTTTCAGATTTCCATGGCGTGTTTGTGTACGGAACGTACGTTGAGGAGGATGCATTTTAGGGTGTCGCCGGTGCTGGCATCAGCGGTGTTGGAGGCCGGGTGGCGGTGAGGGTCTCGCGGCAGTGGAGGCAGGAGAACTGGCCATGGGTTGTGTTCGGCGAGGCCTGTTGGCATTCTCGAAGTCTTCCAGGGTTGAGTGCGAGGAGGGTGGTGGTGTCGTAGCGATGGGTTGTGGAGGTCCAGGGTTACTGGCGCTGGTTGCGGTCGGGTCACGGACAGGCGCAGACTGGCTTGCCTTTGGCAAGCTTTTGGCATGCCGGTGGCGCGCCTGCTGCGCTCATCCGCTGCACGACTGCGCAGCGGCCCCCATTAAGTAGGTATGACTGAGGAAGACCTGGACCAAAGAAAAGTACCAGGAACCCAGATAGAGGAGCGGGCCTGGGTATCACCAAGATGCCTTAGTATTGGCCTGAGAGGAATTGAAGGGGAAGAGACCAGGTCCTGAGCAGTCCAATAGCTGTTTTACTAATAGCATTAGTAAAACAGGTTCTAGAAACTTCAAGAAACTTGTAGAGGTCAGGAGGCCTGAAATGAAAATTCCTGTGGCCAAATGGAGAGCCGGCCAGACCACCTGAGCTTGTCCTCCAGTCCAGATCTTGCGTCATTCACCAGCTACCCCACAGGAAGGGCAGGGTCACCTGATAAAAATGTCTGAAAAATAGCAATGAAATCACCCAGCAGGTACATCAGAATCCTGATCAGCTGGCAGAGATTGCCCCAAGTGTGCATGTGCATTCTAAATAAATGTGTCTATTGGTGTTGCGGTGCACAAAGGAAGGAAGTGGCACCACAAAGAGAGGAGTTGTAGGTTCTGTGGGCTGCCAGGAGTGCAGCAGTTTCCCAGGCACTTTAATTAACAATTGTGGGCAGCTACCCTATTCTTCTGGTTGGAAACATGTATGATCCTGGTGTATTTTGTTAACTGTTGTGACTGTCAGTGTTATGGTTCTTGGTTACAAGGCCCTTTGTTGCTAGGTTTTGTGGTTGCTTACAGGAATTGTAACAACAGTTACCATCATACAGCACACTGCATAGTTTTGAACATTGGAACATTTATTAAAAGCAACAATATTAACTGAATCATTGCAGATACTGTTGAACACGAGTAAGAGTGCCAAATGTTTAATCATTGATTAAATTTTGTTCTGACCTTTTAATTCTACTTTTAATTATTATGGTGGTACTTTATCAAGGTTAGAAGGCCTGATTTGTATGAACTGTGCCCCCTATATTCTGTTAAGCACATGTAGATGGGGGTATTGTAGTTTTTAGGCACAGGGCTTGCTGACGCTCTGTTGGGCAAGCCTCCAGGGCAGGGGTTACAAGGTACATTTAGGAGGTTACCTGGCATGTAAAACCTGTCTTTAGTGTGTGTCTATTGTTGGCTGTGTGACGCGTTAGAGGCTAGCAACACTTCCACATTCAATTCTGTATATAACTGCAAATTTGTGCTTGGTATTTTGGTAGAGTGAGTGGTCGAATACTCTTCCTTTTTGTTTAAAAACACTGATTGGACAGCAATTTGTTAAGTGTTCTTTGTTGTATTTCTGAGTGTTTAAGATCTGTATAACATCTGCTGTCTGAGGTAAAACAAATGTAATATCTGTGTATTGTTTGTTTTTACCACCCTGCAATCCATTACATTCCAGCAAATTATGGTACGGGCTCTGCTAAAGAAACCCACCCTCAATCCAGAAGATCACTCTAGCTACCGCCCAATTTCATTACTTCCCTGGGTAAGTAAGGTGCTAGAGAAACACATAAATACCCAGCTGACACAATTTCTGGAAAACCATGCACTCCTGGATCCATCCCAGACAGGTTTCAGGCCAAAACATGGTACGGAAACTGCTTTGCTGGCAGTCGTCGAAGAGTCTCGAAGGATACTGGATCAGGGGGGATCAGTGGCAGTGATCCTCCTTGATCTAAGTGCAGCCTTCGACACTGTCAGCCATGCCACTCTGCTGAACCGTCTGCAAAACATCGGTGTCGGAGGCGACGCACTAAAATGGCTGGAATCATTCCTGCATAACAGATCCTTCCAGATCTTCGATGGGGACATAACATCAGTCAGAAAACCCCTAGACTGTGGAGTACCACAGGGCTCCTCTCTGAGCCCTGTGCTCTTCAATGTCTATATGAAACCATTGGCTGGGCTCGTCGAACCGTCAGGCATAAAAATGGTATCATATGCCGACGATACCCAGCTAGTGGTTTCATTGACTCAGGAAAGCACCGGCCACACCTCAGGAAACCTGATGAACTGCCTAGAGGATATAAAAAAGTGGATGACAGGCTCTTCATTAAAGCTGAATGGAGACAAAACGGAGCTCATGCTCCTAGGCTCTGCTTCACCCACTCTATTCCCCCCTATGTGGCCTGGATGCTTGGGCACCCCTCCCACCCCCAAAGAGAGTGAAAAAAGCCTGGGAGTATGGCTGGATAAAAACCTCTCCTTCTCTACCCAGGCTACCAAACTATCCGCTATCTGTTTTGGCTTACTTAGAACATTAAGGAAGGTCCTCCCCCTCCTCCCAACGGAAGCCAAACAAGTGGCAGTTCAGGGCCTGATCCAGTCCCGGCTGGACTCAAATAACGCTCTGTATGTGGGAGCCCCAGAGCTGTCCATGCGAAAACTGCAGGTCGTCCAGAACTGCGCAGCCCGCGCGTTGTTGCAGATTCCGAGGACACAGTCTGCAAAACCCGCCCTGGTCGCCCTACACTGGCTCCCAGTAAAGCAGAGAGTGGCATTTAAGGCACTATGCATCGCCCACCGAGCTTTCTGGGGGTCCGGTCCTAGGATCCTTAACAAACTGGTCACTCAATACCATCCTAACAGAACTCTCCGATCTACGGAAGCCTTTCCAGCCGTCGTCCCAAGAGTGCGGAGAGCCAGAACCGGAGGAAGGATGTTCTCCTTAAACGCTGCGAAGATGTGGAACACACTCCCGCTACAAATCAGGTCCAATCCCAACCTACTCTCATTTCGCAAGCAGCTGAAAACTTACTTGTTTGCTAGGTCCACCTAAAGCTCGTTTTCCATCACTCATCAGTTCTGTTTTTTATGCCTTAGCGCTTGGACGCCCACTGGGCAGCAATCGCGCTTTACAAATCACAATACAATACAATACAATTTCCTTTAATAAATGTGCTTCAGAGTGCATCATTTGACCATTTTCTTTTCTAGAATTTCTTAAGCGAAGATACTTCCAAATTTCCCATGAAGGTGTGGAATTGTCTACAGGCCATGGATTAGTGGAATAGTTTGTGTGACCCTTCTGATTTTCCTATCTGTTTACCTATTTCCTTTTAGCCTATATCTTTCACATCTTGTATTCTGAAAAGCATAATTTGGCTGTCAGTTTCTCAAAGGTTTTTAGGGAGATCAGTGGACAGGTTACTGTTCTCAAACCGCACTTCATATGTTTTCAATTCTTTTGCCCATATTACATAGACATAATCCTGATTTTCATTTATTATTTAGTAAACAAGGTCATCGTACACCATGTACTCCAAATATATTTTTATAATTATGATGTCTCAATATTAAACTGAAAAAGACATTTCATAATCTTTATAAAGCAAGCAATCAGTTCATATAAGTAAAGATTTGCAAAAATCCTCATAAAATGTATTTTCAAAAGGTTCTCAAACAAGCTCTCATTTATTAAAAGCCTTAATGCCATAGAATCTTTTTCCATCAAATTAATTTTGATGTGCCCACAGGAATGTCATTGCTATGGAAATGGCATGCTTAATAAAAAGTAGTCTTAGCTATTTTTACATATTTTATGTCTCAATGGAAAACATATCAGTTTTAGTCTAGAATTCATGACATAAGCTCTTTTTTAAGGAAAGCTTTGCTTGAGCATGTATAAATATATGCCAGAGACTGTTCCAAATCCATTGTTTAAAGGTACAATGACAAAAAGGAGAACGAGGTCCAGATTTAGTTTAGTTTTATATCCCCAGCCTACCTTTCCCAATTTCCATGAGGAGTCAGCAGTGATTTTCCTCATTGAGAAAGCACTCTGTCAGTTAGGGAGAGAGCAAGCATGAGCCCTGCTCCTGTGTGATATACAGAGTGGGGTTGCACAGAAAGTAAAGATTGCCACTGTAACCACCGTCTCTACTATATATGCACGAAATGCACTCTACAAACAGAATCTTACCTCGTTCATGCCACCAGAAAACATGCTCATTCCACTCTGTCCAGATCGAGATTCCCTCCAAGCAAACAAACTTTCTTCCTCAAAAAAGCAATAATAAGATTATTATCTCATTTAAAAACTTTCCTGTGTGTCCTTCATCCTCTGTACTGGCTGGTTCAGACCAAGACCCCCATCCAACACTTGTTCTTTCTATGTTTGCCCCACATGTGCAAAGTGTACATGCTTGAAACCAGAACACATGGAAAGGCCTCCTAGCTAGCTTCCAAACACGATATATTTCGCTCATTAGTCATATATGGCATCCTTACATTGCAAGATAATTCACTTATGGGTACATTTGATAATTGAAGTCATTAAATCTTTCAGTCAAACACCTAATGACCTAGGAAAGATTGATAAGAATACAACAGCACCAAAAAGCAAAATAACATCATAAAAGCATGCTTTCCACTTCAGGAATCCCCCACTGGATCTGAAAGATGCTTATACTCAAGTACATTTCCCACATATACCATTAGAGTCACCCATGTTAAAATGTACCTCTACATTGACCCCTACTGGACAAAAGAAATTACATCACTCACACGAACTTTCACTCAACACCTATAAGTCACATCAGAGTGGCTAGAAATCCAGGAACGTTCAATAAAGCAGCTTATTAATATTCCTCAAATAAATGTACCCTATACCAATCTTGTGATTGAAACCTCAATCCACTCATTTGTTTCACACTTCAAAACTACGGGCCAGCTTCCTCACTGCCATAACTGCTGTCATCTATGATCTTGAGCGCAGGTTCCAAAAAAAGACAATGTCACCCTTAATCGATCTCCTGCTTAAATTGATGTTATTAAAGGTAAGCTCATAGATGATTTATTTTTTATAATGGCATTGTAATGGGCCTAAAGGCTCTTTAAGTCATATTTTCGTTGATAGCCCTCTTATTGTTTTATACTGGTCTGATGTTTGGGATATGACCATTAAGATTTCTAGTATATTGGATTCCATGTCGTATAGTTTGTTTATTTGTAAATCACATGTTCTCTCATTGTGTCTGTCACATAAGAATTTGTTTAATTTTCCTACATCTTCTTTGATGAAATCAATTACTGCTAATTTAAAAGATGCAAAACTATTATGTATTCATATATGGCGGGCTTAGATTATTTCAAATAGACAAGTAAATTGTTCAAATATACATTATTTTGGCTCTTGATTCAAATATTTCCAATTGTCCTTGATAGCATGTTAATATTCGGTTACTGGAATGATATTTTTCTTCACTAATGATCAATAAGGCCATATAGATTGTGTTTACAAAAACCCCTAATAGCATAATTTGTTATTTAGTTACTCTTTTTATTTACACATGTAATATTTAAGATAATTGCCGAGTGCGTATGATATTGAGAGAGACGCTCTAATGTAAAATATTCCCATTTCAGAAAATCATCTCACCCTACTTGTTCACATAACTCTTACCTCTTCTAAAAGTGCATAAACTATTTTACTATCTAACTACTGACCTTGTCCAAAAGTATATTTTAATGGAGTTTATTATGTATTGAGGAAATAGCTCTGAAGTAGCAGCCTCGAATTTTGAATAGAGGAAAGCTGCCTCATCCAATATTGTACGATACCCACACTTAAGAAAAAGTCTATTCTTGGTAATCTGATCATAGAGGTAGAGACAAATTAGGTAATTTAGCAGATATAGAGAATAAAAAAATTGACGAAATCAAGGCTTTGAATTCCAGTGATGTCAATAGACTCAATAGGATATTCAAGGACTCTATGAAATCAGATGAAAGGAAAGCTCACAAAAATGATAACTAACACCAATGAAGAGGTATAATAACTCCTCATTTGCAATGACACATATCTAGCCGCACAAAAAACGGAATCCCATCTCTCGTTAGGTTCAGTGCAAACCATTCCCAATCAGGTGACTCTAGACTGTGATGCCAGAAATGAATCCAGGTAGAAATGCAGGTGGTCGCATGATAAAATTCTCCTAAAACCATTTAGAGGTACTCCTGACACGCTAGCTGCACAATATAAATACCTGTCTAGCACAAGAATCTGTCCCTAAATTTTTAAAAATTGGTCATGATCATTCACTCGTCAAAAAATAAAACTAATACTATCAATGAACTCACAGACAACTATTCATGACAGTTCTAGCTTTTCTAGTGAAATTCGGGACAAATATGTAGGAATACAAGTGAATGACTCGATCAAACAAAACAATTTTGTAAGAGAACACAAACTTGCCATCTGGTCTACCCACATTATGATGATCACATTACTCAAGTTGGTAGAAGAGTACAAGCTGCCCATGTTCAACAGAGGGAATTCTTACCTACAAACCTAGCACCAGATTTTGATGCAGTTGCCCACAACCTCCTCCAAGCCACCATTCTCATTATAAAAGTCAAAGGGAATACTCTGCTAAATGGGTTCATATTTACCTATCTACTTAATAAAACAACACCGATGACTTCCAGTGTATCCCGAGCTCCATTCTGGTCTATCTATCCATTAATATACATGTTGAGCCATGGATCAATGCATTAATAAATCTGGGGTCTTTTTCCATCAGCATGCTGAGTATTATCTAACAATTAACTCATCCTAGGTGCCTTCAGATCCTGCCTCATATAAACCCAAACTTGAAAGACATAGACAAGAATCCAACTAAACTCTTGAATGAATGAGATTCTCCTCCTGCCCCAAACCCAAACTAAAAGACTTCTGATATTTTATCACTGGCACTTGCAGAACTAGGAATTGTATCCAAAGGTGTAACCATCAGCAGATCATTTGTCTTTATCCTGGACTTATATCTACAGCTTGACTTACAAATTATGGTTGGTGCCAGGAGTGCAAAACATCAACTCAGACATATTAAGTAACAATAAACTCTGCATTTTTGAAAAGTCGCAATATGGCAGTACAAGCCAGACCCCTCTCGCACATTGACAATGGACGTGCACTGCTTATGGCATTTTTAATGTATACTTCACCCACCTGAAGGCGTCCAGACTCTCTTTAGCACACCTCATTTCAAACACAATAGTTAACCATATCATCTGTGCTTTAGCTTTACTAAACTGACTCCTCTTCGAGGCCTGTGCTCTACATAAAATTGCACTGATCACTTACGAAGCGCTGAAGCCAAATACTCATAGATACTTAGGCCAGCAGTTAACCATCTCAGGGGTACAGAAAAATGTGGGAAGCAACATTTTCTTCATATTGGGAGTTCCCTTTGAGAATTTCAAATTGACACAAGTCTTCTCAACGAAAGACCTGAAATTCTGTCCATGTACCTCAAGAATTATTTCTAAAAAGAAAGTAAAAGCCGCTTTTAAATGCAAACACTCCATACAGTACAGATTCATAAGGGGAATTGTGAATTTGTATGAAATCACCTCTCATTATCTCACTGGTCCAATGTGGACCAATTCACAAAGCATATCAAGCTTAAACATGCAAACAGCAGTAATGATGAGTTTGTACTCAAAGGTGGATGTTCTAGTGCACACAGTGATAAACCTGCAACTGGCAGTGAGTGGGGAGTTGGTGTTGAATGACCGGAATGCTCTTTGATTTATAACAACCACAAACTGGCATGGCTGTGGGCATTCACAAACTCCTCCCCAACATCGCCCCCAGGAAAAGCTAACATATTCATTCATGTCAGGAAATCGCTTTCAAGAATGCCGATTTTGCAATCTGGTTTTAATACTTCCAGGCGCATGAAATACAGTTTAGTTAGCAACAGTGTGAGATGCTCCTGCATACAGATTTTTTAAAATTGAATTTGTCCCTTTGGCGTGGGTTCACTCTGTATCAGATGAAAAAATACTGGCATTGGATCATTTGACCTACAGGTTACACGTCATTAAGTGCAGGAGATGGTCTGACTCTTTGCTATCACTTTGGGGTTTGAGCCTGCAACCTGTTGGTGACAAATGCACTGCTATAGAGCTCAGCAGAAACCCCGCCTCCACCAGACCCTAATGCTATCACCTCTCTGCCATGGCCACTGGCAGCTATTACACTTTAACTACGGGCTGTTGGGCCACAGTGGAAAAATGGTAGGGCACTGTGGATATTGGCATGGTTATGCAAGCACCACTGTGCTAATATCCCTAACCCACCTGGTGGCCCTGCAGGGTTGCCTAGTGGAAACAACACCTGGCAGAGACACATAGGTTTGGGGAATGCAAGGTACTGCAAAGATGAATCCTGGAACAGTTTGGCGGGGTCATATGGAGTGTCGATGCACCATCTAACTACCTACCCAGGGTTGCACAAACAACCTCCCAATGAAAGGAAAATCATTTCATAAGTATGTTGCATGCTGATGGTGTTTACAAGGGAACCCTCAAGATTACCACATGTTTAAGATAGTGCTTGCACACCCAAGGCAATGCGTGGATATACTGCTTCGGCTTGTGATACAGTGGTTAGAGAAGCCTTCTCCCACCCCGAGGGCTCAGACAAACATTTGGAATTATCCTCCTCTATGATATGTATGCGTCTGACTAGTGCACTCACTACACCCCTGGGAGGAGGAGACAGGAGCTATTACCAGCTCTGCACTAGCGAGCCCCTCCACCATCCTTCCACCCTGCCAGTGTATGTAAAAATCAGGTCAATAATATGGCTTCCTGATTCTTACATAGCAAAGGTTTGGCAGGCCACTGGCAGTAATGAAGGCATGGACACCACCATTTGATTGACCCTATCTCTACCTCTGCTTTATACTTGATGTTTGTGTCAGAGGTGGTGATACCCTGAAATTACTTTGTGGAAAGAGTCTACTGCCAGCTTCCATCAAAGTTAAAATCTGGGTCAAAAGTTCAGTGGTAGATTTTCTAATTTCTCAAGCTCATTTTGTGCAATACACAGATAACCCAATGTATGTATAGATTGGGTGACCACCCGTCTGTAATTTTCATGGACTATCCATGAATTAACTCAAATGTCCGTTGTCTGTGATGAAGATTTCAACGCAGTGCATTTGTCCGTAATTTTAGTCTGTGTGCTAAAAGATCTAAGTTGCAGTATAAATGCCTCAGCTGAAGTGGAAGGTCTCCTGTGCTGTGATTCTGAGGGAGGGGCAGACACATAAACAAGAAACAAGCCTTCTCCCCAGGGTGCCGGATGCCTGAAACAAAACGTGGATCTGTGCAGTTGGTTAATTTGTAAATGTAAAGGCTGTTTGCCAGTTGACAGAGGTGGTGTAAATTGATGGAGAAACTTTAAACTTCCTGTAGACAAAGATTTATTCTGTTTGGGAGGGATTGTAGTGGGTGTTCCAAGATGAGTTGTGGAGTGCCTGGTTTTAATAGACAGTTGTAAAACTGTTTGCGCTAGGTGCAATCTCCATATTATTAAAATGTACACTTTGAAAACACTTTTTTTTAATTAACCTAAATTTATGTCCAGATTATGTGGCAGCCTATCTTGTACTTTGTGTAATGCAAATTTAAGTGCATGACTTACACGTGCATGGTGTTTTCCTTGACGGGCAGGGGCCTCTTAGCACTAAAAATGCACAAGTCACCATTCCCTGCTGAACCAAACAGATTTCAGTTATTTTGGCTTCTGGTTGCACACACATACAACTGCAGAGATCACATTAACCAACAAAGGGTTCATAACATAAAATAGTGTATTTCCCACTTTTTAAACTTGTATTTACTTTTCATTCAAGGTTTGCTTTATTTTATTACAGTTAAATAATGGTGAGAGATCAAAAATAGTCACAGAATATGTGTTTCTTTTTAGCTATGCCCTTGATTCCACCTCCACTCTCACTGACCACATCCCCATTGCACTCAGGATCACAGTATCCATACTTTTTTCTAATGCCCTTTGACCACTGGTAAAACCAGTGATGCTAGCATGTGTCCTTCACCTTCACTAATTACCAGTTTTTTCGACATTGTCAAGTTAACCAGTGATCTGTATTCACTTAACACAGTGCACTGCTTATATGACCTTATTTGTACAAAAACACTGTCCTCTGGTGCTAAAGGTGACTGAGAAAAAGAAAGTAATCTAGTCAGTTTCTTAATTGTGTGTGACCAGGAAACCTGGGCGCAAGTCCCTGCTCACCCGTTTGACTAAATTGTGTGATATAAGTCAAATCAAGTTACTTCATGTGTCTAGTTTACTTGCTAGTGACATTTGAGAGCACATTCAAATAAGTCAGTTCAAGATGGATCCTGTGTAACAACCACACATGTATATGCTTCAATGCTTCAATAGCCTGTAATGATCCTCCATCCATAAAAATAATAATTGCAGGGACACCACACAATTTGTATGCTTTGTTCACTCATGACTCTGTCAGGAAGGAGGGTTGGTAAATGTTTTAAATTTCATGTTTAGAAACTTACAATTCAAATAAATGTCAGTGCAATGTTGTAATCTAATATACTAAATTGAATCCTTCCATGTGATACAGAAAAACTTTCCACATTATAAAGACTTTATTGCGTTCTTATATTTTGTTTGTTGTGTAATTTGTATCCCAAACATTTTGTAGGTTCGGCATGTTCTCTGGCACTTAAAGATGGGTCAGACCACTGGTTCAGGCTCGACTCGATTGCAGAGCCATTTTAAGGTCTGGACATGGTGGGCAATCGTCCAGGGCATAACATTCCAAGGGGCTGTCCCCTACTCATCCTCCAAAAGCACTACCAATGGACCATCATACCGGCAGAGTTTGCCAGGGTGGGAGGGTGCTGCTTATTGAACCACTTGACAGTGCCTCTTATGTTTTTGGCCTCTTTGCTGTGTCGTCCCTCCAGCTACTCCTGTACTCATGGAGGGCCTATTTAATTTTTAGGAATTGTCCTGCCTTGTTCTTCTCTTTCTTATTTATCTGTATAGTAACAATGACCCTTTGAATCAGTTGATGTGGATCTCCCATCTGAACTTGACTTCATTCTGCTCTTCAATTCTCTATCTGGTTGTCGGGTTCCCACTTCCGAGATAAATATAGAGACCCTGACTGTTAGAAATGGGGTTTCTGGTTGGCTAGGTTATACTCCTAAGCCAGGCAGAACCCACCACTCTAGTAAGGTTAAGGGAGTTACTCACCAGAGATAACCCCTGCTCACCCACTTGGTGGCTTGGCCAGAGCAGTCAGGCTTATCCCAGAAGCAATGTGTAAAGTGTATGTGCAACACACACACACACCAGGGACACAATAAATACACCACAAAACAGACTCCACACAATATTATATAAAATATATGTTTTTGAATTGCATATAAACATAGACAAAAACACATGAACCAATAATCACTATACCAACTAGGCAATTGCCATAACATCACGGTAGGTGTAATAAGATAAAAACTTGTTGCACACGTCATGAAAACACTATCACTGCTCATCCAAATGCGAATCCTAAAATATTACTTGGTATCCTGGCAATGTAAGGCAAAAATAACATAAATCATAAATAGGGCTCCCGGTTTTATGGCATTTATTTTTTTGACATTTCCGTCTGTATTTTTCCTTATTTATTTTTTGTTAATTTTATCTGTATTTATCCATATTTATTTTGGGTTTTGTGGGAAATTAAGCTGAAATTAGTATATTTCCACATTTATTTAACCGATAAATATGCATTCTTTCTTGAATTCCTGCCAGGTTTCAATGCTGTGAACACCGCAGGAGATAAATCAATGCACTTATATGAAAATATGCATATTTCAGTATCAACTCTGTGCATATCTACTTGTATTAAAGCCCCTTTACTAAAATTCCTTTCTTTTTTAATCCTCTTAACTATCAATTCACACTGCTATTGGCCTGGCAGTCATGCAAGGCATGATTTAGAATTACTCAAAAAGCAACACAATTTCCATTTTTATCCACATTTAAAAATAAATACAGACAAGAAAATAATTGTTTTCTCTCTGTATTTATCTGTAAAAATCAGTAAAAACGGAAAACAGGGAGCCTTAATCATAAATCAGGGCATAAAATGCAGCAGAATGTAATAAGTCACATGAAATAATATGTCATCATAGAACCATAAATACGTTGCCAGTAATGCAGTTATAAACAGTAGGCCACAGGAACACCTGTGTGCCTACTATGTGTATTACAGTAATTTTCTTTTGAGCAACCCCTATGCAGGGTACAGAAGATCCTGCTCTTCTATTTGTGGTAATACAGGGGCTGACAGCTTCAGCAGAAATGGGCCTCCATCGAGGAGTCCTTTCCTGTCCTGAGAGCCGAAGTTCAAATGCCCCCAAAGGAATGCAACACGGAGAGGGGGGTGGCGCACACACCAATTTGTCAGGGTGACCTTGCTGGAACTTCAGCTTGTCGAATGGGCAAGTAGCAGCTGCATTTGAATGTGTGGTGCGGCTGTGAAAAATCACCTTGCGGACCACTCCGGCATGTTCAGGAAAACACATTACCTTGGTGGCGGGACCCATGTCCTTCGAAGTCTCCCCCACCAGGAGGGAGGAGCTGCAACTGCCACGTGGCTAAGTACTTGCTGGGAGCTCTCTCTTACGGCAACATTGGGGATGGGGCTAGCCGTAGCCACGACAACCCCGCTTCCAGCAAGATGCCGGCCGGCTGGCCAACAGAGCCTACTTTTATTTAATTTAGAGGCCCTGGGTATATGTGATACCATTGTACAAGGGGCTTACGAGTAAATTAAGTATGCCAAACAGGTGTAGACCAATCATACCATGTTTAAAAGATAGAGCACATGCACTTTAGCACTGAATAGCAGTAACAAAAAGTGCCCAGTGTCATAAAGCCAAAAAAAACAGTTCAGAAAATATACTGGAGGAAGGCACAAAATTGGGAGATAACCCTGCAAAAAGGACCAGGTCCAACACGGATGCACACAGTAATGCAGCAGTAGGGCCTTCTTGGTGCTGTGAGCCTACAGACAAGTTGTGGGTACCTCACATACTGGCATTTGGTGGGAGACTGTCTCCCACACCATCTGCTCTGCCTCGTTAATTGTTTTAGGTTTGAAGTCTAGTGGAGGAGCCAGATGTGTTTGTTCGAATTGCCTAGACTAGCAGAAGGTGAAAAAGCCACTTACTTTAATGTTACCCAAACTGTTTGCCATGTGTATTGAAATATTTAGAAACATAATCAAAATGTTGTGGTTGCTTTCTCTCCAAGAAAGATTAGGTAGGAGTGATTCCCTTGCCACTGTGCTAAAGGGCATCAATTTTCTATTGAACAAGGACATAGTGGGCCATCTGACTGTAGCATACCCAGAGACAATCTCATACACTAGTAAGTGAATACGTAGTGTAATGTAAAAAATTGTAAATAAATGAATAGCTTTCAATTATGTGCATCGGCAGACTCTTTGGAGGAAGCTGGACAAACAGGGAATACCAACTAGCCTCCAAAAAGCGATTCAATCGCTCTATACCCACACTTGGATTAGAATCCGAATAGGAAATGGTTTGAGCCTTTTGAGGGAAATCCCTACATCCCAGGGGTCAAAACAAGGATGTGTCCTTGCACCATAACTGTTTAAATTGTTTCTATCAGATTTAACATACTGCTTGAATGATGAGAATGCTCATCCCCCGAAACTAGCAGGAAAATTTGTTATACGCCAATGATGTTATCGTATTAAGCCAAACTAGAATAGGATTACAACAGTTTATAAACGCAGTGTCAAGCTTATTCACTGTAAAATGGTATGGAAATAAATGAGGCCAAGACTAAGATAATGGAAGTAAATAACAGGAAATGGAAAACCTATAAATATAAATAGTATTTGCAAAAGCAGCAACTGGAGCAAGTGAGGGCGAGCAGTTGGCCTAACGGCTAGGGCGGTCGACCTCGAATCTAGGGAATTGGGTTCGAGTCTCGGCAATGACGCTGAACATCCTGTGATTCTGAGCAAATCATCTTATCTCCCAGCGCCAAACAAAAATGAATGTGTGTCCTCATGTAACGGAACTGGTGCTATGTAAAGCGCTCTGATACCCGATTCGGGCCAAGTTCGCGCTATATAAAACTCAACAAAAAAAAAAAAAGACATATAAATACTTGTGTGCTTCTTGATGAAAATGGCACTTTTCAGCAGCAAATAAAGGATATCCAAAGGAGAGGTAACAACTTAACAATGGCATTTCAAACATTGCAAAAGTTCTTGGGTGGACCCAGCTACCTTCTGCTTCTAAAGGTAATGAATGCAAAATTACTGCCAACTATTACATATGGTAGTAAAGCATTGTCTGGTAGGGACTCTACAGCTTTAAATAACGGCATTTCAAAAATATTTAAGCTCCTTTTTCGCCTGGCGTGCAATGCGTCCACAGTCCAAATCAGGTTAGAATTTGGGGTATCTAACCAGCATATTGCAAGAAAGAGACAGTATATAAAAGTGTGGAAGAGAATGAAATCAGACACATCAAACCCAATGTGTCAATGGCTTTTGCAAGAATTACAAGCAAATCCTAAATTACACTATTGGAAATATTTACAATCAATCAATCAATCAAGCATTTGTTAAGCGCGACTACTCACCCGTAAGGGTCTCAAGGCGGTGGGGGCGGTGGGGGTGCAGGTTCCAGTTCATCAAGGAGGGGGTCTGTTGAAGAGCCAGGTTTTGAGGTTTCTAGTGAAGATGGGAATCAATGTTGACTATCTGAGGTGGAGCGGAAGGACGTTCCAGGCTTTGGCCGCGAGGAAGGAGAAGGAGCGGCCTCCCATTCTGTTTTTTCTGGTGCAAGGGACCACGGCGTAGGAGAGCTGGGCTGATCATAGGGTCCTTTGGGGTGTGTGGAGTCGACTGTTCAGGTATACTGGTTTGGTGTCGTGGAGGGCCTTGTGTGCATGGGTGAGCATCTTGAAGGTGACTCTAGCCTCGATGGGGAGCCAGTGGAGTGGGCGCAGGTGCTGGGAGATGTGGCAGTGTCTTTGTTTATTCCGGCATAGAGTGTGTTGCCGTAGTCGAGTCTGCTGGTGACCAGGGCATGAGTGACGGTCTTTCTGTGTTTGAGGGGGATCCAATTGAAGGCCTTCCGTAGGAGGCGGAGGATGTGGAAGCAGGAGGCCGAGACGGAGTTTATCTGGCAGTCCATTTTGAGCTCGGAATCCAGGATGATTTCCAGGTTGTGTGCATGGTCCGTGGGGGCGGGCGTGCTTCCGAGGGCAGGGGGCGACCAGGTGTCGTTCCAGGCATCGGGGTTTGGGCACATAATAAGTACTTCTGTTTTGTTGGTGTTTAGTTGTAGACAGCTGTTTTTCATACATTTGGCGATGGCTTCCATGCCTTCTCGAAAGTTGTGTCTGGCGGTGTTGGGTTCATTGGATAGGGAGAGGATGAGTTGGGTGTCCTCTGCATATGATACAATGTTGAGTCCGTAGGTTCTAAGGATGGGGGCGAGCGGAGCCATGTAGACGTTGAAGAGTGTAGGGCTGAGGGAGGACCTCTGGGGGACTCCGCAGGTGTTTGGTGTAGGGTCCGAGAGGAAAGGGGGGAGTCTGACCCGCTGCGTTCTGCCGGAGAGGAAGGAGCGGATCCAGTCGAGGGCCTTGTCCTGGATCCCTGTGTCGTGGAGTCTGCGTATTAGGGTGCGGTGAGAGACTGTGTTGAACGTCGCCGAGAGGTCGAGGAGCGCTACTGTTTCTCCTTTGTCCAGTAGGGTGCGGATGTCGTCTGTTGCGGCGAGGAGGGTGGTTTCCGTACTGTGGTTTTTTCTGAAGTCGGATTGGGAGGGGTCGAGGATGTTGTGCTCTTCAATGTATGTGGCGAGTTGGCTGTTGATGGCTTTCTCAATTACTTTCGCTGGGAACAGGAGCAGGGAGATGGGTCTGTAGTTTTTTAGGTCAGTGGGGTCCGCCGAGGGTTTCTTCAGGAGGGGGTTGACCTTGACGTGTTTCCAGTCGTCGGGGAACGAGGCGATCACCAGGGAGCGGTTGATGGTGTGGCGGAGCGTGGGTGCGATGGTGTCGGTGGCTTTGTTGAAGATGTGGTGGGGGCAAGGGTCCGTGGGGGCCCCGGAGTCGATTGACTTCATCGTCTTCAGTGTGTCTTCGGTGGTGAGGGCTGTCCAGTTGTCAATCACTGGCTTCAGGGTGTCGGGTGGTTGGTAGGGGTTCAGTGTGTTGGTTGTCTTCGTCGAAGTTGTTGTAGATGCTCTTGATTTTGTGGTGAAAGAAGGTGCTGAGTTTGTCGCAGAGGTCTTGTGAGGGAGGGATGTCAGTCGACTTGCTGGTGGTTTGGGCGAACTCCTTGATGATGTTGAAGAGTTCTTTGCTGTTGTGTGTGTGTGTGGAGATTCTGTCTTCAATCGCTTTTTTCTTCGTTTTTCTGATGAGTTGGTGGTGGGCGTTGGTCACGTCTCCGAAGTTGTTGTGTGCCTCTGTGGATTTGGTGTTCCTCCAGGCCTTTTCAAGGCGGCGGCAAGTGTGTCTGGACTCTCGAAGTTCAGTGGTAAACCATTTGGCTTTCTTAGCGTGGGTGTTGTTGTTTTTCTTGAGGGGGGCTATGGTGTTGGAACTGTCAGAGATCCATTTGTGCAGAGTTCAGGCTGCAGTGTTGGGTTTGTCATTTTCCGTGATAGTTGGGATGGAGTTGCTGAGTGAGGAGGTGAGCTGGTCATCGGTGATTCTGGTCCAGTTCCTACATGGGAGCAGGTGCTGGTGTCTGTGGATTGTGGGTGTTCTGAAGGCGAAGTGGACGCATCGGTGGTCAGTCCACGGGAGTTCGGTGGTGTGGCTGAAGGTGATGGAGTTTCCTGTTGTGAAGAGGGGGTCGAGGGTGTGTCGTGCTGAGTGCGTGGGTTCAGTCCAATGTTGTGGAAGTTGTCCAGGAGGGATGTGGTGTTGGGGTCCGGTTGGTTGTCGAGGTGGAAGTTGAGGTCTCCCAGCAGGGTGTAGTTGGTGGATGCAATGGCATATGGGGAGATGATGTCCGTGATGGAGTTGGCGAACAGTCTGCTGGGTCCAGGGGGTCGGTAGAAGAGGGTTTCTCGGAGGGTGGTGATCGGGCTGGTCAGTATCTTGAAGTGTAGGTGTTCCATCATGTCTGAGGGCTCGTTGGGGAGTGTGCGTAGGCGGAGGGTGGATTTGTGAACGATGGCGATTCCTCCTCCCATGCGGGTGTGGCGGACCTTCCTGGAGATCTTATATCCATGGGGAATGGCGATGGTGATGTATGGTCCCGAGGTGGTGTTGGTCCAGGTTTCGGTGAAGAACGCTATGTCCGGGGTGGTGATGTGGAGGAGGTCCCAGATTTCTGTGGCGTGTTTGTGGAGGGATTGGACGTTGAGGAGGATGCATTGCAGGGTCTTCGGTTCGGGTGTGTTCTTGCGGTCGGGTTGTGCTGGGTCTGTGTTCCGGGCGGTGCTGTTGGTTTGTCAGCAGCGGTGACAGCTGAAGGGTCTGTGGGTGCCGGCTGGTGATGCTAGCGTGCAGTTGTTGTTGCGGCCTGGGTTGAGTGCTTGGAGTGCTGCTGGGTCCTAGCATTGGCGGGGCTGAGGTCCATGGTTCCTGGCACTGGTCGCGGTTGGTTGCAGAGGGGCGCAGACGGGCTTGCCTTTGCCGCGCAGCGGCTGCCATTAAGTAGGGCTCGGGGAGGGCTGGACAGCTGGCAGGCGGGAGCTGGGAGGGGAGCTGGATTGGGCTGGTCGCGCTGGGGGGGAGGGGCCACAGGGGCAGCAGGGAAAATGGGTGGAAAAAGGGAAAAGGTGGAATAAAGAGGAAAGAAAGGACTAAATGTGAACTAGGGCAGAGAAGTTCACAAAAGAGATTGAGCTGAGGGTAAAAAACTAGTGAAGCGGAGAGGGAAAGCGGAGCAAGAGAAGGAGACTGAGGTCCACTGGACCACCAGGGAGATAGAGCAGAAAAGCAGAAAAAGAGCAGAAAAGCGCAGAAAAGAGATTGAGCTGAGGGTAAAAAACAAGTGAAACGGAGAGGGAAAGCGGAGCAAGAGAAGGAGACAGAGGTCCACTGGACCACCAGGGAAATAGAGCAGAAAAGCAGAAAAGGGCAGAAAAGTGCGGAAAAGAGATTGAGCTGAGGGTAAAAAACGAGTGAAACGGAGCGGGAAAGCAGAGCAAGAGAAAGGAGACAGAGATCCACTGGACCACCAGGGATGAGGTGCAGGTAAACCTGCGGGTGGAGGAGGGCCTCGAACACCAACACTCGAGGGTGCAGGGGCTCGGGGGAGGCCTCACTTAATGGTGGAGCTGCAAGGGAGGGAGAGCAATTTCACTGACAGTCAGTGGTCTTGCAATCAGCTTTGGATGAGTATTCATCACATGAAATTTGAGACATGAACACAAGGCCAGAGTCTTTTAAAAAATCATTCATAAAACAACAAAACAATTGTCAGTACTGAAGGACAAGGAATCTTTTTCAAAACGGAATCACGCATGGATGATTCTGAGTGAATATAAAACAATTAATTCTCAAATTTACTTATAAACACCGTGGACTTTAAAACTAAAAAAAGTTTTCACTAAAGCTCGTTTTGACCTTCTTCCAGGGTTATGGCATGCAATGCTTTGGCAACATACAACAAAATCGGTGCATTGTAGACTATGCAAAAAGGGAGAGGAAAACAATATTCACTTAACTTGCATATGCCCAGACTTGATGGAAGAAAGAAGGAGGCTAATACGGAATACATTTACATTTATTATACGGGGAATTCGAACTTGGAGGGAAGCACTCATAAGATGTTTTAATTCAACAGATATAGATTTGAATGCTGCTTTTGTTAAATTCATGCTACTGGAAAAAAGACATTTGTTTCTGGTGAATAGTCTGTTGTAAAATTAGAAGAAGGAACTGGATCTTGTATTTATAATAGTAGCAATAAGGCCTGTGTTTGGTTGTTTTTATATATGTGGGAACAGTAGGAAACACCGAAGTAGAATTTTTAATTTTGAAAAATTAAAATGAAGTTATTTTTTCCTAGTGTACTAATTGGCTGACATTTTTAAATGTGTATATTGTATGATTTTAAATAATCAAGCAATAAAGTATTCGTTCATTCATTCATTCATTCATTCAAATAAATGAATTGATAAACTGATGGGGTGTGTCCCTTCCTCATTTTGTGCTGAATTTCTATCCTGAATCTTGACCCTTTGTCCTGAACTTTGACCCCTTGTCCTAAATGTTTTACAGTAGCATCCTGAATTAACCTCCATGCCAGGTGATCACCCTATGTATAGATCTGGAGGGCCTCAAATAAGTTGTTCATTTTTCAATATAGCATTTTCCTCTTGCTGATACTCAAAGCAGACCCCAAACCCTCAACCCTCCTAAAGACCCCAAACTCCCTCACCTAAATCTCATCGCACCATTTTTTACTTGGGTACACCATAATGATTTTTGGAAAATTTCAGACTCACTTATTGGATTACATATGCCCCTGTGGCTATAGAAACCCTTGTAAAAGTTGTGGAAGGTTATGAGAAGGAAACAAAGAAAAAGGTTCCCTAACACATTTGCTCTTGTCCTGCATGTTTCCATTCATAACCTGCTAAACTTTTTGACAATTCCCAAACGGTCAGAAATCGACACCAGTTTCAGTTTTGAAAACAATGGGCACATATTTTTTAGTTTTTGTGAATCAGGCCATGTACTTTAAATGTATTTTAATTTTTTTTTTACTGTGTGTCCCACCTCACAATATGATGATCGTCAAACCTCATTTCCTGTCAGGTGCTGTTCGCACTATTGAAAAGAGGAAATACATGAACTAAATAAACATCCCTGAAAGATCTAGGATACTTTTTATTTTTATTGTCCCCTCTGAGAGGATTTGGAATCCAAAATGGGGTCATTTCTGTTAGATGATTTCTATTACCCTATGCTATGGGTTGTTTCAATATGCTGTATGGCCTAGCTGGTCTTGCTTTCATAAAATAGAATTTACAAGTAGCTCATGGTAGTATTGAGTCAAATGCCAACTACTATCACAAGTATTTTGCCAAAATCACACAAAGGAGGGAACAGTTTTTTTTAAACTTAGATTTATGTCTTGCCTGTTTTTTTAATTCATATTTTTATCTGTAATGACAAGTATTGTTTGAATTTGTATTGTTAGTTAATTAAAACGTAACAAAATAAATTGTGTACGCTATGACAGCAACAAAATGATAGTAAAATCATAACTCTTATGGATTGCAAGTAGACCATCTCCTTAAGGAATGTATAATAAGGTTAATCACTTCATGCAATACTATAATTGTTGTTCATTTAAAATATCATAAATAACTTGCAGACAGTACTTAAGGGGATATGTACAATGAAGTGGCGGAGCGTGTCTTTAGCCTCCTGGGCTTAAAAAGACACGCTCCGCCACTTAGGAAACGCAAGGCTGCACCATATTTACAAGAATGTGGTGCAGCCTTGCGTTTCCCCCTGCGATGGCGCTAAGTTTAACACCTTAGCGCCAACACAGGCACCCTTGCACCAGAGTGCAAGGGTGTTTGTGTGCAGGGGAGGATTGGTTATGTGTAGGAAGGTGTCCCTTCCTGCACATAAACATTCCTAATGCCATTTTGTAACTTTCATGTGGGGTGCTTCATGCAGCACACATGAAAGTTACAAAATTGTATTTTTTTAAAAAGTTTGTTTATGTACAGGAAGGGGCACCTTCCTGTACATAAACAAACCATGAAATTTTGCTTTTTCCATGTGTGCTGCACAAGGCAGCACACATGGAAAAAGCAAAAACGAGGAGAAATAGTGCATTTCTTCTCGTTTTGCCAACTTAAGACCAGGATTTTCCTGGTCTTAAATTTGGCGCTGCCTCCTATGTACGCCACCCTTGTACATGGGGGGTAGTGTCAAATACACAATGAGTGTTGCGGTGGAACGTCCAACACAACACCCACTGAATGCCCCTTTCACGCTAAACATAGCGTGAGAGGGTGCCTTATGTACAAGGCAGCGTTAAGCCACGTTAAGTGGCTTAACGCTGCCTTGTACATAAGGCAAGGTCCCTATCGCCACAGGAACATCACAAAAAGTGACGTTCCCGTGGCGATAGGGGCTTGTACATATGCCCCTTTAGTGTCTTACGCAACATTACAATATCATAGTAATAAAGCTTATTTGAATGCACAGCGACGTTGGATAACGAGTAGTTGACATATTTCATGTTATGATCATGATTCAAATATGCCCTAAGCAGTGTAGAAAATAAAACTGATCAACAAATTTCAAAGAATTGAGAGTGGCTCGCTCCAAAATTCTGAGTGAAGACTTTGGTCCTCTAGAAGCATTAAGTTACGTACCCTAAGCAACATCTTCTTGCGCAGGAATAAAATAAAAGCTTGGCATCTCCTAAAAATATGACCAGAGAGCGAGTAGTTAATAGTATCTTAGTTGGAAACAGTTAGACTTCTATGATTTACTCACTTGCTTCAATCAAGAGGACAAGCGGCCATTTTTAAATCTGCACCTCTAAGAACATATTTCACAGCCACGTATGCTTGACGACAGCCTCTCGGAATAAATAGTTTTCTTAGCTTCCTTCTGGTAGAGGAGGACAGACGCACAGAATATAAAATTGTGATGCTGTGCGCAGAAGCCAGGGCCGGCTTTAGGGCAGTGCGACTGGTGTGGCTACACTGGGCGCTGACCTGTGGAGGGGGCGCTGACCTCAGGGGAGTGTGCTGTGTTTAGCAATAACTTATGATTGGAGGGAACTTATGTCCAGTGGAAATGAGAAAATCAGAGGAGGCGGTCCTAGGGCGTGGGGGCGCCAAAATTGATTGTCGCACCGGATGCCACCAGCGCTAAAGCAGCCCTGGCAGTAGCGTATCCAGTGTGTCATGGGCCCTAGTGTAAAGAAGGAAATGCCCCTACTCCAGCTGCGGTTTGAATTATAAAATACAGCAATAATCAGGGTTTAGTGGGCCCCTGGGTCTCGGTGCCACTGCACCTGCTGCTCTCTGTCTGTATGCCATTCCAATACTCTGCATCTCTTATCACTGCCTTTTGAGGTGGACTCTGATTTCTGATATTGGCATTGATAGGAAACTGATGCACAAAAGGGCATCCTTTATAACTTCCATTGGGGAAGATAAGTGGTCTGCCGACGTTTTCCCAAGAGTTACTTTGAGGCATTTAGTGGAAACCCTTTTTCCTAACAAAAATGCCGAAGTTTCTCATAATTATTCACTCTGTAATGAATGAAGTGCCCTTTCCATATAAGCGGCACATGGCGACGATGCCATGTTTGTCTCTGACATGTCTTATCACGCTTTTAATCTTAAAATGTTTTCGTAGCTTCAGCGCATGAGGTGGAAACTGTGACATCATTTTGAGCGACTGTTGCTGCATCTGGAAATGTATGATTTGGCAATCACTCGATTCCGGTAGACCCAAAATAAGTCGAAAGGAATTACATTGCAAATGACCTAGCCAGTGTCTTAACCTCCCTGGAGAGGCAGCACGCGCATATTTCGGAAGGGCATCAGTTTTGCAGCACAGAGTACCAACGTCAGCCTGGTCGATGGAGAACACTAATTATTATAGAGTGGGGATGCCGTAAACAATTGAGACACTTATTTTACTATTTGACTGCATAAGTGGGAGTGTTCTGAGCCATGTTAATATATCCACCCCCGCCCCCAAAACTAATATTTCATATTCCTTTTCATCAAGACATCTCAGATCCGTCACTTTGCATCTTTCTCAGCTAAATATGAAAATTGCCATTTTTTCATTAACCATCAATTTATTAGCACACTTAAAGACGTTTAATGCTGCTCACGATATCTGTAGGCCAGCTAAAATGAGAATATCATAGACACATTGCAGGAGTTGTAGGGGGGGATTACACACCTCTACATCCATAACACTGGTCAAATCTAATGTATAGAGGGGGAAGAGGAAGGTTGCAAGGCTGCACCCCCTCCTCAGACCTCCATTAGTTTTTTTTTTTCCAAGAGTTGGCTGCTCTAAGCCAATTTAACTCGTGCCCACGTGTTCCAATCTGGAGATTGAATTCCACGCAGTAATGCGGGATGGACCTCCCACTCAGAAAGCTTTCCCCACAGAATTGATCTGTTAGTGTCATCAAATGTCATGCAGTAGTCGTATCAATCAAACTTACCAAGAGACTACATTTTCTACCTTTTAAGTTCCAGAAATCAAAATGGAGAGTACCTGTATGTTATCAGTGGTTTTGCTGTTCGTTCTAAAAGATTTTTTATTGCAAGTTAACAAATTGTTCGTTTCAACCTAGTCTTCCTGTTTACTATTGAGAATAGAAGTATACTATTTAGGCTGCACAACTGTCAGAGTTATCCTTCAGTACTCTCTGACAGAACAAAAGCCGCTCTCATGTCACTGCTAATAATATGCATCCTCCGTTTAGAGATTTTCAGAGACCGAATCACCTAAATTAGTCTGAATATTTTGTATTTTTATCATTGAAAGCAGAAAATATCATATAGTCAAGCAAGAGTTTGATTTAAATTTTTAAATATTGTACTGATAGAGCGCTGGCCTGTCCCCCTTTACCGTAATCATGCGGTGGACCTTTTTTTCGCCGACGGAGAAGTAAAGGGAGTTAGCCTTTAATCAAGCAGTCTCATTAACAGTGCAACCCATTTGGCTACACAATAAGGACCAGGAATAAGTGACTATAGTTAAGAAGATGTATTACAAGTTAGCATTCAGGTTAAGGTAAACAAATGTTAAAAACATGCTGTAAAGATAAAGAATAACAACTGGGTAACCCAACCTCCTGAAGAAGTTCAGGCGTAGTACAATAAGGCAAACAAGTTCAGTCACAGCAATACAAAAGATCAATAACAGAATTTGATGCTCAGAGAAGGGTTTCTGGTGCTCTCCTCTATACAAAAGTGAAGTCTAAAATCATCTAGATTAAGTGCAAACTAAAATGATGGTGTAGAACCCTAGTAGGATCTCAAAAACCAGGGAAACGCAGAAAAATAGGAAAATGAGGGAAAGTAAGGGAAGGTAAGGGAAGGTGTCGGCTTTTCAGAAGCTCGGTCAAGTGTCTTGTTGAGACAAGAAAATTATTGTTAGTCTAAGCCATACTCTGCAAGAGTCAAAGGGGAAACATAGAGGTCCAAACCTCTCAAAGTACAAAGGAAATTGGCATAACCTCAGACAGTGTGAACTCCAGGTATTTTCACCAGAATCTCCCAAGTAACACCCCTTTGTTCGCATCATCAGGGGCTCCGTTGTCCTTTCCATTCCATCGTTACAAGCTGAAACATTGATGATTTCTCCTAGGCTAAACATGGGAACAGTGTTGTCCTTGGTCATCTGTGAGTCTTTGAATAGTGTTGAATGGAAACTTTCAGTTAACACTCTGGCTCTCCATGTTCCTTGTCAAGGTCTTTTTCTCAGGCTCTCTCTCTCTATTGGTAGTACAGTGTTACATCTATTCTCAAACTAGCAACCCAGGTGAATGTACCTACAAGGAAAAGACACACAAGCAGAAAATGGGAAACAGCTTTTTATCCAGAAAGAAATACGGGCCAAGTGAGGACATGTTTAATGTATTAAATCATTGGTGCACATTTAATATGCGTGTCCACACTCAACCACAAATGAATAAAACTGTCAGTACATTAGATTCAGGTTAAGATTTCATAAAGGTAAAATAACTAGTATATGTCTCTAAATGTGACTAAGTACTATATATAAATTACATATGTCTTTTAGTTCCTAAGGTAAATACATTTAATAGTATGAGGATGGTTTTCATCAGATTTCTATATATAATTTAATAAGGTTAAGGTACACAGTATATGTCTGAATCTCTAATTCTACATTGAATGTAATTCAATAGTGATGTCAAGCGGAGCACTTTACACTAATAACGTTAGGACACACAAGTATGTAGTGCTAATTGCATGTATATATTGCGTATTATGGCGTGTAAGAATGGAGCCAAAGTTACGCTACTCCGGTACTATATAAGTAGAACGAGATACCATGAAGGTTAGCTACTGCATTTCCTTTGGTGAAAAGGCTCCACCATCTTATGTTCTGACAGCAATGTGAAATTCTGTGGCAAGACACTGGGGTACATGGCAGAGGGTCATTATGATGGAGCGCGACAAAATGCACGTATTGACTTTTAGTCACAATTTCAATTATTTATTATTTTTGATGCACTGGCGCTGAAGGTTGTGTTGAATTTATTTATTAGTATTGATACACTGGTGCTAAAGGTGGTGTTAAATGTATTTATTGGTATTGATACACTGGTGCTAAATGTTGTGTTGAATTTAAACTCATTTTCACCATGTCAAAGCATTGATTTTCTCTTTCAAAGGCAACAGTTTGCCTCATGATTCTTTCAGTTCATTATGAAAAGTTTAAGAATGTCAAATGGGGTACATACTCCCAAAATCCATGCATATTTTCTTCATCAATCTCAGAAACAAAGTTTGACATGCTGAGTGAACTAGAATGCTCCTATTCTTTTCTGATGACATAAACCATGGACACATGAATTACATATTTGTGGAAAAGGAGCTGCGCAATTCACAGGTTAAGCTATAAAGAAGCTTGCGGAAAGCAAACACAACATTGGATTCAATTGTACTCAGGTTAGAGGTCTGTTTTAAAAAAGGAATGAGAGGTGTGGGTATTTCGGAACAGATTTAGAGTTTAGCAGACATGCACTTCGTCACAAACATAATGGATATCCCATCCACCAGGAGCGGTTTTTCTATTGAAGCATTAAGGCCCGTAATCTTCAAGCCCATTATCATTTTCTGTATTTGTAAATCTGTAAGAATAAACAGCACAGCAACGAGTGCCTGGCGGGCTGAGCCTCGCTTGTACTGAAAGCCAGGCACTTCCTGAAGATCCAGTGCGCAGGTGCAAGTCAGGATTAAGGCAATGACGTCAGGCTTACCACGGGACAGCTCTTCACTTTCATTTCAGTGGATGGTGTAGGAAGAGTAGGAAGCAGCACAGCCCACAGATGTAGCCTTAGGCATTGTAGAAAGAAGCCCCGCCTGAAGCTTCATGTCCCTCATCTGAGACTTTGTCTCTCTAGTCACAAGCTGGGGTGGGATCAGGAGGCTTCACTGACCCCACCTCATTCTGTGATAAAATGGGCAAAAGTGGAGTTCAAAATGGAGTCCTGTTTCTGTCATATTGTGTTTCGCCAGGCTCCACCTCTTTGAGGAGGGGAAGGAAAAATGAAAAATGTGTAAAATTAAATGAAAGTAATGCATTATGTGGTGCTGACATAATACCTACTGCCTGTGTAGATTTAGACAAAACCAAAGAGGATGATGGACGGAGTGTTGAACAATGCAAGCATTCACCCCCAGTCAACTGATCTGGGAGGTTTAATCCATCATCATTCTTTAGCTCACTCCGCCACCTCAGTTCATTTTAGAGGCAGCCCAACATAATGCCTCTGGCTGCTGAGAGAGAACCGAGTCAGGCTTGTATGGAGACTGACTTGAGACTTTCTTTTTTTTGGGTAGTTTTATATAGCGCGAACTCGACCCAAAGGTATCAGAGCGCTTTACACGAGCACCAGTTGCGTTACAGAGGTACACATTCATTTTGTTAGGCACTAGCTTCTAGCTTTCCCTAAAAAAACATTGGCGCATGTAAGACATGGAAAGTATAGTGCACCTTTCACAGTATTTACACTAGGGAAATGTAAAATATTTGGCAAAAGTTCTCTGCAGTTGCCGGATTCTGTCAAGGTAATCCCAATGCAAGGTGTCTGGGGGGTGGGCTGGATCACTACCTATCTGCGCTATTCGGTGTCTTGCCTATTTGTGCCAATTTGGGCTTTTTGTAATGACTTTCCATCAACATATTTTCCTGTCTCCACACTTTCTGCAAAATAACAAATTGGTGTGTTTTTTCCAGGCCTGTGCAATGACATCCAGAAAATACAGAGCACTGATCAAAAATTGTGACTTTGAAGGACCATAGAAATGGAAAGGAACCTAGCACTTAGTGGCACCTGCTGTACCTGGACCTTAATTTTGCAATTGACTTCACCTTGATTTTGTGCTTGTAGTCAGGGAATGAAAGTTGTCAAAAGTGACATGTTACAAAAGGCCGTTTGTCTGCCTCCTCTGTGCTGTGTAACCCAGCATGCACATCAATGTGCAGAATGAAATACAGGAGAATATGGCTTCAGTCAGCTCAGACTTTGCAAAACATTATTTTACAATCAGTGCAATATGTAGACCTGAAAGAGACATTTTTCAGGCCTTAGGCCTTTTGTGCCAAGTTCAGGTGCATTAATTGGACTTTCTACCGGGATGAATACAGTGCTGTCTTCAGTTCTGGATTCATGGTAATTGTGAGAAGTTGGCCTGGTATATGCTGTCCACTAGTTATAGTGGGCACCTTGTACCAGTCCAAACAACCCTTATTGAGGAATAGGTTTAAAGACAACCTTTAGTGAAAGCTATCCTAGTGGTAGATATGGAGAGCAGCCTTCAGGCTAAGACTTGAAGGAGTGTAAAGCAGCTTGGATTACCAGATTATAACCTCTTGAATCACTAAATGAAAGGAGAACCACACCAGGTATATATAAAATATATGTATTTATTTCTAAACACACTACTAATCTCTTTATGAGATTAGAGTCCAAGATACACAATAATACAGTTCTAAAACGACAGTAAATAGCACAATATACAATGGGCCCCGGGGGGGACCAAACCATATCTTAAGAAAGTGGTATAAGAACGACAACTTGACTAGACACAGTGCCTAGAGCACGTAGAATCGCTGGGACCCCAAGGAACCACCCAAGGTAGTGACACAGGAGACTCACGGGGGACGCGTGCAGTGTGAGAACACAGGCGCGAGCCCCGTACTATTCTATGGGAAAGTGGCGGCTGGAATTTTAGAAGTTAAGGACACTTTGGAGAGGACTTTAAGCAAACCCCATTAGACTTAGGGGGTTCTAGGGCCAGCACCCACGGGAGCACCGGAGTACTCGAGTTTCCTCACCCAGGGAAGCCGGGTGCATAGGTGTCAAATGGCGTCAGGAATCGTCATTGATCTCAATGGCGATCTGCTGCAAAGTGCTGCTGCCGGGAAGAAGGAAAGTGTCCGGTGTGATCCAAGCCTGGATCGAAGATCAATAAAGACTGGAAGCAGAGGGGACAGAGTCTGGGTCACTTGCCAGTGACCAGGGGCACGATAGACGAATGCCTACTGATGTCGGGTGTTTCAGGTGCGAAGAGATGAAGCTTGACTCTGCAGCCACGAGAACCAGGGGGCGTCAACAACAACCAAGAGCTGGATTCAAGCTGTCCCACAAAGGATGTCGAGTGCTTCAGTGTTGGTGCTCAGATTTAACCCAACAAGCCTTGGCAACAGCAACCAATGCAGAAAGAGAAAGTTGCTTCGGTGCGGACCAGCAAGGTCCTGGGGACTCCCCAAGCAATGGAGAGTCAGGGCACGTCCGGAGCAATCAGGTAAGCCCAAATAAAGTTAGAGTTGTCTTCACAGGGACCCACCAGTCGACGGACCATGGATCATGAAGGAACCACAAGAGGAATCACACAATACCAGCCCACAGGACACTCGGTGAGTGTAGGCAAGAAATCTTTGGTGGAGACACTGCTTGGGGTGCGGACTACAAGAAGCCCAAAGCACAGTCTCAAAGATTGACGAGAAGCATATGCACTTGCAAATGTGCACGGTGTCCAGAGGTTCAGGTTCCACAGTCCCCATGAGGGCTACGGGTCTCAGCTTTGCTGGGAGCTCGGGTCAGCCTCTGGGAAGTCTGGGAACCCACCTCCTGTGTTGCAAATTCTTCGGAGTCTGCCAGGAGCTTCGGAGATGCAAACCGGTCAGATGCGTCTTAGGTGCCTGCCTTGCAGGGGAGTAACTCCTTTACTCCAAGGGAGATTCTTCAGTCATCTAGCACCTTGTAGATCGTCGAAGTTCCAGGATTATGTATCAGCGTTTCGTCCAGGTGTAATCTAAAGTCCTGTAGTCAGGGGTTCCTATCTTATACCCAAGGAAGGGATGGAACAAACTCTAGGGACCCACCTATGGGAGGGTCAGGAAAGAGGGTTGGCTACACCCATTTCCTTTGTCCAGTTTTGTGCCAGAGCAGGGACAGGTAGCCCCTGCAACCAGTTTGAGCTGAACTATGCACAGGGACACCAAATGTGCCCCCAGTGCAGACTTCAAAGCACTCTTGGGGCGCACCCACCCAGCCCCAATACACTAAAGCCTGTCTGGGAGGTGGTGACACCTCCCTGTGACAGGAAACCTATTGCCCAGGCCTCCCCTGCCAGAGTTTCGTCTAGCAGCAGGAGAGCAGACTCGTGTCTGTGGCTGGCAGCATCTATTTTGTGATGCCAGGGCTCTGTTAGCTGGTACTGGGTATACCGGTGCTGTCATGTCTCTCCCTCTAGAAGGGTGGGATCATACTCCCACACCAGTTACTGGTGTTGGGGTATGTTTCCAAGGTGTTTGACACCAAACATGAAATGTTTCCATGCAGCCATTCCAAAGTTAGCATTTACCATTTGTTTATAATTCACTTAAGAGTATGAGGTCTGGCTGCATCACAAACAACCCCGGAATAAAGGTTCCGAAAGCTGCAGAGGGGCTCTGCTCAGGCATGGGCACCCTCTCACATGAAACCCAGCACCCTGCCTTCAGGATTGTTAAGGCCTGCCATAGGAGTGACTGGTAGGTTTACATGAGCAGTGATATGGAGAGATATAGTGAACCTATATCTCAGTAAGGGGTGCATGCACCACCTTACCCAGGCTGCAGTAGCAGACCTGTGGTGTCATTTTGGAAGGCTTCCCAGGGGTGGCATAATACATGCTACAGCCACTGGTAGGCCTCTGGGGTACCTATACCCTGGGTATATAGTATACCACATACTAGGGACTTATATTGGTACCACAGAATCCAATCTGGAGTGTACCTAGAGTACTGGTAATCAATTTAGAGAGGAAGCAGCTAGGCTGGGGTCCTGGTTAGCAGGGCCGCAGGCAGACTAAAGTCGAAAAACAGTGAAACATCAGCAAAAAGTGGGGGTAACTATAGGAAGCAGATCCTATTCTCCTACAGTCATTGTAACCTTAATGAGAGTTGATCTGAAAGTCACTAGTTTCTGGCAATATCTCAAGATGTAAAACCTTTTATGTGGCGTGAACCCCAAGATAAGAGCCTTATGTCCTGTCAACCACCATGACCCAAACTAGCACTCAAAGATGCACTGCGTTTCCTGAGGGGTCTCATTGGAGAAACCAATTGGCATTGTATAGATAGCTGTATAGCATGGCCTCCTCCTTTCCTAAACACACATGCACCATGCAATTTTAGACCCTTTGCATCAGTCTGCGTCTAGGAGTTCCACCAAGTCAGTCATGACCGTAGGAAAGCCTACACTGGAGACACTGGGTCCAGCGCACCCAAATTTTACAAAATGTTACTCTTATGCTACTACTGGCTTACTCCAGGAATTCAAGAGTACGCCACGAGGACTCGTTTGTAAAGTAAGTCACAACCCATTACAAGATATTTCTGAATAAGTCCCATCGTTTTTCTGGGCCTTGTATTCTGAGGGCTGGGTTGACTTCCAATGAGCTGATAATTTAGTTCTTATTTCAAACTGACTATACAATCCGCTGTCTATTATCCAGTGTTGATTGCCTGTGAGGGACTTACTATCTTACTCCTTTTCATTGTTTTTAATTATATGACAGGTTTGACAGCTGGAAAACTGGCATTTTAGTATTTCTATATTTATGGATTATAATTGCCAATGAAATCTATGGGAAACATAAATTGTGCTTAAAAGTACACTATTATGGCCCTAAAAAAGGCTTCACTTTCCCTCTCCTCCTTGGCTCCCTTTGGGCAGGAAGGGTATAGACTCACTCCCAAAATGTTTCTTCTGCCACACCACTTTTAGGGTTCACCAGCCTCCACTCCCGTCTACACAATTCTAAGTGTATTTTATAATGCACGGAGTACCCATCCGTTAAACTCTAAATCGTCTTAAAGACATGGTATCGTTTGAAATGATAAAAATAGTGAATTGCAGAGTTCCCCCACCTACATCTAAAACCCACTTTCCTGAAAGGTTTTCTCAGACTATCTGTCATCTCTATTGCTTTACATTATGAGATTTTTCAGTCTGAAAACAGGATCATTTTGAAGGACAATAACATAGGTTTTCTGTATTCTAATGTAAGGTATTAGAGGGGAAGGAAGCTATTTACATAGACTACAAAACTATCTTGTACAAAAACCTTGACTCCAAACCATAGGCTACCAACAACTATGCAAGACATTAAGAAGATGAACACTAAAGGGGGGTTGGCCACATTAAAGTAGGTGGAGGGGGGATGGGGCTCTTGTGGGTTTGGGACTGGTCTGCATATAAGGACAGAACTAGATGGTAAGAGGCGCCCTGCTTGTAAAAAGAAGCAAGAAGTGAGGAGAAAGGGTTTTCTGGGGTCTCTTTAAGACACAGCTAAATAATACGTTCAAGATATCATGTATATTGGAGAGCTTGTACCTCCATAATTCCCTATACCGTTGTAGTGTGTCATCAGAAGCTACTAGAACATATATTTCACTATCTATATTCATGCAGCTTAAGGGACCTGATTCACAAAGGGTCTCCTTACTCATGGCGGAGACCCCACGGAAGTGGGGGAGTCTCCGCAATCAGAGCAGAATCTCTGCAATGAGATTTCTCATTGGGGATATTCCCCTTTGAGTGCATAGACTCCCCCACGACTGCGGGGCCCCCGCTACTGGTGCGGAGGCCCTTTGGGAATCAGGTTTATTGTATTATTTTGTGGTGGGTTCCAGTGAGTGAGCGAGCAAGCACCTGGTATGCACATATGTCTGATATAAATACCTTCTACCGTGGAGAGTGCACTGCTGTGTCTTTGGTGTACTATAGAAATATCTCAATTATTTAAAATGAAAATGATTGAGCACCCAAGTCTAGGCACCTAAGTCTAAGTTTAGAGTTTGGCGGATTGGTTACTCATCACAAACATGACAAGTATTGCACTTGCCTTATTGCACCTCCATTAGAATGTAATAAGAACGAAGTAATATGCATCACTTTGTGAGTAACCCGTCTGCTAAACTCTAATTCTGGCTCTGAGTCCCTGAGTCGCTGAGTAAGTAACAGAATGACAGTTGATTGGGTTTGTAACTATGCGTCAAGTACAACATAGAGTGACATCCCTGGGATTATTTTTAGTTCTCTTAAATGTGTTGGGCTAGGAACAATGAAAACTGAAGCCCTTCAAGACAGACCGGGCATTTCCATAGTGACTGCCAATGGATGTCCCTAGTCTAGGGCATGTCATGGTAGTATGGGCTACATTGATCCTCTTCTGAGTTCGTCTCCTCCATGTCGTACGGATGCAAAGGATGCACGTATAAAGTAAATGTCTTATTATTCCTAAAATCTCTATAGGAAGTATGCATTTATTAAATAGTTTTGTCAAACTGTCAAACATGACATTTTATCTACATATGACCTTAAGAGCAGTGACGTGGCTAGCGAGGTCATGGCATGCCCATACAAATATATAACCCCCAAGAACCAAGAGAGGCATATTTAGAAAAATCCCCGCATTGTGCCGAGTCTTTTCAGCCGGGCGGTGCATTGTCGTTGCTCAAGCACGCAGTGCGCCTTTTGTCTTGATAAATCACCTTTTGGTGCAACACTCCGCTCTCCATTCATAACACACAGACTCCCTACAACCCAGTCCAATAATAGAATCAGAAAGGTGAAAAAGTATTGTGTTCGAGCCTGAGACAGAAGCATCCTGCGCGGAACGGTAAAGAAAGAAGCGCGCTGACTTGCTATGAGCTCCAGAGAGGTGTGACAGCAGCAACAGATGTTGCCTCATGGGCCCGGGGATAAAAAAACTCGTCCTTGAGCCAAATACCGCGCTCAGTCTCCCAGATACATTGTCGGTGTCTGTAAGACTATGCTGCATACTGCGCCCTTGTGCGAGAGTGTGTCCTATTGTCCTCACAGCACATATTTGTAAAGAGAAGCAAGTGTTTCAACCTTGAAAAGTAGGACATTGTTCGTTGTGTACCAAAAGCCATCCATCTTGTTTTTATCCCGTGCATTATCAGCGATAGCCAAAGTTTTATGACAGGCATTAGAAAAGAAAGGCTAAACATTTTACACACAAAGCCGGAATGTGTTCTTAAGTGGAGCAGCTCTTTGTGTTGCTATGAAAACCATATCATATTTTTAAATACTCTGCAGATTATCACTGAATGTGATAATAGACTGTTGTACTGCAGCGTTATCAATAATCCATTCAGAGAAGCTTCAAAGGCTTCAAAACGAGACTTGCCTGACTCATTTTTACTTTTATTTTTGTAATTTTGCACAGCGCGGACATGGCCCAAAGACACCAGAGCACTTTAGAACAGTAGCATGATGCAAGTGGACAGCAAGTTATAGTTACAATAATTACATTCAGAGTTACTGCAACAGTAGCTGCGACCAGGACAAATGTAGCCATTTGTCAGGGACGTACATGCTTCAAGCATTGATTAAGAAGGTGGGGCCACACAATGAAGGTAGTTTGTCTCCCGGATAGAGTACTTAGATATGGTCAAGGGCACTTAAATCAGGTGTCTGTCAAATAGTAGGACCTTGAGGTCCTTTTTGAAGGTGGCTATGCAGGTTGTTAGGCGAAGGGAGGGAGGTAAGGAGTTTCAGATTCTTGTGGCACTACCAGAGATTTACTGGCTCATGTACCATTCTCGACTGAAGGTGGGGGGTTCCAGGAGCAAGGATTGGCATTTCTGGAACCCTTACTTGCTCCAGAGATTTTCAGTTTATCATTTAGCAAGGAGGGTGAAGAGGAGTGCAGCGCTCTGTGTGTAATGCAGGCTGTTTTGAATTGGGCCCAAGCTTCAATGGGAAGCCATGAAAGAGATAGCAGGGCCAGGGAAATGTGGTCACATTTCTTGTGGCCTAGTACAAAGCACGCTGCTGCATGTAGTGTTGATCTCAGTGGACCTAGATGAACTTTTAGAATGCCTGAGATAAGGGCGATTCCGTAGTCTAGTCTGGAGAGGACGAGAGACTGCACCACTGTTTTGAGGTCTTGTTCCGGGATCAGTTGTCCGACTCCCCATAGCTGCCCGAGTTGGTGTTGTGCATTTCTGGCCATGTCTGTGATGTGGTTGTGGAGATTTAGATGGTTGTCAAGGGTGATACCAAGGGATCTAGCAATCTGAACAATGGTAGGGCAGCCATCCAGTACAGGAAAGTTGGCCATCCATTACTGAACTGGGGTTTTTGCTTTCGGAGGGGAGATCAAAAGAAATTCTGTTTTAGTTGCGTTGAGTTTTAGGTGATGGTTAGACATCCAGTTCTAAATCTTTAGGAGGGTGATTAAAAGGAGGGCAATGGCTTCAGGGGAAGTGATTTTCATGTATATTTGAGTGTTGTCTGTGTAGCGGTGGAAGAGAATCCCAGCGTTTCTGAGAATCACACATAGTGGTTCTAGGTACAGGTTAAAGAGGGTTGGGGAGAGGATCGAGCCTTGAGAGACCCCTTGATGTACATTGACTGGTCTTGAGAATATGTTGCCAATTTTCACAATTTAGGAGCAGTTGGTTATGTTTAGTTAGGAACCAATTGAGGACTGTACCTCCACAGCCCATGCATTGTTCAAAAGTGCGAAGGAGGTCCAGGTGGTTGACTGTTGAATGCAGCGAACAGGTCCGGGAGGACCAAGAGGCAGGAGTTCTCGAAGTTGAGGATTCTAAGAGAACCGTCAACTATTTGTAGGATGGCAGTTTCTATGCTGTGGCTTTGGTGGAAACCAGATTGGAGAGAGTTTAGGAGGTTGTTTGCTCGAATGTGTGAAGTGAGCTGGGAAGCAACACAACTTTTAATCACTTTTCCTAAAAATGAAAGAGCGGAAACTGGGCGGCAGTTGTTCATGTTATCTGGGTCGACAGATTGTTTTTCCAAGAAAGACTTGACACACTTTTAGTTCTTCTGGAAATAGGCCCTGTTGAAGAGAAGAGTTGACCATGTTGGTCCGTAGGGGGAGTAGGTGTGTTGCAAGAAATTTGCTGATAGACCCTGGAATTGTGTCCTGAAGATGGTTCGAGGGTTTAACTCTGCAGATTGTTTGCTCTAGGTCTTGTTCGGAAATGGGGGCAAAGAGGACCACGAGTGGATTGCCTTGCACTGTAGAGTCTCAGTTTCTGAAGGTTCATTGGTTTGTAACGATGTATGGATGTTTCTGACTTTTCTGTCCAAGAAATTCACAAAGTTGTTGCAACGGGCCCCAGATGGTTTAAGAGCTGAAGTGATGGAGGGGTTTGTAGCTTGGGCTAGAACCTAGAACAGGTGCTTTCGTCTGTTCTTTGTAGAATTCACAAGTGCTCTGAAGTGAGAGGATTTGGCTCTAAAAAGTCGGTCTTTGTACTTTTTTCGGGCTAAGCGAAGCATATTCCTACTCAGGTGAGAGAGCGCTGATCTCCATTCTTTCTCGCTCTTTCTGTAAGTGTTCTTTCTTTGTAGAGCTCTTTTGAGAACCAGGGGTTGGAGGGTTTTAGTCTAGATAATTTGCTCTTCAGGGGTGCAAATTTGTCGATCATGGATTCCATGCATAAACTGAATTTTTCGATGGCCTCATTAATATCAAGGTGGGGTGTAATCAAGATTAGGATAGGAAAGGCCATGTAGGCCATGGCTTCAGTGTCAAGGTTGGATGTGTCCCTGTACCATACTTCCTCTTTCTTGGGTTGCCCAGACGTTTTGGTGTAAGAGCCGGAGAGTGAGAATGGGATCTGCATGTGGTCAGACCAGTCAACTGGAATGGGGTCAGGGGAACTGGAGATTATCAGGTCAAGGATAGCACCTTTGAGGTGTTAAAGCATGATTCGGTAACACCAGCCCTGAAAGCTCTCAATTGCTCCTCGTGATGTTTAGGGTCAATAGACAACTCTCTAAATCAGGCTTAAGATCCACTGGAAGAAAGGCCTGTGACACTACCTTGCATGACTTTGTAAAGAAAAGTAATGCAATGCAGTGACTTGCGCTGTGTTGTGTTACATATTGCAGTGGCAGGCGTTTCATGGGTGGAGCATGGGCATTCCAGTGTATCCACCCATGGAATTCGATGCAATCCCAGATATACTAAGAACAGTAAACCTGGAATTGCGGCAACATGGTATGCCTTCGAAGGATCTCGTAACAAGGAGAAATATTATTTTCTCCTTGTATTTGTGAGGCACTCCATATTACACACAAAAAGAGGAAACTGTCTCTTAGGATTGTTTTTGTGCAGGAAGGCATGCCTACCTGCACATAAACAATCCTGCCTGTAACTCAGGCACCCTTGCACCATTGGGCAAGGGTGCCTGCTTTGGCGCTAGGCACGCCAAAGTTCGTCAGTGCAATGAGGGAGCAGAAGTGCACCATATCTTAGTTGATATGGTGCACAATGCAGAGCTGCATGTTTCCTTGCTGCGTTGGGTAAAACCTTAGTAAATCTGTGTGAATGAATCATACATGTGGAGATCAGTGTATAGGAAATGTTATATAAAACAATGAGGATTCCAAGGCATAAGAGTCACGTCATCCATATTAGGAGGCAGTATATTTTAAGAGTGCCTGGTCTGGAGGAGCACAAACTCAGGATTTAAAATGTAACACAGTGGTTTTGGTTGGCTTTACTAATACAAATGTATTTTTAACCAAACAAACACTTTTTAGCATCATTAGGATAATGAAAGACTGGGGCAAAAAACATAACATCTTAATCTATACCTTACATTCTGCATGTAGCTCTTCGAAAGGAGTTCATAGCTCACTGTACTATATTAGCCTTACAATTTATGAACTGCAAGCAACAAAAGGATCTCTGACAAAAGCAGTAACCCACTGAGCTGGGTACATAAAATACAGTTATGTGATCTTCGCGGTACAGGTGCTTTGCAGCAGGCAAATTAACCCTCTGCACTACTTTGATTAGTGAACTGCCACTAGACAAAACTCCGATCTCTCTCCAGCAGGTAGGTACATTAATCACCAAATTGTATTTGACATTTTTATTGCTGTCTCAAAAGTGCCTGACACACAATGCAGCAGGTGCTTTTAACACATAAGAAATAAAAAAAATACAAGCTCCCCCACCTCCTGAGCTCGGCGCCCAGTGCAGTGGCACTGGTCACACTGCCCTAAAGCCGGCCCTGCGAGGGAGAGAGACCAAATAATCCCAGGTAAAGGGGTCTCCCTCGCGTTCAACTAAATGCTAACCAGACTTGACTTGCAGTGTTCTTTCTTTTGTATGTCGCTGTGCATCAAAGTTACCACAAGAGAACTTGCAGCACTCTACAAAACACCGAAAATATCAATATGGGTACATTTTATATTGTGTATGCATTATTGCTTGCTTTGCCACATCAACTTACTGGTGGGGAATATTCTCAATGAGTAGACTTGCATTAATAGAGGAAGTCATGAGTTTTTCTGCACAAATAAATCACTATAAATCGGTATAATTTTTCAACAGCAGACATACCTACTGGAAGTGAAATTCCATTTTTTTCATAATTCTTGATTTAGACTTTCTGTGTAAATGCTCATCCTGCAGGATGAGCACAATAGATGTAGCGAATGCATGCAGAACCTTTCAGTGGGTGGAAACTGAAAAAGGGGTCACCTTGTTAGAGGGGTCTTGAAGCCATGCAGGTAAAGGAATCCCTTTGTCCATGCTCCATACTACTGACAAATGCATGTGAGTAATTGTAATCTAGGGTGATGTGCGGGGTGTGCTCCACCTAGGAGGTGGGACCCATTAAGCATCCCCCATTTGCAAAGTTTAAACCGTCTCTATCTGGATGCACTCATGAAGGTTATACTCATAGACTGCACTTGACCGAGCTTAATTTCAAACCAGGCTGAGGGTACCCTTGTATAAAGCCTGACAGTGCAAGAGTGACTGCCAGTATCTGCAGAGGCACCTGTGCATTGGCACTTAAGAGGGTGCTCTGAGACCCCATGAGGTGCAGTCTATGGCTTAAAACACTATGGCAGCAGGTCGCCCAATAGTCATGGTCTCATGCAAACATGTATCTTTTGTCTTGATACAAACAAGTAGTGGCAAGATACTTACAGGTGCACAAAGGTAGGTTGGGCCCTCCCCAGCTCATGAATTGTATCTGACTTCTGTAATGAATAGAAGTCAGGCCTGAGAACGACGCACCGACAAGCAGTTAATTTAGGGCATATCTACCAACTACTGACATCTGGGTGTGCAACGCAACCTGTGCATTAGCTTCTCTGTCAGCACCTACCTTTGGGTATTTGGAGACCGCAGGGATTCTGTGCTCCGCACCCACCTGCGCTGAGTGCTTTCCAGGGTGGAGAGCTGGTCCTGTGCACTGAATGTCAGTGCAGCCTGGCAAAAGGTTTTGGCTCATGGAGACTGCACTACGCAACACTGGCCGAACAGGAACTACAGTTGCCAGGAGTCCCCAAACTCTCATGAGGATCAGAGATGGTAGATGGCCTCTTAGTTTTTCAGGTGTAATTTTCCTTCTGTTTCACAACATCCTTGCTAAGTAATCTAGTTGCTATGTTACTGCAGCTAACACCTTTACTTAATGGATTGTGATTCGGATTAGAGGAACATTATCTTCATAAGAGTTTTGCTGACAAGATATCCATAACACACAAAAGTGTTCTTGAATCTTAGTAGTTAGTGATCAAACGATCTTTGAACTCTTTTGCTAAATTAGACTTTTATAGCAGAAGGCTTTGGGGGCATTGGGAATTATTTTGAACTGGAACCTTCTCATGATGGAACAAAAGAGATTCTATCATCTAAGATTTAGTGATTATCATATGTGTATATATGGTCTACTAAAAGTTCATATGATGTCCTTAGCACCGAGTGGGAACCAGAGTACTGACAAGTGTACATTATTTTTCAGTTACTGTTAGGCCACAGACAAGGTTAGAACTTCTATCAATATCAGAAGTACACGTGTATGAAGTTAGAGATAACTATCTTGTGTAGCGAGAGGCAATTTAACAGCATTTCAATAGTCACTAAGTCTTGTATTTGAGTTTCAGGAAAATCAGCTTTATACGAAAGACACACAGTTGGTTACACAGAGATTTTCCAAAGGTATATCTTTGATCAATGAAGGTTATATGTGTATAGGTGATCATTCAAAGCTATCTATTAGATATCTATATCAATCTGCATGTGTCCATGCCCTGCAGAGTGACGAGACAGAGCAATATCCACTGATTCTGTTTTCTCTCCATCCAATTCCCCTTTCAGTGCTTTTACTATTTGTCTTGCAATCATACTATGTCTTGTAAGTAGTGGATGTAATGAGAAGTGAAGAGTGCGTTGATTGCCCCTGTTGGATCCAGAGTACAAGGCTACTGTTCTATGGCATTGCCTGCCATTTCTGTTCAACCTAAGCTATGGATTCAGACACTGCTTGTCTCAGATATTTGACATCTTAAATAAGATGCTGCAGGACGTTAGGCAGCACTAAATACCATACAAATTTAGAAGACTAGAGTTAATAAAAAATAAAAAAATACATAAGAATTACAAAAATCCAATTAGTAAAACCAGAGCTATGAATTCTCAAATATTCTGGTGCAAATAGCACCAAAAAGCAAATAGCTATACTTGCAGTTATCTGGACATAGTGGGCCGGGTCAAAGATTGGAGATTCACATTGGCTGGAGATGTGGATGTTTGGTGTGAAGAGCGGATCATCTTCTGAACTTTGCATTGGTGGGACATGTGACAATCGTTTCTAATGCAATAAGCACTTTTGCAGTCCTGAAGAGTCCCAAACATCTGCATTTTCAGCTGTAGCTTAGTTTCAAAGCAGGAGTATAATCTGATGCCAGCCAAGGGTCCTGGACCTGGGGGCACCTGGGGAGCATTGAGGCATCAGGACTCACTGCAGCAGAGACAAGCAGCAGGGCTCAGGCTAGTCCAATTGGTGTTGGTCAGCTAGGCAGCTCCGAAAAAGGCCTCTGGAAGCTTGCTGTGTTCCTGTAGCTCAAACAGCTCAGCCACATGACCCTTAGAGTCACTTCTGGCGATCCTGGGTTCAAGGCAAGCAGATCCCACCTTCCTTGTTCAGACAGCAGGGTGGTACTTTTTCTGAATCTGCCATACGGCCAGGAGTATTCTGATGGGAGGTTCCAAGGGTGCCATTCTTATATCCTTTGTCAGCCTTTGTGTAGGTTGCAATCCCTAGCCTACTCCCAAACTAATCTTGGCAAGTTCTCCCCTCTTCTCTGGTCTAGGGGTGCAAAGACAAGGGAAGACCTGATGCCAGGTTATTTTGTGTGGGCTGCAGGCAGGATCCTTTGAAATGTAATGAGTGTGGGAGCCAACACTTCCCAGGTCATCCTGTCAGGAAGACCCACTCCCTCTGCACCCAGGCCCAATTTTATCTCCATGTCTGGAAGGAATACTTAACACACTACGGAAGAGCCATTCACAGTCATGTGTCCCTGGACACTGGCAGAAAGGCACATTTGGTTTGAGCAGAAAAATGCCAACTTTATGAAAGTGGAAATTTCAGAACAGTAAATTAAAATCCAACTTTACCATTTAAATTACAATTCAGATTAGTGGAAGAATCATTTCTCTGTTCCTTAACTGAAATTACCACATCGTGTGTAATTAGGTAACCCAGTGTTAGTCTATGCAAGCACTAGCCTTGCTACAGTGAAATGACTTAAGGAGTTTTTTCACTGTCACCATGTAAAACCTAGGTACACATGTCCTACATTTTAAATATCATGCTCCACCACATTAGGAGTGACTCATAAATAATAAAAAGGAAGGTTTATGCGTGGCCAGGGGGGCGCTAGAGGGCGCCAGACCGACATGGCCGCACTTATGTGAGGCTCTCGCCAGCCGGGCAATTCAAACATCCACCATACCCATCCTGTACCCTGGCCACTGGAAGAAACGACACTCGTTGACTCCTGAGAGGTGGCTGCACATCTGAGGCAAGTTTGGCGAGGATTGGTGCGGTGACGGCGACGCAATCTGCCCTGACAGGCTCCGCGGGAGACACTGCTGGCCGCTGGCGCAGGAGAGACGGCGGGCACGTAACGCGACTCCGGTGCTCACACGTGGTCCCTGGGCCCGGAACTGCCGGGGGCACCAAACATCGCCGGACTGCCGGAGATAGCGCTGGGGAGCCTGAAGCCGACACGATGCAAAGGAGATAGAGAGACACGAAGGCGAAGTGAGTTGCGGTTTGACAGCCGCCTGACGATCCTACCGCCCGGGAGCACCAGAGGAGCACTTTGCCACGGCGCGCAACCCCGGTGCGGCCCGCACATCTAGGGGACAGCATTCCATGCGCCCTATCTGCGAAAGAGGAGCACCCAGATGCCTGGGAGCCCGTCCAGAGGAGGGGAGCCTACTGTAGGAGCGCCCCGCGAGCTTCTATCGCCCTGCCAAACCCCGCCACAAGCTTTAGGTGAGGAACGTCGCTGCTTGGTTGGAGAGGGTGCATCGGGAGGTGGTGGAGGGCTCCCCATTGACATTTCGCCTCACGCCCATCGCTTTGGGAGTCCATAAATACGTCAACCTATCGGGCAGGGACTTGCACGCAAGGCGGTGAGGGGTGTCCATCGTTACCCCACCACTGACCGGGCGGCATATGCACGAACTGACATGATGCCGCGATTCGGCTCCTGACCTTGGAGGCCGTCTCTAACGCCAGGGTGTAACACCACGAGGGAAATAGAGAGTCTGAAGCGGAAAACGGACCGGCGTTATTGCGGCGCGACATACCTGCCTAGATCTGCGCTGATCGGAGGGGCCCGCTCTGGTGCTTTGGAGTGGGGGAAGACGCTGCCTGTCCCGCCAGAGTCATGGGGAAGACAGATCATAAACAATCTAAGCTCCCCTTCGAGACCCAAAAGAAGAAAACCCGCACCCCACTGACGGGAGAAGGGGACTCGGAGGGGACAGAGGCGGAGGAAGTGGATTGGAAGGCGCTCCTTCTCAACATGCAGACGAGTCTCTCCTCCATCGACTCAAAGATCGATAACATGTCCAGAAGATTGGACTCTGTGGTGCACCGACTGGACCAACAGGAGGAGCGGATCAAGGAAACGGAGCAGCGCATTTCGGGGCTTGAGGATGGCGCTGTGGCGAATGCCAACACAGTCTCGCAGATGGAACGGTTACTGAAAGTGATAGCCGATAGGAATGAGGACTTGGAGGCGCGCTCGCGACGAAACAACGTGCGCCTTGTGGGTCTGGCAGAATCAACAGTAGTAGGGAAAATGGAAATATTCATAGAGAAGTTATTATCCGAACTATTTGGCACGGAGGCCTTTTCCCCATGTTTTGTGGTAGAGCGGGCCCATCGCTCCCTGGGTCCTCGTCCCATTCCCGGAGCGCCCCCGAGACCAATCCTTATCCGTTTCCTAAATTACAGAGACCGCGATACGTTACTACGCCTGGCACGAGAGAAACAACCTGTACAGTATGAAAACACTACGCTCTCATTTTTCCCTGACTTCACGCAGGCTGTACAGGAGGCACGCCGGAAGTTTGGAGCAGTCAAGAAGCGTCTACTTCAAAGCGATATTAGATACTCCATGCTCTACCCGGCGCGCCTGCGGGTGGTCATCCATGGTAAGACGCACATATTTCAGAACCCGTCCCAGGTGGAACTGTTCCTAAAAGACCATAAGCGTGCTCACGAACCTGCCCGAACTTCTCCTGGGAGAGAAGGTTCTCGCTCTCCCACATCAGCGCTGGACTTACTAGAAGGGTAGGTTTGTTATGCTTACTCCTCATTATACTGACTCTGCATAGAACTATTTAGCCTATACCGCCCAGGTACCCTCGCTACTTGTTGGTTCCCTTGATGGACACTAGGGACTCGGATTTATGATAAATATATTGATGCCCCGATTGCTTCCAGGGTGCGCCTGTAGCTCTACAATTTGATCTTGCCCTGGCACACCCTTCCCCCTCCCGCATAGCTTGCCGCTGCTAACCCAGCGGACGGCAGGTGCAAAATCGGGGGAGTTGGGGTGGCGGGTCTGGAGCCCTAGCGTTTCCCACTTGGGTATTCCCCAACAGACTATGATTTGGGTTGTTGTATTGTTGTGGGTGGGGGCAGATGCTCGGCATGATTGGGATGTCGCTGTGGGTGGGGGTGGGGAGGTTTACGGGATAGTTGTTATTTTGTTTGAACACAGCATGTATACAGTCACATTGCACATATCATACTCACCTTCTGAAGCATCCGTGGGGACAGGGCCCAGGAGTAAGTGGGATCTCGTCCACACCGGTAACTCCCGATTAACTAGACGAAGATATGAGCCGGGGGGCGCAGATGGATAGCAGGGAGGGGGGACGGCTGTCAGTCATCTCCTGGAATGTCAGAGGCCTAGGCGACCCGAGAAAAAGGCGACAGATACTGGGAGCGATAGACAGGCTCAACGTTAATGTAGCACTCCTGCAGGAAACCCACATGGACCCACTCCGTAGAGGCGGCTTTGCTACACGATGGGCGGCACACTCGGTCTTCGCAGCATACTCATCCTATGCTCGAGGTACCGCAATACTGATAAAAAGGAGTGTCCCCTATGCTCCACTGGGGGATGCATCGGACAAAGAGGGACGATACTGCGTCACCTGGGGGAGGATGGGTGCAGATACCATCACCATTGCATGCTCCTATGGCCCGAACTGCGATGACCCGAGTAGTTTCATTGCCCTCTGGAACAAGATCAGGGAGGTGGGCTCGACACATCTCATATGGGGAGGAGACTTCAATGCGGTCCTAGATCCCACTCTTGACAGGTCTAACCCTTCCCCGCACCACTACACCAACACACATAGGTACTTACGTGACATCTGTGATAATCAGGAGATGGTAGATACATGGCGACACTTTCACCCGACCGATAGGGAGGGTACACATTGGAACATGGCTCATGCCACCTGGGCCCGCCTGGACTACATATTGGTGTCTCGGGGGCTGGCCCCTTCCATGGCTGCCGCACAACATGTTAGCCGCACTTTTTCCGATCACTCACAGGTGCTGTCTAGATTCCGCCTGCCGGACATAATGGGAGGGCCCCCTTCCTGGCGTCTTCCCCCCAACGCGCTGCTGGATGACCTATTCCGCCTTGAAATACGTCAAGACATCGAAGATTTCATATCCCATAACAAGGGATCTGTAGAGCGGGTAGCCACACTGTGGGAGGCATTGAAAGTTACGATCCGCGGCAGTTGCATATCCAAGGGCTCGGGCGTCTTGCAGGTTTTACGCAACACGTTACACACATTGGAAAACACACTCCGCACACTAGAAACCCAGCCGGACTTTCCCACGGACTACGTGGCTCAGGCCCGATATCGAGAAGCGCTGTCCGAATATACTACCACTGCAGACAGGGAGGTGAATTTTCGGGGAAAACATTCCAGGGCTAGAGCTTATGGAGAGGGGGAACGCCCCGGGAGTTTCCTGGCGGGAGTCATTCGTCCCCGACGCGGCTCCAATTTCGTCCTGGAGTTGGAGGGAGACGGACAGCAGCCATTAAGAGATACACACTCAATTTTAGGCGCTTTTGTCAGCCACTACTCCGCACTATATGCCACTACCAGAACGGGACTCCTAGAAATGGATGATTATCTGAGGGAGATCACTCTAGGGTGGCTTCCGGACAGGCATAGAGAATTCCTGGCAGAACCCATAAGTCAAGACGAAATAAGGGATGCTATTAACCAGATGGCTCCTGGGAAGGCCCCTGGACTAGACGGGCTGCCTATGGACTTCTATAAGGCTTACGCAGATATCCTTATACCGGTGCTCCGTGAGGTGTACCTTGAGGCCCATGAGTCGGGAATCCTTCCCCCATCCATGCAGGAAGCCCTAATCATTTCCCTGCTGAAACCCGGTAAACCGCCCGGGAGTTGTGACTCATACCGGCCTCTGTCCCTAATCAACTGTGATGCTAAAATCCTATCCAAAGTCCTGGCCAATCGCCTGCAGCTGCTGATGGGGGGGTTGGTGCTGTCGGACCAGGCTGGATTCATCCCGGGCAGAGCCACCTCATACAATCTGCGCACGCTCTTCTCCATATTACAAAATTTGGACCCCGGCTTGCCAATGGTGGCGGTGTTTTTAGACGCCACTAAAGCCTTCGATTCATTAGAATGGGACTACCTCCTAAGCATACTACGGAACATGGGAATGCCGATAGGCTTCACACAGTGGATACATACACTTTACAGTCAACCAGTTGCCCGGGTTGGAGTAAATGGTCGGATATCGGACGCATTTGCAATATCCAGGGGCACACGTCAGGGGTGCCCCTTATCTCCGCTACTGTTCGCCTTAGCGATAGAACCGCTGGCGGCCAGACTCCGACAGCACCACAGGGAGAAGGCCCTACGCTGCCTACAGCGAGAGGTACTCGTTTCCTTATATGCAGACGACATCACGCTATATGTACGTGATCCCTGCGATAACCTAAACCCTCTGCTGCGAGAGTTCATCCGGTTCGCCGGACTGTCAGGAATTCATATCAATTGGGGAAAATCCACTATCTTCCCGCTTACGACAGCGGCCCAACCATTCACCCTCGATTATCCTCTGAAATGGTGCGCAGAAGAGGTCCGATATTTGGGCATAGAGCTCACTAGAGATCGGGACGAGCTAATGCGGATGAACTATGGCCGGGCACTTGACCATATCCAAAGCTGCGTGACCAGATGGATCACATTGCCACTCTCGTTCGCCGGACGCGCGTCCCTCATCAAGATGGTGATCCTGCCTAAACTCCTATATCTCTTTCTCAACATTCCATACTACCCAGGTAGGCCCTTCTTCAAAATGCTGCGTTCTGAACTCATCAGATTGGTCTGGGGGGGAAAACAACCAAGATTGCGCTGGGAGGTCTTGACTCGCCCATTCGCGCACGGCGGCTTTGACCTACTTTGAACTCGAACTGTACTACTATAGTGCCCAAGCACACTATATACATTATTGGATCCGCCCCGCGCCCTTTCTGCCTCAGGTAGCAGTGGAGCATTGGTTGGCAGACCCGATTCCGCTGGAGGGTGCCTTATTTAGTGCACCTGTGACCCAAGTTGCGGACGCTACAACGGTCTCTAGCACAGTCATGGCGTGGCGTCGCATCGCGGAAAAAACTAATACAGCCTTACCATACTCTCCGCTGCTTCCATTGTCGTACCATCCCGACATACCTCTACTGCAGGAACGAATATTCAAAATCTTCCTAAACAAACTCAACATCAAAACGTGGGGAGACCTATACCATGATGGTCGGTTTAGATCGCAGGCACACATGTTCGCTGACCTCACACCCACACCTATGGATACATTTATATATATACGACTTCGGAGCGGGATTAGAGCGCTAACAGCGGAGTATCCGGCCGAGCCACCCACACTGGCCCCTCTACATCAGCTGCTCAAAGCCACTACCCCTGCGCATGCGGTTTCGCACCTCTATCATTTAACGGATGTATGACGTTACAACGCACACTTTTACAACGCATGCACTTACAACGCATTTTTTACAACGCATAATCCATTACAACGCATGACATTACAACGCATGACACTACAACGCATTTTTAAAAAATACCTTTACAACGCATTTCCATTACAACGCATACTACCTTTACAACGCATACCATTACAACGCATAATATTAAATTACATTTAAGGTAAGTATTAGATAGTATAGGGGTAAAAGTTACTTTTCTAACTCCAGAGGGTGCAACAGTAGGGTAAGTGTTGGATAGTATAGGGGTAAAAATTACTATTCTAACTCCAGGGGGTGCAACAGTGGGGTAAGTGTTGGATAGTATAGGGGTAAAAATTACTATTCTAACTCCAGGGGGTGCAACAGTAGGGTAAGTGTTGGATAGTATAGGGGTAAAAATTACTATTCTAACTCCAGGGGGTGCAACAGTAGGGTAAGTGTTGGATAGTATAGGGGTAAAAATTACTATTCTAACTCCAGGGGGTGCAACAGTAGGGTAAGTGTTGGATAGTATAGGGGTAAAAATTACTATTCTAACTCCAGGGGGTGCAACAGTAGGGTAAGTGTTGGATAGTATAGGGGTAAAAATTACTATTCTAACTCCAGGGGGTGCATCAGTAGGGTAAGTGTTGGATAGTATAGGGGTAAAAATTACTATTCTAACTCCAGGGGGTGCAACAGTAGGGTAAGTGTTGGATAGTATAGGGGTAAAAATTACTATTCTAACTCCAGGGGGTGCAACAGTAGGGTAAGTGTTGGATAGTGTAGTGTAATATTATGCGTTGTAATGGTATGCGTTGTAATGGTAGTATGCGTTGTAATGGAATGCGTTGTAAAGGTAGTTTTTAAAAATGCGTTGTAGTGTCATGCGTTGTAATGTCATGCGTTGTAATGGATTATGCGTTGTAAAAAATGCGTTGTAAAGGTAGTGCGTTGTAAAAGTTGCGTTGTAAAGGTTGTTCCCCTCATTTAACACACGCTAGTCCGGAGCCGGAACATTGCAGGGCGCGCAGTGGCTCGGAGGGAGAACTGGGAGACCCCATCGCAGACGACATCTGGGAGTTCTGTTGCACACAAACCGAACAAATATCTTCCAGCTGCAGGTTCAGGGTCATTCACTACAAGTTTCTGCATAGACTCTATCAGACACCAGCCCGCATGCATAGGTTCGGCCTTCGGGAGGATGACCATTGCTGGCGCTGTCATGCACCGGCGGCAGATTTCTTACATGTGGCGTGGGGGTGCCGGGAGGTGGCTGAATACTGGGGCCTGGTATATTCGGGCATATCGGAGATGATAAACACACCATTGTCACCATCTCCAGTGCAGGCGCTACTGGGCTACACAAAAACTATTAGAAAGTCTGAGCGCAGCTTCGCCACAATCGCATTTCTTATGGCAAAGAGACTGATAGCTTGCAGATGGGGCAGGGGAAGAGCCCCGAAATTCAAGGACTGGATCAGTAACATGGTGAAATGTCAGGAGACGTTGCTCCTATACGCGGAATTGCTGCCCGCGGCCTCTCGACCGTTGGACATATGGAGCCCTCTCACGACATACCTGCTATCACACCCCATAACATAACACACCATTCAAGGTTCTACTGAACAGGTCATGAGACACCGCACCCAATGTACCCACCCTGTATACACGATAGCATTAGAAGACGGGATCGGGCAGATACAGCTGCACCAATACATACATATAGGGAGGCCTCCAGCGGTGACGGCTGAGAGATACAGCTTCCACGCTGCGGGGACTCGGGCAGGGGGAATACCAGGAGGTGGAGATGGGAGGGGATGCCTCATTGAATCCATACGCCGCTGGGGGATACGCATTGAAAGGGGAGATAATAAGATACTGGGACATGAGACGGGGTGGGGTGGCCATCAATAGTTGCTGCCCGGCGGGGTCTGACCAAGTCAGTGATTAAGAAGCCGGACGGCCTTCATTCGTCTAATCGTTATACGTTTTGTTAAACACATTGCCGCGGCCGGCCCCTTGCGGGTTGTGGATGAACCGCTGTGTACAACATTACATTTCATTCTCCTGTCACGCTGCCGGCCCCCGAGGTTGTAGGCATAAGCTGTGTACTGTGACTAAATGTTGAATAAAGATTGTTTAAAACCCAAAAAAAAAAAAAAAAAAAAGGTTTATGCGTGGCCAGGTCGAAATGGCAGTGTAAATATGCACTACAGGCTGCAGTGGCAAGCCTGATACATGTTTTTACTGGACTACTTTAATGGGTGTCACAATGAGTGCTGCTGGCCACTAGTAGCATTTAATTTACAGTCCCTAGGTACATGTAGTACCATTTAATAGGGACTTACAAGTACATTAGATGTGCCAGTTAGGTGTAGGCCAACTTTACCATGCTTGAAGGCACTTTTGCACTGGTTAGCAGGGGTAAAGCGCACAGAGTCTTTTAACCAATAAAAATGAGTTCAGCAACAATAGGGGGGTAAAGGCAAAAACTGGGGAATACAATGCCAAGGATGTCAGTTTTAACAGGTACCATGCAAACAACAGGGAGCAAAGATGCCAGTGAAGGGTCTGTGCTTTTAGGCTGAAAGGATACAGGTCCTTGGGCATTGCAGCTCCTATATGAGAGTCTAAGAATCTTAGGCCTTCCTACTCACTAGGGGCTTCTTCTATACTCTTCTATGGCATCTCCTGAAAGATTATCTCAATGCCAGTAGCATTTTTGTGTACATCTACAACCTTCCCAGATGATCGAACCAAGGTGATTATTTTTCCCTATGTATTCAGCTTAGAGAAATTGGCCTTTTGAAGTATACTATTTTGGATTTCTGCGATCAGATATGGAAGTTGTTTAATAGACAATCACATACTCTCTCTTTGGATAATGAGTTGTCAAACTTAAGCCAGGGCCATCAAGAGTTGTTCGAGTACATTGCCACATTCAGTCACGTAGTGGTTGAAGCAGGGAGGCCAGGAATATTAAATAGCATCATTATTTTTATTGAGATATGAATTGAAAGACAGTTTGGCACGAGTAGTTAATCTACCCACCTAATGTCTAGAGTTCATAGCTTTAGTTGTGAAATTGATAATCGTTTCTCAGAGCGTCATTCTGAAAATACTAAAGTGCTGGTCATTTGTTCAAAGCCTGATGATAGTAAGGTTACAGAAGTTTCAGAACCCAAGCGATTAAGCACTATAGGAAAGGGAAAGAAGATGCACAAAAAATCCATGTATTTACTGTGGAAGTTCTGGTCTTTTTGTTAAATGTTCTAGAAGTAAACTTTGGGGTTTGCCTTTCTTTATTACATATATGGTAATTTTTATCCAGGACTATGATTAGAGAAGCTTGGTTTAAAGGTAATGTTCTTATGCAAACAGATGCTGTTATGTTACACATAAGCATACATGTGTGGAAACAGCGGCTACCATTTCCAGTGCATTCCATGCTGACTTACTTAGCAACCTGCCAATCTCTGTATCCTTGAATTTGGCCACACTTGCTGCTGAGAGCCTTGAGCTGGTTGTTGGGTTATGGATTCAATAAACGCCTGTCAACTTCACCTTACTTTTGTGGTGCTTCCACTGGATCCATTCTCCAACTCACAGCTTGGCTGCAGTCTCCTTTATGGTTCCATCCACAACAATCCTCAGTGAAAAGTTCATGGCCTGTGTGTGATGGTCCTGTCTTTTAGAGCAGTGCTTATCTTGTGGGACTGCCAATGAGGATTACAGAGGAATGGTGGCCCTGGTGCATTGTTGGTGCGAAGTCTGGATATTGCATAAAATAGGTCAAAATGGAGCCAAGCACGCCAGTCAACAATTTTCTCCTTCATTGAGGAAGCAGGCTTAAACAGGGGCCGGCCGCAGCAGTCAGCCAGGTTCTTTCACGTTGAGATGTCCTGACACATGGCATCACATGCATGTTACACATAAGTATACAAGCGTAAAAACGGCGGCTACCATTTTCAGCGCATTCCATGATGACTTACTTAGCAACCTGCCAATCCCTCAACACCATAGTTTATCCTTCAATTTGCCCACTGCTGCGCCATCTTGACTATAAAAGCATTTACTTTGGTTGCAAGACTGAACATTAGTAGTGCACAGCAGCAACCATACCCACTCCTGCATTGACCACATCACTGACTAACATGTGTTTCTGCATCCTTCAATTTTCACTGATGATGACCATAACAGCACCATCCCTATCTATCCATGTTTTGATGGCATCAGTGAGTTGTGAATCCTGTGTCACCATAGGTGTTTCACATTCTGGTTTGTTGAATTTCCTCCTGAGTATTCTGTGTCAGCTATGGAGGGTGTTTCACCACCTACTCTTTTCTTAGCAGCCCCAGGCACCCCTCTTCTCAACAGGGAACAATTGTTTAAGGCGTTTCAAACATACCTAGACACGTTTGATGGGGACCTATTTACGTTCAAAAAGAAGAAAACTTTTCTCATTTACAATTTGGGTCCAGATAGTAGAAGTTTATTTAAAACCTTATCAGTAAAGGTGTTCAAAATAGATAAGGGGGGAGAGGGAGACCCTGTTGAATAATACACCACTATGTTTTAGACTCTTGAAAAGGAACAATGTACCAAGATAAAATGTGGTACTTGAAAGGCACAGGGTTTTGCAAAGGAGTCAAGTAGATGTGGATGAATTTGTGGCCTGATTATGGATACTGGTGCCTACTTTCAACTTTGGTGACCTGAAATAGGAGGTCGTAGTGGGCTAACTGATTAAAAACAACTAACAACATAAAAATCAAGGGAAATTGCTGTCTACAGAGGACCCAGATAGAGACAGATCTATGTCTAGCAAAGGATATAGAACATTTAGCGATGTTAATCAAAGCAATGTCCACGTTGAATGTAGGGACTGCAAGTAAAGAAATAAAGACTGTGTATACAAGTGTGAGGAAAGAGAATGTTAAATTGAACACCCTCAAAGCTCATCGACGAGCTTGATGGTAGCAAGTATGTATGTTTCTCTGTGGTAATAAAAGACACATGGGAAATGTGGAGCAATGTCTAGCACTAGGATATACAGTCTTCAAAGGCAATATAAAGGGATATTTTGCTCAAGCTTGGGATATTTTGCTTTAGTTTGCCGAGCGGGTGGAGGTTACAAGGCAGGTGTCAATCACACTGTCAAAGTACTGGAGGAAAGTTCTGTAAAGACCATAAGGTCTGACTCCATCCTATGTAGGCCTTGGCTCTTGGTTAATGGAGGTCGTCATCTTCCCTGATTTATGCAGAATCATTGTCATGACCGCTATTAGATACCGATGTCGCCTGACCTTATCTTTCTAATAACGGTGACAGAATCAACCCCTTCGATCAATGCCTCAGATTCAACCAACCTGTAGACATGTGTCTGGGTAGAAAGCCTATTTTCCTCAATGTCAAGGTTGATTAAAACACACATATCGACATATAGCCAAGATAGCGTAGTCTGAATTGGCATAATTTTGTCTTAAATGTTCATAGGGAAATGTCTATGATGCATACTTTGAAGCACATAGTTTATGTCAGACATTCCAATCCCCGATAAAGCTTATTATATAAGGACAATTACTTTACCACTTGGAAACAGAGAGTTCTTGCGCCCACGTTATTGCCTGGGATTCTGCCAGAGACGGTCTCACCTACTGAAGGCACACTTCACATTTTGCAGCTGCTACATATTGCCTGAAGCCGATAACACTGGGTCTTAGATGGAGACTGATTGACTGATATCACAGTGTGTTTGCCCTTCTCGGGGAACACTGTCTCCATGCCCCTGCTGATAAAGACAGCCTTTGCTGTCAACAAGGTATGCAGTGCATCTTCTCTCTCTAAGAAACTGTAGTGTGCAAGTTGCTCTGATTGGAAGTAGATGTCAGGGTGTTTGGTTCTAGATGACCTTTCAAATCACATTTTCTTGTTATTCATAATGTGCCTGCTTGCTGTTTTATAATATTCTGTGTAGTTGTTTTACATCTAGGAGAAATCGATTGTTCCTGTCACTGTATTATTAAATACTTTTACTTAAAAGTATTTGTTCTTCTTAGTACAGTGTGTGTGATATTCTGAATAACAAAATAAAGTTTGTTTCTGTTTCTGCTGTGCCCCTGATCCCTTTAGGGATTGTTAGTAACACAAAAGCAATACTTTCATATAATTTACACATTGAATAGTGTTTGCCGGGCTACAATAACCTGTCTTTCACATTCATCACTGGTGCATTGAATGGAGTTCACTCATTTCACCCGTAGGTGGGCAAACACATCTTATAGAGTTACACCAAAGTCATGACTTATGCAACAAAAGTAGCTTGGAAGAAGAAAAAAATTATGTATTGATGGTGTCGCCACCACAGTAGTGGAAGTAGCAACAGTGGATGTGATGAAAATGAATTCATGCACAAATATGGAGGAGAAGTAAGGGTCATGGCAGATTTTTGGTCACCATTCACTCTCACTGAGGAAGAAGGATATGCACATGTTTGGTGTAGTGCACATTAAGAAATTTAAGATCAAAATATTTGCCTAGCGGGAAAGAGAGTGGAGGTCACTGGCAAATTTGATTCAGAATTAAGGTCTAAGGCTAATGCAAGGAAAGATATGATTTATGTAGCCAAGGATGGATCTAGTTTGTTGGAATGAGATGTGCAAGGAAAATGAGCAAGGATAACTGAAAATGATTCTTGATCCAAATCATACTAACCAAGTAATTTCTAGGCAGAGATTAATTTGAGTTAGTCACATTGAGAAAAGGAGAGGAGGAAAACAAATGGGCAAAGTAATATCTAAGCTAAAGGGTATCACAGAATAGTCTTACAAAATGGTCTGCCCATGATGCACAAATATGTAAGGAGCAGGTGATTTTAAGGATGGTGTTGAAGACAGAGGTGGATATGTGCACTTTGGCAATGATAGAACAAATTTAGGGTTCTGACTGCCTGGAGCCTGTGCTATTGGCACGCAAGACAAACAAGTTATTGAGGTTGTGTATAGACCTACACGATCTCTGTCATAAAATATGAGTTGACTCTCAACCCTTGCTCACCAACAACGAAATGTTGTCTACCTTGAAATATGCTGATGCAATTACTTCCAACATGTCAGCAATCTATAAGCAACTGAGCTATCCGAAGACTTCACATTGTTTGTGACTCTGAAGGGTGCACATTAGCATGCCTTTCGGGTTAGCATCTGCGTCCTACGTATTCCAAATGATGATGAATGTATTGCTCAAAGGAGTTGATGACATAGCCTATTTCCATAACAACATCCTAGAGTATGAAAAGAGTGTAGTAGAGTATGATAGGAGGTTGGAGTTCATGCTGAATATCATTAAAAAGAGTGGAATGGGGGGGCGTGGCTTGGCAAGATGGCCGAGAGGTCGTGATCCTTCTTGGCTCCCGGTCCGCGCTCACGCCGGGAGCTGGAATCGGCGGTCCCCCGGGGACTGAATTGGGCAGCATTTGGTGGCGGACGATGTAGTGCGCTGCTGGAGGAGCTTACCTGCCTTGGCCGGCGCGGGATTGTTCCTGACCCGTCATCGGCTGGAGCTCGGGCCGTCTGGTGAAATGGCGGTTGCCTAGCAGCTTTGAGCTCCGGTCCCTACTGCTGCTCGCGGCGGCCGCCGCTTCTATTCTTCGGCCCCTCCTCACCTGCCTCCGCAGTGAAGGTGAGCCCTGCCGTAGCGCGATGTTCGCAGCGCTCTCGCTGATTCTTTCGAGGGAGTGCACCCGGCAGCCCGGTTCTCCAGCCTGTATGCCTGATTCCAAGATGGCGGCACCCTCGGGACATAGGCGTCAATGAACCCCCACAGACCTTGCTAACCTACGGCAGCTACACATCGTATGATGCCCCCGTGAGCTGGCGGCGCCCCCCCCCCGAGCCTGAGGCAAATAACTCTGCGGCCTATACACCTTTCTCTTCATGTTGGCCCACATCTTTACTCACGGTTGGGCCCAGATAGCGTCCTGCCTTTCCTGCTGCGGGATCTGCCTTAACACCTGTTCTTCCATGTGGGGCCTATCACTAGTGAGGCGGAGGGCTGTCCTCATCTGAAGGGAGTCTGCGGTCTTCTCGCGGGGCTGCTAGGTTCCCGCTTCACCGGCGCCATTTTCTCCTGCGACACTCTGCCTTGCCTGTTCCTCCTCATCGGTCCCTCTGGGACCCCCACCTCCTTCCCATCGTTTTGGGCCTCCCAGTCACTACCTCGTGCGCTGCACCCGCTCCGGCCCTACACCCTATCGCGAGGATTTTGTGATGGCCGTGACTGCGGCTGGGTGACTTAGGGCCGGCCCGCATGCCGCCCAAGAAGGGGACGGCTAGACCAACCACCAGGGTCTCGGACTTCTTCATGGCCTCGGACAGGCGACCAGCTCTGCGTGCGGATGACGAAATGGCGCTCACGAAGGCAGACCTTCTGGCCCTGTTTAAAGATTTCAAATCAGAGTTGCGTAAAGAGCTTGGCCAGGACATTTAATCACAGCAGCTAAGGGCAGATCTGAACGAAAAGCTGACTTCCCTTCAACAGGATGTGGACTCGGTGGGCTCCCGGGTGGTGGATTTGGAGGCGCACTCTCAAGACCAAGATAAACTTACGTCCGAGCTCCGGGATGAGGTCAGATCCCTTCGGGACCAAGTACTCCAGTCGCAACTCAAGTCGGAGGACCTTGAAAATAGGGCTCGAAGGGAGAACGTACGGATTAAGGACCTGGAGGAGGGGGCGGAGGGGCTCGACTTGGGGGCCTTCTTGGAGGGACTCTTCGCAGAAATCTTTAGTCCCCAATCCCTCAAAATAAAACTCGACCGTGTTCACAGAGTGGGGGCGTTGCAACTTGGTGAAAAGAGGAGACCTCGAGACATTGTGGCAAAATTCCACTCCTTTAAAGTTAATGAGGCAGTCCTCGCGGCGGCCAGGGCAAAGGGATCTATCTTGTTTCAAAATCATTCCTGTACGATTTACCAGGATCTGGCTCCCGCCACTCTAGCACGGAGACAGTTGTTCAGGCCCATCACTTCTAAACTGAGAGACGAGAAGATCAGATATCGCTGGACCTTTCCATTTGGACTCAGCTTCGAATTTCATAGTAGACAGCGCCACATATCGGATCTGCAGGGAGGCTTGACTCTTCTTGGTCTCTCCACTGACAGCGGTGACTCTATCCAGGACAAGACCGGGGGCTCCCACAAGACTGTGTCAATAGCTTCTGCGTGGTCGGGGGGTCCCAGTGGGGGCCGTAGATGACTCTTGGGTGTGTGCTGCATGGAGAACCATTATTTTGTTGGCTCGGGGGCCCCACTCCTCAAAATAGCATTTCTATGGGATGTTGCTTTGGTCATTTCCTCAATGCGGTGGGGAGGGGTAGCGAGGGCGCCCTCCCGCTGGATGCTTACCCCCTTTTGAACTCATGTTCGCTACTATTCCTTAGGATACCATGCACCCTGCCCCACGATCTGACTGGGAACTGTGGACTTTCCTCCTTGACGATGATAGATTTATGATCTGTGTGGCTTACTATGGTAGCCAGTGGGGGCGCGCCTTAACGAGATCTCATTTGCGCCTCTCAGCCGTCTCGATGCTGATCTGTTTTGCAATGCTCCGGAATGGGCGTGGACGGGACCCTCGGTCCTGTCACCTTCCCGTACACCTGTGGGGGTTTATTACCCCTACCGGGTAACCGTCAATGGTTTTTGTACTGTTTCATGAATGGTTTGGATTTTGTTATTTCTTTTGGGGGGGTTTGAAGGGAGAGGTGGGGTGGGTCATGGTGGCGGCTTTTTACTACTAGGTCTAGATTGGGTTACAGATTGCACTGTAATTTTCTATCCCATTAGCGGGGGGTGGGCTATTCCTTGGGGGCGACTGGCGGTACAGGCTCTGTCAGGTCTGGCAGGGCTCTCATTGCAATGTTCCTTTCCCCACTGACGATATGACTCTTACCATGGGCACCTGGAACGTGAAAGGTCTTAACTCTCCTCAGAAACGCCAGAGGGTTTGGAAATACATCACTGATCATCACCTGGATATCGTGGCCCTTCAGGAAACACATCTAGCTAGACATGAGGACACTCGGCTTCGCCACAAACTTTACCCGCTGATTTATAGATCCTCAGCGCTAACGAAACACAGGGGGATTGCTCTCCTATTTAGTTCCTCCACCAATTTTCAACCCTTAGATGTACAACACGATAAACAGGGACGTTGGATTATGGTAAAGGGTCGTCTGAGGGGTAAACTTTGTACGTTCGTGGTGGTGTATGCACCCAACACTGGCCAGACGCTCTTCCTTCGCACTCTGCTGGGGAAGCTGGTGGACTTTTTTGAAGGGCCACTAGTTCTTATGGGCGACTTTAATTTAACGTGCCAAAAAGACTTGGACAGTACCCACCCCCAACGCTCTGAAATGGGCTCATTCTCCACGGATACTCAACACCAAATTCACAACTTGGGGCTCTTAGATTCTTGGCGTACTCTATATCCTGACTCTCGCGATTACACATTCTATTCACATGTACATCGCACGTACTCACGCCTTGATTACATCTTTATTAGCCAATCCCTCCTAGGCGACCTGCAAGAAGCCAAAATGTTCCCTCTTTCCATTTCAGATCACAGCCTCCTTGCAACTTCTTTGTCCTGGCGCGTACACACTTCTGCCTCTCCCAGGTGGTATTTCCCGAATGCGCTCACTCGGGATAAAGACTCCTGACTAAACTTCAGGAGGCTATCACTGAGTTTTTTAACATTAACCAGCCAGATGATACATCGGAATTTATCACCTGGGACGCCTTTAAGGCGGTATTCCGGGGGACATGTATATCCCTTACCTCTGCACTAAACTCACAACGCGCCAAAGAACGGGAAATGTTGGAGGCGGAACTGACCTTCGCCGAACAAGCTCATAAACAGAATCCCTCTAGGCAAATCCTTCGTAGTCTAACAACGCTTCGGGGTAAACTCCGAGCCATCTATAACAACAGGGCAGAATTTACACTATTGAAAGTACGTCACTTGTCTTACCTTCAGGGCAACAAGATTGGAAAACACCTTGCTAGGCAGCTTAAGGATAAACGAATACGGGAGTACATTGGCGGAATCCGGGGCCCACGCGGCGACCTTACCCATAGTGACGAGGAAAAAGCGGCAATCTTCAGTTCCTTTTACGAAACCCTCTACACCGGGGACCACTTAGATCCCGCTGCCCAACGAGATTACCTCCATACCCTGCAGCTCCCGCAGGTATCCCAAGAATGGAGTTACTTTCTGCCCCTATTACCGCTGAGGATGTTATCTCTGCTATAAATGCCCTTAAATTAAATAAAGCACCAGGGCCGGATGGGTATACTGCTTTATTTTACAAAACTTTTGCCCCCGACCTTACCCCACATCTTACACGGCTCTTCAATAAAATGGCGGCGGAAGGCTCGACCACCGGCTCCCTATCGGAAGCGGTGATCACTGTTATACCTAAGCCGGGAAAGGACCCTGAAGCTTGCGCCTCCTACCGACCTATCGCGTTACTCAATCTCGATGCGAAACTATATTTCTCCATCTTAGCTAGTTGGCTGAATGATCTTATTCCCGATCTCATACATCCAGATCAATCAGGATTTATTAAGGATCGCCAAACACACGACAATACCCGTCGCATTGTCCACTTGATTGAGAAGGCTAATAGACGTCAGATCCCCGCAGTCCTAGTCGGGTTGGACGCGGAAAAAGCTTTCGATAGGGTCGACTGGGAGTTCCTGTTCCTTACCCTCACGGCTTTCGGTTTTGCCCCCAAATTCCTCACTATGATTCGGGCTAATTACTTCCAACCCCATTCTAAGGTAATGGTTAACGGTGCGCTATCACCCTCCTTCTTCCATTCCAGAGGTACTAGACAGGGGTGTCCTCTTTCCTCCCTACTTTTTGCCTTAAGTATTGAACCTCTAGCAGCGGCAATTAGAGCACACCCTGGTATTCAGGGGATCCCCTTCACGGGGGACCAACACAAAATCTCCCTTTTCGCAGACGACGTCCTGTTATCGCTCACAGACCCAGCCGTGTCTCTTCCACCCCTCCAATCGGAGTTAGTCCGATTTGAAACAGTAGCAGGCTTTAAAGTGAATCTGGGTAAGTCGTTTATTCTCAACCTCACTCTCCCGACAGCGGAAGTCCGTAGGCTCCAAACTCTTACGACCCTCCGGTGGACCACTTCCTCTATACAATACCTGGGTGTCCAGCTCACGCCAAAAGTGGACGGACTCTATTCTGCTAATTTCCCGCCTTTGCTCGCACGTATTCAAGTAGAGCTCAATAAATGGAAGCCCATCTTTTTGTCCTGGCTGGGCCGAATTCACGCCATAAAGATGACGCTTCTCCTCAAGCTCCTTTATCTGTTTCAAGCTCTACCCATTGAACTGGAGAGGGATTTCTTTCGGCGCATTAAAGCCATGGTGCTGAATTTTATTTGGCGGGTACGTCGGGCACGCTTCTCCTTTTCGATACTTTGCCACTCCAGAGGGGAGGGGGGGGGGGTTGGACTTCCAGACATTTGCTTATATTACAAGACCGCCCAATTACGAGTCCTGACTGAGTGGTTGAAACCTGTATCAGACAAAAACTGGTTACATATGGATCGTAGCGTGACAGGACGGACCATACGGGATCTGATTTGGTGCCCCAAACATGACAGCACCTATCTTAGCACCCCTACACACACAACGCTTAAGGTGTGGGACTCTGTGTCGGGTGACGAGAGATGGACCTCCTTTCCCTCCCCTTTTACACTGCAGCATTTTAACCCTGCATTTCCAACAGGCGGGCCCATTTGATGCTTGGCGGGAGGGAAGATGTCTAGCACTAACACATCTGTTTCATAATTTTGATCCCCTTACTTTTGACAGCTGTAAATGGGACTACAACCTACAGAACACGGAAAGATTTCACTATAATCAATTACTTCATTGGGCCCTCACACCACAGCTACGGGAGTCAGCTACTCGTTCACTTGACAAAGTTTGAATCTTTTCTCACTAAGGCGTCCTCCATGAAGGGTACGATCTCTTTTATATATAAGTTTCTTCTCGTCACTACACACTCTCCATGACCACGATATATGTCAATGTGGGAGGATATCTTACACAGAGGCATCTCGGACGAGGAGTGGTCCCATTTATGGTCGGACATCACAAAGTTTAACCACTCCGTCGATCTCAGGGAGGCCCACCTTAAGACTATGATGGACTGGTACCTCCATCCCGCCAAACTCCGACAGATCTTCCCCGACTCCTCTGATAGATGCTGGAGGGGGTGTGGGCTACTGGGGGACTTCCGGCATATCTGGTGGGATTGTTCGCACATACGGCCATTCTGGGAAGAGATTCTTACACACATCAAGGATATGCTGGGATACCCTGTCCCGACTGGTATGGCGGAGGTTCTCCTGGGACTTCGGGACCCATCCTTAGAACATCAGACCAGGGCTGATAAATCGATCATGTGGCTCTGTTTGGGAGCGGCGAAGATTACATTGGCAGCGGCCTGGAAACGGAGAGAGGCTCCAGCACTTTCCCTTTGGCACGCTAGGCTCTGGAAGCTCCTCAGCCTTGAACGAATGTCGGATATTTTTAGGGACAACTTGAAGAACTTCAAATTTAAATGGGGTCCCCTAGTCACCTTTCTTTCCCGTGGACTACCCTCCGCTGTTTGTCCTTCCTCTATCAGAGCGCTACACCTCTTTCAGATTTGAAGTGCATCCTGTCAAGCAACCTGGAGACCGCATTCTTTGTTAATTTGTGCCGCCACCATGTTAAGAGTGGGGGTTGGGTTGAGGTTGGGCTATTTGTTTTGTTTCGCCTGCTCCATAGTTAGGAGCGGTTTTACTTCTTCTACAGTACTTCTTGTATAAGCCCTTGGCCTGAAAGGAACCCAGAGCGAACTATTATAAAGGCTGTTGGGTCTTTTCTTTGGCACTAGGTGCTAAATTGTGGGAAACGCAGAGACTTACCCTTGACTCAGTTATGTTCGAAAATGTATCCCTTAATTGTGCACTCCACTGAGATTGGGTCGGGGACTAGCTCTGACGCTCTGTATGTCTCTTCACAGTCTCATTCTTGTAAACACTCCTTAATGTCCCTCATGTGAGAATTATAATGGTACTACCGTATGCTGTACTCTGTTACAACCTTCAATAAAAATATGTTTGACAAAAAAAGATTTGAATGACCTTGAGAAAAAATAAATGCACATTTGCCTAAGCTAGAGTGGATCAACTTTGTCATCATTTTTCAGCAAAGGAAATTGAGTTGAAAGGGGAAATACTGAACACAATTCACGGTGCTCCTGCTCCAGGCGGCAAAGACTAACTTAGGGCTTTCTCGGAACATGTTGAGCACTAGGCTAAGTTTGTCCCACAGCTTGCCAGCAAGATGGCAGTATTGTGAAAGTTACTTAAGAAAAGTGAGAGGCATGTTTGGAATGATAAATGTAATTTGGCGTTCTGTCAGACCAAGCTGAGCATAATTTCCACTCAACCACCTAAACCGCTCAACACTAGAGATGTTAGTATAATCATGACCGATACTAGGACACATGTTCTGACATGGATGTTCTGAGATGGTTTTGCTGCAGAAGAGAAACAGTGGCAACGTAGCAATAACTGAATTTGCTTTAAGAACATGGCAGGGAGCTGAGCTTACCTATTTAACCTTTGAGATACAAACTGTGGCATTATGGTTGGGAGTCCAATGCTTCGAGAATTTTGTGTGGTGTTCTAAATTAATTATTCGAACAGACTATAGGCCTCTCTTGTAGGAAAAGCTGCCCTATGCATTGTCAAATGGAAATATTACCTTCAGAGGTTCCAGTATAGGTTGAACCAGTCTCTGGCATGAGAAACTGCCATTCTATGATGAGTTGGCTGGGGCTGTTAAATGTGATGATGACGTGGAAATCGCCTTGTGAGAGGAAGAATGGTGTAAGAGTCTTGAGACGATGTTGTTTTGCAAAGTGTCAAGGAGTACATCATACATTGATTGCCACTGTTGAAGGAGTTGCAGGAAGACTTGGTGTCATTTGGCCATGTGGTAGAGGAATTGAGTCATGACTAAGAACTCTTAAAATATGGTGGGATGTTGGTGGTACCTGGGAATTTGTGTGATAGAGTTTGGAGCCTTGCACATGAGGGGTGTGTTGGCATCTGGGCAATATAATGGAAGATAATCAGAAGACTGGTGTCCTGGAGTGAACAAAGCTGCTGAACATCATGTGAGAGAGTGTGGAGCTTGCATTTTAAGCATTAAGATGCAATTGACAGTGACATTGCCCCTGATACCCATAGTTGCATTGCTGGTGACCTGATGCAAGCTTGTTTTGAACATTCCAGGTCTATTTTAGTGTGCTAATAGGCACACAAAAGTTTCTTCCAGGCCCGGTTAAATGTATGCCTAAGGGCCTTGAACTCAAATTTGTAGAGAAGGTTTGTACATGCAATGCTATTGATTTCTTGCAGGAAGTCTTTATCAGGGAGGGGCATCCCAAAGAGATAATGATAGGTAATGAAACCCAGTTGGTTTCACACCAGCCAACTTATGGAAATGTGTTTTTTTGTTTGCCTAGGGTGGGATCCCTGGTCAAGCACCAACCACAAGCCTTGTCAGGGTGAGGCACAAGTCAGCCCTAAATGAACCTGTGCTAAACCGTCTGGTAGCTTGACACAGTCAGATTTAACTCAGAGACTATATATAAAATATTTGGATACACTTCAAACATTAATAAAGTGGAAAACACCGTACAAAAAGGACCTCTAACCTGATTAGAAAACTAGAGTATTTGTAAATAAAAAAAAATAAGTCCACATGTCAACACAGGAGTTTTTTTCTTTTATCCTGTTGAGGGAAAGATGACTGGTTCATGTCTTTAAAAAAGGAATGGCTAGGACATAACGAGGTGAATTAATTAAACACTGGTCGGGTTTGAGATGTTAGGAGCACGGTACAAAGAGGTCTTGAACAGGCTGATGCTCACCATAGTAAGTTGAATGTGTGTACGTGGGTAAGAGTCAAAAAGCCTGTTCACATGAATAAGGGATGGTCACGGCTCTCTGCACCGGTGTAGGTGAAGGAGGTAAAGTCTTGTGTGTGGGTTTTAACAGATGACAGGATATGGAACAAAGATAAGATATAGATTGTGACCAATAGCAAGTCCAGGTTTGTGCACTGTTGGTTGAGCAGTGACAGTGGAGTTATGATGAGGAGAAATGTGGTGTTCTGCTGAATGTGGTAGAGAACAAGATATTGAGAAAGGGGATTGAGGGGCAAAGGACCCCGAGCCGGATCTATGCCAAATATTCAAATATTTTGTAATGTGTTCGTATCATCCCTATATTTCCTACAACCAACCAGCTCCTTTACTCACCTGTACATTTAGCTACTGATAATCATATTTATTTTTTGTTTGCTTCATTTTTTTTGCTTCAGCTCAACTGTGGGTTGTGCTTGTTTTGCACAGTTAAGTCATACTATGTTTATTCTTGTGAATAAGGTTTCCAATTTAAGGATAAGTATGTCTGAGTGTTTACCTTTCATTATTAGATGTATTGCATTATGTATTGTAGAACATGGTTGGAGGAGCTTGGTTTGAAGGTAGCTTCTCGTGCAGACAGATGCTGCTGAGAGAGGAGAGGATGGTGCCTGTGTTATGGACTCAATTAACACCTGAATACATCACCTTACTTTTATGGCTCTTGCATAAATTCAAATCATTTAAGCGACCGCTTTGGTGAAGCTTCCTACAGAAATGTTAGAACCAGTGGAAGTCTCAGCTCCTGTGCAATGAACGGGCAACCTTGTGAAGTGACGAAACTAAGTTAGCTCCATCATGGGGAGTTAATGTCATGCACTCTACAGTAGTTCTTTGATAATTTCCGTGACAATTTCAGGGCTGTCAGATTCTAGAGGAACAGTTTGCTAATTCTTAACAACTTCTGGCAATTAAGAAAAAAGTTTCTGAAAAGGCAAAGACAGTTAATGGGCCCATGTTATCTGCAAGTCAAGTTCCAGACACGCATGGTTTTTCTGGCTTTCTCTGGGAACCATCCTGAGAAGATGTGTTATATTTTGATAGATGCTCTTCAGTTCAAGACCTTGCTAAATGGTTCTTAACACATGAATAGAATGGGCATGAAGAAGAGTTGAATGCAGATTATTGTTAGGTTATCTGCTTGACTACGAGTCTGAGTATTGACCATCCTAGAAGGAATTGTATATCTCTAATATCCTTACCTTATTGGTATGGGGGTCAAAGGCAGTTCCTGACCGAGGGCGTCGTGGCTCCACCCCCTCTACTTTCACCCCCGGTCAGCCATTGCCACAGAGTTGAAAAAAAAACCTCTCCCAGTTTTAAAAAAAACATTGTGCACACACTGCTTGTCAGTGAGTGACATTTCCTAAACGTGCTGCCTGGCAAATTCTTAGCCTAAAAGACCAGTCTCCATCCCCTGAAGACGTGGGTGCAAAATTAGCCCCGGGCGTTTTATTCTTAACCCCTTCCCTGCTAGGCCTTTTCCCCCCTGTGCTAAGCCTTTTTTTGTCTATTGGGGTAGTTCGCGGTTAGGCCTCTGTAACTTTTTGACCACATAAGGTATCCACGCCAAATTTGCGTCCTTTTCTTCTAACATCATGGGGATTCTAAAGGTACCCAGGGTTTGTGGATTCCCCTGGAGGGGGACCCAGAAATTAGCCAAAATACAGCTAAATTTTGTTTTTTTTTGGAAAAAGTGCTGCAAATGAAAGCGTCTGGGTTTTTCCCTCCAAATGGTATCACAAAAGGGTTTGTGGGGCTGAAATCACCATTTTCCCAGCGTTTAGGGAATAATAGACTTTTGTCAAAAAATAGACATTTTTTACACAGTTTTGTCATTTTTCTGGGACATAGCCTATTTTTGCAATTTATTTGCTTTCAATCTCTTTCCAGTTAATGGTAGAATTGGGTATGAAAGCAATAATGTATCCTGGAAAGCTATACATTTTTGAAAAGTAGACAAAATTCTGAATTCAGCAAGGGATAATTTGTGTAGCTCCTTCAAGGTTCCTGTATAGAAATTAACAGTTAAATATAGGAAAAATTGAAAATTAGTTGAAAACGACAGCTTTTTTTGTCAACGTTTTCACCTGTAACTTCTTCTAATTATGACCGCTCTTTGAAAGCAATATACCGTTACATCCACAGGACCTTACTGGTTGTGAGGATATATAGGACTTGTAGGTGCACCAAGAACCCGACGAACCCAGAGCCAAAAACTGAGCAGCGACTTGCAATGGTTTTTTATTATGTAGCGGGTATATAGCAATTGCTCTGGGAAAATGTATACATGCAAAAATTGGTATAAAAGACACCTATGTATTTCTGAAATTGGAACAAAATATAGAGTTTAGAAACAGTAGATATTTGCACATTTCCGAAATTGGGATGTGGGTAGGCATAGTGCCCACAACGCAACGTGAACACACCACATTTTCACAATGAAAAATGTCCCTTTTTTTGCAAAGTGCCTAGCTGTAATTTTTTAACCCTATCTCCTGGCACCTAGGAAAATCTAGCAAACCTATAATTTTTTTAAAACTAGACACCCAGGGGAACACAGCATAGGGTGACTTGACTGGCTCTCACCAGGTTCTGTTACCCAGAATGCCTTGCAAACCTAAACAAATGTCCAAAAAACACATTTTGTTGTGGAAAGTTCTGGAATCTGCGTGGATCCACAAATTGCCACCCACCCCGCGTTCCCCAAAGTCTTCCGAGAAAAATGGTACCTCACTTGCATGGGTAGGCCTAGTTCCCACGACAGGAAACGGCGCAAAACACAACGTGGACACACCACAATTTCACAGTGAAAAATTACCCTTTTTTGGCAAAGTGCCTAGCTGTCGTTTTTTAACCCTAGCTCTGCCGGCACCGAGGGAAACCTAGCAAACTTATAAATTTTTGAGAAATAGATACAAAGGGGAATCCAGGATGGGGAGAATTGACTGGCTCCCACCATGTTCTGTTACCCAGAATCCCTTGCAAACCTAAAAAAATATTTTTAAAAACACATTTTCCTCTCATTTCTGTGGTGGAATGTTCTGGAATCTGCGTGGATCCACAAATTTCCACTCACCCCGTGTTCCCCAAAGTCTTCCGAGAAAAATGGTACCTCATTTGCTTGGGTAGGCCTAGTGCCCGCGACAGGAAACGGCACAAAACACAACGTGGACACACCACAATTTCACAGTGAAAAATTACCCTTTTTTGGCAAAGTGCCTAGCTGTCGTTTTTTAACCCTAGCTCTGCCGGCACCGAGGGAAACCTAGCAAACTTATAAATTTTTGAGAAATAGATACAAAGGGGAATCCAGGATGGGGTTACTTGACTGGCTCCCACTATGTTCTGTTACCCAGAATCCCTTGCAAACCTATTAAAATGTCAAAAAAACACATTTTCCTCATATTTCTGTGGTGGAATGTTCTGGAATCTGCGTGGATCCACAAATTTCCACCCACCCCGCATTCCCCAAAGTCTTGTGAGAAAAATGGTACCTCACATGCGTGGTTAAGCCTAATGCCCGCGACAGGAAACGGCACAAAATGCAACGTGGACACAACACAATTTCACAGTGAAAAATGATCCTTTTTTGGCAAAGTGCCTAGCTGTAGTTTTTTAACTCTTGCTCTGCCGGCACCTAGGGAAACCTAGCAAACCTATACATTTTTTAAAACTAGACACCCAGGGGAATCCAGGATGGGGTGACTCGACTGCCTTTCACCAGGTTCTGTTACCCAGAATCCCTTGCAAACCAAAACATTGCCAAAAAAATCACATTTTCCACACATGTCTGTGGTGGAAAGTTCTGGAATTTGCGTGAATCCACAAATTGCCACCCTCCCCATGTTTCCCAAAGTCTTCAGAGAAAAATGGTACCTCACTTGTATGGGTAGGCCTAGTATTCGTGACAGGAAACGGCGCAAAACTCAACGTGGACACAACACAATTTCACAGTGAAAAATGACCCTTTTTTGGCAAAGTGCCTGGCTGTAGTTTTTTAACCCTAGCTCTGCCGGTACCTAGGGAAACCTAGCAAACCTATACATTTTTAAAAACTAGACACCAAGGGAAATCCAGGATGGGGTGACTTGACTGCCTTTCACCAGGTTCTGTTACCCAGAATCCCTTGCAAATCAAAACATTGCCAAAAAAATCACATTTTCCACACATTTCTGTGGTGGAAAGTTCTGGAATTTGCGTGAATCCACAAATTGCCACCCTCCCCATGTTCCCCAAAGTCTTCAGAGAAAAATGGTACCTCACTTGTATGGGTAGGCCTAGTATTCGTGACAGGAAACGGCACAAAACGCAACGTGGACACAACACAATTTCACAGTGAAAAATGACCCTTTTTTGGCAAAGTGCCTGGCTGTAGTTATTTAACCCTAGCTCTGCCGGTACCTAGGGAAACCTAGCAAACCTATACATTTTTAAAAACTAGACACCAAGGGAAATCCAGGATGGGGTGACTTGACTGCCTCTCACCAGGTTCCGTTACCCAGAATCCCTTGCAAACTTAAAAAAGTGCCCCAAAAAACACATTTTCCCCACATTTCTGTGGTGGAAAGTTCTGGAATTTGCGTGGATCCACAAATTTCCACCCACCCCGCGTTACCCACAGTCTTCCGAGAAAAATGGTACGTCACTTGTGTGGGTAGGACTAGTGCCCGCGACAGGAAACGGCGCTAAACGCAACATGGACAAACCACAATTTCACAGTGAAAAATGACTCTTTTTTGGCAAAGTGCCTAGCTGTAGTTTTTGAACCTTAGCTCTACCGGTACCTAGGGAAACTTACCAAACCCACACATTTCTGAAAACTAGACACCCAGGGGATTCCAGGGAGGCATGACTTAGGTGGATCCCCCAACGTTTCCTTACCCAGAATCCCCTGCAAACCTCAAATTTTAGCTGAAAAAATCACTTTTTACGCACATTTTTGTGTGGGAAAGTTGTGGCATCACCGGGCTGACACAAATTTCCTACCACCCAGCGTTTCCCCGGGTCTCCCAATAAAAATGGTTCCTCACTCGTGTGGGAGGCCCAAGTACCCGCGACAGGCAAGGGCCCAAAACGTATTGAGGCAACATCAAAATTGCATATCACCTAACAACCTGGTTTTGCAAGGGGGGTCACCTGGGTTTTTGGCCCCACGCTCGGCGGCCATCTAGGGAAACCTACAAATCTCACATATTTCTGAAAACTAGACACCTGGGGGATTCCCGGGAGGTATGGCTTGTGTGGATCCCCCAACGTTTCCTTACCCAGCATCCCCTGCAAACCTCAGTTTTCGCTGAAAAAAATCACTTTTTTCACACATTTTTGTGTGGGAAAGTTGTGGGATCACCGGGCTGACACAAATTTCATACCACCCAGCGTTCCCCCGGGTCTCCCGATAAAAATGGTGCCTCACTCGTGTGGGAGGCCCAGTACCCGCGACAGGCAAGGGCCCAAAACTTATTGAAGCAACATCAAAATTGCCTAGCACCAAACAACCTGGTTTTGCAAGGGGGGTCACCTGGGTTTTTGGCCCCGTGCTCGGCGGCCATCTAGGGAAACCTACCAAAACCACACATTTCTGAAAACTAGACACCCGGGGGATTCCAGGGAGGTATGGCTTGCATGGATTCCCCAACGTTTCCTTACCCAGAATCCCCTACAAACTTAAATTTTAGCTGAATGTTGGGGGATCCACGCAAGCCATACCTCCCAGGGATTTTTTGGGCAAATTTGAATTAGGGTGGGGGCATTGGCATGCACGTTTTGGGCAGCCCCCACCTTAATTAAAATTTGCCCAAAAAACTCCCTGGCGTCTAGTGGACTTTCAGCCCCCCGTGGGGGGCAGATGGGGGCATTAGTGCCCAATCTGCCCTACCGGGGGGAACAAGAAGCCCACTAGACACCAGGGATTTTTTGGGGCCAATTTTTATTGGGGTGGGGGCATTGGCATGCCCGTTTTTGGCAACCCCCACCCTAATTAAAATTTGCTCAAAAAAATCCCTGTCGTCTAGTAGGCTTTGCGCTGATCTTCACAGCACAGAAACCAGGGAGGGGGCCTCGGGAGCTGGTGAAGCTCTTCCCAAGGTCACAGGGGTGAAATAGAAATCCCTCTGCTGTCTGCAGCAGAGGGATTTCGTGCCCCTGACCTCATGATGGAATGGTTCCGTCATGAGCACAGGGGCACCGATGCTCATGACGGAACCATTCCATCATGTGCATCGAAGGGGTTAAACCCTGTAACACTGGGACTTCACGTCAGTCATGGAGTGGCAGGGTTGGTCACCCCACCCTTACCCAACTCGTCACAGGTGGCTGGGTCCTGCCCAGTGACGAGTTGGGGAAGGGTGTGGCAGAGGCTGCAGGCAGGCGAGAAGCAGATACATTGAGTCTACGCAGTTTGTCATCATCCTTCTGAAGACCACTGGAGACTCGAGTTGTCTGCTTCCTACGCTGCTGTTGATTGCAGGACTGTGTGTGGACTGCATTATTAGAGCTCCAGCTCCTGCCGGTGCCTGTGTTTCGCACTGGCCCTGTACTGGCCGGCAAGAGCTGATGAACAGTGACAGTCCCGATGGCCCCCTAATGCCTAGTGTAGCCCCAACCTGGTAAATGGATAAGGGCATGGCGGTAAGGAGAAGAAAAGAAAAGCTTAGGAAGAATACAGACACTGGCATGCTGAATTCAGCTGTAGTGTAAAGGAAGCAATATACAATTAAATCACTGGAATTCTGACTGTAAAAACCGGAGTCCCTATTGAGAGATAATTGCTACCCGTTTAATTAGCTGCTCTAAGGAAATGTGGCCATATGGCCTCTTGAAGTCAATCCTTCAAATCTAGTGTTAGAACCTTTCAATGCACAGCATTTAAAATCCACCACATTATAGCCGCAGGTCATTCATAAAAAGGGCTGCCCACTATTGAACTAGAGATCCAGGTTTGAGTCCATCATCTGAGCAGCATCCTCTGAATCTGGGCAAATCGATTAACTTCCGTGTGCCGATAAAACATTAATATGACCTTGTGTAGTGTAAATATAAAACTGTAAAATAAATTGGTGCCCACTGTCTGAAAACATTTTAGCATGCACATCTTCCCTTACTAGTAACAGACAGGACTAAATGTCAGTGTGAGCATCTGAGAGTGATTTTAGACCACAGCCAGGCATCAGCACTCTCCAGATACTTGGCCTGGAGTAACTCACAAGGTCTGCATTTAAGAGGTCCGATGTCTCCTCTTCACTTTAAAACACTCGGAGCTCTCAACAGCGTAAACTACTGAGGTGCCCTTACACAAGGATCCTGCGGTCTTCACATTGATGGGGTCTAAGGCCTCGTTTATACATTTCAAGAGTCCACGGGCTCCATACGAACGAAATCTGAACTCTCACCCAGGCACCTCAACCGGCACGGTTAAAATGATGGTGCCCGACTTTGGCGCACCGTTGTGAGCTGCCTTGAGAGTTGCATCTTCCTCCTATCACCCGTCATTTCGATCTCGGTTTGTATGGCGCCCGCCACCCTCTGCACTGTCCATTCTGCCATATATTTTCACTACTTTTTAGGCGCTGGACATTTTCTGCCACAATGATATTTTCCTGTGGAAGCATGTTATTTTTAGCGCATCTCTAAAGAGTGCATCCGGTCATTTAGCGGAAGTATGTGTGTGTGTGTGTGTTTGAGAGAATAAATGTGTGTGTGTGAGAGAAAGAAAGATATGGTAAAAAGAGGGGTTGATGCACGCAGAGAGAAAGAAGGAGCTAGAGACAAACAGAAGTCAAAGAGAGAAAAAAAGAAACAGAGGGGGGGAGGGAGATGAGGCAGTAGAGAAAATATGTGGCGGCAAAAGAGCCCTGGAAAGAGACAAAGAATTAGAAATGGGTCACTGAGATTGGGGAAGAGATGTGTTCAAAGAGAATACCAGAGATCGGGAGTTGATCAGGTAGCTTAGTGAATCGAGTGCTCCTTGAAGCGATACATGCTCAATTCGAAGGCTACTGGCTTCAGTCCCGATGGGAAGGGTTGAGTATTTCATTCTACCACAGCTGATAAAATGAGCACCATGGAAATGTGAGACTTTTCATTTGTGGGGCTTCCAAGGTTAAAGCCTTTGGCGAGGCTGTTGGTGAGTCAACAACTGTGGCTCCATAGTTAAGCTTACAGCTATCGCCTCTGCAATCATGGTTGAGTTGGTTAGTATACTAGAGACATGCTAGTTTAATTACTGAACATACATACGTATTTAACTATATACTATGGGGCAGATTTACAAGTCCCTTGCGCCACTTTTGCGTCTCTTTTAACATGGGAAAAGTGACGCAAAAGTGGCGCAAGGGGCTTGTAAATATGCTCCTATGCATTTACTTTACGAAGTGCATAGTGTATGTTTTCATAGTTAATAACCGGAACGTTTCTGGAAGCAGGGCGTCGCCTACCTGAATGACAAAGTTATCAGTATTGCATGGGTGCCATTTCAAGATGCAGGATAATGTAGAATAGTTTCAGCTACTTCCAGGATGTTTATGTACTTTTTTATGTACCACATTACTCTTGTACAGTGCATGGTTTGAACTGAGTGTCACCACTTGTTTGCATAACTGAGAGCTCTGGAGCTGTGGTTTAAGGCACTGCGGGTTTCTCACAGGCTATGTCAGTGAGTCAAAAAGCTGATCACGCTATATGGCTATCCAATCATTAACCTCTCTGCAGAGTGCACATATAGGAGTTGAAATTGTGATTCTGTGCAAATGGGTGAGATGGGGTCCCCTTCATAGGGGTACAGAGTTTTAAAAATTAAGACAAGGCGAAAGTAAAAGAAAATGCAGCAGTTGCTCGTTACTTAAAACGCATCCCTAACTTTTGCGCCCACCACTTTCAAATGTCACCAGCCACCACTGATGGGGGTCACAGTTATTAGTTTGATAAGAAGAAAGCACACGTGCAACCTTCACGTAGGAGTTTGTATTGCAGGATTGATTTGGAACCTAGTTCTCCTATAGCTTGTAGCTGAGTTTCTGCATTCAGTGAGAGGCCAAATATCTTAAATAGTATTTAGATAAAAATGTGCCGAATGGTTTCATTAGACATTCACAGCCCACTGCCACTTCTCCATTGATTTTAATACGTGAACAAAAGGCAATGACCTGAGAACTGGTATTGCTTATACAGCACTCAGTACAATCACTGTGAAAAATCATTACCTATTACTATTGATCTCAGTCTTGTTCGATCAGATTGCTAAATGCAGAGGTATTCATGAAACTAGATCATAAGAAAGCTTAGAACCTTGTCGGAGTCAAAGAGGGAGATGAATGAAAGTATCTAATTCACTCTAAGTTTGGGTTTGTTTGAGTCTTAAGTCAGGCCTTTCAGACTGTTGTTGCAGCATTTCAATATTTTATTGACAAAGTATTTTTGGGATATATTTTTTATAGTATGCTTGGATGATATTTTTATTACTCAGACTCCTTACAAAATCCATACAAAATGTTTGAGTAGTTTTAAAGTGCTTAAGAAATCACCATCTCTTTGCCAAGATGGATTTATATTTGGTTCCCATACTACTGCAATACAGTTCTCAGGATACATAATTACGCCAGAGGGCGTACAGATAAATGAAAAAAAGGTTTCAGTAACCAGTCGATGGACTAGAACCACAGTTACATTTTATAGACTTTACCAATTTTGCCAATTTTATAGAAGGTTAATTTTTTGAAATCATAAGACCAATTACTAAGTTGTTAGATCAAGAAGCAGTTTTTTATTCATTAAAGGGGGCAGATGAGGCTTTTCTTTTAGCTTAAAAGAAAATGTTTCTAATATGTCTGTTTTGCAACAATTTAATTAGGAATACCCTTTTATAATTAAGAAGGATGTTTACTATCATACCAAGGGGTGTTTTATCTCAGAGGAACCATAGTACTGGACACATTCATCAATTGCCTTTTTCTCTAAGAAATTCTAAGCAGCAGAACTTAACTACACTATCACTGATAGAAGAGCCTTAAGCAATTACAAAGTCTACTGAAGAGTGGAGAATTTGATTTGCTTGTTAGGACCCAAACACACCATAGAAGTCCATGCATATCAGAGGAATGTGCAGTTCCTAACATGAACTAGAACAATGACTCCTCAACAACTTAGGTGGACTCTGTTCTTTTCTGACCATGACTTTGTACTACAATGTAGACCAGACTCCAATAATGGTAAAGAAAAACTGATGCTCTGTAATAACAAGATTCAATAGTGAATGAGAGTGAATTGATTCAAGATCTGCCTTTAATCCTGTCCTCTAGGAACTTGCATGGTCATTTGCTTCAAATAAAGCAGAATCATTTTCGACAAAAGCATATATTGAAATGCAGTCAATTGATTTGGAAAACTTGGTGGAAGAACAACAAGAAAGACATGAAAACATGATTTATTATATCAAGTCAAAGTATTGTATTTGTCATGAGTCTAGTTAGACTATTAACTGGCTTCTATCTGTAAGATTGCTGACATCCTCAAAGACTTTAGCAACATGCTGAAGGTGATTTTTGAGGTGAAGCTTATTCAATGATGTTATGAACTACGTACCAATGTGTTCTACTTGTGCACAGATTAAAGATTCCCCTAACGTTGAGTGGAATTTGTGAGCCCAGTCTTGCCTGTTCCACCTAGACTGTAGCATACAGTCTCAGTAGTAGTAGTAATAAACTTTATTCAGTAGCCAGATACCATCAAAGTGTACATGAGCAAAATATAACAAAAATACATCAAAATACATTTTAAAACATCTCACATCACAATTCATTTTGAAAACAAGTACTATTCAAAATTAATTTTCTTTGGTCATTACTTGTGGGCAAAACAAGAGCAGAGATCAGACAGAACTATGTGCAAAACAAGCAGGAAAACACACAAAACACATAAAATGTGTCCTACAACTTTATATATAAAATAAACGTTATTAAAATAGAGCAGTGGTTAAGAATTGGGCCTAATTACTGGGAGTCACAGTCAATAGTCTGCCAAACTACCTGTAAAAATTTGCTCAGTGCAATAACCGATATAGGGGTAGTGTCACTCTTCTACAAGCCACTAAATCTATAGTCAACTTCAAGTTGCAACAGATAGGAATAATCCATTTTCGGCGTGGGCCAAGATAACTAGGACAGAAAAATAGTATGTGTGCCTCATCCTCATCTTCCAAGCCACACACCAGGCAAGTACTGGCGACTGGGACCTTGCGCCATTCATTAGTTACGGATCTCAAGGGTAGAGTGCCAAATCGAAAGTGGATATAGAGACTTTTACCTAAAGGGGGAAAAGATAAAAAATCTAAAGATTCCTCAAAACGGGAAAGTGATTTAATATCTAAAAATCTATCAGTGTGCTAGTTAGCTAGTTGTTTGAGTAACTATTTCGTATATAAGTCCAATAGCTTTATTTCATTATAGTAAGATCATTTTTGCACCTTTTTTCCAGGTTAGTCCACAACCTTGACAGTCCCAGCTTATTTAACCAATCAGAACCAAATTTGACCCAGGATACTGACTAACCACCTCTATTATAGAGTACTTCAGCGAGGCAGTCTGTAAACTCCCATAACTAGGGAGTTATCCATAGTTGAACCCAGTAAACAAGTGGTCTAACAGCAGCCAGATCCGCAATTCTTTTAAGTCCTAAATCAAAGAACAGGGGAATTAGCAGTGTACTATTGGGGACAGAGACCAACTGTCTAGCAAATTTATTTTCTGCAACAGTAATCTGAGAGATGTCGGTACATCCCCAAGTCTCGGCCCCATATAGGGCTGCCCCTCACGCCTTACCGCGATATACTACCAGGGCTGGCGAGCCTGCACAAGAGTTTCTTTGCCTATGCAACCTGTTAATAGCATGTGCTCTGTGCTCAAGTATAGTGTGCTTTTTCTTAGCTGATCTTTCCACTTCAGACTCTCCATTACCTTAACTCCTAGGTAATCAATACTTCTCACCCTCTCAAGTACTTCCCCCCAGCTTGTATGGTTGAATTATTGACCACTCCCTTCCCAAACACCATATATTTGGTTTTATTGGCATTGAGCTCCATGCCCCTTGACACACAAAAATCTGCGAACTTATCAAGAAGGAGCTGGAGACCCATTGGAGTCTTGGAAATGAGAAGGGAGTTGTCTGCAAATGAAAGAATTGGTACCTTATTGCCATTCCGTGAGGGGGAATAATTTCTACAATCCTTCAGAATGTCAGTCACTTCGTTTATGTAGAGGATAAAGAGCATAGGAGCAAGGACACACCCTTGTCATACACCCCGCTGTATGGGAATGCGTTTAGTTATCTCTCCTGCATGCCCACACCATACCTGGGCAAAGTTATGACTATACAACTGGGACATAAGATGGATCAAATTCACAGGAACCCCATCTTATTTAGGAGATGCCGCAAGTTAGTGCGTGGAATGAGATCAAAAGCAGCCCTAAGATCAACAAATGCCATATAAAGATTTTGCTGTTGTAATAAGGTATATTTCCAATGCAATTTGGCAAATCTAAAAATGTGATCTATAGTGCTCATCTTAGAGCGAAACCCAGCTTGGAGGGCTGACATGATATTATTTGTGTCTAACCAGTGTAACAATTTGTCAAGGATTGGCCTGTGTTTCGAGAGGTGCGCGTGCATCACCCTTCTTATATAATGTGACAATCTCAGCTCCTCTCCAGGAATCAGGTACCTCACCCCCTCGCGCTGTAGCATTAGAAAGCAAATTAAAATAGAATGAGCAGATCTGGGGTTCCGATTTGTATAGGCCCCCTGGATTGTTACCTGGCCATGGTGCCTTAGCTGTTTTTGGCTGTTGTGGATTTACCCAAAAGCAAAGGTTGTATGGTTCATTTTAAATCTTTGTCTGGGTTCCCCACTTCAAAAGAGTTAGCACAGGTTTTTGTACACAAAATTGTTCAATTGTTTATTTTGATTATAAACAGAAGTTCTTTGTTTGCTTGAAGGTGTTGATATGTCTTGAGTAAAAAGTTAAACATAGAAATTCACCTGCCTGTTAGTTACAACCCTCAGTCAGACGGACAGACTGAGAGGATGAATCCTTTAATTGAGCAGTATCTGAGATGTTAAGTCTTGCAACAAAATCAGGATTTGAGTAGAACACTTTGGGTAGCAGAAGTAACATGCAGAAATGCTGGGCATTATATTAAAATATTTGTATTATGTATATGTATTGTATTATGCAAACAATATCTTGCATGCCAAAAACAATGCTTATGATGTTATGCTTGATGTAACAGAAGCATTTACAAATATCATAAATATTCTTATAGATGAAATAACATACAATGTTAACATTAACACTATGAAAGGGACAACTATAAATGTAACATTATGTATTGGTTCACATATGTGTTGTTATTTAATTATGCTGTGCTTTTAGATGTTTCTACGTATTGGTATAAATATTGTGAGGTCATAAGCAGTGGATGCTGCATGCAAGTTACGGTTTGCATGGCTATTGTGCAAGGTATGCATTGCTTAGCACTATAACTCGAAAATCTTTGTGGTTTTCCTGTTTTGATTTGCAACCATCATTATACTTTAACTGTGTTTTTTAAGTTAATTTGGGTTTATGAATAGCCCACAAACTCATTCTCAGATTAATTTGCCCAGCTGTCTGTAATTTGATTGACAGGTCACGTTCATTTGAGACCTCCCTGTTACACTTTTGTACAATGATGTTTTGAAAACTACTGAATGAATTTACACCAAACCAAGCAAATCATTTCCTTGAGTAAAGATCTACTTTAATGCCACTAAGTTGGGTGATATTCAGTTCAGCTTTTTTTTCTTTCGCAAAAAGCAAAGATTCCTATGGTAGCAAAAATAGAAAATGTCACTTTTTTTACCTCACCCATTTGATAAATCGAAACAAAATTTGCCATATAATACCCAAATTATATGACTTTATGTTTGTAAAGATGTTTTCATATTTGATGAACAATACCAAAGTTATTAAGTAAAAAACATATATTGTTGCCTATGTTATATATATATATATATTTCAAACGGGAAAATACTAAGTGCAGTACTACGTGCAATACTGTACTATGCTGCATAGTCTTCTGCTGTCGAAATTAAATTATTTTGTTTTGAATATACAGTCAAAAACACCCTTGTGTTGTTAAAAAATATATTCTTTCTCTAGGACGAAGGTATTGGTGATGCTGTTCTCCTCAAGGTGCAACTTACAATGAGCACTAATTAGAATTACAGTGTTTAGATTTTGTTAACCTTTCATGACTCGATTGTTGAATAAACAATAGACAATGGCGTGGCCAGAGTAATAATGAAATTCTGTTACTGCTATATTTACCACAGAGTTATGGATTTACCACAATGCCCACATAATTTGCTGCATAACTTGCAGAGTTCAACAAAAATGTTGTTTGTTGTTTAAATTGTTTTCAATAATACTGCCAGAGAATGTGCTACCTAATTCTTCATAATTTGTCTTTTGCCTCATAGTTTACATAACCCTGAAACTAATAAATATTTTTTTTGTTACTGGATCCAACAAATCCAAACTAGAGCCATGACAACTGGCACAGTTGAAATTTCATGTGGGCCCTACCCTACCCTGTTATTGTTTTACTCTATCGTGGTTTACAACAGTTTTGTATTAACTGATTATTAGAGCAAGCTCACACTGTTTACCTGAAAAATCAAATGTGTAAATTTGCATAGGTATTGTCTAGTTTTTCGACCCTCATTGGTAAGGTAATAAATGATTGGAATTTATTTTCTACTGACAAATTTGTTTATTGGAGGGAGCTGTGGTTGTTATTCTGTTTTGAGGTTATTATAATACCATGTATCGATATCAGATGTTGGTTTTCCCATGCTAATTCTCTGCCCTGAGTTCTGACAGATTCCCCTCCTCTCTCTTTCTGAAGAAGTCCATTGAACACCATGACATCGGTATTTGCACTCCCAAAATCCACTGAATTCGCCTTTTTTTAGTACACTAGTTTCCAGATGTGAAATCAAGGCACATAAGTCCTGATTTAAAGGAGGGCTGAAACAGATCAGCCACCAATATTTTTCATCATCGGGCTTTTAAGATTTGGAAAATGCTGTTTTTCTGATGGTGGAGCAACTTCTAGCTCTCTCATTATGAAAACCTAAAGCTATACATCGGAACGCCCTCACTGTTACAGTGGTACCTCCATTGTCATGTACATTGGATTTATTTCTGTCCAGGACTGTCATGTATACCATATTTGCCGCAGACAGGAAAAATGGTCAGTATCTTCCACAATTTGGGAGAAGACTTTCACTGCAACAGGGACATTCGTTTTTCATTTTCTGAATACGAAAGTGCTGACAGGTCTGCCATACCACTGTTGTGTTGCGTCCAACGTTCTAGTGGTAGCAGGTTGGTGGAGCAATAACTGTTTTGTAAGTACTGGCATGTGAGTGTGCATGAGGGCCCACATACCAGCACGGACACACAGACTCAGGAGTAACTTTCCCGTTGCTGCTCGGGGTCCCTCTCTGCAGCCACGCCCGACAGCCAGAGCATTTTTTCTATTGGTTCCACGTGGTACAGGAAACCACCATACCAGTGGCTCAGGGCACATTGCCAAAACACCCCTGGTATAACAGAACATGTAACCAGCGCCAGGGATGACGCCATTGCAACAAACAATATTACATTCCTTCCCAAAAATGAAACAAAACACCAAACAGTGTTATAAAACAATATACAAGTTGCAAAACGGAACTTGACATTTTATGGAAGAGAGTCCCAGACATCACCAAATCAACCTCTCAGATCATACCTGTGTTGTGTAGTTCCCATAAACCTATAAAGGATCTACACGTTTAGACAACATAAACTGTGGGATTGGTGCCCAGACTGATTCCAGACACCCCCACCGGGTATGTTCGCCTGTGTACCAGCTAGCTCACGGTGCCACTGAAAACTCCTCTCACCAAGGAGAGAATAGTTCTTGACAACTATCGAACAGCGTACAGGAACCTCAGCGTCTTGCGTCAGTGTGTCAGCATGGAAGTCCTTTTTCTCCTCTCCCTGCCTCAGCAAAGATATGGTGTTTATATACCCAAAGTGGTACCCTCAGGGGATCTACCTTGCTGTGTCATGTCAGTCTTAGGATGACGGAAGGAATGACCCTTGTACATAGTTATTATGCAGGAGATGGTAGTCCTGCCGAGATTCCAAGAATCCTCATGCATAATAAATGAGGCTAGTTTTTGTAGAAAACCTCACGTCTTGTAAGCAGTACCATAACTAGGTAAAAGGTCAGTCCCAAGAACCGTTATGTAGTGTAATGGCAGGGGAAATATAGGTGAAAGGCCTGCTTACTACCTGAACCTATATCGGGGTACTTATATGAAACATACCACCTGTGTATAGCTTGAACGTCCCAAATGATAGAAAATACTGCCCTCCCATAAGGAGGAACAAACACGGCAAAGCAATTAAAACACCAGGAAAGGGATTTCACTCTTCTAAAATGAGACACATCAAAAGACTGTTCTCAGAATAAGGCATGGGGTTTTATTTGTGCAACACTCTCTATCAAAAAGGCTTTCCAAGATGTCAAATGAACAAAATACAAATGTATATAGAGCTATGTATATAAATAATTATGGTTCCCTCAATTTAAGGATTCCACGGCATTCCAGAGTAAGTTGTAAGGTTTTATTCTAATTTCACTCGCTCCTAGGCAAAGACATTACGTCAATGCGTTTCGGTGCTCACACGCACCTTGCTCATGACGCCGACCATGATATACATTCTTCCTTTTAACAATACATGTTGCAGACATAATAGAAGAAGAAATAACATAGGCGTTTTTGCAGTCACCATTTTGTAGTGGCCAACCAAAATTAAACCATTGCTGTTTTTCTACCTTTGTCTCATTAATTTAATATTTCCTTTAACAAAATATAATTAAATATAATTCATTATTATACAATATATTCATGTCTATCTCTGTGTTCCAATAATTTCACTTTTTTACATTTATATACCTGAATTTGATAATTTTCTTTCTTTGTACATGGGGGCCATATTTGAATATGTTCATAACCCACATCTTCACTGTGCATTTTGCCCAAGAGGGCTTTAGTAAATTACCAGAATGCTTTGCTTATTTATTCCTCTGGCCCTTATCGTGATTTTAACTTAATATTCAAACTCTATGATGCACATTTCTTAAATATTTTACTTTTCTAACAACAAAATATTTTTTATCAAAGAAAGATTTTTCATCAGAAATGTTTTGTGCTTGATGATCTGTTCACTAGCTCTGTAAAGTAATGTGAGCATCTATGCATTTACAGCCCACCACCGCAAAGCATGATATCAATATGTGTTTCCATGTATAGTGATTATTACCAAAAGGTTTATATTCTAACGTGGCATATTCTGCCAAAGCCACGGAATTCATTTGAACACTAGTGTCTACCAAATCTCTCCTTAACACTCATAAGCAGTGCCTCACTGATTGGATATGCAAGTCATGGGAACTGTGGCCTGGGAAATTCTGTTCTCCACGATTTCACATCTAGGCAAACATTACCAATCAACTAGGGGCCAGATATACGAAGCATTTTACCGGTCCCAAATGACCAGTAAAATGCATTCTGCCATGTGCAGAAGGCAAAATGAGACTCAGTAACTTGTTACCGAATCGCATTTTGCTTTTGTGATTCGGTATTAGGAAGGGTCGTGTTTGGACGTCTCTTCCTAATACCGAATAGCACTTGTATGTATGAATGTTTTGTGATCTGAAATGCGGCCACAAAGCATTCTAACCCATTCGCAAATGGGCTGGGGTCCCTAAGGGACCCCTACCCCTTTGTGAACGTGGGCGGCAACATTTTTTAAGAGTAGGCAGTAGTCCCCGGGACCACTGCCTACTCTTAAAAACATAAAAAGTTAGCTATTCATTTTTATTTTTTAAATACATCCCGTTTTGCTTTAAGGAAAAGAGGCTGCATTACAAAAAAAAAATTGCTTTATTTAAAACGAAATCACAGACAAGATGGTCTGCTGACCCCATCTCTGTGATTGCAGACATTCACAATGGGTTGTACATTGCGACATACTCATGAATATTGATGAGGCAGGTTCATTTGCTAACCCACTGCAAATCGCTAAGAGTGTCAAACACACATTGTAATACACTGCAGTTTGCAATTTCCTAATAGTGAATTGCTAAAATTTGCTCTTTGGCAATCACAAACATTTAATTTCATACATCTGGCCCTAGAGGCTACTATTCATTTCTCATCCGGGGATGCCTACTAGTCAAATGATGCCTTGAGAATTCACAGCCGACACTTAATTTCACATCTGGATAGTCTAACAATGGAATTGACACTTACATAATTTATTTCCTTTAAGTATGTGGCCCTATTCTCTGCTGCCTTTTGGCTAGGTGTGCTACAGAAATACCATATACATACACACCTACCTGGTTAAGCTGACAAAGGACATTTTTGTCCCTTCATTTCCATCTTGGTGTACCTGACAAATTAGTTGAAGGTTTGAGCAGTTCTTTAATTTCACATCTGGGTAGGGTCAACGATATTATTGAATGGCAAAACAAGTAAGAACGATGTGTGTTTTCTAGATAAGAAACCAGTAGTTTCGTGATGTTGAGATGCTGATTCCTGTTGCTTTAAATGTACGCAGTTAGATGAAGGGTAAACCAATATGTAGGATCTATCCAGGCAGCCGGTGGGTATAGAGGATAGTCTCAAACCACTGATGGACCTCTGCATCCCTGCAATTTTTCCTCTCTCGTGGGAATTTCCCCTGTATTTCTGTTTTTCAGCAACTGTTTGGTGTCCCCCAGATTCTGAGAGACCCCTACAGCTGCAAATTGTTGTTTCTCATGGACACCCTTTCAGTGTAGCCTAAATCAGGAGACCCTAAAGAGACTCCCCAACCTATAGCCTCCAGGGATAGTCCTCTCTGTTTTTTTGTTTACCTCTGCCAAGGTCCTGGCTGAAGCAGCATATAATAGTTTTTTGGTGCCTAGGTTTATCCAATCAAGTTGCCTAAGACATCCTCATGTGAATTGTATTCATTGGTTCGGGGCGGATGAGCGTTCCCTTTATCTCTGTATTATTTGTTGTGTGTTATATATTGTTGGAAACGGCCCTCTTTGCAGGGTTATCCCCAAACTTTTTGCTTCTTTCTCCTTTATTTTTTTCTGACCCGTGGTTGTTGGCAATAGGACCCTGGGCACTTTACCCCTGCTAATCAGTGCTAAAGTGCATATGCTCTCTGTATAAATTGTTGTATTGATTGGTTATCCATGATTGGGATATTTGTTTCACCTGTTAGCCCCTAGTAAAGTGCACTGCGTGTGCCAGGGCTGGTGATTCAAATGCTACTAGTGGGCTGCAGCACTGATTGTGCCACCCACAGGAGTAGCGCTAAAATGATGTCTTAGGCCTGCTTGCAGTGCCTATGTGCAGTCCAGGACTGCCATGTCGACCTGGCCAGTGCACCCACTGACCAGGCCTTATCCTTCCCTTTCTGTACATGTCAGGCATCCCTATGGTGGCCCTAGGTACCCCCCTGGGCTGGGTGCAGTGTATCTGAAAGGTAGGGCATGTACTGAGGTGTGTAACATGCCCTGGTAGTGAATTACAGCCATTTTCGTTTTTCACTGCTGAGAGGCTATCTTGCCCATAGGATAGAATGGGGAAGGCTGTTTACATGCCTATCTTCCCATAGGGGCAAGATAGAAAATCCAAGTTTGGTATCTCTGTGTTCAGAATTTAATTATACATCTTTTTAGCAAGATGGTTTTTAAATTCACTGTGTGGGAATAGCACTTTTTAGAAAGTAGCTATTCTCCTGTTTAACCTTCCTGTGTGCCTGTGTGCTGGTTGGCTGACTGGTGTCAGGTGATGTGCTAGGTGGCTCCAGGAGCCTGGATGAGTCAGCAGCAGGGTGAATAGGGAGATCTGCTTTAGATGGGTGGGAGGAGTAGTCCCTGGGTCTGAATAGGGCTGCCCCTGACAAACACAAAGCTGGCTCCACCCCCTGCTGGCCAGGCTGAGGACTCTGCCTCTGCTGGCACAAAGAAGGCTCCACCTCCTGCTGAGCGTCTAACGACCCTGCCCCTCACTCTGAAAGGAACCAGGTGCTCCAGAGCAGAGCACACCCAGGAACCGGTTTGAGCAGGGGAATCCCCCCACTGGAACAAAGAGAGACAAAGGCTTGGAGGGGTATAAGAAGAGGACCCCAGACACCTAAAACTTTAGATCACTTTGGAACTAAGAAGAAACCTCTGCCAAGGAGAAAGCTGGAAGAAACTGAAGAGGAGAAGACTGCCTGCTTGCTGTTTTGCTTTGCTGCCAAGGAGAGGGGAAGGACTTTGCTGTGTCCCCTTCTTTTGATTCTGATCTCCAAGGGCCTGAGAAGAGCTGGCTCCCTGTTAAGAAGTCTCAGGAACAAAAGGACTTCACCACCAGCTCCCCTGGAACTCTGCTGAGAGAGTTCTGACCTGCCTTGGAGTGCTTGCCCAGTCTTGGGGCTTCAGGAGGTCGTTTTGCTGTGTTGAGGGAGCTGGGAAGCAGAAGCGTGAACAAGAGTGACTGGTACCCAGCGCATCATCCGATTGCGTGTCGCAAGACGAGAGTGCGTGGAAAATTTCATCGCGGCACCATCGCAACACGCAGGGTCTCCACATCGCCGAGTGCGTCGAGCATCGTCCCGAAGCGTGAAGCTTCCTGCCATTGCGAGGGTTGTCGCAGAACCAGTTTGCGGGCCGCACCACTGCCGGTGCGTGAAAAGTCTCCAATCGCTGCGTGCGTCGACGCAGAGTCCCGTTCCGTGGCGCATCGAGAGTTGCGGCGCCGGAAGGCAACGCTGCGCCACGCATCGCACCACATCGAAGAGTGTCGCATCGAACCTGTGCGTGAAGCTTCCCCCTAAGAAACCTACGCAACGAAAGCCAAAGGTATCGCATCCTCCCCCTACAGATCGGAGCCGGCGCATCCACCTCTGCTGCGTGAAGCAGGGCTGCTGCAAAGCCTCCCCAGGATCTCAGGAGCATCGCATCGCCTTTGCCATCTTCCTTGTTATAGCTTTTGGGAACCTTATCGCAACTACAGGTACTGTTGGGCACGAAAGTGTCGCAATTTGTGCATTGAGAGCCGCATTGTGCAGGACACTGACTTTGACATCCTGGAGTACTTTCTGCAAACTCTTGAACTATCCTTAAAGTAACCTTTTTGAATTATATGTTGGTTTGTCTGTAGTATTTGGTCTTGTGAAGTTTTTAGTAAAGATACATTATTTTTCTAAAACGTGTGTGGAGTAAATCTGTGGTGTTTTCACTGTGTTACTGTGAGTGTTGGTACAAATACTTTACACATTGCCTTTGATAGCCTAGACTGCTCAGGCCAAGCTACCTAGAGGGTGAGCAGGGGTTATCTTAACAGTGTATCCCCCTTTCCCTGACTAGAAGCAAGGGTCCCTACTTGGACAGTGGTACCTACCCTGCCAACTAGAGACCCCCAGATCTAACATTGGTGGTCAGCGGTGAGGATTGAACTTGTATTTGTACTTGACCCACAGTAATTGGTGTACATCACTAGGAGTGCAGACCAATAGACAACCACATGCTGTATTTTTGATTCTATTTTGGAGTAACTCTTCAAGAGCATCATGTCTCAGGTGGCAACAAGTGAGAGGGCAGAATTGGAGTTTTTCATGGAGGATCTGTATTCGTACAAGGTTGAGGAGCTCAAGCAATTCTGCAAAGACCTTGGTTGCCCTGTGAAAAGCGGATCTAGAAGGGATGTGCTACAAAGAGTCTTGAAGGCCTGGTGGGAGGCCCAAGAAGAGGATGATGCAGATGAAGAGGATGGTTTTGTTTCCCAAGCTCTGCCCGTGGTCGGACCAGTCTCAAGGGCTGGCAGCTCCCATTCCAGTAGGAGTCTCACTCCAGAGGAGTTGGAGGAGAATCAAAGGGCTAGAGATCATGAGTTAGAAGTCATGAGGCTTGAGTTGAAGCTGATGGAAATGGAAACCCAAAACAAAATAGAAGAGAGCAAGAAGATATATGCCTTGGAAGAATTGAAATTGACCTTGGCACATGAATTAAGAATGAGGGAGCTTGATATGGAGCTCGAGAGGCTTGAGGCCATGAGTGTCTCAGCTGAAGAAGAAAGGTTAGCTCAGGAAGTGAGCTTTGCTGAGTTGGAGGTGGAGTTCAGCTCAGATGGTGGCAGCAAGATTGTAGTTTCTAGTGCTGAGAGAAAGGTACAAACACCCAGAGATGTGGCGCCTAACTTGAGGGAGGGGGTTGACATACACCAGGGAGTTCAGGTTTATGATGTAGTTCCAGTGGAGTGCAGTATCCCTGAAGTGGATTGGGGAACTGGCACAGGGGACCATATTCCTAGTGGTGGGAGGGACACTCTACTGACCCTAGATGAGAGGTACAGGGAGAGGGGTTCCCCCATGGTAGAAACCTTGGTGTGTGAGTGTGGAGACCGCCCAGAAGAGTGTGAGTTGTGTGACAGAGACAGTCAGATACTGTCTTGCCAATCTCAGGAGAGTGGTGTGGGGTATGTGTGTGAGGCACTGGAGGGTGAGGCAAACGGTAGCTTGGTTAACAACTGTGGGGGGCTGTGTGATTCATTTGTTGGAGAGCATATTTTAAGTCCCTGTTTTCCAGAGCTATGCCAACACCCGGTGGAGTGTGAGTTCTCTGGTTCCAGAGAGCTTGCGTTGGAGGCAGACCTTTGGTTGGATGTCAAAAGGTCTGGAGAGGCATTGGGGAGTGATCCCAAAAGGAGTGGCCCGGATATCTTCCAGACCTGTGAGGTGGAAGAGGTTCAGTGTAGCCCAGTTAGGTCCCAGTGTAGTGGGAGGGGTGTAGGGGCTCACGTCCTATCTCAGCGGAGAAGGGGTGAGTGTGGGACTGTGGGTCCCAAGGTGCCCGAAACCCAGTCTCAGGGCCTGGCGGGTTCCTTAAGGGAACACCAGGTTGGGGGCCTAGACAGTGCTAGTAGGCCATTTGAGGAGGATCTCCTAGTGTCAGGAGAACCTGGAGCCTCTGTAAACAGAGCTCCAGTGGTTCTGGTGTCCGGCGGTACCGCTCAAGTTGGGAGGGTGCAGAAGTCCAGACTGAGGGGTGAGAGGGGGATGTGTTCCCCAGTGGGAGAACCAGTGGGTCAGGGACCAGCCAGAAGGGCTGAGTCCCCTAGGAGTGACCATGGTGACACCACTTCTGTCATGGGGGATCTTCGCGCACTGTCAGGTGGACAGGGGCCGGGAGATCTGCACCAGGCAGACTGTCACGAGACACACGAGTCATGTGTCACCCTCGGGGAGATACTGTGTGAGTCCCCAGAAGTCCTGGCATGCCAGGCAGGTGTGCAACCGCAGGGTTTAGTCCCTGGGTTGGGAGGCCAGGTTCAGGATTTGCCTGACCTGGGGGGAAGGACATCTGTAAGCTGTGTCCTGACCGGTTTGGCTTCCAGGGGTACCCCTCCAGTGGGGAGGGTGCAGCTCTCTGGAAGGGGGTGCAGAGGGAGAGAGTCCTCGCCTCTGACCCCGGTGCAACCTGAGGGTTTAGACCCTAGGTTGGGAGACCAGTTGCTGGAGAGAGGTCCGGAACTGGAGGGAGGGACATCTGTAAGCAGTGTCTCTACCAAGTTGTCTTTGAGGTGTACCGCTCCAAGTAGGAGGGTGCAGAACTCTGGAAGGGGGTGCAGAGGGAGGGAGTCCTCGCCTCTGACCCTGGTTCACCTGAAGGGTGTAGTCCCTAGGTTGGAGGGCCAGGTCCGGGGTGTCCCCCCTGACCTGGGATCCCAGTTGCAGGATAGAACCCCTGAACTGGTGGGTGAATGGTGCAGGACACCTGCCACAGGTGCCCTGACTATTCTAGAAGGGGGTACCACTCCAGGTGGGAGGGTACAGAGCCCCAAGGAAGAGGAGGACTGGGTATGGAAAAGCCTACCCCAGCCTCCTGTCCAGCCACCGGATACAGGCCTGGGGCTGGTCGGTCAGTGCCAGGTTGTCAGACCCGACCTGACAGGAAAGGAAGTGGACAAAGGGTGCCCAGCACCTGGGGCTACTGCCCCCCACCTTCTGATGCCACAGGGGTTTGAGGGCCCTGAGAGGCATAAGGCCTGGGTCTCATCCCTGAACATTGTCACTGGTCACTGTGGCTTGCTGTCTGTCTGTTGGAACACACCTGTGAGCAAGTTAAGGCTAGGTGCTGCACAGGTGGTGTCCACAGGTGAGGAGAAGGGTTCCACATGGGTTGGCGTGGTGGACCCTGAGAGTATGGATGGAGAGATCCAACCGGGTTCAGGAAGGCATAGAACAGGAATAGTGCTCTGCTGTTTGGGCCAGTTTCCGTGTTCTATCGCCTTAAGCAGGGAATCCCATCGAGGTATCGCTTGGTCTACCCTGGCTTTAGGCTGGAAGGGGGTTGTGTTGGAAACGGCCCTTTTTGCAGGGTTATCCCCAAACTTTTTGCTTCTTTCTCCTTTATTTTTTTCTGACCCGTGGTTGTTGGCAATAGGACCCTGGGCACTTTACCACTGCTAATCAGTGCTAAAGTGCATATGCTCTCTGTATAAATTGTTGTATTGATTGGTTATCCATGATTGGGATATTTGTTTCACCTGTTAGCCCCTAGTAAAGTGCACTGCGTGTGCCAGGGCTGGTGATTCAAATGCTACTAGTGGGCTGCAGCACTGATTGTGCCACCCACAGGAGTAGCGCTAAAATGATGTCTTAGGCCTGCTTGCAGTGCCTATGTGCAGTCCAGGACTGCCATGTCGACCTGGCCAGTGCACCCACTGACCAGGCCTTATCCTTCCCTTTCTGTACATGTCAGGCATCCCTATGGTGGCCCTAGGTACCCCCCTGGGCTGGGTGCAGTGTATCTGAAAGGTAGGGCATGTACTGAGGTGTGTAACATGCCCTGGTAGTGAATTACAGCCATTTTCGTTTTTCACTGCTGAGAGGCTATCTTGCCCATAGGATAGAATGGGGAAGGCTGTTTACATGCCTATCTTCCCATAGGGGCAAGATAGAAAATCCAAGTTTGGTATCTCTGTGTTCAGAATTTAATTATACATCTTTTTAGCAAGATGGTTTTTAAATTCACTGTGTGGGAATAGCACTTTTTAGAAAGTAGCTATTCTCCTGTTTAACCTTCCTGTGTGCCTGTGTGCTGGTTGGCTGACTGGTGTCAGGTGATGTGCTAGGTGGCTCCAGGAGCCTGGATGAGTCAGCAGCAGGGTGAATAGGGAGATCTGCTTTAGATGGGTGGGAGGAGTAGTCCCTGGGTCTGAATAGGGCTGCCCCTGACAAACACAAAGCTGGCTCCACCCCCTGCTGGCCAGGCTGAGGACTCTGCCTCTGCTGGCACAAAGAAGGCTCCACCTCCTGCTGAGCGTCTAACGACCCTGCCCCTCACTCTGAAAGGAACCAGGTGCTCCAGAGCAGAGCACACCCAGGAACCGGTTTGAGCAGGGGAATCCCCCCACTGGAACAAAGAGAGACAAAGGCTTGGAGGGGTATAAGAAGAGGACCCCAGACACCTAAAACTTTAGATCACTTTGGAACTAAGAAGAAACCTCTGCCAAGGAGAAAGCTGGAAGAAACTGAAGAGGAGAAGACTGCCTGCTTGCTGTTTTGCTTTGCTGCCAAGGAGAGGGGAAGGACTTTGCTGTGTCCCCTTCTTTTGATTCTGATCTCCAAGGGCCTGAGAAGAGCTGGCTCCCTGTTAAGAAGTCTCAGGAACAAAAGGACTTCACCACCAGCTCCCCTGGAACTCTGCTGAGAGAGTTCTGACCTGCCTTGGAGTGCTTGCCCAGTCTTGGGGCTTCAGGAGGTCGTTTTGCTGTGTTGAGGGAGCTGGGAAGCAGAAGCGTGAACAAGAGTGACTGGTACCCAGCGCATCATCCGATTGCGTGTCGCAAGACGAGAGTGCGTGGAAAATTTCATCGCGGCACCATCGCAACACGCAGGGTCTCCACATCGCCGAGTGCGTCGAGCATCGTCCCGAAGCGTGAAGCTTCCTGCCATTGCGAGGGTTGTCGCAGAACCAGTTTGCGGGCCGCACCACTGCCGGTGCGTGAAAAGTCTCCAATCGCTGCGTGCGTCGACGCAGAGTCCCGTTCCGTGGCGCATCGAGAGTTGCGGCGCCGGAAGGCAACGCTGCGCCACGCATCGCACCACATCAAAGAGTGTCGCATCGAACCTGTGCGTGAAGCTTCCCCCTAAGAAACCTACGCAACGAAAGCCAAAGGTATCGCATCCTCCCCCTACAGATCGGAGCCGGCGCATCCACCTCTGCTGCGTGAAGCAGGGCTGCTGCAAAGCCTCCCCAGGATCTCAGGAGCATCGCATCGCCTTTGCCATCTTCCTTGTTATAGCTTTTGGGAACCTTATCGCAACTACAGGTACTGTTGGGCACGAAAGTGTCGCAATTTGTGCATTGAGAGCCGCATTGTGCAGGACACTGACTTTGACATCCTGGAGTACTTTCTGCAAACTCTTGAACTATCCTTAAAGTAACCTTTTTGAATTATATGTTGGTTTGTCTGTAGTATTTGGTCTTGTGAAGTTTTTAGTAAAGATACATTATTTTTCTAAAACTTGTGTGGAGTAAATCTGTGGTGTTTTCACTGTGTTACTGTGAGTGTTGGTACAAATACTTTACACATTGCCTTTGATAGCCTAGACTGCTCAGGCCAAGCTACCTAGAGGGTGAGCAGGGGTTATCTTAACAGTGTATCCCCCTTTCCCTGACTAGAAGCAAGGGTCCCTACTTGGACAGTTGTACCTACCCTGCCAACTAGAGACCCCCAGATCTAACATATATATATATATATATATATATATATATATATATATATATATATATATATATATATATATATATATATATATATATATATATATATATTACCTACTGGCGGTCGCCAGTAGGTAGTTATAGTTAGGACCACGTTTCCATAGGAAATCCGCAACATTCTATTTTGAATAACTTTGGCGCCGGTCGACGAATCCTCGCGAATTTTTCAAAATTCTCGGGGGGATTCGTCAAGCGGGGGCTGAGATAAAAGGGGGGTCCCAAAACGCGTTTTTCCCATGCATTTTTCCATAGGACCTTTAGACACAGCTACAGCCCGAACGGCTGAACAGAATTACTAGAAATTTGGCAGAGAGGTAGTCCTCAGGTCAAGGAAGTGCCTTTTGTAGGTTTGGTGTAAATCTGTTCAGTAGATTCTGAGAAAATAGCCTTTAAATCAATATATATATCTGAGCCAGCTTACGGTGCGCTTACGGTACGCTTACCGTACGCGTACGGTGGCGTGCGCGAGCGCGATTCTGATTGGCTCTTAGATCTTAGTAAACATTCGAATCGGCCGAAACCAGGAAGCGGCGGCCGCCATTTTCTCTCTCGCACTGAGAGTGTGGATTAAAATACAAAGCACAAAAACATGTAAAGGGGCTGTTTGGACAGCTCCAAAACACCTAGCCATGTTGAGGGAGTCCCCAAAGATCCCCCAAGGCCAAAAACTGAATTTTTATTTTTTCGTTAATTTAGCCGATTACGCTTACCGTACGCGTACGGTAAAAAAATATTTTAAAAAAAAATTATCCACACTCTCCCCACCCCGTGTGCAAATGGTGCGGTGCGTTAAGTGGGCGCGCACGCCACGAATGGCGTAAAGTAACTTAGCATTTAAAAAAACGTACAAATTCACTGAAAAAACCATAGGTTTCACACACGTTATAGTTAGGAATTAGCATTTAAAAAACCTTGCAAATTCACTGAAAAAACCATAGGTTTCACACATGTTATAGTTAGCGGAAATTTTACTGATAAAAAACCAATGAAATTCCCCCGTTATAGTTAGTGCAGGCAACTATAACTCACGCGACCGCAATCTTCTGCTGATGACATATGTGTCTTTATGAAAAAAAAATATTTGTAATATATGTATAGCTAAAAATTTATGGAAGAAGACATGGGCAAATAAGTGTCTAAATACAGTATTAGCATCAGCAGAGGATTGCGGTCGCGTGAGTTATAGTTGCCTGCACTAACTATAACGGGGGAATTTCATTGGTTTTTTATCAGTAAAATTTCCGCTAACTATAACATGTGTGAAACCTATGGTTTTTTCAGTGAATATATATATATATATATTACCTACTGGCGGTCTCCACTCCAGTAGGTAGTTATAGTTAGAACCTATTTTCCATAGGAAATCCGCAACATTCTATTCCCAATAAGTCTGGCGCCGAATGACGAATCTTTGCGAAATTTTCCAAACTTTTGGCCAGCTCCGGTCCGCTCCTATCCTGAAAGTTTCGTGGTGATTCGTCAAGTGGGGGCTGATAAAAAAGGGGGGGCTCAAAACACGTTTTCCCCATGCAATTTCCCATAGGACCTGTTGACGCAGCTACAGCCCGAACTGCTGAACGGAATTACACCAAATTTGGCAAAGAGGTAGTCCTCAGCTCAGACTTGTGCCTTTTGCATAAATGGTGTAAATCTGTTTAGTAGTTCCTGAGAAAAATAGAGTAAAAAAGATAGATATATCTATGGCCTTGGAAGATCCGCGCACCCTATGCGCACCCTAAGCGCACCGAGTGCGCACCCTCCCGATCACGTGCTGAATGCTAATTGGCTGTCAAGTGTCTGTCTACATTCGAAACCAGGAACTGTTGGCAGCCATTTTGTGCCTCGGTAGAAGCGAGGCTGATTAAGTAAGGGAAATAAGTGTGTGAAATAGGTAAAGGGGGCAGGGTATAAATACTCTGACACTCTAGTGTTGCTTAGGGGGTCCCACCTTTTTTTTTTTTTTTAAACGGAGAAATGCGCGCAGGGTGTACGGATCCGCTTCGTTAATAATTAGCCCCCGGGGGGGCCAAATCCCAGGGACAAAATCTTTTGAAATGAATGGGGGAGGGGGGCTGCGTGGCCCCCCTCCTGGAGCCCTTGAGGGCACTGGGGACCGCCACCCCCCAGGGCTGGCTCCTACAGTGTCCTGGGATGCCCACCCCAGGACACTGTTTGCTATGAGAGGGCGGGAGTCTCCCGCCCTCCCATAGCAAACTTCGTTTGGATTTTGAAAGAGAGAGCAGGGAAACCTCCTCTCTCTTTCAAAATCCAAACGATATTGCTTTACCACAGGGGGAGCTGCATGTTAGCAGCTCCCCATGTGGAAAAGCAATGCCGGCTCCCGAAGGACGCGGGGAGCCGGCTGGGACCGTGGGGGCGTTGGGGCTCCCCCCACGGTCCCCAACGTTTTTTAATAAACCCCGGGGGATGGGGTCCCCGGGGATTATAAAAATTAGTGATAGGGGCTATTTTTTTCTTTACGGTAAAATTAGGAGTCGCGCATCCTAACGCGTTGGGTGCACAGTTTCTCTCGCGTTTGGTGCGCGCTTCCTAACGCGTTGGGTGCGCGGATCCAAGGAAAAAAAACAGAAATTTTTGGGAGATAAACATCAAGCTTAAGTGCTTTGTTGTTGAGTGGCTCTAAAAAGAGCCGTTCATTGAGAGTTTTTGGTACTTATAAGTAAGTACCTATACAGAGTCTAAAGTTGTTGAGGAAGTCTCTGTTTCCTTCATCAGTAAAGTGTACTCCATCTCTCCTATACATCTCTTGCATATGAAAGCGCAGATTGTTATTGTAAATGGACCCCATTCTATAGTCTCGGAGAAAAGCAGAAACAGATTTATTCACATGTTTCCTAGCTTTCTCAATTTGTGGACAAAAATGATTGGACCAGTTCCATTTCTGCCTTTGGCATATGTTAGAATACACAAAGGCAGTTTTGGGAAAAAGTGAAATCAATTCTGCAAAGGTGTCCTTCATAAGCATTTCCAGACCTACCCCAGTCAAAGTGCCTAGGTCATTGCCACCACAGTGCACTATTATGAGGTCAGGGTGTTGGATATGCATAAAGGATTTTACCAATGGCATCAATTGGTGCCACTTTAACCCTCTCTGACCAAACCATTTAATGTCTACATTTGTCAAACCTAGGTCTTTGTGAATGCCTTTGTTTTCTGCATACCTTTGGCTCCAGAAAATATAGCTGTCCAATCCACACTCTAAGCATGTTGAAGGGAGGTCTGGATGCACTCAGATGGTTTCTGTAAATGAAATGGAAGTTTGAAAAGTAAGATTTTTCTAAAATGGTGCCTAAGATGCAATTTTGAAAAAAGACAAGAAATCATTGGTTGTTTTATAACCTTACACTGAAAGGTAGGGTGCATGTTTCTGTTTTTTAAACGCATGATTCTTATTGGTTAACAAAAACTGATTGAAAGGAACATTATATATGATAAGCTGATATATTGAAAAGTCAAGCACACTTGCTGTTTTGATTAGCAACATTGTGTGCTGAACTTGTGACCTGTGTGCTCAGTTCAGTGTTCCATGACCTGTTTCTATGGTAACAGGCAGAAGGCAGATTGGGGCTAGGGTTCAAATTTATGTCATTTGGAAAGGGTTGAAATATTTAACCAATAGAAATGTGTGTTAGCTTTTGAATTTATGTGGGAAGGAATGTGATTTGATGTTTACATATATATGTGTGGAAAATGAGAGGGAAACTTTGCCTTTCTTTGGTTTTGCTGACAGGTGCACAGTGCAGAGATTCTGTATAAGAAAATCTGGTGTGTGACTGATATACTTCTTAATCTACAAAACAATTTGAAAGGTGAGTTATTTAATTGTGAGGGGATGTATGTGGTCTATTTTGATTTTAATCAAACACATGTGTTTCTCCTGCTAAAGTGTACTTTTTTGTCTACAATCTTATTGACAGTGTGTGTGCATGTAGAAACCATTCTGTGAAAAGCATTTGTGTTTTTCATGTGTTTGCAGACAGATAACTGTGCTGTTTTTATATTTTGGTACAATTAGAAACCAGTCATTGTTTATGCATTTGCAAAATGAGTCATGTTTCTACACTAAAATGTAGTATTCGTAGATTAAGAAATGTGTTTTGGTATAGTGCAAGGGATAGTGTTGTATGTCTAGAATCACACAGTGAGTCTGTGTGAATTTAGGAATCATTTTGAGAGAAACATTTTGGTACTAATCTGTAGTAGTAGATTTTCTGCAATGTGTGCAGTCACCTTAGATCTTGTAGACTAGTAAATGTATTTTGTACAAGGGATAGTTGGCTGTCTACAATCACACTGTGAGTCTGTGTGTATTTGGGTAAGCATTGTGAGAGAAGCATTTGGTAACTTATGCATTTGCTTGCAGATAATTGTTTTAAAACCTGTCATGTTGTCAAGTTTTAGTAGCATTAAAAGCCAGTCTTGGCTTGTGCATTGATAAAATGAGTCAGGCTTTGACACTGAAGTGTAGTACTTAAATATGTAGATTGTGTGCAGTACCCTTATCCGATCCAGAGTAGTGAATGAGTTTTGGTAAACTCCTAGGGATAGTGTTGCTTGTTTAGAATCACACTGAGTTTGTGTGCATTTGGGTAACCATTGTGAGAGAAGCATTTGGTAACATTGTGTATTTGCTGACAGATAACTCTTTTAAAACCTGTCATGTTGTCAAGTTTTACTAGCATTACAAGCCAGTCTTTGCTTATGCATTGATAAAATGAGTCAGGCTTTGACACTAAAGTGCAGTACTGAAATATGTAGATTGTGTGCAGTACCCTTACCCCTTCCAGACTAGTGAATGAGTTTTGGTAAACTCCTCGGATAGTATTGCTTGTCTAGAATCACACTGTGAGTCTGTGTGCATTTGGGAACCACTTGTGAGAGAAGCATTTGAGTACTTGACATCTTTGCATACGCATAACTGCTTGAAAACCTTTCCTGTTCTCAAGTTTTGGTAGAATTAGAAGGCAGTCATTGCTTATGTATTCACCCAGGAACTGTCCTTGCAATACTGTAAACATTCAGTTAATATACAAGTAGTAACGGAGTGAGGCAGGCCTTAGCACATGCATTGATTCAAATGCTTATCCACTATGCATGCAGTCCTCTAACCATCTACACAGTTCTCTTTCACACCTTTAATTCCACAGTCAGTATCCATACACTTCCAGCAAGCACCCTGTCACTCCCCTTGTACTCCTCTAGTGACCTATTCAGCACCATGTACTAATCCATTCACTGCGCCAAAACCCAAACACTTATAAATTCACCGAGGCACTCTCCTTGTAGTACTCTAATGATTCAGTTAGTACCCAGGTACTTATGTAGTGAACCCGGACTTAGCACATGGAGTACTTGAAACATCTATCCACTATGCATGCTTGCATCAAATCACCTATACAATTGTCTTTCACACCTTCAATAGCCCAGTCAGTATCTATATACTCCAATAAACATCCTGTCACTCCCCTTGCACACCTCCAGTGTTTCATCCAGCACCATGTACTAATCTATTCACTGCGCCAAAATCCAGAAACTTTAAAGATTCATGCAGGCACTCTCCTTGCAGTACTCTAATGATTCAATCAGTAATCAGGTACTCATGCAATTACCCAGGCCTTAGATAGTGGACTGCTTCAAATGTCTGTCTAGTATGCATGCAGGTCTCTAACCACCTCAACACTTGTCTTTCACACCTTCAATATCCCAGTAAGTATTTATACAGTTTCCGCAAACACCCTGTTACTCCCCTTACACTTCTCCAGTGACCCATTCAGTGCCATGTACTAATCCATTTACTGCGCCAAAACCCAAACACTTAAAATTCGCTGAGGCACTCTCCTTGTACTTCTCTAATGATTCAGTCAGTACCCAGGTACTTATGTAGTGAACCCGGTTTTAGCACATGGACTACTTCAAATGACTATCCATTATGCATGCAGGCCTCTAACCACCTACAGAATTGTCTTTCACACCTTCATTTGCCCAGTCAGTATCTATATACTCCAATAAACACCCTGTCACTCCCCTTGCACACCTCCAGTGACTCATTCAGCAGCATGTACTAATCTATTCACTGCGCCAAAAACTTAAAAGATTTATCCAGGCACTCTCCTTGCAGTACTCTAATGATTCAGTCAGTACCCAGGTACTCATGCAGTGACCCATGCCTTAGCCCATGGATTGCTTCAAATGTCTGCCCAGTACGCATGCAGGCCTCTAGTCACCTACACATTTGTCTTTCGCTTTTTCAATTAACTAGTCACTATCTAGAAACTCCAGTAAACACTCTTTCAGTCCACTTCCACACCTCTACTGACTCATCTGGAACTATGTAATAATCTATTCACTGCACCAAAACACAAACACTTAAAAAGATTAACCCAGGCACTCTCCTTGCAGTAGTGTAATGATTCAGTCAGTACCCAGGTAATCATGCAGTGGCTGAGGACTTAGCTCATGGACTGTTTAAACGTCTATCCACTTTGCATGCAGGCCTCTAGTCACCTACACACTTGTCTTTGACTTCTTTAATTAACTAATCTGTATCTATATACTTCAATAAACACCCTGTCACTCATCTTGCACACCTCCAGTGACTGATCCAGTACCATGTACTAATCTATTCACTGCGCCAAAACCGAAAAACTTAAAAGTTTCATCCTGGCAGTCTCCTAGCAGTAGTTTAATGATTCAGTCAGTACGCAGGTACTCATGCAGTGAACTGTGCATTACCACATGGACTGCTTCAAAGGTCTATCCAGTATGCATGCAGGCTTCTAACCTACTATACACTTGTCTTTAACAGCTTGAATTCCACAGTCAGTATCCATGTACTTCCAGCAAACATCCTGTCACTCCCCTTGCACTGTTCCAGTGACTTATTCAGCACCATGTAGTAATGCATTCACTGCGCCAAAACTGAAACACTTATAAATTCACCCAGGTACGCTTCTTGCAATAGTCTAATCATTAAGTCAGTACCTAAGTACTAATGGAGTGAGGCAGGCCTTAGCACATGGATTGATTCAAACGTGTTTCCACTATGCATGGAGGCCTCTAACTACCAACACAATTGTCTTTCAGACCTTCAGTTTCTCTGTCAGTATCTATAAACTCCAATAAACACTCTGTCACTTTAATTGCACACCTCCACTGACTCATTTGGCACTAAGTACTAATCTATTCACTGCACTAGAATCCAAAAACTTAAAAAGATTCACCCAATCACTCTGTTTGTAGTACTCTAATGATTCAGTCAGTACTCAGGTAGTTTTGCCGTGATCCAAGTGTTACTCTATGGACTGTTTCAAACATCTATCCACTATGCATGTAGGTCTCTAGCCACCTACACACTTGTCTTTCACACCTTCAATATCCCACAGTATTCATACAGTTCCCGCAAACACTCTGCCACTCCCCTTATACTTCTCCAGTGACTTATTCAGCACCATGTACTAATGTATTTACTGCACCAAAATACAAATACTTATAAATTCATCCTGGCACTCTCCTTGCAATACTCAAAACATTCAGTCAGTATCCAAGTACTATTGGACTGAGACAGGCCTTAACATATGGATGGATTAAAAAACGTATCCACTATGCATGTAGGTCTCTAATCACCTACACACGTGTCTTTCACACCATCAATATCCATGTCAGTATTCATACACTTCTAGCAAACACCCTGTCACTTGCCCAGTGTGTCTCCTTAATCATTCAGTTAGTTAGCATGTAGTCTTTTAGTGAGGTAGGCTTTAGGGAATGAACTGCTTCAAAGTAGTATGCACTATGCATGTAGTGTTTTAACCATCATCACACTTGTGCTTCAGGGCTATTGTTTCTTTGTCAGTATTTATATAAAATGTGTTTCTACAGTAATAGAATAGTATACATTTGAAAGTTATTAATAAACATTTATTTGTGATTCTTTTTTACAGATACTGTTTTTCAACGTTAAAATAGAGAAATCATGCCAGAAAAAAAAGAAAAAGAAAAGAACAGAGACAGGAGAATTACTTGAAGAAACATCAACCACAAGTATTGAACAAACAAGATAATGGGACTAAAAAGAAAAAATCTTCTGGTAAGATCACAAAGCAATTTATTAAAAATGTTTGTAGGACCAAACAGAATGTACAGAATGCTGAAACCTCTGAGAATGCTTCAACTAGAAAAAAAATTCTAAATAAGAGGAAAAGCAAAAAAGTAAATGGACAGTCAAAGGAGACAAAGTATGGTAAAAGAAGGCAAAATCACTATAAGGAATTACGCAAAAAAATATTTTACAAGAGAGTAGTACATAATTTGCTGAAAGATGTCAAGAAATATAAAAAGAGAGCTCTATTTTATAAAAAGAAGAAGCATATTGAAAACATTGTTGAAAAGGCTTTTGAAGTAAAAAGGAAACTATTCACTTTAGTATTCGATCACTAGATAAACCGATCCATTTAATGAAGGCCAAAAGTAGGAGGAAAAGAGTAATTAATAGAAAATAAAATTGTGATTTTTTGGGGGGGAATGGAAACACAGTTCCAGTTCAGAGCCTTTCTTTAATGAAGAGAGTTATTTACAGAGCAAACAATTATTGTAGGCAGTTGGCACCAGTGGTAGAGGTTATGAGGTTAGAGATGGTTGTCCAATTGAGAAAGAGAAAATGGTTGAAAGAAATGCAGAAGAAGTGATAGCTGATGAAGTTCTAGGGAGACGTCCTAAACACCCTGTATACACTTGGGATTGCAGTAGTATTTGTAGTGTACGACAAGAATCTAACTTTAGGACTCCTAAATGCCTTCTGTGAATTCCGAAAGTCTTAAAATTAGGATTTTTCTAAGTTTAGGAGTCCTAACTTTACTACTACTAAACTGAGAAAAATCCTAATTTTAAGGCTTTCGGTATTCACAGAAGGCATTTAGGAGTCCTAACTATACTACTACTAAACTGAGAAAAATCCTAATTTTAAGACTTTCGGTATTCACAGAAGGCATTTAGGAGTCCTAAAGTTAGGACTCCTAACTTCTGTGAATACCGAAATGAGTAAGTGCCTTCTGTGAATACCAAAATGAGTAAGTGCCTTCCGTGAATACCAAAATGGTAGTAAGTTTAGGATTTTGTCTTAAGTTAGTTCTGTGAATCGGGCCCAATATTCCAAAAGTGGAAGAATCATTTGGGTGAGTCTAGGTCTTGCAGGAATGCAAAATCGGGTACTGAAATCTGTTCAAGAAATTGAATATTTATCAGAAAAAGAACCAGAAAGTACAGATATTTTGAAAACGAATATGTTAGACACATATTACCCAAACAGAAGTCATCATCTTGAGAACATGTGTCTCTATGAAATGCTGCAAAACTACACTTTTAAACGGAATACTACAGAGAACATCAATGATGGAAAATATGCAGTGATTGGTTCCGAAGGATGTCTGGTGAAACAAAGGAAAGGAAATTTAATTAATCACAGGAAACTGAGTTGCGACACTGCTGACAAAAGGGAATTTTACTATTTAGCCCTTTTGCAAATGTTCAAATCGTGGCGTTCAGAACTGGAATTACTTGAAGATTTTCAGAGCTATGAAGATTAATTTAAGGCTTGTAAAGATAGCATACAATGCAGTGCTTTTGCAAATTATGTGAAAATGTTGAATGATGAAATTGATCAAGAAGCTACAGAGTATGACGTGTTATTTGAAGGAAAACATGTCATAGTTTTTGGAGATCTACTGCAACTGACTCCGGTAAAAGGGCAACCGGTATCTAAAACACTTCCACATGAAGATACCAGAAAGTCTCTTGGTAGTGTTGGTAATGAGAACATTTGGACTTATTTTGAATACAAAGAACTGACAACAAATATGCAACAGGCAAATGATGCTGAATATGGAAACATTCTTCAAGATATAAGAATTGGAATTCTTACAGAACATGGCAAACAAGCTTTGGAGAGTCGATTACTTTGCAATGTGTTTCCAAATGAAAATGTAGTTCCTGCAAAAGTGTACATGAAAATTGCAGAAAATAAATCAGTGATCTGCTTAATGCCAACACTGTGCGAGTGTTCCATATTCAACGAAGAACTATTGAAACTGGAAAATGAAGAAATTATAAAAATGGAAGCCATCGATAAAATAGAGCATGAAGGAATCACTATTATTTTGACGGGCATGTTGAAAACAAAATTGGATTCTCTAGAAAAAAAGATATCTAAAACAGCTGGTTTAGAAAAGACACTATATGCATGTGTAAACTGTCGGGTAATTTTAAGGCGTAATTTGGATGTAGAACAAGGTTTAGTTAATGGCGCAAAGGGTAAAGTGGTGGATTTTGTTAATTATCAGAAAAAAGAAGGAATAGAATTTTTCAAAATTAAATTTGATCAGATTGAAGAAGTTAAAGAAATTGCTCGTTCAGTTCGTTTTTTGCTTGTTAAAGATTTATATGTCCGTAGGAAACAATTTCCATTTTCTCTGGCATATGCAGTGACTATTCATAAATCTCAAGGATTAAGTGTAGACAGTGCATTGGTGAACATTGGATCTACTGTATTTAAAGAGGGTGTGGCATATGTTGCTTTGTCGCGAGTCAGAACATTATCTGGTTTGTTTTTGATTGATTTTGATGAGACAAAGGTTACTGCAGATGCAAACTGTGTAAAAGAGTATAATAGATTAAGAAGGGTGTATGCTCCAAATTTAGGTCAATATCCTGTATTTGAAAAGCGTGTGGTTGGTAGAAAAAGAAGGTTTGAGAATATCTGTTCTGAAGGTGTCGAGAAGGGAAAAGAACAAGATAATGTTGTGATTGCAAGCAAAAAGAAATCGGACACTGTTGAAGAGATTGTTGGTTATCAGTTTGAAAATAGTTCAGGTGTCAACTGCTATGCTAATGTAGTGGTCAATATTGTCTTTTATCTTGAAGGTTTGCAAGAACAAATTATGCAGAATCGGCAAAAAAGATTTTGTTCTCTGTTGCATTCTGTTTATGAAAAATTGACAGCAGATACAAGTAAAATACAATCTGTTTCAGATGTTCGTAATCTTTTGGTTTTGTGTTCTGGTTCTACACAATTTACACAAAATATCCAACAAGATGCTCAGGAATTTTTAATGTATATGCTTACTATTTTTGAAAATGAAGGTGTAGAAATAGAAAATAGTTTTGGCCTTTCTTACAAATGGGAACACCATTGTGAAAATTGCATGTATACATGTACCACTAATGTAGACACTGAAAGATTTCTATATTTAACATTACCAGACTGTAAATCAGTGTCTTTCAATAAATTAGTTAAAGGTGCAAATCAAAACATGGAGTGTAGCCAATGTAAATCAGAAATGTTATCGACATTATTTTTAACAAAATATGGACAATACATAATTTTAATGATGCAACGTTGTACAGCTGATGGAAGAAAATTGGATACTTTAATAAAGCAATTTGTAGCAACACAACTATCAATATCAGGAAGGACTTTTGTAGCAATTGCAATAATTTTCCATGATGGTCCTTCCACAACATCTGGACATTACACTGCCTATCTGAAATGTGACAAAGGCTGGACACTTTGTAATGATTCCCAGTTGGTTTTCAAACAACGTTTGCCTAGGGAATTACCAAATTCCTACCTAATATTTTTAAAGTCAAAGTTTTAGGAAGATAATTCACTCTCTGAGGAATTTATTATTATAATTTAATAGGATTACCATTGGACAATTTACATAAAAAGGAGTACAAAAATACCATTTGGCCTCAAGGAAATGTATATGTTTGAATTATGGACTTTTTCGTGCTCATTGACTCGGTGAATATTTTAAAGCAACAACATTTACAGTTTTTATAAGTTAAAGTTATAAAATTTTGTTAGCCATAAGCATTTCATATATGTGTGATTTATATTTTCTGGCATTTTACTGAGAATAGCATGTTGGTTGTTTTTAAACAATCTTTTTAAATGTTTTTTTTTTGCCCACTGTTAAGTGATGAGTACGATTGAAATCACTATTTCTACTGAAATTCAATATATTCTGAGAACAGCATAAAAGGCAAACAAATTACTTTGCTGAAATTATGCTGGGTTGTAAAAAATGTATTATTACATGTTATAACTTTTTTTTTCTTTTCTTTCACAGATCTTAATTCTAAAATAAGCAATTTACATCAATTTACATTGCAAAACAAATCTGAAAAAATGTATACCATTTTTCATTTCTATTACTATGAAGGTAAGTTTAACTAAGTATTAATATGCAGAATGGGCAGATCTGCAAGAAGCTACAAAGTTTGAACACGTTTTTAAAAACACTCTGTTTATACCTATGTAGTTTTGAAATCTCTCTGTTATCGGATATCATGTGACCTCCAATAAAACAGATTTGAGTGGTTCATAATATTTCCCATTGTACCTATTGAAGGACCGCAATCATTTCAATCATTCTTCTTTGAGCATCTTTGCAGACAAAACTCTGTGCTTACCTTCTATCATTCGCAAGCAATTTTAAAAACAGAAATATGTCACTTTTTTTAACATAGTTATTGCGCAAGACACTCTTTCATATTTACACAGAGAGGAAAAGGCTGTGTACTTTTTCTACTCCATGTAAATACAACCTCATCATACACACCACTTTGCGTTGAAAGGGTGTTCTATAAGTGTTGTTGTGCATGATTGCACTGAATACTCATAGAACAAGACACATCTCCAGATTTATCAGAAATCATAAATCTCGATATGTGTGTGAATGCTGCCCCATTCTCCAATTGGTGTAGGAAAGCACAACAAGGAGAACTGTTTTCATTTCTCCTCATATTTAAATCTTCAATGCATGCTAAAATGTTCAGCATACATTGAAGGAGAAAAATGCGTTTTCTGATTGTTTTTGTGCAGGAAGGTGTGTCTTCCTGCACAAAAACAAATGGCACATGACACAGATATCCTTGCACTATGGTGCAAGGGTGCCTGTGTCACCACATGGCTGCAATTTAAGCAGCCGTGCAGAGAGAAGCATAGATTTGCAACATATTTATGTGTATATGTTGCATCCCTGTGCTTCAGAAGCACTACAGCACACTGCAGTTAAAGAGGTTACTGTGTGATGCTGCAGCACTTCCTCATAGTTCTACACTTATACTTTCACCATATGCTACTAATGCATTCATTCAGTCAATTACATACTACACATACATTCATCTAAACTTTCACACACTAACAAACAAATATAGCTCCAGGAAAGTTAGTTATTAGAAGAACTTTTTTTCTTCTTTTTTATTTTATTTATTTTTCTGGAGGAACAAAACAATGAACATCAGGGGAAAAAAAAACTAGCAATGGTGACTCTCTTGCTTTCTGCAGATGAGATCGATTGACTGCTCTCCATAGCATAAAACAGCATTGCATTTTATGCAGAGCACTTTCAGGGATTGAAACTGTGGACGGATGTCCACATTTTGTACAGAAGTATCCACCCTTGAAGTGCTTGGCTGCATTGGATCTGAAGGAGAAGGAACAACTCTCATTTTGCGGCATTCCTCCCGAGCAAGGTTCACCGGATGAAGGGTCCTCAGATGCTTCATCATACTGGCAGTTCCGCAGGAATATTTTTTGTTCGGATCCCCACGGGACAGCACTCTCTGGCAGATCTTGCAGGTCACTAAGGTGGCATTGGTTTTCATTTGCCCCTCAGGATAGGTGAAAAATTATCACACCTCAGATGAAAAACGTGGTGGGCGTGGTGGCTCTTCCAAAAAATCATCCTCAGATGAATGAGGAGATGCTAAAGATGCCTGCTGCCCTGAAGCCATTGTTTGTAAAAAAAATAGTTTGAGCTAAGTGTAAACTTAGTCCAAAAAAGCTTCTTCTCTGCAAAGAGATGCTCCTCCAAAGAATGTCAAAGAAGAATGATTGAAATGGGTGGGGTCTTTCAATAGTTAGAACAGGAAGTGTAATGAACCAATCAAATCTCTTTTTTTCAGGTCAAATGGGATCCGCGCACCGTGCGCATAAGCAGCACGCACCCAGCGCGCATCCGCGAATTTGAATTTAAAAGGAATATAGGATTAGAAGTAAAAATATATTGCTTTTATGAGTAGTTTAGAGTTTGTCTTCAATTAATATTCACATGAAATACATATATATATGTTTTTTTAAAATGTAAAATATTTCGCAGGATTCGCGCACCCACCACTTCATACACGCACATGACACATCGTGGAAGCGCGCAAGCGCCGCGTAACGTGCATCGTACGTGTCGCATAAAGGCTTGGAGTCACGTACCGGTCGCATTGTAATCACGCACCAAACACGTACCCAACGCATACCGTACGTGGATGCTTTCGCGCAGGGATCGAGAACGGTGCGCATAGAGATCGCGAATCCAGAAAAAAAAGTATTGAAAATATAGTTTAAAAAATATTTTAAAACATATTTTTAAAAAACACATTCAAAAATTTAAAAACATTTTGTTGAAAAAAACATTAAAAACAAAAAATATTTTTTAATTTTTAAAAGAATTAATTGTAAAAATAAGTTAAAAAATGGTGAGAAAAAAGTATTTAAAAAAAACATGATTAAAGGAATTGACACACTGAATTAGAAAAATTTAAAAATCCAATGAAAATCATTAAACATCATAGCTTTAGAGATAAGTTATAGATAGGAATTAGCATTTAAAAAACCTTAGAAATTCACTGACAAAACCATAGGTTTCAGGGGCATTATAGTTAGCTGGACATTTCCCTCATACAAAACCCTAGAAATTCCCCCGTTATAGTTAGTTCAGCTAACTATAACTCGCGCCCCCGCAATGCACTGCTGATGACGTCACATATTACATCACTCATGACATGGTCAGTGACATCACTGATGACATCACTGATGACATCTCAAATGACATCACTGATGACATCACTGATGACATCATCCATGTGATAAATTAGTGCATCTTCTCACACCCTAATATAACCTTTGATACACCGACTCAAAATTTCAGATGGCCATTCTCAAAACCATAGATACTCCAATACCAATAACTACATACCCACTCATTGACTCTTAGGTCTACACACACCTCCACTCACTCACCTCTACAGTCACTCATACTTACAGTCACTCAGTACAGGACTATAATATGCATTTATACACCTATATAGACACTCAGACACCGCCAATCATCCATAGAGGTACTCACACACCTAGTCAGTCATGCAAATAATTAATCACACTCCAATTTACTCACCTATACAGTTATACACACACAAGTTCACTTACTCATAAAAATACTACCACATTCTTACGCTCTTATACAATTACTGATACAAGCACACACTCATCCATACAGCCACTCTCACAATCACACACTCTCACATATAGCCAGTTATATACTCTTACACACATATATACTGCCTTTCACATATGTAGTTACTGACACATGTACCACTGAGATATACATTCAATCACTAACACACCCATACATACACTCACCCAACCATACAGTCCATCACAGATGCACTCTTAAAACCATGCACCCATAGAATCACCCACTCACACATCTATGCACAGTCACACACACCCTACCCACACAAACACTCAGGCACCCATACAGATACTCAGACAACCAATCAATATCCCATATAGACACGCATATAGCTAGTCACAAAACCATGCAGCCACTTATACACCAACAGACAGACAGATACAGACATTCACACAGTTTAGTTACTAGTCTGCAGTCAGATACATTTAATGACTCACTTATAGAGTCAGTCACGCACCTACAAAATCATCCATTCACACACTTATACACCCACTCATTCTTCCATAGGCCTTTCCCTATATATATTAAACATATTAAAACTTTACAGAAACACAGACTCACTGGATGACGTCATTAGTGATGTCATCAGTGATGTCATTTGAGATGTCATCAGTGATGTCATCAGTGATGTTACTGACCATGGCATGAGTGATGTAATATGTGACATCATCAGCAGTGCATTGCAGGGGCGCGAGCTATAGTTAGCTGAACTAACTATAACGGGGGAATTTCTAGGGTTTTGTCCGAGGGAAACCAGCCAACTATAATGCCCCTGAAACCTATGTTTTTTTCAGTGAATATATATATATATATATATATATATATCAAATCCAAAAGTTGCCTGCAAATGAGGAAGCCCACGAAGTTTTGAATTCATATGCCTCTAATTTAATGGAGAAACAGCATTTCAGGACAGCAGCAGCGTTTCAAAAATCAATGTCCCACCCGACGCGTTTCATGCTGGAAGCACTTTGTCAAGGGTCACAGGCATTTGCAGAGTGATCGGCACGGCTTTGTTTGCAACTGACAGCTTTTATGATAAAGTCCCCACCCATGTGGGCGTGGCCACCCCAGTGGCCTGTGGTAACTGTAGTGCGTGTTTTCCTCAGGTGAGGCGCCGTGCTCAAGCTCCGATGATTTAAAATAAAGTTACCCAGTGGCAATGACCATCCGCCTCAGTCCATCGCATAATTCAGTTTTACCATTGGGCAACCTTCCCTTATGTCGCAATGTCGATTGGCGCTGCCACAGGACTGCATTCGCATGCAACGGTACTCCCTCGCGGCCCAGGCGGTGCCGCTTACATCAAATCCAAAAGTTGCCTGCAAATGAGGAAGCCCACGAAGGTTTGAATTCATATGCCTCTAAGTTAATGGAGAAACAGCATTTCAGGACAGCAGCAGCGTTTCAAAAATCAATGTCCCACCCGACGCGTTTCATGCTGGAAGCACTTTGTCAAGGGTCACGGGCATTTGCAGAGTGATCGGCACGGCTTTGTTTGCAACTGACAGCTTTTATGATAAAGTCCCCACCCATGTGGGCGTGGCCACCCCAGTGGCCTGTGGTAACTGTAGTGCGTGTTTTCCTCAGGTGAGGCGCCGTGCTCAAGCTCCGATGATTTAAAATAAAGTTACCCAGTGGCAATGACCATCTGCCTCAGTCCATCGCATAATTCAGTTTCACCATTGGGCAACCTTCCCTTATGTCGCAACGTCGATTGGCGCTGCCACAGGACTGCATTCGCATGCAGCGGTACTCCCTCGCGGCCCAGGCGGTGCCGCTTACATCAAATCCAAAAGTTGCCTGCAAATGAGGAAGCCCACGAAGGTTTGAATTCATATGCCTCTAATTTAATGGAGAAACAGCATTTCAGGACAGCAGCAGCGTTTCAAAAATCAATGTCCCACCCGACGCGGAGCTTGAGCACGGCGCCTCACCTGAGGAACACACGCACTACAGTTACCACAGGCCACCGGGTGGCCACGCCCACATGGGTGGGGACTTTATCATAAAAGCTGTGAGTTGCAAACAAAAGCCGTGCCGATCACTCTGCAAATGCCCGTGACCCTTGACAAAGTGCTTTCAGCATGAAACGCGTCGGGTGGGACATTGATTTTGAAACGCTGCTGCTGTCCTGAAATGCTGTTTCTCCATTAAATTAGAGGCATATGAACTTAAACCTTCGTGGGCTTCCTCATTTGCAGGCAACTTTTGGATTGGATATATATATATATATATATATATATATATATATATATATATATTCACTGAAAAAACCATATGTTTCACGCATGTTATAGTTAGCTGAACATTTTACTCGTAAAAAACCAATGAAATTCCCCCATTATAGTTAGTTCAGCTAACTATAACTCGCGCGCCCGCAATCCACTGCTGATGACGTCACATATTACATCACTCATGACATGGTCAGTGACATCACTCATGACATCACTGATGACATCTCAAATGACATCACTGATGACATCACTGATGACATCATCCATTGAGTGTGTGTTTCTTAACAATTTTAATATGTTTAATGTATATAGGGAAAGGCCTGTTGAAGAATGAGTGGGTGTACAAGTGTGTAAATGGATGATTTTCTGTGGTGCGTAACTAACTCTATAAGTGAGCCATTAAATGTATCTTACTGCAGACTAGTGACTAAACTGTGTAAATGTCTGTATGTTTCTGTATGTTGGTGTATAAGTGGCTGCATGGTTTTGTGAATAGCTATATGAGTGTCTATATGAGTTATTGATTTCTTGTCTCAGTACCTGTATGGGTTCCTGAGTGTTTGTGTGGGTAGGGTGTGTGTGACTCTATGCATAAATATGTGAGCGGGTGATTCTATGGTTGAGTGAGTGTATGTATGGGTGTGTTAGGGATTGAATGTATATCTCAGTGGTACATTTGTGACTAACTACATATGTGAAAGGCAGTATATATGCGTGTAAGAGTATATGAGTGGGTAGATGTGAGAGTGTGTGATTGTGAGAGTGACTGTATGGATGAGTGTGTGCTTGTATTAATGATTCTATAAGAGCGTAAGAATGTCGTACTATTTTTATGACTAAGTGAACTTGAGTGTGTATAACCGCATAGGTGAGTAAATGGGAGTGTCATTATTTGCATGACTGACTAGGTGTGAGAGTACCTCTATGGATGATTGGTGGTGTGTGAGTGTCTATATAGGTGTATAAATGCATATGATAGTTTTGTATGGAGTGACTGTAAGTATGAGTGACTGTACAGGTGAATGAGTGGAGGTGTATGTAGACCTAAGAGTTAATAAGTGGGTATGTAGTTATTGGTATTGCAGTATGTATGGTTTTGAGAATGGAACTCTTAAATTTTGAGTCGGTGTATCAAAGGTTATATTAGGGTGTGAGAAGATGTGCTAATTTATCACATGGATGACATCATCAGTGATGTCATCAGTGATGTCATTTGAGATGTCATCAGTGATGTCATGAGTGATGTCACTGACCATGTCATGAGTGATGTAATATGTGACGTCATCAGCAGTGGATTGCGGGCGCGCGAGTTATAGTTAGCTGAACTAACTATAACGGGGGAATTTCATTGGTTTTTTACGAGTAAAATGTCCAGCTAACTATAACATGTGTGAAACCTATGGTTTTTTCAGTGAATTTGCAAGGTTTTTTAAATGCTAATTCCTAACTATAACGTGTGTGAAACCTATGGTTTTTTCAGTGAATTTTAAAGGTTTTTAAATGCTAATTTTAGAATTTTTTAATATATTTTTTATATATTTCTTTAACAAAAATTTCCCTATGTATACATTTATAGATTATCTGTATCCTTTAATTTGGTGTGGCTCATTTTTTTTTTACTTTTAATTTGGATAAAGTTGAACAGCATTGTTAATATGTTCTATTAACTTATGCACACTTTAATTTTTTTTTTTTCTATAAATTTTTAGGGTGCACGCTCTGAGCGCGCACCTAGTACGCATGCGTACGTTTTTCATGTACGCCTGCGTACGTTATCTACGTACGCATACATACATTTTAGTGCGCACTAGCAGCGCGCACCTAGTACGCATGCGTACATTTTTTGTGTACGCATGCATATGTTATATACGTACGCATACGTACGTTTTAGTACGCGCTCTCAGCGCGCACCCAGTACACATGCGTACGTACGCATGCGTGCGTCGTACGTGCTCCGCGCGCTACACTCACGCATACACGCGGAGTACGCGTGCTGATGTTCACGCATGCGCGCATGCTGCGTATGCGCGTTACGTAAGCGCATAATACTTATGCGCGCGTACGCGTATGCGCATGCGTAATTGCACCGTGCGTGCTCTGAGCTTGCTCCGTGCGCGCACCTCGAGTTATGTGATTAATAAAACAACACTTTTAATTGGTTTTCATTACTTTCAGTTTCAGATTGTTTCAACACCACACCCAATCCCCTCATGGCAAGTCATGTGATCAAGAAACATCACTTTTCATTGGTTCAAAGTACTTTCAGTTCCAGATTCTTCCAAAACCACACCCACTCCCCTCATTGTTAGTTCTGATTCCCTTGGAGAAGGAGCTACTCTGTTTTTGTGAGACAATGGCAGAGCACCAGCCACCTTCTGAGAGTGAACAGGACACTCTTGATAGACAGAGGCAGAGGAAGCAGAAAGACTCCTTTATATGGCAGTTTTTCACTTTTCCTGAGGGACAAAAGAAGGTGAATGCACCAAAAGTCCCCTGCATACTTTGTCAGCGCACCTTATCACGTGGGAATGCTAATAAGAAGTACTCTTTTAGTATTCACACAATGTTGAGGCACGTTGAGAAAATGCATCCTGTGACTTTTCGTCAAGCTTCTGGAGCAAACCCTCCACCTGCTCAGCCGACGACATCTGCAGCAGATCAGCCGAGCACATCTTTGGCAGCTCAGCCGAGCACTTCTTCTGCGATGGTGCCTTCACCTTCTTACACACCTCTGGATATTCGTCCTTGTTTTGGAAGGATGAGTACACGGTGCATGGATTGTGGTACTCTTATTACTATGGGTGAGAGCAGTGTTGATCTCATTCAGAGAAAATTTGAGGAGCACTCTTGCACTGGGCCATAGTTTTGTTATTTTTTTTTCGCTTTTCTCTTCCTCTGTCCCTACATTAACTCAAGGGCTCTTTTTAGAGCCACCTAAAATCTAAACACAAAAACTTGTTTTTTGAATCTATTTGTCAAATTTTGTTTGGGGTGCGCGCACCCTGCGCGCACCCAATGATGTTTTTTAAAAAAAATATCATTTTTTTCACCTTTAGTAAACCTTCAGGGACTCCCTGACAAAGAGAGAGGAGTGGCAAAGTAATTAAAAAAGAGATGGTGTACATTTCACAGATGAAGGGAAGAGAGTCTTCCTATTAAACTTTAAACTCTGCATCAGTACTTACGTATAGGTACCCTAAACCTACCAAAAAAGATAATAGCTCATTTTAGTGCTGCGTTTGAGTTGGCTGTATTTACAAGGAGAGGAAAAGACACACAGAGTGGCTTATCCTCTCCTTGTAAATATAGAGGAGCACCCTGCGCCACTAGTACGTCAAGAAAAGTGATGTAGTGGTGGTGCAGGTGGCTTGTAAATCTGCCCCAGAGATGTTAAGGAAGTTAAGGGTAAAACAGACAAACAGAGAGTGACAGATACAGAGACAGAAAGCAAACAACTGAGAAGGAGTAAGGCAGTTAAAAAGACTAAGACATATGGATACAGAGAAAGAAACATGGATGAAAAATTAGTGATGGAGGTAGTAAAGGTAGGGGAGTAGTAGAGAAGGAGTGAGGGAGTTACAAAAGAGTAGTAAAGCAGGAAGAGAGAGTGAGAAGAGAAATGAGAAAAGCAGAGTAAGGAGAGGTGAAGAAAAGGAAGCATGAAACGAAAGCAGTGACACATACAGATATTTTAAACTTACCTGACCATCAAAGTAACTTATTTAGAAATAAATGTTTTTATTTAATTGCAAGGAAACGGAATTACATTTTCTAAATTTTCTTTCTAGTTCTGAAGAAAAGTAATAATATTCAACAATACATTTTATTAAACAATACATGTTTTTTCATATTTAGCAAAGCAATTTTTTGCCCTTTTTTTGCTGTTTTCAGAATGTTTTGATTTTCACTGAAAATAGTGAAATCAATTGTATTCATCATTTAACAGCGGGCAAAAAAAAACAATCTGAAAGATTGTTTAAAAAAGCCCTGAATCTATCCTCACTAAAACATACCTTAATAGAACTGTCAAAAATACCTTTTAAGTACAATAACAATTTTCAAGAAATAACGTCTGTAAACCTTGTTGCAAAAGAACATATGCCAAAATAATATCTGTCAAAGAAGTCCACAATTGTTTGTTTTACCTTTCCTTGAGGCCAAATGGTAAGTTTAAAATCCTTTTTGAGTGAAATATTCAATTTTAATCCTTTAAAATTTAAATAATGCTTTCTTCAGATGCTGAATTTAGTATTTAAAATTTGGGTTTCAGAAAAATTAAGTAACTATTGTGTAAATCATAAGGCAAACGTTGCTTGAAAATCAATTGAGAATCATTACACAGTGTCCATCCTTTTTCACATTTAAGATAAACTGTGTAATGACCAGAAGTTATAGAAGGACCATCATGAAAAATTATTGCAACTGCTACAAAAGTTTTTTCCAGATATAGATAATTGATTACCAACAAACTTCTTTAGTAAAGTTTCAAATTTTGTTCCATCAGCTCTACAACATTGTACCATTAAAATTACATACTGTCCATATTTCTTTAAAAATAACGTTGACAACATTTCAGATTTACATTCAGAACATTCCATGCTGTGATTAGCATCTTTAACTAATTTACTAAAAGTCACTGTTTTACTTTCTGGTAATGGTAAATAATTGATCCTTTCAGAATCAACATTACTACTGCATGTGTTCATACAATTATCACAACAATGTTCCCATTTATAAGAGACACCAAATAAATGTTCTACTTCTACCCCTTCATCTTCCAGTACCATCAGGATATACATCAATAATTCCTGTGTATCTTGCTGGACATTTTGTGTAAACTGTGTACATCCAGAACATCTAAAAGATTTCTAACATCAGAAGCACTTTCTATTTTATTTTTATCATTACTCAGCTTCTCATAAAGGAGACTCAGCAAAGAACAGAATGTTTTTTCATGATTTAGTATTATCTGCTCTTGCAAACTTTCAAGATATAATACAACATTCAGCACTACATTTGCGTAGCAGTTGACACCAGAGCTATTTTCAAAATGACAACCAACAACCTCTTCCACACTGTCCTTTTTCTTTTTGCTTGCAGTCACATCACTGTCTTTTTGTTTTCTCTTCTGTACATCCTCATTACAGATATTCTCAAATCTCCTTTTCCGACAAACAACACATTTTTCAAACACAGGATACTGACCTAAATGAGGAGCATAGCTTCTTCTTAATCTATTATACTCCTTTACACAGTTTGCATCAGCACTAACTTTTGAGTCATCAAAGTCTATCATAAATAAACCAGATCATTCTTTCACGCGTGACAAAGCAACATATGCCATACCTTCTTTAAACACAGTAGATCCAATGTTTACAAAAGCACTATCAACAGTTAATCCTTGAGACTTGTGAATAGTTACAGCATATGCTAGAGAAATCGGAAACTGCTTCCTACGTACATATAAGTCTTTCACTAGCAAAAAACGAACTGAACAACGACTAATGACTTTAACCTCTTCAATCTGATCAAATTTTATTTTTAAGAATTCAATTCCATTTTTTTTCTGGTACTTCACAAAACCCACAACTTTACCCATAGCTCCATTCACTAAACCTTTTTCTACATCCAAATTACGTCTTAAAATTACTCTACAGTTCATACACACATAAAGATTCTTTTCCAAACCAGCTGTTTTTGAAATGTTTTTCTCCAGAGAATCCAATTTAGTGGCCAATTTGCCTGTCAATATAATAGTTATTCGTTCATGTTGAATTTTATCCACAGCTTCCAGTTTTATGATCTCTTCATTTTCCAATTTCAAAAGTTCTTGATTGAATACAGAGCATTCATGTAGTGTTGGCATTAAGCAGATTACAGTATTTTTTTCAGCAATTTTCTTGTATATTTTCTCTGGAACTATTTCTTCTGTTGTAAACAAATTACTCAGCAATCGACTCTGTAATGCTTTTCTGCCATATTCTGTGAGTAGTCCAATTCTTATATCTTTCACAATACTTGCATAATCCTCATCATTGGCTTGTCTCATATTGGTAATGAGTTCCTTATACTCAAAATATGTCCAAATATTTACATTGCCTATACTTCCTAACGACTTTTTCGTGTCTTCATGTGTCAGTGTATGGAATACCGGTTGTCCTTTAACTGGAGTAAGTTGCAAAAGATCCCCAAATACTATGACGTGTTTTCCTCCAAATAACACGTCATAGTCTGTCTTTAGTATTTGCTGCATTCTTAAATGCACAAAGGCAAGCATTAAGTTTGATACCATGCTTACCTCATCAATAATGAGTACTTTCATTTTCTTCAATACTCTTGAAACTTCCAAGCATGCTTCTCCTGCTAGTTTGTGGTATTGTATTTTGTTCTCATGCTCTACTGGTAACATTAGCAAACGATGTAAGGTAACTCCTTTTATGTTATACGCTGCTAACCCAGTTGGAGCAGTAACAACACAAGACAAAATGGAATCCGTTTTCTTCTGTAGATAGCTTCTAATTACATTAATTAAGAAACTTTTTCCAGTTCTTGCTTGTCCACTTACATACATTCTCATTGCTTCAAAAGATGTGCATGAGCACTCTTTATTTTCATGTAGTAATCCGTGATCAATTTTTTTCCTGACTTCTTCATAAATTTGTTGTTGTTCATCATTCAGTTGTTCTTCCAAATTCGGTAAGTTTATTAAATCATCCTGAGCTTGATTCATAGCTGTTTCGACTTCATTCATGGCTATTGCTGCTTCATTTTCTACGATTGGTTGTCCTAGAGGATCTTGACTGAATGTCCCAGAACTTTGACTGTCTTGAGAACTGTCTCTAGCTACTTCAGCTGCAATTGTTGCTTCTTGTTCAATTTCTTCATTTAACATTTGAACATAAGTTGTGAAAGTACTGCATTCTATGCTGTCTTTGCTAGCATTGAAGGAATCTTCATAACTCTGGAATTCTCCAAGTAGTTCGTCCTCTGAACGCCATGGTTTAAACAGCTGCAAAAGTGCCAAGTAGTAAAATTCCTTTTTGTCAGGAGTGTCGCAACTCAGCTTCCGGTGATTTATCAAACTTCCTTTTGTTTGCTTCACCAAACATCCTTCCTCACCACTGACTTTATATTTTCCATTGTTGATATCTTCTGTGGCATTCCGTTTAAAAATGAAGTTCTGCAGCACTTCATAGAGACACATGTTCTCAAGGTGATGACTTCTTTGTGGGTAATATGTGTCCAACATGTTTGTTCTTAAAATGTCTGTACTTTCTGGTTCGAACTCTGCTAAATATTCAATTTCTCGAATAGATTTCAGTACCCGATTTCGCATTCCTGCAAGGCCTAAACTTACCCAAATTATTCTTCTGGATTTCGAGTACAGACTTGCAGATGATAACCTATCTGAGCATTCGTAGGATCCAATTTCTCGATGCGATAACATCTTTAAACTGAAACTGTATAGCTTCTTACTGACAGTCTTCTCGTGAGAAATCTCTTCCCACATTTCCTTCAATTCCGTTTTCTCGGATTTAGTGATGTAAGATGTGACATACCGAGCAACAGCAATAGAATTGTCAGCCACATACTGTATATCCATGTTAGCATTCCACATGGATAAAATGACTGGGTTGTAGTCATTTATATATTTTGACTCTTCTTTTCTTCTTAGGTTGTAGGTATTCTTAGGCGATTTTCTTGTAATAGTATGTCGCACAGCTGACATAAAACTGTTTACTCTTCCCTTTGAAAGAACAGGTTGTGGAAATCCAAATCGACATTTTGTGTAAAATTTATCTTTACTCTTGTACTTTCGTCGACAGTATTTTCCACACCGATGACTTTGGAAACGTAAAACTTTCTCTTTTAAGTTTTTCTCTTCTGTGCTTTTAGGTATAGCACATGTTGCATATCCTTCAATGAAAGATAAAACTGCTTCATCAGCATCTGTTCCAAATTTTGGGGCATCCTTGATCCACAACAGCATATGAATATGAGGAGCACCTCTTGCTTGGTACTCTTTTCTCCAAAAGAAATCCACAACTTCTCCAAGAGGTGGATTTTTTTTATTGCAGATGAAGGACATCATAGCCTCAAATCTATGATTAAAATATCTGCAAACATTAACCGGATCCAATGAGCACGATTCTCCTGCAGTCTTGTATGGTATGTTTTTAATGTTTGAATTTGCCTCTCGAAGAAAATCTAGAAGATCATCCCAAGCGTACTCAGCACAGCTTAGGGTAAGGAACCATGTAGGAGTTCCTAAATTCCGTAACATACACTTCAATTCTCCATGGCGTCGGTACCAATATTCATTAGTCCCACGCTGACAAGCCATCAAATTGATCAATTGAGATTCCAAATGATCATCTCGCTGTTGCACTTTGTTGATAAAGTCCTTTGCTGACACATTATGTAGATGTACTCCAGTTTTCAAAATGTGATTTACTGCATAAGATAGTTCAGACAAGTCACTTTCCAATAAAAGATGGAACAAATAAGGAATACTTTGATGAAATCTGGGATCTTCTGCATATAATCTTGTAGTACGATACTCCGAAGCAGGAATCTGTACTGGACGTTCATCATATCGTCCACCTTCTCCTGTAGGAAACAGTTGGGGAAAACAACGAGCTTCCAAGCTCTCCTCCCATACACTCACAGGAGTTCCTTTTGCTTTCTTCATCTGAAACAGATCAATAGCGTTTCCCATAACTTCTTTAGAATGAAGAGGATGTATGCTGAAATGTTCATAAATTTCTTCTTCTTTTGACTTATCCACTTTTTCAATTTGCCCAGTTGGTATTCCTATGTCTTCTAGTAAAACTTCTTCATCTTTCATCCATATAAATTGCTTCATACCATTTATTATTTTTTTTCAAATACAAATTTGCTCTTTGTACTTTTCGTACATCCACCAGCTCCTGCCAAATTTTCTTATTCTTTGTAGGTACACCATTAACCAGAATAACTAATGGTTCAGTTTCCAAAGTATCTGCATCAATTATTTCCATATTTTTTTTCAAATCCAATGGCAAATAGACAGCTCTTCCTTTTAAACCTCTTTGTAAATCCGAAGGAGGTAATTTACCTGTTTTTGGCTCCATACGCACTATGGTCTGAAACGGATGGACACATTGAATGAGTATAGACTCATACGTATTTAAATCAGAAAGTTCTGGAGGAATATCAACCAATTCTAATTTATTATGTACAGCTCTTGCTGGCATTCTATTTTCTTCTAACTTGTTATAACAGTATTTACAAATACGCTGATCTTCACCCAATTCAAAACAATTTTCCAGAAATATATATGTTGCAAAATCTTTCCACTTATAATTATCTTCATTTTCACTTTTTTTATACAGATCAACATTCCTTGTTTGAATTTTATAATGGTTTCTCCGGCAACAAATACAAGTAATATTTGGTCTTTCATTAGAGATGATAGTAAATTTTGTCATTTCATCTTCAAAATTTGTACTAACAGTAAGTTCTACATTCTCTTCCACATTTTCATCAATAACTGTGTCATTTTCTGCACTTTCTTGTTCTGGACCAAAGTAACAAAACTGAATCTCATCAGTAACCTTCACTACATCTGATACAGATCCACGGAACGGAGCATTATTCAACTCATTTAACTTTAGTGCTGGACTTTTAGCAAAATACAATGTTCTCACAAACTTTCTCATTTCAGTATGATGTACTGCCAGCATCCTAAAATGGTGAAAAACACTTTGACACACTTTCCTAGATAGACAAGCCAGGGAATGTCCTTGCAAACCAGTATTCTCTCTCACTCTGCATGGATCTAGTCTTTGAAGCACCTTAATCTTCTGTTTAACACTCTTTTTACTATATTCTCTTAGAAAGTCACGTAATTTATCAATAGATTCCTGACGCACAGTACAAATACTACTACAATTCCAAGTGTACACTGGGGCTTTAGGACGTCTCACCATAACCTCATCAGCCATCACTTCTTCCTCATTTCTTGGAACCATTTTCTCCTTTTCCATTACACAACCATCTTTAACTTCATATGCTCTACCATTGGTGTCAACTGCATGCAACAAACTATTACTATGAAGATAACTCTCTTCATTAAAAAATGGTTCAGTACTTGAACTATGCTTCCATTCTCCTAAGAACACTTTACAAAAGTTATTTTTTTTCACTTCTCTTTTCCTTTTGCTTTGTGACTTCATTGCATTGACTAATTTATCTAATCTACGCATCCTGTTCAAAATTAAAATTAATAGTTTTTTTTTTATTTCTAAAGCCTTCGTAACAATACTTTCAATAAATTTCTTTTTCTTATAAAATTTGGTTTTCTTCTTATATTTTTTCACATCCTTTAGCAAATTTAACATCACTCTTCTCTGAAACATTTTTCGACAAATGTTTTTAAAATCTATTTTTCGTGTTAAGTCACTCTTTCTTACTTCTGAGTCTACATTAGCATTTTGTTTTTGCTGTCGACTCTGTTGTTGTTTTGTACTTGAAACACTGTTTGAATTTATCTTTCGATCATTTTTTTCTTAAGACATTTTTTAAAAATTCTTTAGTCTGCTTACCAGAAGACTTTTTCTGTTTTCCAACACATGCTTCTCCTCCTATTTTTTTTTTACCAGTTGTCTTCAAATATAGTTGTTGTTGCTTTTCTTTTCTCTTTCTTGACTTTCTAGGCATCTTTAAATGTTTTCACTGTTGCTCAGCAATACCTGCAAGAAACTAAAAAAAAATACCTTTATGTAATTTTAATTCATTACAATTTTTTTTTGAGCTTTTCAAATCCTATCACATGAGCTGCCCCTTTCCTACAAGTCCAAGTCTTACAAAACAAGAGAAACATGAATTAAATCTCTGACAACAATTCCTGTGTGCACACAGACTAATGGTGTGATTCTAGGCAGAAAACGATATTTGATTGGCAATTTCAAAGCACATTTACTACTGTGGAGGAGCGAGTGATAATTACTGTGACAGCCTGACACATTTTTCTTATATTTTAGAGAAGCAGAAAAGAGCACATGTCCTTACAGCTACTTGAGACCATGACCATATGTTACAGGGTGAGTGATTAGACTAGAGCAAAGGAAATGAGCCTTGGTGACGTTGAATGTGTTTGCGTTACACACTGCTATCTGAAACACCACACAGAGCTGAGTAGTATGCACAGGAGTGTGGGAGAAGCTGCTGCGTGTGTGCAAAAAGTGTGTTTCTGGAGACTGTGTATTGTCAGTTGCAAGAGAGATCTGCATGGAAACTTGCACAACTACATGAAGAGTGCAGACATGTGTATAAGAGTAGATGTGTGGTAAGGGTTAATTGGACTTTTGAACATGTAGGAACAACCTCAGCCATTGCAAGATTTGATGGAAAATCTACCTTGTTGATTTGAAATGTGTTAGCATTTGCCTCTCATTTTTGAGATAGTGATTTCTGCTGAGTGCTAACCAACACATTTGAAGAAAACAAGCTGGCCCTTTCCTGAAAGTGCAAGTTTTACAGAACAACAGCAACACAAATTAAATCTCTGACAACAATTCCTGTGTGCACACAGACTCATGGTGTGATTCTAGGCAGAAAGCGATATTTCCTTTAGCAATTTGAAAGCACATTTAGTACTGTGGAGGAGCAAGTGATAATTACTGTGACAGCCTGACACATTTTTCTTATATTTTAGACAAGCAGAAAAGAGCACATGTCCTAACAGCTCCTTGAGACCATGACCATGTGTTACAGGGTGAGTGATTAGACTACAGCAAAGGAAATGAGCCTTGGTGACGTTGAATGTGTTTGCGTTACACACTGCTATCTGAAACACAACACAGAGCTGAGTGTTATGGATGGGAGTGTAGGAGAAGCTGCTGCATGTGTGCAAAGAGTGTGTTTCTGGAGACTGTGTATTGTCAGTTGCAAGAGAGATCTGCATGGAGACTTTTACAACTGCATGAAGACTGCAGATATATGTGTAAGAGTACATGTTTGGTAAGGGTTAATTGGAGTTTTGTACATGTAGGAACTACCGCACCCATTACAAGATTGGAAGGAAAATCTACCCTGTTGATTTCAAATGTGTTAGCATTTGCCTCTCATTTGTGAGATCATGATTTCTGCTGAGTGCTAGCCATCACACTTTAAGAAAACAAGCTGCCCTTTTCCTGCGAGTGCAAGTTTTACAGAACAACAGCAACACAAATTAAATCTCTGACAACAATTCCTGTGTGCACACTGTCTCATGGTGTGATTCTAGGCACAAAACAGTATTCCTGGGTGATACCAGTACACCTTAACTTATGTTGAAGACATAGTCCATAATATCTAACATGTTCAAGGCACTTAAATTGCCTCTCATTTTTGAGATAGTGATTTCTGCTGAGTGCTAACCAACACAGTTGAAGCAAAGAAACTGGCCCGTTCTTAAAAGTGCAAGTTTTACAGAACAACAGCAACACAAATTAAATCTCTGACAACAATTCCTGTGTGCACACAGACTCATGGTGTGATTCTAAGCACAAAGCGATATTTTCTTTGGCAATTTGAAAGTACATTTAGTACTGTGGTGGAGCAAGTGATAATTACTGTGACAGCCTGACACATTTTTCTTATATTTTAGACAAGCAGAAAAGAGCACATGTCCTAAAAGCTCCTTGAGATCATGACCATGTGTTACAAAAACCAAGCTGCCCCTTTCCTGCGAGTGCAAGGGTAATAGAGCAAGACCAACACGAATTAAATCTCTGATAACAATTCCTGTGTGCACACTGTCTCATGGTGTGATTCTACGCAGAAAACAGTATTCCTGGGTGATACCAGTACACCTTAACTTATAGTGAAGACATACTCCATAATATCTAACATGTTCAAGGCACTTAAATGTCTTCCTTAACATAAAATGTAAAACACAACTTTTAAAGTGGTTGGAAAATGTACCATGCTATTTTCAAATGTGTTTGCATTTGCCTCTCATTTTTGAGATAGTGATTTCTGCTGAGTGCTAACCAACACAGTTGAAGAAAATAAGCTGGCCCTTTCTTAAAAGTGCAAGTTTTACAAAACAACAGCAACACAAATTAAATCTCTGACAACAATTCCTGTGTGCACACAGACTCATGGTGTGATTCTAGGCAGAAAGCGATATTTTCTTTGGCAATTTGAAAGCACATTTAGTACTGTGGTGGAGCAAGTGATAATTACTGTCACAGCCTGACACATTTTTCTTATATTTTAGACAAGCAGAAAAGAGCACATGTCCTAACAGCTCCTTGAGACCATGACCATGTGTTACAAAAAACAAGCTGCCCCTTTCCTGCGAGTGCAAGGGTAATAGAGCAAGACCAACACAAATTAAATCTCTGATAACAATTCCTGTGTGCAGACAGACTCATGATGTGATTCTAGGCACGAAACAGTATTTCTCAGTGATACCAGTACACCTTAACTTACAGTGAAGACATACTCCATAATATCTTACAAGTTCAAGACAGTTAAATATCTCCTAAAACACAAAATGTAAAACACAACTTTAAAAGAAGAATGACAATTCTAATATTTATATCAAAAATCACCACATACATCCGCTCTCAAACTCATAACTCACCTTTAAAATTAGTTAATTGAGAAAGAAATGTGGCACTCAAACAGCAGATTATCAGAGCCAGAATCTCAGAGCTTTACACCTCTCTCCTCTCACCACAACCAGTAAATGGCAATGTTTCCCTCTCTTTTTTCACACATATACATGTTAATGTAAAATCACAGTCCTTCCCACATTTTTTCAAATGGAATCACACATTTCTATTGGTTGCAACTTTCAACCCCTTTCCAAATCATCCCTTCCCCCAACATGACTTCTGCCTGCTACCATAGCAATAGGTCATGGAACACTGGTGTGAGCAGAGAGGTCAGAAGTTCAGCACACAATGTTTCAAATCCAAAGAGCAAGAGTGCTTGACTTTTCAAACCTAACAGCAAATCCAAAGTAATGTTCAGTGGGAACACATTTTTCTGTACCAATCCAAAACATGCTTTTAAAAATGTAAACATACAGCCTAGTTTTAACTGTAAAATGGTTTGAATCAGCCAATGAGTTCTTTTTATTAAAAAAAAGTATGTTTTCCTCCATTTTTCAATTGTCTTTCTTTTCATATTGCCATTCTACTGAAAGACACCTCCTGAGTGCATTCTGTTCTCCTTGAAAGATGTTCACAGTGTGGATTGTAGGTCATAGCTATGTCTTCTGGAGTGAAAAATTTGCAGAAAAAAGAGGTATTGTGAAAGACCTTGCTTTGCCAAATGTAGACATTAAATGGATTGGTCAGAGAGGGTTAAAGTGGCACCAATTAATGCCTTTGGTGAAAACCTTTCTACATCTCCCACAGCCTAACCTTATTATTGTGCACTGTGGTGGAAATGGCCTAGGCACTTTAACTGGGGTAGGTCTGGAAATGCTTATTAAGGACTCCTTTGTGCAATTGATGTCACTTTTTCCACAAACTGCCTTTGTATATTCTAATATATGCCAAAGGCAAAAGTGGAACTGGTCCAACCAATTTTGTCCGCAGATTGACAAAGCAAGAAAGCACGTCAATAAGTCTGTTTCTGCTTTCCTCAGAGACTATGGTATGGGTTCTATATACCACAACAACTTGCGTTACAACATGCAAGACATTTATAGAGGAGACGGTGTACATTTCAATGATGAAGGCAACAGAGTCTTCCTCTTGAACTTTAGACTCTGCATCGGTACTCACTTGTAGGTACCGAAAAACACTCAATAAACACAAGGGTTCTTTTTAGAGCCACCTAATATCTAAACACTTAAACTTGATTTTTATTTCTATTTTTTTTAATGTTTTTTTTCGGGTGCGCGCAGAGTGCGCGCACCTCGCGATGTTTTTAAAAAAAATTAAAATCTTTTTTTTGGCCCTTCGTGGTTCTACTGTGACCCCCTGACAATGGCTAGGGGGTCAAGAACTCCCTACTCTGCCCCCTATTCACGTTCTCCACCTTTCCTTTTCAGTGCGACAGACAAAATGGCGGCCGACACTTCCTGATTTCGACCGATTCGAATGTTTACTGACATCTAACAACCAATCAGAATTACGCTCGCGCACGGCAGGGTGCGCGCACAGGGCTTGCACAGTGCACGCACGCTGCGAGCGTATAGATATTGATATGCTTTTAAATGCTATTTTCTCAGGAAATACTGAACAGATTTACACCAGACCTGTGAAAGGCACTTCCTTGACCTTATGGCTACCTCTCTGCCAAATTTAAAGTAATTCTGTTCAGCCGTTCGGGCTGTAGCTGCGACTAAAGGGCCTATGGAAAATTGCATGGGGAAAACGCGTTTTGTGACCCCCCCTTTTTCTCGCCCCCCGCTTGACAAATCACCCCGAGACTTTCAGGGTAGGAGCTGAGCGGAGCGCCCCATTAGTTTTGAAAATTTTGCGAGGATTCGTCAACCGGCGCCAAAGTTATTCAAAATAGAATTTTGAGATTTCCTATGGAAACACGGTCCTAACTATAACTATCTACTGGCAACCGCCAGTGGATAATATATATATATATATATATTTATTTATATATATATATATGAAGAATCCTCGCTTTTCTGTATCTCTTTTACGGAAAACGAAACGAGAGTGGACCCAAATGAGTGCTTAACTTGTTTTTTATTGCAAGTGGAAACACTCTGCCATGACGCGTTTTGGCAGCTCCTCTGCCTTGATCACATGACAGCGTTCACTCAGAGATTCACCATTTTTAAAGTGCTAGTGCAAGGTCACATGCTCCAATAGACATAGAAAAAAGAAAATATATATATATATATACATAATGCAAAGAAAAGGCCTGTACAATTAATGTATGGATAATTAGATATTGAATGGGTACAAAACCAAATCAATATTCGCTTTTCAAAGTATTTGGTTTGTAGTATAAAATCAATTGTCTGATTGAATATTTAAAACTATAAGCAAGAAAACCCCGTATCTGCCTACTGTGTATCAGTTGCTTAAATGCACATTACAATTCAATTGCTTATAGTCATGTAGCACCCCAACATACTAGTTTTACATAAAATTCGGCCAGGCTTGATCCTATCAACATAGCAGCATAAATGCAAGAGGGATCGTACATTAAACCAATGTCTGTTATATGGATTTTGATCCTGTGTGTAAAAAAAGTGAATCTTATAATATACCCAAAACGAACATAGATGGATTAGAGAACAGGTGCTAAAGATAAAGTGCATGTTCAAAAAGATATGAAAATTATTTGAAAAAAATATATATATATTTATAAATTATTTTAAACTGATTCTCTTGTCCCGGACCTAATTATCATAACTATGGGTCATATCAAATTGGTCTGCAAGGATAAGACAAAACAATGTTATCATCTGTGTAAACATCAAGACTTATAGAAAATATCTGAACATAGATTGATTAGTCTTGGGAAGGTTGAACTGTGTGAGGCAATTATTTCCCACTATTATATTGATAAAATGAATAGAATTGGTATATAAATATTAAATATATAAATATACATTATCGAAAATACAGTTTCATTCCTAAAATTCACCATAAAACAATCTTAATATAAAAATTTTCATTAAAATAAGTCCTATGCAAATTGATTAAGCATCTCAAATACATGAGGTTTTAAAACAATGTATCTTAAAGATGTATTGTCAATGAGGTAAAAATGGTGACAGAATTAGCAGCTAAGAAGGAATGAGGGAGTGCAAATATTACTGAGCTATGGGCGGTCTAATATCTACCTACTCAAGATAAGTGTGTAAATCTTCACTTGTATGAAGACCCCCTGGTTGTTTTGTGTCGAGCTCAAGAATATATTGTGTTTCAAGGCGCCTTAATTTTAATTTACGATCTCTGCCTCTTCTTTGCAGGGGTACTGCTTCAATGACATAATATTGTAAATGTTGCAAACTATTGTCATGATGTGTTATAAAGTGCCTTGCGACACGATAACTAGGATCATTGTTAGTGATAGCCCTAATATGCTGTAATATACGCTTGTGGACATGTAATTTAGTGCTTCCTATATATAACAGACTGCAAGTACATTGTAAAACATATACAGCATAATCTGTCCGACATGTCAGATGTTGTTTTATGTCACAAGTCCTATAGCTGAAAGTGGTCTGGTATGTGGTTCTGTTTGCCTTGCAATTAGAGCATTTAAAAAATCCCTTTCAGCTACTAGCCATCCTGTTTGCTCGTGTTCTTCAGGATTTTTCTTAACTAAAGCATAGGCCATGGAGGCTGCTCTTCTATAGGTAATAGCTGGTTGTTTAGGTAGGAGAGCGCCGATCACTGGATCATCATGTACTATTGGCCAATTTCTTCTTATAATGGCTCAGCTGTTGTTCCTGTCTAGAATAGGTGGGGATAAGTCTTGTAAGCTCTACAGCTCTATCCCCCTGACCACATCTGGCTTATGGGATTTTTTGTTATCCTGCATAATTTCTTGTCTCGATCGGCTTCTAGATTTGACTATTGCGGTTTCAATAGTGGTACTGGTATAACCCCTGTCCAAAAAACGCTGTTTGCACTCTCCCTGTTTCATATTGAAATCATATTCCTCACTGCATATTCTTCGAATACGAAGCATCTCCCAATAGGGGATACTTTGTATTAGATGCAGAGGATGTGCGCTTGACGCATGTAACAATGTGTTACCTGCCGTTTCCTTGCGATGTAAAGAAGTGGTCATTTTGTTATTGATTATATTGACCTGTACATCTAAAAAGGCTATACTTGTGTCGCTAATGTTAAAAGTGAAATGAAGGTTCACATCATTGTCATTCAACTGTACAACAAAATCATGGGCCTCATTTTGCGTTCCTTGCCATACAATTTACAAATCATCTATGTATCTTAGCCAACATACGACATTGTTCTTAAATGTCTGTTCAAATTTCCTTTTAAGGCCCAGCTCCTCCCACCAGCCCATGAATAGACAGGCATAGCTGGGGGAGAAGCTGGCCCCATAGCAACTCCTTGAATTTGCTGGAATATTTGGTTTTTGATCATAAACATATTATTCTCCAAACAAAATATTAGCATATCCATCAACATCTTGTTATGTTGTGCGTATTTAAATGTCCGAATTGCTAAAAAGAACTCAACAGCTTTCAATCCATCCTGATTTTTGATGCACGTATAAAGGGCGGACACATCTAGGGCCAATAAGTGACACCCTTCCTGCCACTGTATGTTAGCAATTTTCCAAATAAAATCCCCGGTGTCCTGTACAAATGAATTGAGTTTTTAAACGTGTTCTTGAAGGAAAAAATCAATGTAGCGTGACATGTTCTCTAGTAACCCATTGTTAGCCGCTATTATCGGTCTCCCGGGAGGTTTTTCAATGTTTTTATGGACCTTAGGAATAAAGTACATAGATGGTGTTATCAGATGTTCCGTCTTTAAGTATTTGTATTCCTCCATATTAAGAAGGCCCATACTCTTCCATGCCAATAACTTTGAAAAAAATTGATTCTGCACGGTTTTATATTTCAAAAGGGAACTTCTACGATAGCATTGGGCATTGTTTAATTGAGAGTAAGCTTCCTCTAAGTATTCTTTTATCGGCCACAACACAATGTTTCCCCCTTTATCGGAGTTTCTGATCACCACATTGTTCTCCTTTTTCAATTTCGTTATCAGCTGATTGTACTTCCTTTCATGATTTGTCATTTTCCTTTTTTCTTTGTTAATGGTTAAGTTCAATTTCTTTATTTGTGCCACAACCTGTTCGTTAAAAACATCAATGGAATCTCGAGGCATAATGGGAGTAAATTTAGATTTTATCTTGAATGGAGTAGTCGGTTTAGCGCTAGTATCAAATTCTATTGGCTGTTCACTGATAGCAAAACTTGAAACAGGGCTGAGGCCGGGCTCTCTTGTGGATGTGTCTGACTCCTTTGCCAATTCTTGCAAACTTTGGAAGGCCTCAAGATCAGCCACCAAAAGTTCACGAGCTTCCCCTGTACTCATGATCGTCCCACCCCTTTCTTCCTTGGATGATCGAAACTTTAACTCGTGAAACTTTTTCAATTTTAGTTTGCGGATAAATTTGTAAATATCTGCCTGAGTCGTAGGATAAACAAAGTTCGACTCGGGACAATACGACAATCCTAAAGATAATAATTGCTCCTCGGCCTGTGTCAAATGTGTCTGCAAGATTAATTATAGTTTTAGCCTTTGGTGTTGTGGATGAATTTTGTATATTACTTTCTATCTGCTCTTCCATACCCCCATCGGCCTCTTCCCTTGTTTGGACGTTTGTTGTTGCCAGCGGACCCTTGCTGCTTTTCTCCTTTGTCTTTGGGACGCTGTTCGTCGTTTTTTGCCGGTTGATTTCGTGGACGCAATGTCTCCCTTCTGCTCCTTCTCATATAATCTAACTCCTCACCTAGAGTAGGTTTAATGGCATTGTATTGCACACGCTCCGCTCTCCCTTCTGCATCCGACTCGCTCTCCACTGCAGAGCTCAAATCAGACGCTGTGGGTGTCTCGTCACGAATATATGATCCGGACGCGGATTTATGTGCTTGCCCATGTTGACTTGCTGCTGCTGATCTATATGCATCTGGGCTAGTTGCACCCGAGGGACCCTCAGTATTGAAAGATAATTAATTCCCCAACGTACAACTCACCACGGGGCGCGTTTGCACAATGGTGAAGGAAGGGGGCGTGGCCTGAGGTGACATGTCTGCAAACACGCCCTGTGGCGCGTTTTAAGTTGGAGAATTAATTCCTCCTCAATCCTGAGTGTCCCTGGGGTCCAACTAGCCCACCAGGTACCTCCAGTATGCGCCAGAGATCTGCGTTGCAGAGAGGTGTTCAAGGGCCACGCCCCATTTTACAACACTCCGCAACGCAGCTCCGTGGCACCTACTGGAGGTACCTGATGTCACCTCAGGCCCTGCCCTCTCCCTTCACAACTGCGCAAACGCGCCCGTGGCGTGTTTTAAGTTGGGGGATTAACTCCCCTTGAATCTTGAGGGTCCCTGGGGTGCAACTAGCCCACCAGCCCACCGTTGCAGAGAGGTGTAAAAAGGGGCGTGGCCTCTGAACACCCCTCTGCAACGCAGCCCCCTGGCGCATACTGGAGGTTTCTGGTGGGCTACTTGGCCCCCAGGGACCCCCAGTATTCAAGGGGAATTCGTTCCCCATCTGCAAAGGTGCCAGGGAGCGTGTTTGCAGAGTGCTGCAAGGAGGGGGCGTGGCCTCCAGCGCGATGCCGGTCTTTTTTTTTTAAGAAGAGGGGCTGTGTGGCCCCCCTTCTTTTTCTAATTTATTGGACCCCAACCCCGGGGCATGGCCTTTTTTAAAAATTTGAATTCTTTAGGAGGGGGGCTGCGTTTCCCCCCTCCTCAGGCCACTTATGGCCCCGGGGACCCCATCCCCCGGGGCCAGCATTTGTTTTTTAATTTTTAGAGGGGCCGCTTGGCCACTTGTAGCCCGGGAGTCCCTCTCCATTGGGGACCGTGGGGGGGGTCCCCAATTCCCCCACGGTCCTGCCGGCTCCCCGCGTCCCTTGGGAGCCGGCATTGTTTTTCCACATGGGGATGCATCTCCCCTTGTGGAAAAGCAATTTGGTTTGCATTTTGAAATAGAGAGCAGGGTTCCCTGCTCTCTCTTTCAAAATCCAAACCAAGTGTGCTATGGCAGGGCGGGAGCCGCAAGGCTCCCGCCCTGCCATAGCAAACTACAGTGTCCCGGGTGTGGGCAACCCGGGACACTGCAGGAGCTGGCCCTGGAGGGTGGCGGTCCCCAGGGCCATCAAGGGCTCCACGCGGCCCCCCTCCCAACATTTCAAAAGCCCTGGGGAGGTGGTGGTTGCCGGGGCTGGGGGGTCCATCACGGACCCCCCAATTATAATATTTAGAGCCCCGGGGAGGTGGCGGTCCCCGGAGTGTGTGGGGGGCTCGAGCCCCCCCACACAGGCTATTTTTTAAATAATTTAAAAAAAAACACAAGCCCCGGGGGTGGCGGTCCCCGGGGCTGCGGGGGGGCCATGAGCCCCCCGCATATATTGTCTTAAAGCCCTGGGGTGGCGGTCCCCGGGGCTTGGGGGGGCCTTTGAGCTCCCCCACCCTTTTATTTACTTAGCCCCGGGAGGTAGCGGTCCCCGGGGCTGGGGGGGGCTCTAAGCCCCCCACATATTTTCATAAAGCCCCGGGGTGGCGGTCCCCGCATTACAATTAAAATATTGTCCCCCAGGACTTGGCCCACACAGGGGGCTAAATAGTAACGAAGCACGGGAGCCCGCGCTTCATTTTTATTTTTTAATTTCGGCCGAAATTCTCGCTGGGTGCGTGAATCTCGCCGATTTATGTTTTTTACAAAAATACTTTTTTGGGCCCTGGGGGTCCTTGTGGGACCCCCTGAGCAGACCTAGTGGGTCAGGGTGTTTCTACCCTGCCCCGTTTTTGCATTTTGCGTGTTTTTCTCTCTGCTTTCTTGTGCCTCGGTTCTATTGAGGCACAAGATGGCTGCCAACACTTCCTGATTTGGAGTGTTGACAGCCAATTAGCATACAGCTTGTGATCGGGAGGGTGCGCGGATCTTGTGCGGCCATAGATATATATATGATTTTACTTTTGATTTTCTCAACAACTACTGAACGGATTTACACCATTTAACAAAAAGGCACCTTTCCGAACCAAGGGCTACCTCTTTGCCAAATTTGGTGTTATTCCGTTCAGCAGTTCAGGCTGTAGCCGCGGCTAAAGTTTCCTATGGAAAATTGCATGGGGAAAACACGTTTTGGGACCCTCTTTTTACCCGGCCCCCGCTTGACGAATCACCCCAAAACTTTCAAGATAGGAGCGTACCGGATCGCCCCACGAGTTTTGAAAATTTCGCGAAGATTCGTCAACCGGCGCCAAAGTTATTGGGAATGGAATGTTGCGAATTTCCTATGGAAAATAGGTCCTAACTATAACTATCTACTGGCGACTGCCAGTAGATAATATATATATGTATATATATATATATATATATATATATATATATATATATATATATATATATATATATATATATATCTACTGGCGGTCGCCAGTAGGTAGATATAGTTAGGACCTATTTTCCATAGGAAATCCGCAACATTCTATTTGGAATAACGTTAGCACCGATTGACGAATTTTCGCGAAATTTTCCAAACTTTTGGCCAGCTCCGCTCCGCTCCTATCCTAAAAATTTCACAGTGATTCGTCAAGCGGGGGCCAAGAAAAAAGGGGGGTCCCAAAATTCGTTTTCCCCATGCATTTTCCCATAGGACCTTTTGACGCAGCTACAGCCGAATTGCTGAATGGAATTACACCAAATTTGGCAAAGAGGTAGTCCTCAGTTCAGACTCGTGCCTTTTGCTTAAATGGTGTAAATCTGTTCAGTAGTTCCTGAGAAAATTAGAGGAAAAAGTACATATATATCTATGGTCTCGGAGGATCCGCGCACCCTCCCCGCACCCTCCCGAGCACGAGCTGTATTCTAATTGGCTGTCAACACTCCAAATCAGGAAGTGTTGGCAGCCATCTTGTGCCTCGGTAGAACCGAGGCACAAGAAACCTAAAAAACAAACGTGAAAAACGCGAAAAGGGGGCAGGGTAGAAACACCCTGACCCCCTAGGCCTGATCAGGGGGTCCCACAAGGACCCCCGGGGCCAAAAAAAGCATTTTTTTAAAATAAAAATCGGCGAGATTCGCGCACCCAGCACGGATTTCGGCTGAAAAAAGAAAAAAAAAAAGAAGCGCGGGGCTCCTGCGCTTCTTTGGCAATTGGCCCTGGGGGGGGGCCAAATCCCGGGGGCAAAATTTAAAAAAAGTCTGGGGGGTCCCAATCCCCCCCACACTGCCCCGGGGACCGCCACCCCCGGGGCTTGAAATAGTTTGGGATGGGGGGGCTCTCAGGCCCCCCCAGCCCCAGTGACCCGCCACCCCCGGGGCAACTTTTCAATGTGGGAGGGGGGCCACGCGGCCCCCCTCCTGGAGCCTTGAAAAGGCCCTGGGGACCGCCACCCCCCAGGACCGGCTCCTACAGTGTCCCGGGGTGCCCACCCCCGATACACTGCTGTTTGCAATGACAGGGCAGGAGCTGATTGCTTTTCCACATGGGGAGCAGCATGTTAGCTGCTCTCCATGTGGAAAAGCAATGCGGGCTGCAGGGCGCGGGGAGCCGGCTGGGACCGTGGGGGGATTCGGGCCCCCCCTCATGGTCCCCAACGGAGGCCAGGCCCCGGGGGATGGGTCCCTGGGGCCATAAGTGGCCTGGGAGGGGGGCCACGTGGCCACCCTCCCCAATTAAAAAATAAAAAAAACTATGGCCGGCCCCGTGGAATGGGGTCCCCGGGGCCTTAAAGTGGGGTCACGCGGCCCGCTTCCCGATTTAAAAAAAAAAAAAATTTGAAATAAAAATTGGGGGCAGGCCCTGGGGGATGGGGTCCACAGGGTCAAAAAAATGGACAAAGAAGGGGGGCTACACAGCCCCCCTTCTAAAAAAATGAAGAAGAAAAAAAGACCGGGTTCGGGCCGGAGGGCACGCCCCCTCCTTACAACACTCTGCAAATGCGCCACCTGGCGCGTTTGCAGAGGGGGAAATAATTCCCCTTGAATACTGGGGGTCCCTGGGGGCCAACTAGCCCACCAGGAGCCTCCATTTAAGACCAGGGGGCTGCGTTGCAGAGAGGTCTAATGAGGCCACGCCCCTTTTTACACCTCTCTGCAACGTAGCTCCGTGGCGCTTACTGGAGGTACCTGGTGGCCTAGTTGGCCGCCAGGAGACCTCAGGATTCAAGGGGACTTAATCCCCCAACTTAAAACGCGCCTCGGGCGGTAGGGGGCGGGGCCTGAGGTGATACTGTGCAAACACGCCCTGTGGCGCGTTTTAAGTTGGGGAATTCATCCCTCTTCAATCCAGAGGTCCCCTAGGGGCCAACTAGCCCACCAGGTACCTCCAGTAAGCACCACGGAGCTGCTTTGCAGAGTGTTGTAAAAAGGGGTTTGGCCTCTGAACACCTCTCTGCAATGCAGCTCCCTGGCGCATACTGGAGGTACCTGATGGGCTAGTTCGCCGCCAGGGGACCTCAGGATTCAAGGGGACTTAATCCCCCAACTTAAGACACGCCACGGGGCGCGTTTACACAGTGATGAAGGTAGGGGGCGGGGCCTGAGATGATATGTGTGCAAACACGCCCTGTGGCGCGTTTTAAGTTGGGGAATTAATTCCTCTTCAATCCAGAGGTCCCCTAGGGGCCAACTATCCCACCAGGTACTTCCAGTAAGCGCCACGGAGCTGCATTGCAGAGTGTTGTAAAAACGGGCGTGGCCTCTGAACACCTCTCTGCAACGCAGCTCCCTAGCGCATACCTGGTGGGCTAGTTGGCCCCAGGGGACCTCTGGTTTGAAGAGGAATTAATTCCCCAACTTAAAATACGCCACAGGGCATGTTTGCACACGTCACCTCAGGCCCCGCCCCCTTTCTTCACCATTGTACAAATATTCCTCTAAAATCAGCCGAACTACGAATTCTGATTTACTCACCTGTTATCAGGAGAGAACCCAGGGCTGAATCTTTTAGTCCAGCACTGACCCTGAAAAGTCATTCTAAGCGTACTTACCAGTAACTTGTATTTCCTTCCATAGGAATCCATAGTGTGGTTTTCACCAGAAAAGTTTCTAAGTGTCCAATTTTGAAACGTACAAATATTCCTCTAAAATCAGCCGAACTATGAATTCCGATTTACTCACCTGTTATCAGGAGAGAACCCAGGGCTGCATCTTTTAGCCCAGCACTGACCCTGAAAAGTAATTCTAAGCGTACTTACCAGTAACTTGTATTTCCTACCATAGAAATCCATTGTGAGGTTTTCACCAGAAAAGTTTCTAAGTGTCTATTTTCACAAACTAAAAATATTCCTAAAAAATCGTCTCTATGACTTAAACATATTCTTTTACCTGTTTACAGGAGATTGGCCAGTGCTGGATCCAGGATCCACCACTGAGTAAGAAAAAGTAACGATAACACTACTTACCTGCTAAGTGAATTTTCTGCCATAGGCTAACATTGGTGATTCTATGTTAAAAACTTTCTGTGTCAACTTTTAAAATACAATAATATTCCTTAAAAATCAATACTGTAACCAAAAGGCTTTTACTCAACTGTTTACAGGAGATGTCCAAGGACTGAATCTAGGATCCAGTCCTGTGGTTAGAAAAGTAATCCATAAAGTAACTAATTGCATTTGACTAGAAATTCACATTGAGCTGAGTTTGAAAGTGTGTTGCTCATTGCAACAACTGCAACTACTGTACTTAAAAGTCTATTGCCTATTTGCAAAGTATTTAAACTAAAGTAATTCATTCTGAGAAAGAATATTTTGTGTTGTAATGTATAATGTAATTAAAAAAATAAAATATCTCAAAATAAACAGTTTACAAAATGTAGTTAATCAGTATCAAAATAATCAGTATAACAATTAATACATTAAAATTGTCATTTACAAAACCTTTGAAATTCACTGAAAAAACCATAGGTTTCAGGCCTGATATAGTTAGGAATTAGCATTTTAAAAACCTTTGAAATTCACTGAAAAAAACATAGGTTTTAGGGGTGTTATAGATAGCTGGACATTTCACTCGAACAAAACCATTGAAATTCCTCTGATATAGTTAGTTGTACTAACTACATCTCGCGCGCCCGCAATCCACTGCTGATGATGTCACATATTACATCATTCATGACATGGTCAGTGACATCACTGATGACATCTCAAATGACATCACTGATGACATCATCCACGTGACAATCAGATACACCTCATCATACACTAGTATAACCTTTCATCACTCACTGTAAAATACAGAGTGCCAGATTTAAAACCATTGACACACCAATACAAGTTTCTAAACACCCACTCAGTGATTCTTAGATCTATACACACATGTAATCACTTATCTATAGATTCACTCAAACATGCTGTCAATGATCAATAGAACACTATCAAATATACTTATACACCTATATCGACATTACACACCAGCACACATCCTAATCACTTATGAAGTCATCCTACTCACTTATGCAAACAATGGATCATACTTACTTTTACCTAGCTATACACTTATAAAAACACCACTTCATCTATTCATATCGATAATAACTCATACTTGGTGTGTTATAAAAACACTTTTACAAGTATACAGTTATCCATACAGTCACTCATTCAATCACTGAGTCTTATGCATACTTATTTATATACAACAACTGACACATAAATTTACGTATCTTGTTCCTAAAACCTTCAATGTTATTAAGTTACATTAAAAAACCAGCTAAAATCTCTACACATAAAACTCCCCTATAAAATCATAAAGATCATTAAGATAAATAGTTAACACCTCAGATATTCAAGTATTCGACTGTCCTCATTCATTTTACATTCATATTTTTATATATATAGCTATATATCTATATCTATATATATATAATATAGATAGATAGATAGATAGATAGATAGATAGATAGATAGATAGATAGATAGATAGATAGATAGATAGATAGATAGATAGATAGATAGATAGATAGATAGATAGATAGATAGATAGATAGATAGATAGATAGATAGATAGATAGATAGATAGATAGATAGATAGATAGATAGATAGATAGATAGATAGATAGATAGATAGATATGTATATATGTATCTGTCTATAATTAAAGAACTTTGTCACTGGGTATAATGCACTCACATTAAGTTCAAATTTATTCAGGCAGAAAAACAACTCAGGTGAAATAGCAGATACAGCAGTGTCATGCCTGACGTGTTTCAGACTTTGCGTCCTTCATCAAAGGCAGTCTGTTTAGCCAAGCATCAGTCCTTCCGAAACTCCCAATTTAACACATATTAGATCTACGTGAGCCTCGCAGTGAGTTACCCCGCAGTGAGTTGTATCCTGGGAATGGAAGTCCCAATATTACCCTTGTGGGTTGCCAAAGCTACTCATGCACAGTTTTTAATCTACCAGTGTTAAAAGCCCAGGAGTCATTTTTCAAATATCAAGCCACACTTATTGTTCCATACAGGGTTGCTCACCTTCCAAACGCCATGGACTCGGACCTCTCCAATGGTGCACTTCTAGACCTGACGGGGCTGTACTACTTAGTTAAATAACTTTGTAACCGGGTAAAGTGCACTCACAATAAGTTCAAATTTATTCAGGCAGCAAAACAACTCTGGTGAAATTACAGATACAGCAGTGTCATGCCTGACGTGTTTCAGACTTTGCGTCCTTCATCAAAGGCAGTCTGCGTAGCCAAGCAGCAGTTCTTCCGAAACTCACAATTTAACACATATTAGCCCCACGTGGGACTCGCAGTGAGTTACCTCGCAGTGAGTTGTATTCTGGGAATGGATACAACTCAGGCACGGAAACACAAAATTGCTCTTCCAAAAAAACAACTGCTCCCTCAGGGTGGGTTCAATGCTGGCTCCCAATGCACTCTTACCCCACATTGTGGGACATGTTGTGGGGTGCCCTAGGTGGGTACCGGGGCATCCGACTTAAAAATAACAAGATGTCGGCTCCTGCAGTAGCAGGGAGCTAGCGGTTCGTGATGGCCCTGGTGCTCCTCTCCTACATAAATAATGATGTAGGGTGCTATGGGTGGGTACCAAGGCACCCCAGATTGTTAAAAAAGTATTTTATAAAAATGTGTTTTGCTAGCTTCTGCACTCTCCATGGAGCTGCTTGCAGGCAGCTGGCAGAGCCGTGGGGGCCTGTGGCTCCCCTGGCAACCCACAGCAAAAATATAAATATCTGGGTTTCTTGGGTAGGCACCGAGACACCCGCAATAGAATTTCTTTTCAACTAATAATAAATGAGTGACTCTTTAATTATTCACTGTTCTTTGCAAGGAGCTCCCCATAATACATTGAGAGGGCTTTTTTAAACATTTTGTTTCTAGCCTAGTGGTGTACTGGGGATAGAGAACCAGAAAGTAATATTTTTGTATGGTTTAGGGGCTGCAGAGAGTGCAGCAGCCCCGCAACAACAGTAAAAACATCAGTAAGTTCCTGGTTTATTGAATCCATTACCCCAGGAGAGCTTACCATAAATATTCGTAGTATTCCTAGCTTGAAATCTATGTTCTTCAGCTGGAGGTCAGAGCTCTTTTGTGATCGGTTCTATGGCTACGCTGTGTAGCTTAAAAATCTTGAAAAAATACTCAAAGACTTGTTGATGCTTTTTTTTTTTTAAAACCTTTATTTAATTTTTTAATGGCAATCACTTTTAATATTTCAACAAAGGGTATGCAGTTCCTTATGGTGAAGAGAGAGAGAGAATATACGGTCGGTTGTAAACTGTGGAGTCAAACTGGGGGTCTGACTCCCCAGTTTAAGACCGACTTCGTATTGTGTCCCTCTCTTTACCATAAGGAACTGTATACCCTTTGTTGAAATACTTGAACACCATAGGAGCATGTATGCTGGACCAATAAGCACTCCTGGTTCCTCTTCTTGGTTAAAATCACTTTTATTAAACATTGAACTTGTGAATTATTGAAATAGCTGCTTCATTATAATTAGAGTTCATTTTTCGACAAGGACAATACATGTGCTTTATATATGTTGATATGTGTTGGACTTGGCATTTTTTTGCAGGGTCATCCCAGAACTTTTTACCTTCCTCCTGTATTTTATTCTGACCTGTTGTTTGTGGTTTTATTTCTTTGGACACTTTACCCTGCTGATTAGTGTTAAAGATAATACAAACGGTTCTGACGGGTAAAGAATATTTCTTCTAGCAAAAAACCGTCATTGGTTTGTTTATACGAAGATTAATCAAAACTGACACACATAGAGACCATCAACAGTATTCAAAACAGCTTTATAAATTGCATCATTCATGAATACCTACTTTCAATGGCTGTCAAGGACTAAACGTGAATTATACTTGTGACAAAGTGACATATAGTGCTCAGTGCTGTGGTGAAAAGTGCGTAATATATACAGTGTGACTTATGGAAGTATTGATAATTTACAAAAGGCCAGAAAAGCAAATATTTGAAACAGTCTGCAGACGGATTGAATAAGTCTTTATGCAGAGTCTTTTCAACTGATCCATGAAAAAATGGCGACATTCAACCCAGGGTAGCTTTACTAGCTAGTCAATACGGGTCTTCATCAGGACAGGGAGTGACAGCCTATGGAATAGTAAGGAATATGGTCAGGTGTGTTCGGGAAAATGGATGCTGTGATCGTTCAAAGCATGCACGGTGAAAACTCACCGATGGGAGCCCGATGTGGCTCCTGGGGCAGGGTAGGGAGATGAACACGCAGGAGCAACAGTCTCCTGTGCGGCGTGGCTGTGATTCTAATCGAGAGAATGAAACTATGTAAGACATAGCCCTTAAGTGGCTGTAAAATTGAAAGACAATACTGGGAATGCGCTAGTAGACTCACCCGGTAATGGGATATAATCTCTCTCCAGATATGCTCAAAAAGACTCCAAGCGCAATTAATGAAAATTGGAAGGGGTAGCGTCTGTGTCGTCTGATCAAAGTGATCCCCCTGAGGTTCTGTATGGACAAGTGGAAAATCAGTCACAACCTTGCCAAACGTTGTAATCAGATTGGCGGGCAAAGGTAATATTCATATAGGACTCACCCACACAAGGGGATGAATCTCTTCCAAGGCGGCAAGGGGGTTGAGTGGGGCATAGGCAAACGTCCTGTGTCCTCAGATCGATTAAATCACACTGAGGTCCTGTGAATTTAAGGGTAAAGGGAAATTAATCTCTTACAAATCAATCGAGTAGGGCAAGGTGGCTGGACCGTAATATTATCCGCTCACCTTCGAAATGGGCCCGGAAAGGAAATTACTTCATGTCTGGACGAGCGCAGGCAAGCGTCCTGTCTCCTGAAAAATCTGTCCGCGAGTGTTTGACAACCGCTGTCAGTTAATAGACAGATTGAGGCACGTGTACGTGGCATGAGCAACCGCGTCATGCGTTCGTTGCTAGGAGACGCTCTCCGTACGGGAAACTACTCAGGAGTAAGTGATTAGTAAAATAACACTAAATTCTGGTTAGGTTAGTGTTGAGGACGGTCTCGTCATGGAGCGTGGAGTCTAAAAACCTATTCAGGGACTATTACGACTGGTGTGGATGAGTCGCGGTATGTGAAAGTGAAACAACGCTTGTTACCAAGTAACGCAATACGAGGCTCGCTCATTGATAATTGCGCATTGTGTTAAACAGCGATATCCTCTATCCTTCTGAAAGTGTAAAGTCAACATACACATTTGGATTGAAAGGGATACACATACAAAGGATAACTCGTCCCAAGTTCATAAATTAAACATTGCCCAATAATAAAACATTAAGCTCTATTTCATGTATTTTCAATAAACATGTAGCGCAATCGTAGAATGTAAATAATCATAGGATTGATGCTCAAACATTAACCATTAGTACACCCTAGACTTTTCTGCATGTATTGTAGCATCATACATACAGGCTATTCATGTAATTTAAAGCTTTACACACAGGTTTATAAAAATTACGTTTAAGAACATTCACAAAAGAGTAACGCGCCAACGTGTAGCGGATACTTAGGTTTCTCAAATAATACAGTAATCTGGAGGACTTAGTATGCAACATATTGGAATACATTTGGAGGTTAAGAAGCTAGAGTTGTCCCATCTACCTCACAGTCTCCTCAATTTCGTTCAACCCGGTCTGTACCGAGTTGAGCGAGTAGGAACATTCACAAAAGAGTAACGCGCCAACGTGTAGCGGATACTTAGGTTTCTCAAATAATACAGTAATCAGGAGGACTTAGTATGCAACATATTAGAATACATTTGGAGGTTAAGAAGCTAGAGTTGTCCCATCTGCCTCGCAGTCTCCTCAATTTCGTTCAACCCGGTCTGTACCGAGTTGAGCGAGTGAATCCATCTACATTCTTTGTAGTTAAGGGCCACAGAGATTGCACCTCCTCTTACATTAGGGCTGACCTTCTCTAGGATCCACCATTTAATACTGTCTGGGGAGTGATTGTGTGTCATGAAATGCTCGACCATGGGTGCGCCTTGCACTTTGCATCTTATTCTGCTCATATGCTGAAGGATTCTAGCCTTTGCTTTCTGGATGGTTTGTCCTACATAAATCAGACCACAGGGGCAAAGGATGGCATAGATAACATACGAGCTATTGCAATTGGTGAAGTGGGGCAATTTGTATGTTTTGTTCTCATATGTAAAACTCGTCCCCTCTTGGCAAAAGTCGCATGCCTTGCATTGCCCACATTTGTGGTGTCCGGTCAAGGGTGGTAGTCCAAAGTAGTTCCTTAGGTCAGGTTGCTTCGGTGGTTCAAGAAATGCTCTTACAACAGTATTCTTGATATTTTTGCCCCTCTTAAAAGCAAAGATGGGGTCCTGCTGAGTCATAAGCTCGCTCGCTACCAGGTTCCAATATTTCTTTACGATTTTTTTGATGTCATTGCTTTTGGTGTTAAATGTCGTAACACAGACGATATTATCTTTTTCGGTGTCCTTAGCCTTGACCTCCAAGAGTTGGTCTCGTGGACAGTACCAAGCGCATTTTTTTGCTCGTTTGAGTAATCCAGTGGGTAACCTCTCTCCTTCAGACGATTTGTGAGAATATCTGATTCTTTAAAGAAATCCACTCTTCGGGTACAGTTTCTTCTCAGTCTCAGGTATTGTCCGTAGGGCAAATTGTCCCTCAGATTACGAGGGTGGTGTGAGTTATATCTTAGCAGTGTATTTCTTTCCATGGGTTTTCGATAGAGGTCACAGTACAAAAGCCCTTCCTCCACTCGAAAAGTGAGATCCAAGAAATCTATTGACTCGTTGTTACTTGTTATTGTAAACTGAATGTCATTCGACCTGGCGTTGAGCCACTCATGAAAGTTATTCAACTCTTTGTTATCACCGGACCACACCATAATAACGTCGTCAATGTAACGTTTGCATACCGCAATCTGGTTGAGGTATGGATTTTGGTGGCTGTACAAGTGTTCCTCTTCGTAATGGTCCATAAAGATATTCGCCAAGCTTGGCGCATATGTGGCTCCCATCACCACTCCTTTGCACTGATAGTAAAACTGTTTCTGGTAAACAAAGTAATTATTTTTCATTGCGATCTCTAAGAGTGTGATCAAGAAATCAGTTGGAATCCAGTGGGGTCTCTGACGTTCGTCTAGGGTTGTTCTAATGACCTCCAACGCTTTATCTTGAGGGATTGAAGTATAAAGCGAAGAAACATCCAGTGTTACAAGCAGTTGTGTTTGTGTATCGAATGCCTGACCCTCCAAAAGTTGTATGATGTGCATAGTGTCTCTAACAAAGGATTTTGGAGGTCAAGGCTAAGGACACCGAAAAAGATAATATCGTCTGTGTTACGACATTTAACACCAAAAGCAATGACATCAAAAAGATCGTAAAGAAATATTGGAACCTGGTAGCGAGCGAGCTTATGACTCAGCAGGACCCCATCTTTGCTTTTAAGAGGGGCAAAAATATCAAGAATACTGTTGTAAGAGCATTTCTTGAACCACCGAAGCAACCTGACCTAAGGAACTACTTTGGACTACCACCCTTGACCGGACACCACAAATGTGGGCAATGCAAGGCATGCGACTTTTGCCAAGAGGGGACGAGTTTTACATATGAGAACAAAACATACAAATTGCCCCACTTCACCAATTGCAATAGCTCGTATGTTATATATGCCATCCTTTGCCCCTGTGGTCTGATTTATGTAGGACAAACCATCCAGAAAGCAAAGGCTAGAATCCTTCAGCATATGAGCAGAATAAGATGCAAAGTGCAAGGCGCACCCATGGTCGAGCATTTCATGACACACAATCACTCCCCAGACAGTATTAAATGGTGGATCCTAGAGAAGGTCAGCCCTAATGTAAGAGGAGGTGCAATCTCTGTGGCCCTTAACTACAAAGAATGTAGATGGATTCACTCGCTCAACTCGGTACAGACCGGGTTGAACGAAATTGAGGAGACTGCGAGGCAGATGGGACAACTCTAGCTTCTTAACCTCCAAATGTATTCTAATATGTTGCATACTAAGTCCTCCTGATTACTGTATTATTTGAGAAACCTAAGTATCCGCTACACGTTGGCGCGTTACTCTTTTGTGAATGTTCCTACTCGCTCAACTCGGTACAGACCGGGTTGAACGAAATTGAGGAGACTGTGAGGTAGATGGGACAACTCTAGCTTCTTAACCTCCAAATGTATTCCAATATGTTGCATACTAAGTCCTCCAGATTACTGTATTATTTGAGAAACCTAAGTATCCGCTGCACGTTGGCGCGTTACTCTTTTGTGAATGTTCTTAAACTTAATTTTTATAAACCTGTGTGTAAAGCTTTAAATTACATGAATAGCCTGTATGTATGATGCTACAATACATGCAGAAAAGTCTAGGGTGTACTAATGGTTAATGTTTAAGCATCAATCCTATGATTATTTACATTCTACGATTGCGCTACATGTTTATTGAAAATACATGAAATAGAGCTTAATGTTTTATTATTGGGCAATGTTTAATTTATGAACTTGGGACGAGTTATCCTTTGTATGTGTATCCCTTTCAATCCAAATGTGTATGTTGACTTTACACTTTCAGAAGGATAGAGGATATCGCTGTTTAACACAATGCGCAATTATCAATGAGCGAGCCTCGTATTGCGTTACTTGGTAACAAGCGTTGTTTCACTTTCATATACCGCGACTCATCCACACCAGTCGTAATAGTCCTTGAATAGGTTTTTAGACTCCACGCTCCATGACGAGACCGTCCTCAACACTAACCTAACCAGAATTTAGTGTTATTTTACTAATCACTTACTCCTGAGTAGTTTCCCGTACGGAGAGTGTTAGATCTGGGGGTCTCTAGTTGGCAGGGTAGGTACCACTGTCCAAGTAGGGACCCTTGCTTCTAGTCAGGGAAAGGGGGATACACTGTTAAGATAACCCCTGCTCACCCTCTAGGTAGCTTGGCCTGAGCAGTCTAGGCTATCAAAGGCAATGTGTAAAGTATTTGTACCAACACTCACAGTAACACAGTGAAAACACCACAGATTTACTCCACACCAGTTTTAGAAAAATAATGTATCTTTACTAAAAACTTCACAAGACCAAATATTACAGACAAACCAACATATAATTCAAAAAGGTTACTTTAAGGATAGTTCAAGAGTTTGCAGAAAGTACTCCAGGATGTCAAAGTCAGTGTCCTGCACAATGCGGCTCTCAATGCACAAAATGCGACACTTTCGTGCCCAACAGTACCTGTAGTTGCGATAAGGTTCCCAAAAGCTATAACAAGGAAGATGGCAAAGGCGATGCGATGCTCCTGAGATCCTGGGGAGGCTTTGCAGCAGCCCTGCTTCACGCAGCAGAGGTGGATGCGCCGGCTCCGATCTGTAGGGGGAGGATGCGATACCTTTGGCTTTCGTTGCGTAGGTTTCTTAGGGGGAAGCTTCACGCACAGGTTCGATGCGACACTCTTCGATGTGGTGCAATGCGTGGCGCAGCGTTGCCTTCCGGCGCCGCAACTCTCGATGCGCCACAGAACGGGACTCTGCGTCGACGCACGCAGCGATTGGAGACTTTTCACGCACCGGCAGTGGTGCGGCCCGCAAACTGGTTCTGCGACAACCCTCGCAATGGCAGGAAGCTTCACGCTTCGGGACGATGCTCGACGCACTCGGCGATGCGGAGACCCTGCGTGTTGCGATGGTGCTGCGATGAAATTTTCCACGCACTCTCGTCTTGCGACACGCAATCGGATGATGCGTTGGGTACCAGTCACTCTTGTTCACGCTTCTGCTTCCCAGCTCCCAAACACAGCAAAACGACCTCCTGGAGCCCCAAGACTGGGCAAGCACTCCAAGGCAGGTCAGAACTCCTTCAGCAGAGTTCCAGGGGAGCTGGTGGTGAAGTCCTTTTGTTCCTGGGACTTCTTAACAGGGAGCCAGCTCTTCTCAGGCCCTTGGAGATCAGAATCAAAAGAAGGGGACACAGCAAAGTCCTTCCCCTCTCCTTGGCAGCAAAGCAAAACAGCAAGCAGGCAGTCTTCTCCTCTTCAGTTTCTTCCAGCTTTCTCCTTGGCAGAGGTTTCTTCTTAGTTCCAAAGTGATCTAAAGTTTTAGGTGTCTGGGGTACTCTTCTTATACCCCTCCAAGTCTTTGTCTCTCTTTGTTCCAGTGGGGGGATTCCCCTGCTCAAACCGGTTCCTGGGTGTGCTCTGCTCTGGAGCACCTGGTTCCTTTCAGAGTGAGGGGCAGGGTCGTTAGACGCTCAGCAGGAGGTGGAGCCTTCTTTGTGCCAGCAGAGGCAGAGTCCTCAGCCTTTCCAGCAGGGGGTGGAGCCAGCTTTGTGTTTGGCAGGGACAGCCCTATTCAAACCCAGGGACTACTCCTCCCACCCATCTAAAGCAGATCTCCCTATTCACCCTGCTGCTGACTCATCCAGGCTCCTGGAGCCACCTAGCCCATCACATGACACCAGTCAGCCAACCAGCACACAGGCACACAGGAAGGTTAAACAGGAGAATAGCTACTTTCTAAAAAGTGCTATTCTCACACAGTGAATTTAAAAACCATCTTGCTAAAAAGATGTATAATTAAATTCTGAACACAGAGATACCAAACTTGGATTTTCTATCTTGCCCTTATGGGAAGATAGGCATGTAAACAGCCTTCCCCATTCTATCCTATGGGCAAGATAGCCTCTCAGCAGTGAAAAACGAAAATGGCTGTAATTCACTACCAGGGCATGTTACACACCCCAGTACATGCCCTACCTTTCAGATACACTGCACCCAGCCCAGGGGGGTACCTAGGGCCACCATAGGGATGCCTGACATGTACAGAAAGGGAAGGATAAGGCCTGGTCAGTGGGTGCACTGGCCAGGTCGACATGGCAGTCCTGGACTGCACATAGGCACTGCAAGTAGGCCTAAGACATCATTTTAGCGCTACTCCTGTGGGTGGCACAATCAGTGCTGCAGCCCACTAGTAGCATTTGAATCACCAGCCCTGGCACACGCAGTGCACTTTACTAGGGGCTAACAGGTGAAACAAATATGCCAATCATGGATAACCAATCAATATAACAATTTATACGGAGAGCATATGCACTTTAGCACTGATCAGCAGTGGTAAAGTGCCCAGAGTCCTATTGCCAACAACCACGGGTCAGAAAAAATAAAGGAGGAAGAAGCAAAAAGTTTGGGGATAACCCTGCAAAAAAGGCCGTTTCCAACACAACCCCCTTCCAGCCTAAAGCCAGGGTAGACCAAGGGATACCACGATGGGATTCCCTGCTTAGGGCGATAGAACACGGAAACTGGCCCAAACAGCAGGGTACTATTCCTGTTCTATGCCTTCCTGAACCCGGTTGGATCTCTCCATCCATACTCTCAGGGTCCACTACGCCAACCCATGTGGAACCCTTCTCTTCACCTGTGGACACCACCTGTGCAGCACCTAGCCTTAACTTGCTCACAGATGTGTCCCAACAGACAGAAAGCAAGCCGCAGTGACCAGTGGCAGTGGTCAGGGATGAGACCCAGGCCATATGCCTCTCAGGGCTCTCAAACCCCTGTGGCATCAGAGGGTGGGGGGCAGTAGCCCCAGGTGCTTGGCACCCTTTGTCCACTCCCTTCCCTGTCAGGTCGGGTCTGACAACCTGGCACTGACCGACCAGCTCCGGGCCTGTATCCGGTGGCTGGACAGGAGGCTGGGGTAGGCTTTTCAGTTCAGGGGTTCTATCCTGCAACTGGGATCCCAGGTCAGGGGGGACACCCCGGACCTGGCCCTCCAACCTAGGGTCTACACCCTCCAGATGAACCGGGGTCAGAGGCGAGGACTCCCTCCCTCTGCACCCCCTTCCAGAATTCTGCACCCTCCTACTCGGAGCGGTACACCTCAAAGACAAACTGGTAGAGACACTGCTTACAAATGTCCCTCCCTCCAGTTCAGGACCTCTCTCCAGCAACTGGTCTCCCAACCTAGGGTCTAAACCCTGCGGTTGCACACCTGCCTGGCATGCCAGGACTTCTGGGGACTCACACAGTATCTCCCCGAGGGTGACACATGACTCATGTGTCTCGTGACAGTCTGCCTGGCACAGATCTCCCGGCCCCTGTCCACCTGACAGTGCGCGAAGATCCCCCAGGACAGAAGTGGTGTCACCATGGTCACTCCTAGGGGACTCAGCCCTTCTGGCTGGTCCCTGACCCACTGGTTCTCCCACTGGGGAACACATCCCCCTCTCACCCCTCAGTCTGTACTTCTGCACCCTCCCAACTGGAGCGGTACCGCCAGACACCAGAACCACTGGAGCTCTGTTTACACAGGCTCCAGGTTCTCCTGACACTAGGAGATCCTCCTCAAATGGCCTACTAGCACTGTCTAGGCCCCCAACCTGGTGTTCTCTTAAGGAACCCTCCAGGCCCTGAGACGGGGTTTCGGGCACCTTGGGACCCACAGTCCCACACTCACCCCTTCTCCACTGAGACAGGACGTGAGCCCCTACACCCCTCCCACTACACTGGGACCTAACCGGGCTACACTGAACCTCTTCCACCTCACAGGTCTGGAAGATATCCGGGCCACTCCTTTTGGGATCACTCCCCAATGCCTCTCCAGACCTTTTGACATCCAACCAAAGGTCTGCCTCCAACGCAAGCTCTCTGGAACCAGAGAACTCACTCTCCACCGGGTGTTGGCATAGCTCTGGAAAACAGGGACTTAAAATATGCTCTCCAACAAATGAATCACACAGCCCCCCACAGTTGTTAACCAAGCTACCGTTTGCCTCACCCTCCAGTGCCTCACACACGTACCCCATACCACTCTCCTGAGATTGGCAAGACAGTATCTGACTGTCTCTGTCACACAACTCACACTCTTCTGGGCGGTCTCCGCACTCACACACCAAGGTTTCTACCATGGGGGAACCCCTCTCCCTGTACCTCTCATCTAGGGTCAGTAGAGTGTCCCTCCCACCACTAGGAATATGGTCCCCTGTGCCAGTTCCCCAATCCACTTCAGGGATACTGCACTCCACTGGAACTACATCATAAACCTGAACTCCCTGGTGTATGTCAACCCCCTCCCTCAAGTTAGGCGCCACATCTCTGGGTGTTTGTACCTTTCTCTCAGCACTAGAAACTACAATCTTGCTGCCACCATCTGAGCTGGACTCCACCTCCAACTCAGCAAAGCTCACTTCCTGAGCTAACCTTTCTTCTTCAGCTGAGACACTCATGGCCTCAAGCCTCTCGAGCTCCATATCAAGCTCCCTCATTCTTAATTCATGTGCCAAGGTCAATTTCAATTCTTCCAAGGCATACATCTTCTTGCTCTCTTCTATTTTGTTTTGGGTTTCCATTTCCATCAGCTTCAACTCAAGCCTCATGACTTCTAACTCATGATCTCTAGCCCTTTGATTCTCCTCCAACTCCTCTGGAGTGAGACTCCTACTGGAATGGGAGCTGCCAGCCCTTGAGAATGGTCCGACCACGGGCAGAGCTTGGGAAGCAAAACCATCCTCTTCATCTGCATCACTTTCCTCTCGGGCCTCCCACCAGGCCTTCAAGACTCTTTGTAGCACATCCTTTCTAGCTCCGCTTTTCACAGGGCAACCAACGTCTTTGCAGAATTGCCTGAGCTCCTCAACCTTGTACGAATACAGATCCTCCATGGAAAACTCCAATTCTGCCCTCTCACTTGTTGCCACCTGAGACATGATGCTCTTGAAGAGTTACTCCAAAATAGAATCAAAAATACAGCATGTGGTTGTCTATTGGTCTGCACTCCTAGTGATGTACACCAATTACTGTGGGTCAAGTACAAATACAAGTTCAATCCTCACCGCTGACCACCAATGTTAGATCTGGGGGTCTCTAGTTGGCAGGGTAGGTACCACTGTCCAAGTAGGGACCCTTGCTTCTAGTCAGGGAAAGGGGGATACACTGTTAAGATAACCCCTGCTCACCCTCTAGGTAGCTTGGCCTGAGCAGTCTAGGCTATCAAAGGCAATGTGTAAAGTATTTGTACCAACACTCACAGTAACACAGTGAAAACACCACAGATTTACTCCACACCAGTTTTAGAAAAATAATGTATCTTTACTAAAAACTTCACAAGACCAAATATTACAGACAAACCAACATATAATTCAAAAAGGTTACTTTAAGGATAGTTCAAGAGTTTGCAGAAAGTACTCCAGGATGTCAAAGTCAGTGTCCTGCACAATGCGGCTCTCAATGCACAAAATGCGACACTTTCGTGCCCAACAGTACCTGTAGTTGCGATAAGGTTCCCAAAAGCTATAACAAGGAAGATGGCAAAGGCGATGCGATGCTCCTGAGATCCTGGGGAGGCTTTGCAGCAGCCCTGCTTCACGCAGCAGAGGTGGATGCGCCGGCTCCGATCTGTAGGGGGAGGATGCGATACCTTTGGCTTTCGTTGCGTAGGTTTCTTAGGGGGAAGCTTCACGCACAGGTTCGATGCGACACTCTTCGATGTGGTGCAATGCGTGGCGCAGCGTTGCCTTCCGGCGCCGCAACTCTCGATGCGCCACAGAACGGGACTCTGCGTCGACGCACGCAGCGATTGGAGACTTTTCACGCACCGGCAGTGGTGCGGCCCGCAAACTGGTTCTGCGACAACCCTCGCAATGGCAGGAAGCTTCACGCTTCGGGACGATGCTCGACGCACTCGGCGATGCGGAGACCCTGCGTGTTGCGATGGTGCTGCGATGAAATTTTCCACGCACTCTCGTCTTGCGACACGCAATCGGATGATGCGTTGGGTACCAGTCACTCTTGTTCACGCTTCTGCTTCCCAGCTCCCAAACACAGCAAAACGACCTCCTGGAGCCCCAAGACTGGGCAAGCACTCCAAGGCAGGTCAGAACTCCTTCAGCAGAGTTCCAGGGGAGCTGGTGGTGAAGTCCTTTTGTTCCTGGGACTTCTTAACAGGGAGCCAGCTCTTCTCAGGCCCTTGGAGATCAGAATCAAAAGAAGGGGACACAGCAAAGTCCTTCCCCTCTCCTTGGCAGCAAAGCAAAACAGCAAGCAGGCAGTCTTCTCCTCTTCAGTTTCTTCCAGCTTTCTCCTTGGCAGAGGTTTCTTCTTAGTTCCAAAGTGATCTAAAGTTTTAGGTGTCTGGGGTCCTCTTCTTATACCCCTCCAAGTCTTTGTCTCTCTTTGTTCCAGTGGGGGGATTCCCCTGCTCAAACCGGTTCCTGGGTGTGCTCTGCTCTGGAGCACCTGGTTCCTTTCAGAGTGAGGGGCAGGGTCGTTAGACGCTCAGCAGGAGGTGGAGCCTTCTTTGTGCCAGCAGAGGCAGAGTCCTCAGCCTTTCCAGCAGGGGGTGGAGCCAGCTTTGTGTTTGGCAGGGACAGCCCTATTCAAACCCAGGGACTACTCCTCCCACCCATCTAAAGCAGATCTCCCTATTCACCCTGCTGCTGACTCATCCAGGCTCCTGGAGCCACCTAGCCCATCACATGACACCAGTCAGCCAACCAGCACACAGGCACACAGGAAGGTTAAACAGGAGAATAGCTACTTTCTAAAAAGTGCTATTCTCACACAGTGAATTTAAAAACCATCTTGCTAAAAAGATGTATAATTAAATTCTGAACACAGAGATACCAAACTTGGATTTTCTATCTTGCCCTTATGGGAAGATAGGCATGTAAACAGCCTTCCCCATTCTATCCTATGGGCAAGATAGCCTCTCAGCAGTGAAAAACGAAAATGGCTGTAATTCACTACCAGGGCATGTTACACACCCCAGTACATGCCCTACCTTTCAGATACACTGCACCCAGCCCAGGGGGGTACCTAGGGCCACCATAGGGATGCCTGACATGTACAGAAAGGGAAGGATAAGGCCTGGTCAGTGGGTGCACTGGCCAGGTCGACATGGCAGTCCTGGACTGCACATAGGCACTGCAAGTAGGCCTAAGACATCATTTTAGCGCTACTCCTGTGGGTGGCACAATCAGTGCTGCAGCCCACTAGTAGCATTTGAATCACCAGCCCTGGCACACGCAGTGCACTTTACTAGGGGCTAACAGGTGAAACAAATATGCCAATCATGGATAACCAATCAATATAACAATTTATACGGAGAGCATATGCACTTTAGCACTGATCAGCAGTGGTAAAGTGCCCAGAGTCCTATTGCCAACAACCACGGGTCAGAAAAAATAAAGGAGGAAGAAGCAAAAAGTTTGGGGATAACCCTGCAAAAAAGGCCGTTTCCAACAGAGAGCGTCTCCTAGCAACGAACGCATGACGCGGTTGCTCACGCCACGTACACGCGCCTCAATCTGTCTATTAACTGACAGCGGTTGTCAAACACTCACGGACAGATTTTTCAGGAGACAGGACGCTTGCCTGCGCTCGTCCAGACATGAAGTAATTTCCTTTCCGGGCCCATTTCGAAGGTGAGCGGATAATATTACGGTCCAGCCACCTTGCCCTACTCGATTGATTTGTAAGAGATTAATTTCCCTTTACCCTTAAATTCACAGGACCTCAGTGTGATTTAATCGATCTGAGGACACAGGACGTTTGCCTATGCCCCACTCAACCCCCTTGCCGCCTTGGAAGAGATTCATCCCCTTGTGTGGGTGAGTCCTATATGAATATTACCTTTGCCCGCCAATCTGATTACAACGTTTGGCAAGGTTGTGACTGATTTTCCACTTGTCCATACAGAACCTCAGGGGGATCACTTTGATCAGACGACACAGAAGCTACCCCTTCCAATTTTCATTAATTGCGCTTGGAGTCTTTTTGAGCATATCTGGAGAGAGATTATATCCCATTACCGGGTGAGTCTACTAGCGCATTCCCAGTATTGCCTTTCAATTTTACAGCCACTTAAGGGCTATGTCTTACATAGTTTCATTCTCTCGATTAGAATCACAGCCACGCCGCACAGGAGACTGTTGCTCCTGCGTGTTCATCTCCCTACCCTGCCCCAGAAGCCACATCGGGCTCCCATTGGTGAGTTTTCACCGTGCATGCTTTGAACGATCACAGCATCCATTTTCCCGAACACACCTGACCATATTCCTTACTATTCCATAGGCTGTCACTCCCTGTCCTGATGAAGACCCGTATTGACTAGCTAGTAAAGCTACCCTGGGTTGAAACGTCGACATTTTTTCATGGATCAGTTGAAAAGACTCTGCATAAAGACTTAATCAATCCGTCTGCAGACTGTTTCAAATATTTGCTTTTCTGGCCTTTTGTAAATTATCAATACTTCCATAAGTCACACTGTATATATTACGCACTTTTCACCACAGCACTGAGCACTAATTGTCACTTTGTCACAAGTATGTTATGTTATGTTAGTGCTATTTGTATTGCGCACGGCTGCTCCAGCGAAGGAGCGTCCCGGCGCACCGACAAGGTGGCGAACACAACACAACTGGGGAACAGAAATAATTATTAAGAAATTGGGGAGTGAAGGATTTAACAAAGCTCAGAAAATAAATGAGTTTTAGCGGCCTTGCGGAAGGAGAGCAGGTCACCAAAGGTCCGGAGTTTCAAAGGGAGAGCGTTCCAGAGTGCGGCTGCCCGCACCTTAAAAGAGCGACCCCCCACCCGACTGAGTTTGAACCGAGGGGCTACCGCTAATTCTTGGTCTAGCGAGCGCAGAGTGCGGCCCGGGATGTAAGGGCGCAAGAGTTGGTGCAGTAAGGGAGGTGATAGGCCCTTCAGAATTTTGAAGGAAAGGCACAAAACTTTAAAGTGGATCCGCTGCCTAACGGGTAACCAATGCAAGGCTCGCAAAGATTGACCGGCCGAGCAAAACCTAGGAAGACCTATGATCGCTCTGGCCGCAGCGTTCTGCACTCTTTGAAGTCGGGTTAACTCAGCCTGGTTTAATCCTATAAAAAGGGAGCTGGCATAGTCCAACCGTGCCAAAACCGTTGCTTGCACCACCAATTGACGAGTTGCGGCATCGAAGTATTTAAGGGCAGGGCGCAGATTGCGCAGGATGCCGAAGCAGCAAGCCGCCGTCCTTTTGGTGTGGCCAACAAAGTTGAGGGAAGGGTCCAGCCAAACACCAAGATTTTTGATCTCCGCAACCGGAGTGGGGGTCGGCCCCAGCTCAGAGGGCCACCAGGTATCTCCCCATAGGTCCGTCCGCTTCCCAAAGATCATCACCTCCGTTTTTTTGGCGTTTAGTTGGAGACAGTTGGACGTCATCCAACCAGCCACCGCCCTGAGTCCATCTCTGAATCTTGGGGCATCCACCCCAGAGTCCCCGCTGATCGTGACCGCTAGCTGGGTGTCATCTGCGTACGACACCATGGTCATACCACAGAGCTTCACAACCTCAGCCAGCGGCCTCACGTAGATGTTAAACAACGTGGGGCTCAGTGAGGAACCCTGTGGGACCCCAAGAGACAGAGGATGGCATTTGGACTGGTAGGGCGGGGACGCCACACAGAAGGAACGATCCCTGAGAATTCACGTTTAGTCCTTGACAGCCATTGAAAGTAGGTATACATGAATGATGCAATTTATAAAGCTGTTTTGAATACTGTTGATGGTCTCTATGTGTGTCAGTTTTGATTAATCTTCGTATAAACAAACCAATGACGGTTTTTTGCTAGAAGAAATATTCTTTACCCGACAGAACCGTTTGTATTATCTTTGTAAACTGCCCAGGTTCTGAGGGATACTGGGTTACCCCATTGTGATCATAATATGATTAGTGTTAAAGGGCATGTACTGTCTCTGGTAAACCTGGTAAGATTGGTCTACACCTGTTTGGCATATTTAATATACCTGTAAGTCCCTTGTACAGTGGTATCCTATATACCCGGGGCCTGTAAATTAAATGCTACTAGTGGGCTTGCAGCGCTGCTTGCGCCATCCACCGAAGTAGCCTTTCAAACCTGTCTTGGGCCTCTGCCACTAGAGGGCCTGCGCACACAGTTTACTGCCGCAGTGACGTGGCTTGTAAAGTGGGCAGGGTGCGGTGTAGGTAAAAGGTAGGACATGTGCCTTAGCTGTGTGGAATATCCTGGTAGTGATAAACAGCCTATTTGGTTTCTCACTTCTGTGAGGTTGCCCTCTCATCGGCTTGCATTGGGGATTCCCTGATATGGGCTTCAGTGGTAATTTCTGATTTGAGAGGGGTAGCGTGACCGTCTTTGGTTTGTATGGAATAGTAGTGATAAATCCTAGTTATTGGTCAAAGCAGATTTATTATTACTATTTTAGAAATGCCACTTTTAGAAGTGGGCATTTGTGTGCTTATCTGTCTTTGTGCCCTGCCTGGATGTGTATTGACTGTCTAGTTCTGACCGACAGGATAGAGAGGATGTGCATTCATTCTAGCCAGTCACAAGGGGGGTTGAGGTGTGTCCTGCCTTTTCTGGGTGACTCACCACTAGGCTGAATATACCTTGGCTGAATAGGCAGGAGTTGCACCTGCACCTTAATATGGCTGTGACTGCCTTCTACAATGCTGTCTCTGCCCCCCTGTGGTGTGTCTAGGGCGTGTACTGGAAATGTGAATGGAGGTGTTGTGCACTTCAAAATAGTGTTTGAAGTGCCCCCAGAACAAGACATTGGCACTATAAGTACAGGAGCGGTGGCCCCCTGATGTTGAGAAGAAACTGCGTGGGACTTGTGACCAGAAGCTGTTGGGCTGGCAGAAGAAACCGCCACTTGGACTGGCTTGGTGTGCTGGTCTGGGGCCTGTTGGGCTACCGGAAGAACTGAAACTTAAAGAACCCTGATATGCTGGCCTGCCTGCCTGCACTCTACTCCATGATCGTGCCCAAGTGTTGTTATGCCCCTGCCTCTGCGAGGCAGCACGTGGTGAAGTGCTGCTCAGCATCTGGGATTATCAAAAATTGCACATTTGGGAGTGCCTCTCTCTGCTTATCTGAGCCCGAGGCGAGGGCTTCATTCTGCCGTAAAAAAGCATGTGGAACGCTTCGGCACGTAGTCAGTTGTTGCTGGTGGCTGAGGTGATAGAACTCCAAGCGGGCTTCTCACGCATTGTCTGATGCTTCCTGCAAGTTTGGTCTTCGTGCCAGACCTACCCCCCTTCCTGTGGGCATGCATGATGTTGCCCGAGCAACTGTCACACAGAGTAGGAGAGGACGCCCAGAGTGACAGGAGGGAGTCTGGAGGGAGCTGCACTGGAAGCAGAGAGGAACACTCAGCAACGCGGCCGCTGGGAAAGACAGCAGCTGCAACCCTGGTTGGTGAGCACCACCTGGAGGCCGGGAAGCAAGGTCTGTGGGCAGAGCAGGAGGCTGGAGAAGTGCTTCGGCCTCTCTGCCAGTCACGGAGTGAGGACGAGAATCCTGCCAGGACTCAGGGCAAAGGAACGTCTCTCTGCACCCCGGGGCCGGGTGGTCCGAGATTGTTGGCAGTTGCACCGCAGGCTGGCGCGCTTCTGCAGGGGATCTCTTGCTGGACAGCCAGTTGAGGCCTCCCATGTAGAGAGCCCAAACCGGCCCTGCCTCCCCTCCTTTTTGGGAATCCAGAGGTGCGGGTGTAAGTGCCCTCACCATTGGTGATCACCTACCCGGGCGCATTGTGGTTTTGGGCATATCAGGGTAAACCTTGACGAAGGCCTCCACTCCTCAACTGGAATTAAGAGGAGTGTTGGAAGTCCTGGCCGGAAGCGGTAATTACCGTATTTCCCATAATAGGGGCCCGGAGGCTTCTGTGCTTCATGCCGAGAAGGAGAATTGACAGATAATGGGTAATGGGAGTGCGGAGAAGCTGCACCCTAGTCCTTTCGGTGATGGTATTTGTACTCGCCATCTGCTGCATGAGAGCGCCAATGGTTTGTGGACATCTGGCAATTCATAGGTGTTGTGCCCTGATGTTATGTGTTTTCACTCATTGTGTGTCTATGGCCATACTGGGGGATGAGGTGTTCCATAGCGTATTGGGGTTTCCAGAACCTGTGCAACTTACAATTGTTTACTGTAGTGCACTGCTGATGAGTTATGATACTTGCCCGATTGGCAAAGTGATTGTGTAATCCATGTGATGTCATGACAAGTGCCTAGTGACAAAGTTATGTATGTGATTGTGAACTAATGTGTTTTTTTGTGCAATACAAAGGATTATTTATATAACCTTGTGTGGAGTCTCTTTTGTGGTGTGCTTAGTGTGTCACTGGTGTGAGAATGTGTTGCACAAACGCTTTGCACATTGGCTCCAGAATAAGCCTGACTGCTCTGCCAAGCTACCAAGGGGGTGAGCAGGGGTTATCTTATCCGTGTAACTCCATTGCCCTGACTAGAGTGGTGGGTTCTGCCTGGCTTAGGTGCATAAAAGCCAATATACCCATTTTTTATAAGTTGGTGTTCTGGCACAAAATCAGTAGTTCTACCTTTCTCACAATAACACCCTTAATATTCAGCCGTGCGTGCCTACGGGGCTTTGGGCACCAGACCGTGCACCCAACCCCCTGCTGCGCCTTGCTTGTGTGCAGCAGGGAGGTGCTGCACCAGCAGGGGTTGGGTGCAGGGCCTGGTCATAGGCCAACCCCATTCCCCACATGTCCGAAAGCTGACACGGCGTGGGGTTGCCTACCTGCTTGGTGTTGGATGATTAATGGTGTGTTTTGTTCTTTTCCCTTAATTACTGCTTTCACTGCACTTCACTGTAGATATAACTTTTGCTCCGATAAGTTTGTTAGATTATAATGTGATACATTCGGGTCTCTGTTTACTTTATGCTTTTTTTTTTAACATATTTTTTTCCAACGATCATTCTTGTTTTCCACATATAACTGTGTAAATGGATTTAACTGCATATGGTGATATTTCTGCACTAATGCTACAACTTATTTGTATTCTCATTAACTCTTTGTGAAGCACTTTAATGTCCCTATGGACCTGGGACTTACTCAACCAAATCACAAATAAATAAATACATCTCTTACCTGTTATTCTCCTTCTATTAGTGTTTTGAGTGTATTATTTTTCTCAAGAACTGACGATTTTAAGACTTTATCAGTGGGCGGTAAAAAAGATAAATTTCCATTAGCCCTCTTACATCAACAGTATTTTTAGTCGATTTAGATCTCTTCTCCAATCTTTTTTACTTTTACCATCTACAGCTTGATATAATTTGTTTCTTCCTCTCTAATTTTCTAACACTCTTGCTCACCTTGTCCAGTGGCAAAAATGTGCCATTGTGTATGTAATTGTTCTGCTTTGTCTACTCTTAGTTGTGATATAGGCAGTAGGTGAAACCTAAATGTGAAAACTGGTGACTATATCTATATTTTACTAATAAGGGCAAAGTTAAGAAATACATAATTCGATGTATGTGCATAAAACTTTCAACAATTAAAGTGCATGATCAAGATGTAAAAATAATTATGTATGTTGTGATAGGTGGTTATAATTGCATGCAAATGGCACACAGAAAATTCATGTTTATGTCTGTAAAAGTTAATCATTCGTTCAGGCTGGTGTAACAGTTTAGTAGCTCTCCTTTATAAAAGATTCCGTAAATTATTCTGGCTTCGAAGTGGAAAGGGAGATCAAACGTAAGGACTCACTTTTGGTTTTTGTTGAAAATGTGGAAAATTGAGACTTAGTGGTTAGGGAAATGGGTCAAGTCAGAGCATTGCATATGATCTGATGCGATATGGACTGTTCAATTATGTTCCATACAGACAGCTAATAGATTTGAGATGAAACCAGGTTGGTTGACTAGGAAAGCATCTGATATAAAGTGCTGCCAAGTGAAGTCCACTCATAGCAACAGAAGGCAGTAAGTGGAGTCCCCACTGTTTTAGACGAGCACTCTTTAGTTTTCATTCTTGAATTTATAAACCACTCTTCAGGACACATTACAGATGCTACAAAGATTTGTGATGAGAATTGTTGAACTGATTGTGTAAAAGATTCTCATGATAACTATTATTTTTGTTGACTCCATCAAATCTCTCTTTGACATTGTGTCTAAAGTAATGGTATACTCGCTCGGCTAATTATTTGATTTTATATGTTCGTTTTGATTTGTTACTTGGCTGACTATATTTCCTGTTCTCAATAAAATATTTTTTTTAAAAAGAGAGAGAATTGTTGAATCTGACAGAGTTGCGTGGGGGAAATAAAAGAATGCTTAAAAAACAGGGAAAAATATCTTATGTGTTGTTAGTTTAAGTTCAGTGTAGCCAATGATAAAGCCACAAGCTGCAGCATCAGAAGTCCCAAGAATACAGGACTGAAGTTTAGAGAGTTAGATTATAAGACTGGAAGCAACAGAAAAACCAACATGTCTGACAAATCTGCAAATAATCAAGAGGAATGGGGAGTGAATTGGCAAGGAAATAATCTGCTGAAACAACGTTATGTTAACACTGTTCACAGCACAGTGCTGAATCCTCATTTTAAGCACCATGTTCAGTTTTGGAGGTTCCATCCCCAGAGATAGGGAGTGAGTGTCAAAGTGACTATGAGTAAGTGTCAGACATGGAGTAAATAGGATGAAACATTACATGAGTAGAGAATGGGCTTTCTTGAGAAAAAGTTAGGAGGATGATCGCCTGTAAGGCTGAATGGGATACATTGCAAGATCTTTGAAATTAAAACATGATACATTGAAGATATGGAAAGGTGTGAGCATAACATTTAGAGACTGAAATTGCTAAAGTCAAGTAACACTGTACAAGTGACAAGCATATTTCCAACGGAAGAGTAAGTCTAAAACTAGAGCTCAAAAAAAGAGACTTAAAGGGGAAACTCCAGAGTAATAGCAGGAAATATTATTTTCAAGGACATAGTAGTAAATGAAGGAAACAGACCCCCAGCAAAAGGAAAGGAAATACAAAAAAAGAAAAGAGGGCTCTGTGTCATGAATAATTTGAAAGAGTAAGACAGGAATGTAGGAGGTAAAAATAACTAAGATTATGTCTGAATTGAGGCATAACTTTTCTGCTGCTGTATTTTGAAGAGGGGGAAACAAAGCTCATACTCTCTCTGCAAGAGGAACAGATGTTAAAGAAGCCTTCCTCTCTCAAGGTGAATATGCGGGTGCTGTTCCTGATAACAAAATATAAAGGGAGGGTTTCCTCACTTGAAATGGAGTGTTTACCAATGGAGAAGAGAGAGCCCTCTTTGTCTCTGCGAGCCTGCGTACTTTCCCGTTGTAAAAAGCATGCACAGTGGTAAACTAATTTAGTGTGAGATGTTATGAATGTCCGTGAACCAAAGTGGTGGAGATTCCCACAGACACCATGAGGAAGCTGAAGGGTCTAATCCAGCTTCCGGTCAGGCTAAGTGCATGTGTGCAAACCCTGTCTGTGTGGACAAATCCACACAGACAGAATTTGTTCTTTTTCACCGCTCAGCGCCGGCTTTAAGGCGGTGCGACCGGTGGACACACACTGACTGGGTGCTGACATGGAAGTGGGACACTGTGTTTAGCAATAACGATTTAACAGCACCTGCTGCAGAGTTCCTTGTGCGGCCAGCTTTCAGGCAGCAATAAAAATGTCATGATAACTCTTGTGATTAATGTTCCTGCTAGACACAGATCAGAGTTTTGTTTTGGGAGTATTGACACGCCATTAAGTAGCGCAGAGGGTTAATAGGCTTGCTGCAAAGAACAGATCTGTATTTTATGTTGATTGCTCAATGGATTAATAAAGCTAGCCTGTACCACCTCTCTGAAACACATGAAATGTATGTGTGTGAGAGAGGGGCTATGGAGAGATGAGGGGCACTTTAGTCGGGTGGTAGGAAGGGAGGGAATAAGAGGAGGAGGTCATGCGGGGGCACCAGAGAGATTGTCACACCGGGTGCCACCAGGGGGGTAGTTGATACACTCCAAGGTGAGGGGGCCTGCATCACACAGTCACACAACAATGGGTGTTCCTGCTACTCCATGAAAGTGTAGTGCACTAACCTCTGCAGGGGGATACAGGAAATACAGGCCTATGATTAATGTGTCATGTGGCACCACATTAGGCACGGTGCTCTCAATGTGCTCATACAAATGTGCACATCGGTGACATGTTGCTTTTTTTGTATTTAACCCCTACTTTATGATATAAAGTCAAACTATATTTCAGTATCTGCAATAGGAGTGTTACAATGCATCATGCAGTTCTAGCCACCAAATGTGGCAGCAGGACTTCCAGAGTGACTTCCAGAGTGACCGAATTATTTACCAGTTGCTTTTCTTGAAAACCCATATTACATTTGCCTATCTAGTTTAAGTCTAAAACTGAGAAAATGGCAATTACTAAGGTGACATTGGAAACAATGGGGTAACCTCTCATCCCATTTCTGGACGCACAGCGATGAATATGTGCATACCAATAATGCAATATGTTAAACCAAGTTTACTCCAAAATGTATTCAAAGCTCATCAGAGTTATTCACGGTGTCCAGGATTTATCCATAGTCACTTGTGAGACATCTTACTGATATCACTGTAACCTCAAACGCTACAGACATGCCGTGGCCTTAATCGGTAGCTAGGAGTGCATATAAGTGATAAGTGAAGGCCCGAAATGCATTGGGTTACCATGATGGATTAATGAAGATCACTTATATGCACTCCTAGCTACCGATTAAGGCCACGGCATGTCTGTAGCGTTTGAGGTTACAGTGATATCAGTAAGATGTCTCACAAGTGACTATGGATAAATCCTGGATACCGTGAATAACTCTGATGAGCTTTGAATACATTTTGGAGTAAACTTGGTTTAACATATTGCATTATTGGTATGCACATATTCATCGCTGTGCGTCCAGAAATGGGGTGAGAGGTTACCCCATTGTTTCCAATGTCTTTCATAAGTACGTGGCTTTGGGCAGACCACGATTCTGGGCCAGCACGCGAATAAACGCAACACTGAGAAACTCTTGAAAAAACCGGTGTGCACTTTGTCACTCTCTTTTGAATTACTAAGGTGAGCCTGAATCGAAAGCTAGGTACTGGTGAAGGCAGCAGTGCTGCATGCCAGTTTTTCCTAATACAACCAAGAAGTTACTTGACAAGCTCCAAGCACTACTCTACTATGCTGTCAGGTTCATATTTCTCATGAGTAACTATTACCTACTCCTGCCAGAAAAAGACTGAAGTGTTTAAGAAGTGTCTCTCAAATCCAAGCCAGAGTAGAGTGATGGGTCTAATGCAGAAGATGATAAAGGAGCAGTCCTGGAGCAGCTGTCAAGGATAAATGGGTTTAACATCCCAGTAGGAGTCACGGACACTGCAGCGCTGACCAAACCATGAAGAACCCTCGCCTGCAAATGGTGCTAAATCTGAGCAGATAGACGCTACACAATTGAGGGCTACCCTTCACCTCCAGAAAATCCATGGGGCATATTTACAGAAAAATGACGGAGCGTGGAGCTGTGCCAAATTCAGCAGCGCCGCACGCCACCATTTTAAAATGCAGAAATGCGTCCTCTTCATATTCACAAGAATACAGCGCACCCCAGTGTTCCCTTAACGTTGGTACAAAAAAAGCTGCCTGGTGCCAGCGCAGGCACCCTGCTGCCATGTTGTAAGGGTGCCTGGCCTGCAGGGGCGATTTTTATGTGTAGGAAGGGACACCGTACAGTACATAAACAATAATTCATGGTGATTTGCTCTTTCTATGTGTGCTGCAGAATGCAGAATGTAGCACACATAGAAAGAGCAAAAAACGAGGAGAAATGTATCATTTCTCCTCGTCATCACCATTCTAACACCTGGTAATCTATGGCGTTAGAATGGCGCTGTTTTTGGCGAACACTCAGCCTTTTAGCGTAAAAAAGCAATGGGTGTTGCGGTGGAACGCCCACAGCAACACCCATTGCACGCCCCTTTGCCACAGAGGACTGCAGTGGAAAGGGGAATATTTTCAAGGTGGCAATAAGCCACATTGAATGGGGCTTGTAAATATGCCCCCATGTATTTAAGGCCGTTTGCAGGGTTATGCAGCTTTAATCTAGTAATCTCTTAATGCGAAAAGCTACTGTTATGGATGAGAGGTTTTAGATGCCGTCTGGTATCATGGGAAATGGTTAATTTGTTTTGTTATTCTTTTGTTTTAGTTGTTTAACCTAATTGTTGTAATATTTTGTTATGCCTGATTTGGGGTTAATGAAGTCATTTATTTGCAATGAATTTGTAGGCACTCATTGAAGGTGTTTTCAGTTGCTTCACTCCCTTTTGAAAACATATTTCCCATGAATGTCTCGTCAGGAGGACCATTATACATATCACTGTCTGCTAACGTTCAAGCCATGCTCCCATACAGAAGCTATTCAAGAGATGTATGGATTTTCACATCACAATCTATGGCCTGGCCTAGATTTTAGATTTATTTTGGCTGCCATTGGAGACAAGAAAGAGAGCTTGACTATTCTGAGCTCAAGGACGCTGCCAAGGATGCGAGTGCAGTGTAACTCAAAAATTACTTTATAGGCCAAATGAAGATGAGGGGATTGATAATGGTTTAACACAGCACTAAGGTTAAACACTCGCAGATCCGAAAGATCAGGTGCGAAGACTTGAGTTCCATCCATAAATTGTTTGGCTTTTCAGGGTATTTGGGGGGAAGGAAATGTCATGCAACAACATTACACATGATTGGGACAGGAGACCCGAGAATCAATCAATCAGTCAATCAAACAGCATTTCTATCGTGCTGCACTGTCACCCCTAGGTGTATCTGAGCACTGTGTCTCTGTGGAAGAGCCAGGTCTTGAGTCTATTTCTGAAGTCTGTCAGTGAGGGGGCTTTACGAAGCTGGCGGGAAAGGTCGTTCCAGGTCTTGGCTGTCACGTAAGAGAAGGCGTGTCCACCACTGCGACAGGTGCTGGCTTGTGTGCGAGGGCGAATGAAGAGGAGCACAGGTGTCTAGAGGGCTGGGGGAAGTTCAGTCAATGGTAGATGTAGGCAGGTCCTAGGTAGTGGAGGGCTTTGTAGGCATGCATAAGGATCTTGAACTGGCATCTCTTCTGGATGGGGAGCCAGTAGAGGTCTCTCAGGTGGGGGGCATTGAAGGCTCATTTGGGGAGGTCCAGAATTAGCCCTTTACCAGGCTGCTTACAAAAGATTCATCCTGGGCAGGAGCTGCTTTTTGTGATGTTTGTGAGGGTAGGCAGCGATGAGACAATTGCTGTCATCAGCGGGCATCTGGCGACCAAGGTACCAAAAAATCAGAACACAAACCTGGTGTGTTTACAGCGATTGTGACTGGTTACCAGGCACACGGGTCTGCCCCAGGAAGTTGTCATTACTCAATTGTCAAAAACATTCATTTTATTTATTTTTATTTGCTGTAATGTTTTGCTCACAAGAATCCGAAATGTCTTTGATCACTGACAAGAACAAGCGTGAACGAAGCAAAGCAAGCTTTCCCATCATGTACACCTTTGGGTATTTGTATTTCACTCCAGTGCTTCTGTGGACCTTGGCACCACCTGAGATGTTCAGTCCAACCCAAAGAGAGGAATGGGTTTTCCCATCTTTAGCTCATTGCTGGGCATCTCTGCTGAGACATCATGAAGCAGTTGTAGATAAATTAATTCAGGGATTCATTTAAAGAAAGTCATATTCCCACTGTAATGCAAAGGACATCTCCAGCCTCTGCTGCAGAAAGGCAGGAGGAAACCTGTGTTCTTTCACTGTGGGCCAGCCACATCAAGCTTATCTTATCCCCAGCTAAAGTGAAAGGGCTTGCACTCCAGCCCCAGCCTAAGTGAAGACGCAGAGCACAGCTTCCTGCAACACACCCAGTTTTACTCCTGAGAGGGAGCCTTTGCCGTACAACTTATGATCTGAGGTGAAATAAAAATTTAGATTGGGTATCTTTTGAACTGTCCGCAAACCAACTACCTCTCCTTTCACTTGTTGACTTTATGCTTGTCTTTGACCCTGTACAGCACTCCACTACCTTTTTGCTATTTTTGTGCTATAGAAATTCCACGTAGATATATACATTCTGAACACATTGTTTTTGTTCCTAATGTGTCACATCTTTCTCCAGTAATGTTTGCCCAGAGAACAAAGCAAGGTTTCAAACTCCAGTGAAATGCCAACTAGACCACCTTAGTGATTGCAGTGCCGGAATTAGCAGGCGGTGGGTATCAGCACACATTTTTTGTAACCAGGACATATCTAGTATTATCAGTCTTTGACCCACGGAGAGAAAAGACTGAAAAGGGAGAAATAAGGAGGACAGTGAAGGTGATGAAACATTACCAATGGCAAAGATGAGAAAAAACCTACAAGAAGGAGATAAGGAGACATAAAATGTGAAGTGGCAGAAAAAGAGGCTTGAAGATAAATCAAATGTAGGCGCTTGGGTATTCAATTTGGCAACCCTGTCATTTGACAGCCCTGGGAGTGGCCTCCTAAGAAAAGGATTTGACCCCTGCACTTACTGATAGGTGCGAATCGATTCTGGCCAGCTGGAAACTTCATCCACTAGACCAGCAGAACATATGCTTACCCAAATGGGAACAGGATTACCAAAATAAGTGATTATATTTCCCACCTCCCTGGCAATCGCCATTATACAGAAGGGAGCAGACCATTGGAGGCTGGCATCTACAAGGTGGTCAGGGGGGCCCCATGCAAAATATTCTAAAAGAAAAATAAAACTTACCTACGGTGACCTCTTCTCTCTGACCTCTTCTTTACTGGAACTGGATGCTGGAACTTCCTGGCACTGTTCACAGGCAGCATGTGAATAGTGCTATGATTGGTGGGAGCAGCCTCACTCGGCTCTCCACAGTGCTCTGGAGACCTACACTTACTCTCAACTTAGCTGTCTTATGACAGCAGGGTTGAGAGGTTTAAAGTGCGCATGTGTGACTGGCCGTCGCAAGATGGCAGGCAAAAAGACGTGCACTTTAAGCAGTGCATTAGACAGCCCACCCTTCTGCCTGCTGCTGTCCATCAGCAGCAGCTCTGCCCCCATCCTGATGCGGCTCAGGACAGGGGATGAAAAATGGTAATACAGTGCCATTTTATTTTTCATCTCCAGGGCTTTGGGGGGAATTTTAAGTGAGGCGCCTCTCCTCCGCTCCAACGGTGGAGCCACCCCTGTAGCAAACAGTAAAACACAACTCACTGTCCCCTAGACTCAGACATACGTTCCCAAGCTCAGGGTTAGTGTACAAGAGTTAGATTTCCAGAGAAAAGAAAGCCTAATACAAGGTCAAATTGAAATATGTATCCTTTTTTTAGTACTGAACCTAGGTCGAATTCGTGAATTTGTGTATCTTTAAATGGAGCAAAACACCCCCCTCAGGACCTCATGGTCAGAGAGGCCTTTTTCTCATACCCAAAGATCAGTGGGTTGGCCCGCTACTGCTTACCCAAGTACATTTTGCTCCTCTGTGAAGGTGCCTTATGTGAAAGTGCAAAACATGGTAGGCTTTTTTTAAATCCCCACATGACAACTCTCTTTGGATAGTGTTGCCTCTGTATTAATGCATCCGTGAACACTGGTTCTATGATATTTTTCTATAATCAGGCACGTGGTTTAAAAAAAAAAATTCTTGTCATATTTTATTGAATAGTGTCTGCTTTAAGTAGTGATGTAAGAGGCGGCAGAGCAGTGATCAGCTTGTTTTTCCAACCGCATCCAATGACATGCCATGTATTCAGGAGCAGCGGTCCAGAGACACAGAGCCAGCTGTTTACCACTACTTGGGAGGGCCTTGTCTGTTGCCGTGGTCTCTGAAATACAGTCCGTCAGATCTCTGTCCTCAAAGAAACTCAACAATTAATCTACCTAGACCATTTTTGTGTGCGGTGAGGGTCTATGATACCATCAACTAAAAAACATTACTCAGCCATCTGGGCCTAAACATGTGGAAGGTATTAATGAGAACGGTAGTTGATGGCTTTTGCAAACAGTACCCTAAATCTTTGTTTTTGTAAGAGGACATCGTAGTAGGGTTGTGATCGCTGGCATGACAAAGCAGTCCCAGGAACCTTAAAGAGCCTACCCAAAGAGTATAAACCTCGCCCAAACAGGTCGAGTGGGGAAAGAAAACTAGCCTTGACTCCGTAATTCCATCCTGAAACTTAATAATTGTCCTGAGTTTCCAGCCTAAGCTTTATCTCAAGCCTGAAACCCAAGAAACCATAAGAAAGCTAAACCTCTCAAACATGGAGATTCTTATCATAGCAATCCAAATATTTGGGACTACGGCCGAGCTTCATGGATCCCCTCAGGTATTCCCACCGACGCAGTCAGAAATTTAGCAATCTCAGTTGATGCTGACAAATCTTATTTCATCGCTCTCTAAAACCAGCTTCTGTTACTTGAAAGATCTAATAGTTCGATCCTCTATATGTTTTGCCACATTTTCTTGATATTAAATGAACACTGTTGCTTGAGTTTTTGCACTGCAGCAAATTTAGATTCCAACAGTCGGGATCCTTTCTGTCTGTGCTCAAGAGATCTGATTCCGTTTTATGAGTGATTGTTTGTGTGCCCAAATCCACCAGATTCACTGGCTCCCTAAGAGGAAGATGATCTAGAACAAAGGTTGAAATGTTAACAGTTTGGCACAATGTATGTACTGCTTCGAGTCATCTGTTTGTTGTTTCCACCTTTAGAAATAGATGTAGGAAGGAATCTATCAGAGGACAGGGCTTCAAACCCTGGTTCCTCCTCTTCAACTTGTGTCTAAAGCCAACAATCTCTTTTCAGGGAAAAAACCAAGACTTGGTATTTTGACAAATTGTTTTAATTTAGTACACTTTCCACCTCCAACCCTGCCTCCCAGAATGTATTCTTCCCGGTATTGTTTAATGACACTATATTGAGATCAATAATATCAGTTTACATTATTTTACATACAGTACTTTACCTATCACCATTTCGTCATTTTTATTATATTATTATTATTTCTACATACAATTATGGCTTAAATATTGCTATCAAGTCCTGAGGTGTGCTATCCTGCTTACTTATGCTTACCTTGTCGTTTAGTGATTAGTTTGATACTTCATGTGACGTAGCTGGTATCTACCCTTGGGCCATTTGCTGTGCTATTCTCTTTATTTATTTCAAATATTTATTCTTTTGAACAGTCATCTATTTGTAACAGTATAAAAAGTGATGTCAGTTGTTACAGATGCTGAATTTCCCCGTCCTAGAATAGGAAACTGGTCTAAGGATGCACTGTGGTCTATTTTTAGATCCTGCATTGTCTTTGGTTACTGACCTGTGCAAATGTGTTCAACTATTGCTGCGATTTCTGGTTATATTGTTTTAATTATTTATGCGGGTTCCTATGCAACTAAAAATATTCCTTGTTATTTGTAAATTTGGATTTTGTGGAATGCCTGAAAGTGATTGATTAAAACTCACCGTGCCTGACTTCTGATGCCCCAGAAACTGGAAAGAGACTCACAGGAATCCTTTAAAAGATGCTGAGCTGCACAGCGGATTCTGTTCCAGCTCGCAAAAACCTTCTAGTGTTTTGCACCATGTGCCATAGCATTGAACTGATGGACTGGAGTTTTACCGGTGATGCATCTGAGGGGTAAACCCGGAGAGCTCCACCGACAAGTCCAAAAAGTCTTCAATATTCTCAGGCAATCTGGGCTTGGCTTTACACTATTTCTTCAAGGGTACCATCATTGTATCGTTTGTCAACCATGTCCATAGTAATAGAAATGCTTTGCACACGTTATCAGGTGAAAGCCGAATCACAGATGCAAATCCCTAAATCACATTTAGGAACACTGGCGTTTCATACACAAAACCGGTCTAATCAAATGGTGGCCCGTAGAGCACAACCGGGCTACCAAATCCAAGCTGTTCTGCCCTCACATGAGATTGTGTCCTCCTCAGTGAGGACGGCAGAGTAATTGAGAGCAGCCATGGTTATTTGGGTATTTGTTAAGGTGGTGGTACAGCGAGGATTCTCAGGCTCAAGAAGGCCACATTACTGTTGTAGCTGCGTCTTCACATAACAAACACAAAACAAGTGCGGCTAGTCCTGTTTGTTCCTTATGCCCGGCTGTGTTTCAGGACTGTTTTTTATAGCACGTGCCTCGACCAGTCCAATGGTACACCCATGCAATAAGGCTTAAGGGCGATTCTAGCACTGCAACTCCTACATGGTTCCAAGTGAAAAACAAATGTATCTAAACCATACTATGTAAAAGCATGGGCAGGATATAAAATACATATTGCCCAGCAAAAAATAAACCTGTTTTTAATCTAAACAAAACGTGTTGCCACACTTTTTCGGAGAGGGTTACTTTACTGTTGTAACTCGAGTCACAGCCTTTTTGGGGGTACGAATTTGTTAGTGGGTTGGTGTGCATGAAGTTGTGAAGAAATATATTTTTTTGCACTCAATGTTTTCATGTGTTACCCTCCTCACCTGAGTAGAAAGAGCCTCATTCAATTCTCCCACTTACATTCGACAAAAAATGCAACTTGAATTTATAAAAAAGAGCCATTTTACCAGCCCAAACTACCTGTCGTCTGCTGTGAAATAATTGTAAGCTATAAACACTGCTCCAAACGTGTGTTTTGCCTAATTGATTTACAGAATCATGTACACTCAGCATATTATACAATACAGCTTCTGCCTTGAACAGTGGTTTAAAGGTGCAAATCTTCAATAACCATTAAGATACCTAAAATATATATAAGCCGTTTTAGTCGATGTCAATGTCTTCTGACACAACTGTGTTAAAAATTCAATTATTTACACCAGCAATCAATTTGTTTGAGTGTGGAGTGTATGTAACAGATGCCTTCTGAGAGCACATACAAGTGAGCAAACTGGTGCTCGGGATCTCATGCTCCATTGAAGGGGTCATTAGTGGGCAGCGTAGTTATAGCGGCTGTGTATATGGCACCTGCCACAAACAGAGCTGCCTCTGGATGCTCGAATGATGAAGTATGAAAGGGTGAGTTAGCTCTGCCAGTATTTGAATGTGGCGTGCACGGTTTGGACAGGCTCTCACCTCTCGGCACACTGAGTTTTCTTTCGGAGTTTTGTAATGAGCAGTTACAGAAAAACTTTACATTTTAAATGTAGAGCAAATCATGGAGGATGAATGATATCAAATACTACTACGTATGTTGTAGTGGTGATGGTGTTTCGACCCTAGAAGTTGGGTCATGATCAAGACTGGCTATTTGGAAAGCGCTAAGAAAATGGAGAGAAGGAGGGTTGCATCAGGCTGGAGAAGTCCAATAGTGAAGTATCGTCCGCAGGAAGTCATTCAGGTCATGAGCTATTCTAAGGAGCTCAGTGAATGACGAAACCCCAAACTACGAGTCGGCTAACCAGAGCTTCGGGTCAGACGGAAGGAAAGCTTTGATCATGTGTCCTTCATGAGAAACGCTCACTGTGCCATCCCTCTACCCTCGCGGCTTTTGATGGCCCTACCCAGTTGAATCTCCCCATCAAGGACTACTCCTGAGCCACAGGTTGGCCTAAGGTGGATCCCAGCAGCCCTCATGATTGTATACAAAGAGTTAAACAACATTAACACCAGTGCATCTAACCCCCAAACCTAAAAATCAATGTTGCTGTGAAGAGAGTAACATTTTTCAGTTCATAAGAAGAGGCCATGGGGCATATCAACAACAACCGGCGATAATTATCGCTGAGCGCACTTAGCGCTCGGATAATTATCGCCGGCTAGCGCCGATTTTTATTGCTGAGATAGCGTGCTATTAGCAACGCTTATCTCATCAGCGATAAAATCCTAGCGCTAACTGGCTAACGTGAGATTATCGCTGGATACCCAGCGATAATCTCACGTTAGCTAGTTGATAGGGACTCACAAACTTAGCCATGATATCCACCTTCCATAGGATATCATGGCTAAGTCAGTCCTGAAGCAGGCGTAAGGAAAGTAGCGATAACAGGGGTTATCGCTACTTTTCCTGACGCTATGCTTCATAGCGTTAGGCTTGCTGATAGGAGAAATGTCGCTTAGCGACTTTTCTCCTGTCATGCCAGGTCAGGAACGCCCACTTTGCATCTCATTAGAGATGCAAAGCTGGGCGTTAGGAATCCTGACGCTAAAGCAAGGTTTCACGAGTTAGCGTGACCTGGCTGATTAGGCGATAAAATTATCGCCACTTTTCGGCCGAAAACTGCTGCAAAAGCGGCAATAATTTTTTATCGCCTGCTTGTTGATATGCCCCCATATTCCTAAAATATCAGTGATAATGTTGACTGATCAAATACAAATGTGATCCTAGATCTGTTGACTAAATTTAGAGCACTGTACTGAGCCAATTTCAATATCCTCAAAATATTCTGCAGAAAAGGGCAGGCATAGTTTATCGCAGCTAAAGTTGATTGTTATATAGTGTTTTGTTTTAGGCATGGCATCTGAGTGCACCATTGCTAGAACAGTGGGAATTGTAGTGATTCATGTTTAAAATCTGAAAAATCTGGGGTTTGAATGGTTTCCTCTATTTACTTAGTGACCCTTAGAGGAAACTAGGCTCCGTTTATTTTAAAACCTCTATGGTACAATAAAAACTTATTTTAACTTGGGGCAGACAACTTTTCAGATACTATAGTGTGCATAGATGTGAGAAACAAGGTTTTTGTTTTGATCTCTGATAGTACTGAAGAATATTTGCAAGCGATTTATGTAAAATAGTTGCTGATTTGCGTGCCACATGCTTTTCCAGTCGTCACAGATAGAGTGGGTTAAGTGCTAGGATAACGTCTTCTTGTGTTCAATTTACACACGTAGATTAGAAGTCCCATTGTCCATATGCGGCAGGTGATTTCAATGTTTATCCGAAAGACCCAGATACAGGTTATTGGCATAATGACTCAGATACAGGTTATTGGCAGAATCACTGTGGGTGGATGGTATATGTTTGACCACCATAAGTCTATTTGGGAATACAAGAAAAGTTAAATTCAGCATAAGACTGAATAGGATAATTGCAACTTGACGGGAAAATAAACAGAAAAATCAACAATGATGATTAGATTGTTCAATTGATTAACCGAGGAGGAAAAGCTGGTTAAATGGTCAAGAAAAGCTTTCCAAAGTCCACAAGGCCAGAGCATCAATGCCTATTCTCTGTAAGCTGCAGTTGTCTCTGTCTACTAGAACGCCAGTCATCTGCCATTCCTTTCCACGCATGGAAAACAGGCTTCAAGTTGAGCACATTTGTAGAGTGAATTAACATATTGAGACTCTCTCTGACACCTGGCCTGTGCCCTGACTTGTCAGTAACTTTAAAAAACTTAGATTTTAAGGAGCAATTGAAGCAGGAGCAGTCAGGTCTTGGCTAGATAGTATGTGGGAGGCAGTTCCAAGAATGATATTCCATTGATCCCCTGAATGCCTACCTATGTTCGACACGTTTTCAACAAATTTGATTCCAGAGGTCCAGACAGTATATTGGAATTGATCTTGTCTAACAGATATCTCGGAGCAGACACATGGCAATACCTGTGGAGTATAATGAAGAACTAGAAAGAAATGATGTCTTCTATTCGAAGCCATAGTAGAATCTTCCTGGTACACAGTCTGTCTCATGGACTCTTTTTCTGGGGCAAAACCAAGTGAACACCCTCGTTCTTTGCTTTCTGCAGTAGCGTACGTCTGGCCTTTAGAACAACCCAACCAAAAAACTGTGAGAGACTCAATCCACTTGGCAAGCGGCCAGGGGTTTCCAGACTTAATGACGAAATAGGAACAGGAAAAGAGAGGGAATCACAGTGCTTACTACATTGTTGACCTAGGAGCCTCTCCAACAATTCTTGTCAAAGTGGACACCTTGTACTAATAAGAGGAGTATGTGCCAGAACATCAGTGAGGTAAAATATGGCATGTGTTCTTTGATTTTCATTCTAGTCCTAAAATAGAATACCTCTATATTATCAACATTCATTTGCAACCACCTGGCTGACATCCAGGCTTTAATCACTTTCCAGGCATTGGGAACGAGGCTTAAAGTTGGGCTGATAACTATTAACAATGTTAATAAGATTTGTATCTGTAGTTGAGGACTGCGCACATGGTTACTACATGTGCACATTTTCATTTATATTAAATATCTATATGTGATCAATAAAGTTGCTAGCGATCTACCTATCAAGTCACTTTCACGTGGTTGGTATGCTATTGAGGGCAAGGGCACTGATGGTTTGCAGAAAAGTACAACTTCATTTATACTTATGAATTCTGCCAACTGCAGGAGTTTTATCACTACTCCTAATCTTTAATTTATCCTTGTACAAGAAGCGCCTTTACTATCAAACAAAGGATAATTACTAGGAGGGGGCTCCTGACAGAACACCTTTAATGTTTTCATTCATTCATGAAACTTTATTACTGCCATAAAAGTACATACATAAACACAACCACTTAAAATTAATATCGAGAAAGAATACAATATCGTAAGAACCACTTATTATAAAATAGTGCAAGCATAGATAGCAGTAATAATCACTCATTGGGAAACAGGGGAATAAAATGATAATCATCACTATGGGAAATATAATCAGTGCAACCCAATCATTAAAAATATAAATTAAACTAAAAAAGTTAAAAGGAAATTCACAGCCTATGTTTTTATATAAAACCTAAGTCACAATAGCAGCCAATTAAAAGCAGGTCTTAATAGATCTTATATCAGTTGTTTGATAAAGTATCTACGCTTACAGGCTAGGTTTTTGCCAAAACTAGGGTCACAATAGTTGTCAAGTGGGAGCGGGTATTCTCACATCGATTTTTCAATAGATACCTTCGCTTACACCACATTGCAAAAAGAAACTTAGAAATTGCAACAACAAATTTTCAGATAGTTGGCTTTCTTTCCCATTTACTGATGTTATTTAGATTTTTTTATGACTTGCTGAAATGTGGAGGTAGGTACAGTGATATAGAACTCTTTGTCCGTAACCCCTTAATCCTTAAATCTAAGCCAGGAGGCACATTTGGTGATAGATAACCTGGTGAATTGTGCACCCTATCTCTAACAGTAATACTATTTTTGCTCCCAGTAGGTTTCTCCAGCATAATGATCTAATAAGAAATGACACAAGGGATTTCAGACCCTTAAGAGTAAAGTGTAACATTTTCGGTGATGTTTGCCTATTTTCTGAAACCGGTAAACAGTTGTAGCTGATTTTCATTGAACTGGCATATTTCAAATTTCTCACCAAGGAACTCAATTTCGTGTCAATAGACACTACACAAGTGTCCGGCTCTGAAGTAGAACCACTTGGAGATACTGAGCCAAATCAATGCTTTTGAGGCAATATCCAATGTTGGACAGAAATTCTGAATAACGGTAGCCAAGGCATTCCCCCTGCGCTGCTATGATGCCCCCATTAAGTCAATCAGATTCTGGTATGGCTTTTTCACGATTTACGATATCATCAGGGCCACGCGATTTGAGTGATATTGAGCCCAACTCTTGTTTAAGTGTTTTAACGATTTCCCATGGGTGAATGTTACAAGACCTGTCTCCGCATTGAAATGAAACGGTGACTTCAATAGAATAATTATTTGTAACTGGCCGGTTACAAACAAATTAGCAGCAACAGGTCCGTTGCTGACAATAAAATGTTTGTGGCAGATTATCTGGCAGAAATATAAACTTGCCATTGTAGCTGTCATGGGAGTTGAGGTACACCCATAAGACTTTCTGGTAAACATAGTAGAGAGTCGATTTAATTAAGTTTGCTGGATTACAGAAATTTGAAAGAAAGGGGTCAGCTGGATAAATGTCCTTGCCATGTGCACCAGACTGAAAAATGGACAGGGTTTCTGTCCCTCGATTCTCCGGCCTTACAGCATTACAGTGAGACACTCACTACATTTTGAGCGCTGCACGTTTCGCACTGCAACAAACAGCAAGGTGATCCAAGGAATGCTTGAATTAATCACCGCCACTGGCAGTCACTTATGCCATATTCCAGTGCCTTGTTTTTCCCCCACCATGACACTCTAAACAGAGACCTGCCATATGCAAATCAGTATTGGTTCTGCTCCAATAGAAACAGTCCAGCCTAAACTCTGAGGACAGGATTCCTTCTGACGGGGACACAAGCAATAAGAGATCAGTTTCCATCTGTGTAGGGCCTCTCTGTGAGGTAAAGCGGTATAGATTGAACCATGTGGCACAGTGAGCACGAGACCCACATTTGAACATACGTGTTACCCTTAGGGCATCTACTGTAACAAACTGAAAGGTGATGGATGGAATGCTTGAATTATTCTAAGACAGTGGTGATCTTTCAGGCCGCATTCCATTCCATAGTTCTTCACCCACTCTAAACAGAGGCCTTCGATACGCATATCACTATAGCCCAAAGTACCAGACAAGTTCTGTTCCACAAGTAATTCCAGACTGGTTTTGGCCAGTGAGGTATCAATTTAGTTCAGAGGCAGAGTGAGCTTGGAAAGCACAACTGGTTATACCCATCAACCATAGGGCATCTACTGCAGCAAGCAACAACGTAATGGAAGGAATGGTTGAATTAATTGCAGCCACTGGCAATCACTCAGGGCATTACTTCAATCCATAACTGTTTTGCAGTCACATCTGCTATAGTGTGCCTTCTATTTTTGTATCTGAAACTACCAATGGTAGAACAGTAGTCTGTGAGTGTCC